>NC_050574.1:113145019-114345019 GCF_011100635.1 Trichosurus vulpecula | reverse complement strand
AGGCACTCTGGGTTTGAGCTAGAATTGGCTACCAGGTATTCCCTAAATTTTACAGGCCATGTACTGCCTCTAGGTATGTGGAAAAGCTATTTTTTTCATGCAAAGGTACTCCCTTTTCATCTAGGTTCCAAAACACCCCTATTTTCCTTCAAAATTCAGTTTGCCACCTCAGAAGTGTCTTCCTTGATGCCCAAAGTTCTTAATACCCTCTGCTTCCTCAAATGACCCTGAATTACCTCATCTGTGTACATATTCTATCCTTCTCTCACATTCTCTATTTATCCCACATCAAAGTAAGCCTCTTTAGCATAGAGACTGTTCAATTTTTGTCTTTCTATTTCCAGCACTAAGCATAAATGGCTTGTATATTGTAGGGAGTTGATTTGTTTAAATTCAAATTTTCAACACATTCTCACATCACTGAACTTGAATGTATATGATCAGAGGTTAACAAATTAGTGACTTCGGGATTCATCCAGTCCAGTGCCTGGATTTTACAGATGAGAAAACCAAAGATAAGAAATGTTAAATGACTTTCCTTTGCATAAGTATAAAGTACCAGGGCAGAGAAATGAAACCAGCACCTCTGAATGCAAACCCAATGCTCTTTTTTTATTTGTCTAATGCTATCTGACTGCTTGCTATTGAAAGAAACATGTGGAAGAAGGCATAGATTATTTATTTTATAACAAGGTCAAGGGGAGTAGTATGCCATGGTGGATAAGCACTGGAGCATTAGTCAAAAAGAAGGTTTATTAGGTTCAAATTCTGCCATAGAAAATGACTAGCTGTGTGACCCAGGGAAAATCATTTAATCACCCCATATCTAAGTTTCCTCACCTGAAAAATGGGTAGGTGGTCTCATTGACCCCTAAAAATTTCTCCCAGTTTCAAATCTATTATATCCTTATAAAAACTCATACTTATTTTGTTTTAGAAAATATATTCTGCAAAGTTACTCTGTGAAGAGAAACTGTTACTATCATTATCATCATCATCAATATCGTCTACAAATGAAGAAATCGAGGTCCAGAAATTTTATTGACTTCTCCAAGGTCACATAGGTAGTTGATATAAGAGTTGGAATTCAAATCTGTCTAAGTTAGCACTTAAAGGGCACTATTATTCTACATTGTTTTAAAAAATATAGTAGCAACTTAGACTCATGAATGGGAGAACTAAGTCTTCAAAGGGTGAAGTGACTCACTCAGGGTTATACAGATAGGTGCCAGTCAGTCAGCAAGCATTGATTAAGTGCTACTATGTGCCAAATTGACAGCTAGGTGGCACAGAGGATAGAGCATTGGTCTTGGAATCAGGAAGACTCATCTTCATGAGTTCAAATCTGGCCTGAGACACTTACTAGCTGTGTGACCCTGGGCAAGTCACTTAGTGCTGTTGGCCTCAGTTTCCTCCTTTGTAAAATGAGTTGGAGAAAGAAATGGCAAACCACTCCAGTATTTTTGCCAAGAAAAATCCCAAATGGATCATGAAGGTTCAAACATAACTGAAACTACTGAACAACTAGAGAGTATGAAAAAATAGCAACAGGAAGGAGAGCAAAATATCCTCACTTCACATTTGTTTTAAATTTAAAGTTGGAAATAAGCAATCAGCAAGTAGTTGTGCAATTTTTGACATGTTTTCAAGTCCTCAGCATCACCCAACACATCCTCAATTGTGTGATAGCTGATGTGATGTGCTATCTGGAATAAAAAATAAAGACATCTAACAGTCTTTTTTTGTAAAAACAAAAAGTCCAATAGAGATTTTCTTTTTAAACTCCTATGTAGACCTTTAAAACAATTGAACAAATCAAATCAACAAATATTTATTAAGTGCCTAAGAGAGGAAAAATAGGTTCCATGTTGGAATTAGGAAAAAAAAACTGAGACAGGAAGGAAAGACGGACACCAGAGAAAGAGCGCTACTGGATGACATTCGTCAGCATGAATGCGCAGGGCTTTGGTGGTAGGAGTCTGGATTCACTTACTCTCTGGACTTTGGAGAGGTTCCACAGAGAAATCAAGGAACTGCAAAGGACACTGATTTTCTTAAAGTGCCTTACTCTATGACCAGCAATAGGATCGGAAGTGGTAACTTAAATTTCTTTAGCACTCTAAGTTTTCTAGCTAAGTTAAAATTTCTGAGAGATGGGGAGTGATTCCTTGATATAAGGAAACCCCAAATGATGAAACTCCTTCCATCAATGAAGACTGGTACCTGCTTTTCAACTTAATGTCTTAGAGAATGGTTTATCAAAGGTCAAGCTGCCAATTTGTGTCAAAGGCAGGTCTTAAACTCTCGTCTTTCTGACTCATGGTCTGGAGTTTGAGTCATTATACAATCTAGTCTCTTAAAATTTATAGATAGCTTTAAAACCATGGTTCTTACTGTCTCTATCTCCTTATCTGACTTTCTGCCACCATCACTGCAGAAGGGGAAGGAGACATTCCTGGAAAGAAGGCCACATTTGTATTTCTTTTTTCTTTCATGCACTGCCAAAACCAAAGAGTCCTTTACTCAGTGACCAGCATTTGAAACTGTCGCAGCATGGCAGAACCTATAGGGCCTTCCCAATCCCTTTACCTCCCAGAGATCTAGTCTAGGTAACTCTTTGGTTTAGGATGTTTGCTCATTATATGACAATGAATCCACAGGTACAGTCCCTCCCCGTATCCCTGACATGGGTAGATGAAACTCCATTTGAATATTGGATTTCAGATTGTACAATGTGCTTCTTTCTTTCCTTATTTCTGCCACTTGGAAACATCATTTTCCTTCAAGGCTAGACTCAGGTTCCACCATTTCCAGGAAATCCTTCCAGATCTCCTAAATTCATAGTCCCTTTTGTCCCTTCTCAAATTATTATGTATTTATTTATGCAACTGTCATATTCACCTGGCTCTTCTCCAGTAGAAAGCAAGTTCCTAGAGAATAGGAACAGGGACATTTTTAAAAATTTTTCTCTTTATTTACTGGGATTGCTGAAGTGCCTTACACTTAATAGACACTAAACAAATGCTGAATTGAGTTAAATTTCCTGTAAGTCAATTTTATGTCCCCATTTTACAGATGAAGAAATTGAGGCTCAAAGGATCTTTTGTTTGTTCATTTTTGCATTCTCAATGTATAGATCATTGCCTACCACATTGTCAAAACTTAATAAATATTTTAATTGTCATTAATGCCTTTTATTTTTTATTTCATATACATTTGCAACCATACCTCCTACACAGCAACTCTTGTATTGTTAAAATTTTTTTAAAAAGGTGAAAAGAAAAATTTATCAAGATTAACTGATGTCTTCAGGGTCAGACAACATATTCAACAATAGTACATATCCATTGTCTCCCTAACTTTCCAAAGAGGGAAGGAAGGAACTTTTTTATCTCTTCTTGTTCTCTATATTTGCATTACTGTAATAATTTTTGCATATTTCTCTGGTTCTGATTTCTTCCTTCTGCATCAATTCACATATGTCCCCATGTGTCTCTGATTTCGTTACACTCATAATTTATCATGTCTGATAACATTTCATGACATTTATGGCCAACAATTTGCTTACCCATTTGACAGTTAATGAATGCCTACTCCCCCCACCATGATTCTTTGCTAATTAAAAAATTGCTTCTCTGAATATTTTGGTACACATTAAATCTTTATTTCAATGTGTTAACATTTGGGGTATGTACCTCTGAGTTGGATCATTGGATCCAAGGGTAATAAAAGTCAATTTTTAAGCATAATTCCAAATTGCTTTCCAAAATAGTTAGACCAATCCATAGTTCCACCAACAATATTTCAGTGTGACTGCCTTTCCATGGTCCCTCCAACAATGGCTATTCCTAGCATTTGTGATGTTTGCCAACTTTCTGGGAATTAAGAGAAGTTTCAGGGTTTTTTATTTGCATTTCACTTATTAAATACTACCTTATTCATGAAATAAAATAAAGGTATTTTTACTACCTTTCTACTGCTTTGAAGGTTTCAGAGTACTGACTAGTCTTGGTTTTTCCAGTCCAAAAGTAATCTTTTTTTCCCCCACAATGTCTCAAATTTAGCTACTGTGTGAGAAATAGTAGAGAGAAAGATCCACTTCCTATAATTGAGTCTCAATGTATTTCTCTCAGCCCTATAACAGCTGGTTTAGGCAGGTGATAAATAAATTCAAACTGAGAACGGATGATGGTCGGTCTGGGATACACATGGATTTTACCATGGGCAGAGGATTAGACTAGTTAGCAACTAAGATTCTGAAAGGAAAAAAAAAATATTTCCAGGGTTGCTGTTAGAATCTACAGATGTTGCCTCTAAACCTGGGATAGCGAAGTGACTAGCTTCATAGATCTGGAAAAGTAGTCCACCCATGGGCAACTAGGTGGTATAGTGGAGAGCACTGAGCTTGGAATTAGGAAGACTCATTTTCTTGAGTCCAAATTCAGCCTCAGATACTTGTTAGTTGTGTGATCCTGGGCAAGTCAATCTTGTCTGTCTGTTTCCTCATCTATAAAATAAGCTAGAGAAGGTGATGAAGGCCATAACAAATCACCCCAAAATCTTTGTCAAGAAAATCCAAATGGGGTCATAAAGAGTTAGTCAACAACTGAACAGCAATAACAAAAAACAAAATCAACTCATAATGTTGCTGACAAAGAAGGGACATTTGAAGTTGAAGATCAGTCAATCTGTGGCCTACTAATCTTAGTGAGAAAGATCTATTCTAGGGACCTGTGTTAAATGGTGGAGGGAATGAACTTTCAGGATGTCTAAGCAAAGAGAATAGAGTTGACTATTAATGCATAGTAACTCTAAATCAATTCAACAAATATGAATTAATCGCCTATCCCAAGTCCTACAGTAAATGCAAAGATTAAAACAATGGCAAAGTCCTTTGGATCTCAGCTTCCTTTCCAAGCTCTGAGTACTTTTAGATATTATGTTCATGCCTAACTCTTGTTTAATGTGATTAACTGCCATCATGAATTAGAAAGAGAATTGTACTGGTAGTCACAAAACTTGGATTCAAATCTCGAGCTCTATTACTACATGCTTGAATTCCAGCAAATAATTTAACCTAAGCCTCTGTTTCCTTTGTAAACTTACGAGGATGAAACTCAACAATTTCTAAGGTGACTTCCAGCTCTAAATCCTATGTTCATATGCTCAGATGGATTAAAAGTTCCTTTGGCCCTGATTAGTTTTAGGGCCTTGATCTGCAGTGCGTCTCCTGTGTATAAGAAGGGTCAAGAGGAAGCTGCTGGTAGGCCTATTAATGAAACTACTCATCCAGTAGGGCGGCAGGTCTAGGTATATAAGGTTAGATATGGGGCTCTAGTTTCAGTCTAGAGTATATTTGTTTACAGATTCTTTACAACTTGGAGCTTAAAGAATAAAGAACTCCAGATTTGGAGTCAGAATCAGGTTGGAATCTCAATTCTGTGTCATGCTACCTGTGAAACATTAGGCAAGTTGAGCATCTTTTTTGAAATTTATTATTGTCATTTGGAAAAAAAATAGTAATAAACTACAGGGCCCTTAAGATTTCTTCCAGATCTAGATCTATAATCCAAAATTTGATAAATGTAGGATTCTTTCATTCACTGAATTTCTTCCTTAAACTTAGAACTTGATTAGAAGAATGAAAATAATCACTCAGTCTCTTGTGGAACAGAAACAACTATCTAAGAAAAGTTAGATTAATACCTAAATAAAAGTATGTGTTCCAAAACTGTGTTGGGATTTAGGTTAAGCTTTTGCTGACTGATTAGATCAAAATCCAATTTTTGCTATTTATGAGCAAATTCAAATTGATCTTTTATACTTACTTGTACCTGGTTTCTGCAAGGAGCATAATTAAGCATGATAAACATATGCTATTGATATTTTCTCACTTAAGAGAGAGATTAGTTAGGACATTGTCAATTCCCCATCCAGAGTTAATGTAGCCTGGATAGTATTCTGTGTTATCTTGAGCATTTAGCAGATTTCATCTTTTCCTAATACCATTTTAATATAATATATATTAAAATGATTTTTTAGTTTCCTGGGATTAGATAAAATAATACTAGTAACAATAACAAAAACAACAGTGATAAATTCCTTTTAAAAAATGCCTTGTATTACAAAATATATTGTATCTCATTTGATCTCCCCAATAACCCTGTACAGGTATGTATACATTCAAATCTACTTTGTATACTTTTTTTTTCCGTCTTTGTATTCCTAACGTACACAATGGAACTGTGAACACAATCTCAAATCTTCCTAATTCCCAATTCTATTCTCTATCCACTGTGCCACTTAGACCATGATGGTAATTATTCTAAAAGATCAAGTTCACAGGAGGCAAATGTGTCTATTTTTTTTTTACCACTTCTCTACAAATGTACTTACATTTTTTATGATAAAATATTAGAACCAGGAAGGACATGAGAATATCAAATAAGAGATCTGGAAAGGAACTTAGAATGCTAAATATTATGCCTAGAAGGTAAGTTAGAAGAGAGAGAGAATGTGAGATCATGAAATACAGAAATTCAGTGTTGGTATAGACTTTAGAAGATGGACCCAAATTGTTACAGCTTAAAGGAAAGACAGAGATAATTTAGTCCAACCTTCTCATTTTATTGCTAAGGAAACTGAGACCCAGGAAGGGAAAACAATTTATATGAAGTCACAGAGCTAATTCTTTAAATATCTATGACTCTGACAAAAATCTTGGTTTGGGGTACATACCTATCATCCCTATTGTAGGGGGAAGCTGAGGCTAGTGTATCATTTGAGCTGGAAATTTCTAAGTTGCAGCAAGGCTAAAGACAATTGGATGACCATTCTATATTTAGCACCAATCTGGTAATTCACCAGGTACAGAGGGCCACCAGGCTGACTAAGGAAAGGTGAATCATCCAGTGTCAGGAATGGATTGGGTCAAAACTTCCCTGATAGTAATGTGGAAATATTTTGCATAATTTCATATATATGTAGTGGACATAATATCTCTTGAGTGGGGGTGTATAAGGAGGTGAAGGGAGGGAGAGAATTTGGAAATGAAAGTAAATTATTTTTAAAAATTAAATTACAAAATAAAATAAAACATAGTTATTTTTAAAAGCTACCTTGTTAATCATTATTCGGACTTGATAACTTCATGAATGGTTGGTCATTATGGATCATTCAAAAGACATGTCTGAATATTGTCCTGGCATTGTGGGTTTTCCATAAATACTCCCTTCCTCACTGTATCAAAGCTTATCTCCTGCTGTTACCAACTTGTACTCTTCCCTCTTGAAAGACCACTTTTTTCATGATTGAAAAAACATTCCATACTCAGTCCTGTTTCTTTGCTTTTTCTCAAATGATTCTTCTCTCGTAGCATGGGAAGTAATATGGGACAGTAACAAAAATACTCCATTTGTAATGAAAGGAAATCAGTTTCCATTCTACCTTTGTCATTTGTCAGCTGTGTGACCTTGGGTAAGTCACTTAGAATTTCAAGTCTTTAGTTTTTCATCTTTGAAATGAAGAGGTTGGGCTAGTTCTAAATTGTGATTCTATGAATGTTCTCTCCTCTATTAATATCAACTTTGTCTCTTCTCTGAGAGCCAACACAATTCTCATCTTCTCCATAAAATCATCGACTCTGGAAAATGTAGCTTTTTTTTTTACACTGAAAAAATACTGAGGTGGGAGAGGGAATTTTTACTTTAGGGAACAGTTAGTATCCCAGGTTCATTTCTGTGTGTATTACATCTGTATACTCCCATTTCAAGCAAACTCTTAAATCATCCCTGTCCTATATTTTCCTTTCTATTTTATCTCAGGAATACATCTTCATTTGGACAACTCATTGCTGTTCTTAGAGGATGACACTATAAGTGCAGGCCTCTATTTTTATGCAGAAAAAAAAGAAATCATATGGACTCGGTGAGTCCATTGGAAAGGTGGAAAGTAACCTCCAAAGAGCACTTACAGCAAAATGAGGGGAAAAAAACCACAAACATTTTCTAATGGATGTTATAAACTTTCAGAATACCTTTGTAGGAATAATTTTGCCCAACTTATTTTATTCATTCCAAAAAGTTTGAAGTTTTCCATATCTTCTCTGTGTTTATGGTATCTTAAGAGACCTTTGAATCCAATCCCCTAATTTTCCAGGTTAGTAGGTTGAGGCTAGAGAAGGAAAATGGCTTGTCGTTCAAGTATTCAGTGTCTCAATTCAGACTAGCAGGAGGCAGAGATGCATTGACAAGAATAATAGACTGATAACCAGGAGATCAGTAGTTTGGTCTTCTTCAGTCATTTGCAGTTGTGCCCAATACTTCATGACCCTATTTGGGGTTTTCTTGGCAAAGATACTGCAGTAGTTTGCCATTTCCTTTGCCAGCTCATTTTACAGAGGAGGAAACTGAGGCAAACACAGTGAAGTGACTTTCCCAAGGTCACACAGCCAGTAAGTATCTGAGCCAGATTTAGACTCAGGAAGATGAGTCTCCCTGACTCCAGGCCTGGAAGTCTACTGTACCACCTGGCCACTCTTCTACATAAACTAAGTGTATTACCTTGAGCAAGTCACTACTCGCTTGTTCTCAATTTCTTTTTCTGTGAAATGAGAAGATAGTACTAGATGATCTCTAATGTCCCTTGCAGTTACAAAAGTTGAGGTTCCGTGTTTTCACATTTTATCATCTGAGAGCCTTTCTAGTTCTAACATTCCTTGACTCCATGATTCTGGAACCCTGGCCTTCTGATTTCCTAGACTAGTGCTAATTCTAATCAAACACTCTTCTAGGCTATTACTCAGTGCTAGTCTCCTACTTAACCAAGATTCTGGAAGTTTCCTCCACTCTGTCCCTCCAGGAGCATGCTAATTATTTAATCATTCTTCTGGCACATTAATTGACTAGTGGGTTTGGGGATGTCACTCACACTCATGGTGACATCTCTTTTCTTCATGCTGTGAATATCGGGGAGATGGGGAAATGACAACTGTAGTGCTTATCAAAGGATGTGCTTTTGGGGGGACAGATTTCATTATGCCACTGTCTGGAAAATAATGTTCTTCAGAAAAATCTTCCATCCTCCTACTCTTGCATCTGCCACTGCTCTCAAATGTCAGGAATATCATAAATTTTTCTTGTGTGTGGTTTAATAGGCATAAACCACAGAAACTATAATCATGGGAATATAGTGCAAAACTCACAATGCTACCATAAGCAGTTAAAATTACACAGGACCCAAAGAAGCATGCAGTCTAATCCTTCCATCCATCCATTTACAAAGAAGACCCTGAGAAGCTGAGATGCCTTCATTTGATCCCAGAGTCATGGTATTTTGAACTGGAAGAGATTTAAAAAGTTTCCTAATTCATGTCACTCATTTTAAATATGAGGAAATTAAAGTTGAGAATGGAAAACCCTCCTTTCACCTCACACAAACTAACTAAACTCAAATATAAAATAGCTGCAGTTTACTGGACTCAACATTTAAAATGCTAAGATTTTTAGAAGATTTACAGGAGGTTTTAGTTGTATGGGATATCAATTGGTTCAAGCCCCCTCATTTTATGCATTAACCAAATGAGGATCAGACTAATCAAATTGTTTTCCTGAAAACACAGGGCAAGTCAGTGGCATACCTGGAAATCAAACAGAGTTTTTTTTTACTCCACTGATCTAGTAAGCATTTTTAAACCAAACAGCTTTTCTTGGTTAGCTCATTTTAACGTGAATCTATAAGCAAAAGCAATGTATCAAACAATTTTAAAAAATATGTTTAAGAAGATGGGGGACCATTTAGCACAAGGGTCCCTGTGTGTTTGTGTGTGTGTGTGTGTGTGTGTGTGTGTGTGTGTATGAGAGAAAGAGAGAGAGAGAGAGAGAGAGAGAGAGAGAGAGAGAGAGAGAGAGAGAGAGAGAGAGAGAGAGAGAGAAGGAGAGAGAGAGGGAGGGAGGGCTTTCAGAATTTTGTGAAGTCTCTGAACCCTTTCTGAGAAAAATGTTTTTAAATACTTAAAGGAAATCCTAAATTTCAATTAGAAGTTAGTGAAGATAAAGATGTATTTTTCCCCATCCACATTCATGGTCCCCCTGAAATCAGTCCATAGGTATTAAAGGGGTCCCCCAGCCTAAAACCTCTGATCCAATCTGAAAGCCATTTGTTATATCTCTGACAAGTAGTCATCCAATGTTTACATCACAGGACTACAGATTGGGACCTGGAAGGTATCATGGAAGTCGTCTCTTCAAAGTACTTCATTTTACAGATGTGGAAGCTAAGGTCCAGAGAGATTATCACTTGTAAGGTCACCCGAGTAACAAAAAAACAGAACTTGGATTACAATCCAGGTTTTCTAACTAGCAATCCAGCATTCTTTTCATCCTATTTATAGGTAATTCACTGCCTTTTTGCACAACTCTAAATGTTAATTGTATGGAAGATTCTCTTTTTACTGAACTGAAATTTTACCTCACTTTAATCTCTACCCATTGGGTCCCGGTTCTTTCCCCTAGAACCATAAAGAAGCCTAATCCCTCTTCCATGAAGTGACCCTTTAATTATTTGATAGGAAGGAAGGAAGGAAGGAAGGAAGGAAGGAAGGAAGGAAGGAAAGGAGGGAGGAAGGGAGCAAAGGAGGAAGGGAGAAAGAGAGAAAGAGAGAGAAAGAAAGAAAGAAAGAAAGAAAGAAAGAAAGAAAGAAAGAAAGAAAGAAAGAAAGAAAGGAAGGAAGGAAGAAAGAAAGAAAGAAAGGAAGAGAGAAAGAAAGAAAGAAAGGAAGGAAGGATGGAATGAGGGAAAATGGAAGGGAAGAAGGGAGGGAAGAAAGAAGAGAGTGAGGGAAGGAAGGAAGAAGTCACAGAGAGGTAAGTGACTTGTCCAAGGTCAAAAAGCTAGATATTATTGGATCTGGGACTAGAACTTGAACTCTTTGACTCCAGCTCCTTTTAATATGTTGAGCTCTCTGCTACAAGGATAAGATGTGAATGAAGCAGGATCAAACTGATCCCATTTCCTGAAAATGTACCGGAGGTTGAAAGAAAAGAGTTCTTGGCAAGATGAATCTGACTGTTAGCAAAACCAAAACATTTGAAAGGGAATGTCAGCTATTTGGCTGAGCCTCATACAGCCAGAGCCACAAGACCCTTCTGGAGGGATATGAATGATTTTCTTTCCGCAACTCTTCAAGATGTCCATCCATCTGTGCAGACAGCTTATTCTTGTCTATTCAATTTCCACTGCTTGTCTTTTCAAGTCTGCCATTGCAGGCTACTGCATGCACAGTTACCCTAGAGGAGAGTGTGCCTTAAAGGGCCCTCTATTCTTTCTAACAGAAAAAGAAAAAAAAAATCCCCAGCGAAGATTCCAAAGACTAACTAGTTATTGTCTCCCATTGCAAATCCAGAATGCTATGGAGTTTTACTTCCAGTTTTCAAAGAACTTTTCGTCAAAAGATATAAGCAGTGCAATATAATTACCTTTATTTTAAAGGTAAGCAGACTGAGAAACAAGGCAGCTCATCCTAGATTACAGAAGTAGTTGTCACAGTCGGGATTTAAACTTTGTCTATATTAAAAAAAAAATCACTACTCTTTCCAACTATACTACAATGCCTCAGCTCCTACATTAGCCAGTGGAAGGAGGATGGAAAGGGAGTAGACATTTGAGAAGGATTTGGTTCTATAAATACCATAATAATATCTGGTATTAATATAGTGTTTTATAGAATCAAAGCATCTGAATGTTGAAAGAAATCTCATTGTTGTTCTAGTTCAAGAGTCAGCAAGCTGTGGCCTGTGAGCCAAATCCAGGCTACAATCTGGTTTTGTATGGCCTATGAGTGGAGAATCATATTTAGAACCTACTTTACAACAATATCCATCATGTAGTTATCCACCATTTGATTGAAAATATCCAATGAAGCAGAGTCTACTACTACCTCCCTGACTAGCTTGTCCTATTGTAGCTTGGTTCAAATTGCTATTAAGCTTTTTCTTACATCAATTATAAATTTGCTTTCAAAATTTCCATCCGTTATTTTAAGTTTGCACCATAGGGTCAAAAAGAATACTTCCAATTCCTCTTCTTCTTCAAATATTTCAAGAGAGCTATGAGGTCTACCCTGTACCCAACGTTCTTCTTATTCACAGTTAACATTACCAGGTTGCAAGTTGCGAGGTCTCAAATTCTAAGCGAGGTTTTAGGAGGAGACACGTACAGGGATATTGTTATGGAGTCTTGAAGTGAGGGACAGAGCTGGGATAGGAATATTGGTTAATATGATTGGATCAAGCTCAGATTATTAATTTGTTAGACTGGTGAAGCCTTCTAAGAATAATATGTGTGTGTGTGTGTGTGTGTACACACACACATATATGCACAGCAAATGATAAGAATGGAAACATGAATAAAAATCTATTCAGGCACATGTTTTTCATTTTTCTGGAGACATGTTTATACACTTCTCTTGTGTTCTTTGACTTTTGTGTTCTTTGTGCTATTGGGGCATCATAAAATCATAGTCACATGGTAGGAAGGAATCTGAGGATGTCCAACAGTCATTTTTCATACTTTGAACACCTCAACATTGGAAAATGATTGTATGAATTGCAGTCTTAATTCCTTCCTCAATTCAATCTTCCTCTCTTCCTCTTTTTTCTTTCCTCCCTCCTTCCCTCCTTTTCTTCTTTCTTCCCTCCATTCATTCCTCCCTTCCTGCTTCCCTTTCTCCCTTTCTTCTATTCCTTCACACCTTCCTTTCTACCTTCCTTCCCTCCTTCCTTCCTTCCCTCCTTCCTTCCTTCTTTCCTTCCTTCCTTCCATCCTTCCTTTATTCTGTCATCTTTATTAACGCTTTCAGATTTTAAACTACACTTCTTTACAAATATACCCATTCACCAACCTCTATCAAGACAGAAATCACATAGAATACATTGTTTCTTTCTTTCTAACAGTTAAACTGATGATACCCTTGGAAATTGTTTGTTGAAGCAGTAGGAAAAAGCTGCTAAGAAGTACCCACCTATTCATTCATCATTCAAATCTTCATTGAGTCCTTATTATGAACTTCCTTTAGAGATATTAAAAAAATGCTTTCTTTAAATAGCCCTTGTATTTCAATTCGGGACAATAGTATAGTATTTGATGCATTGTTTGAATATTTTCAAAATCATAATCTGCTGAGGAAGTAACAACAATAATTATTATTTATAATAGTAATGAGTAGCATTTCCATAGAGCTATATTATTGTCCTCTCAGAAATCCTATATTCCATGAAGCACAAGAATTCTTATCCTAATTCTGCCCATAAGAAAGTTCAGTCTGAGTGAGATAAAGATGGCATATACAGGATGACACACACTAGCACTTGCCTGAACTTCCATCTGAATCCAATTCCCCCACCTTCAAGACCCTAATTATTTTCACTCCAATATTCAGCTTTTTCTTCCATTGGGTTGTATGTATCTGTCTGTGTCTATCTTATTTTAATGACAATCAATATCAAGAAAAATCTATTTAAATGATACCAAACATGTTCATCTATAGCATGTAGGTGGCTGACTGGAATTCCCAAGAACTAAAGTTTATGCCTATATGACATATTGCTCCTTCTTAAATTCAAAAAGCTGCTGCTTATTAGATATTCTCTTCCTTAGCCAGGACATGAGATGCTTTTAATGAATAATTTTTACAAATTAAAAGTCCATGATCAATTCCATGTGTATAAAGGCATTTGCAATCCTACAAACACAGGAGACAAAGCCAGCCTCTTTGCAATAAATGGCATATTGATTTTACTTCTTTGCATGAATATTGTACCACTTAGAGAAAATGTCTATTCCAATGTCTACCTCTTCCTTGGGAATATAGATCTCCACACTAAATAGGAAGGTGAGAATGCCTCTAATTTGTTTACATTACGTGGTATTCACCCAGGGGGAAAATAGTGACTGTCACAGGAACAAGAACTAGTCTTTATTGCTTCTTTTTTTCTACCAGGAATAAAGAGCATAGAATTCCAGTTTGTAGGCACTTGTAGCCCACAATGGGATGTTTGTTTTTCTTTTCCGTTCTTTCTTTCTTTTTTAATTCTCAAGGGCAAAGCGATCAAGAAGATTCCAGAGGGGTAACAGCTGAAATTGGTAATAGTTGTATATGGTAGGATTTCTAAACTGCTTTCTGATTCTGATTCATCTTTCACACTGTTGCCACATCAGTCTTACATTTTCAACAATTCAACAATAATTTATTAAAAACTTAATATGGGAAAGACTTCATGGTATACGGCGATAGAGGGCCAAGGCAGAGTAAAAAAGACACGGGCTTTAATCAAACATATTATACATATTACTTATGTGGCCCAAGGCAAGTCAGTTAACTTCATATAACCCTTAGGCCACTAGATGAAATGAAAAGTTAGAGATAAATTGTAGATCTGTATTGCTGGAGGATTCTTTCTCAACTAGAGCTAGTCATACCAAACAAATCTTCTGAGGAAGAAAAGCAATCAGCAAAGGTCTGGTGTTCTCCATACAAAGATTAAACAAAGACAAAATTTTTCTGCCCTTAAGGAGTTTTCATTCTGCTGCCTGCCTAGGTGGCAGTGGATAAAGTACTTGTTTTCCAATCAAGAAGACCCAAGTTCAAATGTGATCTCAGAAACTTACTAGCTATGTGACCCTGAGCAAGTCACTTAACCATGTTTGTCTCAGTCTCCTCATCCGTTGAAAGAACTAGAGAAGAAAATGGTAAGAAAACCCCAGATGGGGTGGTGAAGAGTTGGGCATGACTAATCAAAATTTTTTTAAAAATCAGCTACATTTCCATCCTCCATCAAATGAGGCTAGGAGGCTAACCTACATGTTTCTCAAAATTAATGACCACAGCAAAAGCTTACTTGGTTTCCTTTGGTCGCTACTCTACACAATGTCACATAGCTGGAAGAACTGCCCTGTCCATTTGTTCGTTTAGTTTTTTTGGTAGCAAAAATAAATGAATAATTGGAAAGTTCATAACCATGGATCATGTAATGACTAAAAAAAGTTACTTCACAGAAATTAAAGGAAAAATTGCTGTGTTTTAAGAAATGAAAAATATGATGATTATTTATGGACAAAAAATGAGGCAAGAAGAGCCAGAAAAACCAAAAATAGAATGACTAAAAAAATGGTAAGGTAAACAAAAAATAATTTTAAAATGAAGCTGGCTAAATTACAAAAAAAAAGCATTGTTTCAATGAGGAGACATGAAAAGATTCCTCTCTCGATTCCTTTGTGTATATCTGTGGTGGGGAGGTGTTCATGGCTACAGAACATTGCACATATGGTGAGATTAAAAAATGTTTATTCATTGGATTTGCTGATTTTTTTCTCTCATACCCTCTCCCCTTTTAAATTATTATTATTGTTAGTGTTGTTGGTGTTGGTGTTATTTTAATAAGAGATGGCTCCCTGGAAGGGGGAGACAGAGATACAGAAGGAAATTTAGGTGACATATAAGGCAAAAGGTATCAATTAAACTTTAAACATAGATAAAATTGTAAAATTATATTTATGAAAGAAGACCCTCCACTAAGGTGAAAGGAAGGGCTACATTCTACATAAAAGTACACACCACTTTTACTCATCATGGCCCTCACCATCATTGACCTTCTAGCAGACTCCTGTAAAGATTTATAACGAAAAGAGATAGGAGGAACTTGGCTGTCACAGGGTAGAGGTGGCTGCCCCAACTCTTTCCTCCTTTCCATAAGCAATGAAAGCAGAAGCATATTCATCTTCCAGTGAGTTTCACTGGTCAGAAGCTCTTCTTCCTATGAACCAACCACGTCCTTATCCCCTTCACCACCTCCCCTGCCTTTTTCAACCAGTCTTACACACCAGGCAGTCTGATGTATAAAAGTGTCAGAGAAGAGAAGGGGGCATATTAATGAGATGTTGCAAAAGTGAAATCAACAGGGGTTAACAAAAGATTGAATATGGGGGTGGGGTTGAAAGATATTGAAGAATCAAGGATGACACCTAGGTTAGGAGTCTAAAGGGCTGGGAAGATGGTGTTGCCTTCTATATTAATAGAGAAAGAAAGAAGAGGAAAAGATTTGAGAGGAAAGACAATGAGGTCAGGTTTGGACATATTGAGTTTAATATGTCTGAAAGACAACTGAAAATGTGAGAATAGAGGTCAGCAGAGAGGTTGGCACAGGATAGGCAGATTTGAGAATTGTTGGCATATAATTAAATATTGTTGGCAGATAATTAAATTCACGGGAGCTAATAAGATTACCAGGGAAAGTAGTAAAGAGAGAGAAGAGAAGGCCCAGGATGAAACCCTGAAGGACACCTATGTGTAAATGGCACAATCCAAAGTCTGAGTCTGAATCTGAGTCTTTTTTATCTCCTGTCCATGTTCCCAGCCAACTTACTTGACCCTTGACTTTTTCATTGGGGTAGGATTGCTTGTAGAGTAGACAGTACTTTGTCCCAAGCTTGAGGGGCTGTGCTGTTGTTTTCGGGCCTTTTTCCACACAGCCAGCTCTGCCACACCAGTGCTCCTCCTCCCCCCAGAACTGCCAATCTGGACTTCGACTCAGATCTGAGCAGGCTCTGCACTCCTGCTCTGATCTGCCACTTAATTCCTCCCACCAGGTGGGCCTGGGGCCACGAGTAACTGCAGCTGTAGTTCTGTAGCTGTACCACCTCAGCTGCCCCCGGGGTGGTGGCCGAACCTTGAACTCCTTTCACTCTCTCCCTGCAGTTTTTTCCCAGGAACCTTCTTCTAACTATCTTTGGTGTTTGTGGGTTGAGAAGTCTGGTAGCTGCCACAGCTCACTGATTCAGAGCGCTAGGGCCTGTTCTGCCCAGCTCCCATTCTGGCTGGTCCGGGAGCAGCCCATGCTGGGCTCTTCTCCTCTCTGTTCCCAGTTCCATGCAACAGACCTTACCCAGCGACCATCCAGGCTGTCCTGGACTGGATCCCTGCTTCCCTCTGCTATTTCGTGGGTTCTGCAGTTCTAGAATTTGTTCAGAGCCATTTTTATAGGTGTTTGGAGGGTCCTGGGGGAGAGCTTTAGGCATGTCACTGCTTTCCAGATGCCATCTTGGCTCTGCCCTCCCCCCATAGTACATCTTTTTTTTTTAAATGAATAAAATAATGAGTGAACTTGTTCCCTGTCATCAGAGAATCCATGGGGCTAAAATCCAAAATTATAAAATAGATGGGTTCTGTGATACTTTTTGCCTAAAAAAATCCTTCATTTCCTTAATTAGTGTTACTATACTGTATGACTTCCTCCCTTAGTTTATTCCCTTTTAATTGGGATTTGATGTGTTAATTTTTTTTAAAATCCAATATGGCCAAGTTTTTCACACAATATCTCCTTTTAAAATGTAATATCATATAATGAAAATAATACTGAATTTAGAATAAAATTACCTTGATTTATGCCTTAACTACCTTCTGTATTAGGTACATAACTTTGGGCAAACCAGTATAAATCTGAAACTTGCTATGTGACCTTGAACAAATCACTTTATATTCCTAACCTCTATTTGCCAAATCTATAAAATGATGGCCTCTGAGGTCCTTTTCAGCTCAAGGTCTTTTCCTCTATATCCTCTCAGATTCTCAGTTTTCTCATCTGCCAAATAAATATATGTGTATCATGAAGATAGTCCTTTGCAAACCTTAACATAGCATAGAAATAGTAGTTGTAATTATCAGGGCACCTACCTTTTCTGAGGTTAAAAAATATCAAATCTGCTGGTGGTAATAGGTCAGTACATTATATCAAATTTGATAAATTTATTTCTACTGATGAATATTTTTTTCAGCAACTATAATCTCAAGCCATGTTAATGCTGACTACCTTATAATGCCAGTGACCTGAATATCCATGAATTTGGCAGATAAGGAAATTACCAAGTAAACTTTGAGTTAAGCCAAAAGTTAGATAGACATACTTGTCTTCAAACATTTTCAGCCAAATTTTCTTTTTTTAAACAATATGAATATTTCATTGTTTTCAAAAATAAGAAGTATTTTGCTTGCCTCCCCTTTATCATAGTATTCCTATTTTTCTTTTGCATCCAGCACTTGACAATGGTGTTCTCAACAAAAGATATGCCTAATAAGTGTTTGTTGAAATGAATTAGCTTGAAGCATAAAATGATTTCCTAGCATAAAGTAATGTCTGATCAAATTTTCTCAGTGCATTAAATTTGTTGGAAAAAGAAAGGATCATACAAATCTATGAGAATTCTAGAATTACAATTACTCTAAGAAGTAATCTCATGTAGCTCCATTTTGTTTATTCATCCATTTAGTCATTATTCATTCATTTAGTCATTGGTCTATTTTTTATTCATTCATTTAATATTTATTTATTAAGCACTTGCTATATGCCAGGCACTTTGCTAGGTGAAGGGGATTCAAATATCAAGATGAAATACTCTTTCATTTCCCAAGAAGCTTATGTAACATGGATCCCCTCTGTAAAAGATTCATTCTTGGCTTGAAGATTTTTAGTGCCTCTCCAGGAAGCCCTTTCTGACTTACAATAGTTTTACTTGATTAGAAAATCTTCCTTATTGTTGCAGAGAACTCTGCTTCCTTGTGGGACCTACAATTCCTAGTTCTAGTTCTAACTTCCTTCATAATGGAATCCCTGAATTCATCATCTTCAAATTTTTGAAGTGCTATCCTGTTTGTAGGGGGTTGGTTGGGAAGCTTCCTGATCATTGTGATGAGGTAGTAGATTGGTGAGCCATTATGATTTAGTTCCTGGCTTTCAGATCTTAGTGGGGGGTTATGAGTGTGCCTATGATCAAGTTTACTGTCAAGATTTTGGAGGCCATCTAATGGAATACAACTCAGGTACCTCATTAAGGGTGAAGACATCTGCTTAAATCTCATGGAAGAAGGATAAATTGATCACTTTTGAGATTGCTATGAGTCTGGGTCATTCCTTTGGGCTGGACCAATAAAAAACAAAGTCACTGAACACTTACATTTCTCCACCTTTCTGACTTCTCCGAATTTTCATAGAAAGTAAAGAAAAATAGAACTAAGAGAAGAGGTAGGGGGAGGGAAGAGATTAAAGCCTGAACATGAGCAGAGAAACTACCTAGAGCCACTGTTGGGGCAGAGGGATGCTTTATTGACCACACCAGTGAAGTACAAGTGAGGAATTTACTAGGTAATTTTGAGTTCCAGACACTCTGTCTCCAGGACAGAGAAATGGGGTTTCTTCAAAGGTATCAGTCTCTTGAAGAGAAGAGTATGCCAGAATTCAGCTTTATAGAGAGTGAGAGGGGACAAAGCTGGCTACTTTCAAGGAATAGGACTGAATGCATAGCACGGCATCTGGAGAAGATGAACGATACCAATTCTGCCACATGGAGCAACTTTGCTCTCCACTATACCTATTAACGATTTGTATAACAACAATAATAATCATGACCACAACAACATTTACATAGCACTTACTATGTGCCAAGCATTGTGCTAAGGGTGTCACAAATTTTCTCTCATTTGATTCTCACTACAATCCTGAGAGTTAGGTGTTACTATTACTCCCATTTTACAGAAAAATGAGAAATAAACCAAGAGAGTTTAAGTGATTGGCATGGGGTCACAAAACTATTTAGTTAGCATGGGAGGCCAGATTTAAACTCAGTATCCACTGTACACTAGAGATTAATTGTGAATAGTGTTGCTTCTCTACCAAATCCCAGGTCATTTTCCTCCTGGAGAAGTCCAAGTCCTTAAGATAATATTGTTAAGCCTAGAGATTTCCTTTTTGAACCTCGAGATTGTTTCTCTTCTGAGAAGAGTCCGTACCACAGGGTGGAGCAACGAATTGGAGAATTTTTCTGACCCTGGGAAAAAGTGGGATTCACCAGAGAGGGAGACAAATTATGTAACTTGGTGAGAGACTTCCAGCCTACTGTGTAGGTTAGAATGAATCCCTCAATGACTTTTTTTACCTGGAGGCCATATGACCTTGAGAAATGAAATTCCTCCTGGATGATTTCATTTGTGGTTTTTTTGTCATAGGCAAAAATGTGGCATCTCTGACCTTGTTTAGGACAGTGAGCCACAGGTATCTGAGAGTAGCAATCTAGCTTTGGTTTTGCAACCAGCTGAGCCTTTGATGTCCCAAAGGGCAAAGAATAATATTTTGGAGTGACCTTCACCACTCTCAGTCTCCTTGAATGACTCATCTGGCTATGACATCTGGACATGGACTTGGTGGAGCCAAGGCTCCGAAAGTTGTGAGCCTATTTCCTAAGAGACTAAATATGGAAGAATATGCCCTGGAAGTATCGACATAAAGGTTTATACATTTGATCTTGCTCTATGTTTTAATATCCCTTTGTAATACATGTGTATCTGTATATATACGTGTGTGTATGTGTGTATACATATACATATATACTCACAGATATGACATGTGTATATTTGCATATATCCACATACATATGTAAATAAAACCCTATGCAATATGTGCACGTGCATGTGATGTTACATATCATGCATATATGTATATATGCTATATATAATTACTAGGTTATTATTAAGCACTTATGCATTTTCTCTATTGCTGATGGATTCCTATGAGTCTTTGGAATTGTCTACACCTACTAATGAAAGAAAACAAGGCTATCTTACCCAACATACGCATTTTTATCTTGTGTTCTTCTCCTTGAGCTGTGTACCATGTTACCCTCATCTCTGAAGACACCTAAGAGCTAAATTAAGAGATTTTCTTCAAGTAAACTTTTGATTAGTATAATTCAATTAAAAAAATATGTTTTTGGAACTCTCTCCAAGATTGGGTCCAGTTCATATTACCTCAAGACTTGGGCCCTGGGCCATGAGTTATATTTAGGAGACCAAGTAGAGTTGTTTCATATGACATTAGAAAGCCATCAGTGGAGGCTACAGAAAGGCAGATTTAGGTACAATGAAAGTATTTACTTTCTAAAGTTTCAAGCTGCCCAGCAGCGGATGGATTATCTCAGCTAGTGGTGAATTCTCTGTCATTTTCAGATTGTTTCAAAAGTATGTTAAAATAGGAGAGAGAGTTCAAGTCTCAAAAATAACATTCATAAATGAAGTCTTTTTATTATAACCATGTGGTTATATGTGTTGATAGGACAGAAAACAAGAAAACGTGAAGATCTTGCTGTAGCATGATCACCATATAGCACTGAGACTTCTGATAACAGTTTTCCCTAGTTAAATACATTTGTTTTCCCCTGTTTTATATGAGATTCATGGAATATTGCTAGGTACATATGTTGTCTCTCCTAATTGAACGTAAGATTCTTGAGGGAAAAGACTGCTGAATTTTTCTATGTGGCCTTAATGCCTAGCATACTACCTGACTCATAAGAAATACTTAAAATTCCCTGGTTAATAAATGGTCAAAGGATATGAACAGGTAGTTTTCAGAGGAAGAAATTAAAGATATCTATAGTCATATGAAAAAATACTCTAAATCATTGCTGATTAGAGAAATGCAAATCAAGACAACTCTCGGGTACCATATCTCTCCTGTCAGATTGGCTAACATGTCAAAATAGGAAAATGATAAATGCTGGAGAATATGTGGGAAAATTGGAACACTATTACATTGTTGGTGGAGTTAAGAAGTGATCCAACCATTCTGGAGAGCAATTTGGAACTATGGTCAAAGGGCAATACAAATGTGCATACCCATTTGGCCCAGCAATACCACTTTTATGGCTGTATCACAAAGATATCATATGAGGGGGGAAAGTACCCATATGTACAAAAATATTTATAGGAGTTCTTTTTGTGGTAGCAGTGAATTGGAAATCAAGGGGATGCCCAGCAATTGGGGAATGGCTAAACAAATTGTGGTATATGAATGTAATGGAATACTAATATGCTATAAGAAATGAGGAGTAGATGGACTTCATTATAACAAGGAATGACTTATATGAACTGATTCTGAGTGAGGGGAGCAGAACTAAGATATCATTACACATGATTACAGACACACAGTATCTGTAAGGACTAACTTTGATAGACGTGGCTCTTCAGCTCCAAAAGACCCATGATGGAAAAGGCAATCCACATCCAGAGAAAGAATTACAGAATCTGAATGCACATTGAAGCAAACTATTTGCTCTCTCTTTTTTTTCCTTTGTTATTTTATTTTATTTTATCTTTGGTTTTGTTATATCTTTCTCATGGTTCATTTCTTTGGTTATAGCTCTTCTTTGCAATTTGATTATTGGAAAAATAAATTTAATGTGAAGGTATGTGTAGAACCAGATTACATGCCATCTTGCAGGGGGAAGGAGAGGGAGGGAGAGAAAATATGGAACTCAAAAACTTGTGTAACTGAGCGTTGCAAACTAAAAAAATAACAATTAATTTTTAAAAATGAGTGTTGAAAATTATCCTTACATGCAATTGAAAAAATAAAATATGATTTACATTAAAAAGTAAACAAAAAAGAAATACTTAAAATAAAGTCTAATTAATTAACTTATTTATGCCAGATTTTGCTATAAACTTTCTTAGTTCTTACATACAGGAAATACCAAAGGGCTGAGTGGTGATAATTTCAGGTCACCACATAAATGGTGCCTATTGGGTTTTTGTTTGTTGGTTGGTTGGTTCAGTTGTTTTTTTTGTTTGTTTTTGTTTTTGTTATTTTAACAATATCTAATAAATATTTGGAATCATTCCCTACTTTCTCGAGTGTGCTTATGTTAGAGGCCATGGAACTCTGGCAGTTCATGGTCACAAGATTCTGATACCTACAGAGACTCAGATACATTATGCTTTGTTTAGCTTATAGCATTCCCATAAAGCTCCAGGTTTCCTTTAAGTGAGAAATAATGGACAAGTTATCAGGACCTCCCCACAGGCACATTGCCTTATTGCTTAAACTATGCCCTAAGGTCTAGAGGGTTGTGGTCCTGAAGGCCTGGGCTGGGTAGTTATATTACTGAGCTATTCCTTGGAGGATTGCATATTCAAAAAGGGAAAACCCCAAAGGTTGCCTTTTCAGAACAAAGAAGGAGCAATTTGCATTCCTGCAGAGGTTGTTCAGAAGCAGCAAGCATAAAAGTAACATATTGCAGGCTGAATAATCCCTCATTTCTGCCACTGCTGGGAAACCCACCATGCGTATCTGATGGTAGCGTTTAGCCCTTGGCCTTTTAAAGAGTTTATTCTTGAGAAAAGCAGAGAACATTGGACTCTTGGCACTAATCAAATGGTGCCATGGTTCCAACTCTGTCCAGTCCTCTGTTTCAGGACCCTTTGAGGACAGTTCTGGTTTGTCATATGCAACTAGGGATATTCCTAGCAGATGGAATTATGCAACATTGACTCCTCTGAGCTTGGCTCGACTTTGTCTCAAAAGTTGCAGCAACTTTGGGGGACAGGTACTCAAGTAATCCGTGGCCAATTACTCACACTTTTGTAATTTTACTGTCTTCTTTTCTTTCCCTATTAAGCTTTAACTGAGCCTTGTCTCAGAGTAGTGGACTGTGAAAGTGGGCTAGGAAGATTAGACTTCTCCATGAAGAAAAAGTGTATGAAATATTGCTATGACAAGTTTATGCTGATGGTTTGTCATGTGTGAAATGAAATCCCTACCCAATGTGCCTAGACAAGGCAATTAGTGCCAGGGCCCTATATTGGGCTGGATTTCTTGTTAAATCTATGTAGGGATTCAGCTTGAAAATATTTTAGTAAGGGAAAAATGTATCTCACTTAATGACCCCAATTTTCCAAGCAAAAACTTCTTTATAACAAGAGAAAATAAATCTAAATGACTTGTCCTCCTAGGGTAAAGGGTATATGTTCTGGTTTTATAGACACCCTGTAGGCAATATTGGGAAAAGAAAAATTAACTTCTGCCAAGTGGCATGATTACTGAAGTCAATAGTGGAAGGAACCTTAGCAGCTATCTAACACAATTCATACCCAAAACAAATTCTCACTTTTCTATATCTGACAAAAGGCTGGACAACTTCTCTTTGAAGACTTCCAAGTAAGGTGGGGGAGAGGAGGAGACTGACCAGTAGGAAACTACCACCTCAACACAAACACATTTCACTTCTGCACAGCTCTAATTGTTAGATTTCTTTTCCACACCTTTGAATATATTAATTACAATGAGCCTTCTAACATGCCTGTGAGGAAGGTGCTATTAAAGTTCCCACTTTATAGGTGAGGTAAATAAGGTTGTAATAGGTAAATTGAGACCATGGATCCCGACTCATATTTTTAAAATAATACATACTCTGATTCTCGTATATGATCCATTTACTCTAATTGGACTGGTCCATCATTGTTCCTAAATACTGCTTCCAAATTCCGGCTTATATAACTTTTCTCATAGTATTCTTCCCTCTCTTATGCTTTCTATCTATCTAGTCACCATCTGTGCTCCAAGGTATAGCTTAAGTCCTGCCTTCTCTGGACAAATATCTCTTTCCCGCACCAGTCCATAGCAATATCTCCTCTAAATCCCAAGAGTATCTAATGCTTGTGCCTCTCATTTGTGTGCTCATTACATAGCATCTATTTTGTTAAATTATGTGCACAAGTTATATGTCTGTTTTTGAGTCCATAAATTTTGTTCTCCTTGAAGCTAAGATGCTATCGTAATCTTTTTGTGTTCGAAATACTCTTAGCATAATGTTTTGTACATAGTAGCATTTTTTTTTAACAAAACTATGTTGGTTGATGATTTATTTCACATTAGTTTATAAAAGGATTTTAGAGGTAGCAGGTTGTTGATTCACCAGTAGACATGAAGATCCCCCTTTACACCCAACTCTCACAGTGATTTCTTTGTATATTTCTTCTACTTTTATTCTATTTAATATTTCCTTCCAATATCTGGATATATCCCATGTCTATTTTGATACATTGGTAGCAGTAGGATTTTTGAATATTTGTTCCTAAAGAACTCAAATGTTACTCTGAATTTAAAAACAAACCAGCAAAAAACATAGTCTCTAAGCATTCAGTGTCCATAGCCAGGATAAGACTCAAAGGCTTTTCAGCTTGTCAAAGATGACCAAATATTTGAATTCTTTGGTATAACCTTTGACAACTCATGGTCACCACCCCACCATGAGAAGGATATCAGAAGTTTTATAGTTTATGATTTCCTTGAGAAAATGGATTATGACATATTCATGCTTTTACTTGCCATATTAAGCCCCTCCCCACACACTCCCATATTCATAATCCCTTATATGTAGTATGCGCTTTATAAATATTTGTTGAATTCTCTTGAATTTTGGATTGAGGGGTATCAAAGGAGTTTTCGGAAAGAAGGCGGCAATTGAAAGCACACAAAACACCTGTCTTGGTCTTTTTATCTTCCCCAGCTAGAAGTGGAGGAGTTACTGACACAATAACACTTTAGTCACCACTGGTGCTTTAATCTGCCACATTTCAACATGCTCAGCTTTGACCCTTTTGGGCAACTTGTTAACTGCGCCTCCCTCTGTTCCTAGAAGCTTACTACATTAGTGCCAAACTATTCAGACAACTGATCAGTGTAGCACACTGCAGCTCAGAGCTGAGCTCAAGAGATCTGTCAGCCTAAGCCTCCCCAATAGCTGGGATTACAGGCATGCTCTTCCATTCCTGGTTCCCAACACCCCTTTTTCTACAATTTTGTTCCTGTTGTGGTAATTATATACATAGTTTCATTAAGTATGGGTACTGCCATTTTGATTTTACTTTCCTAAATCTGTATTACTTCATATATGCCTCCCCACATCTCTTTGTATTCCAGCAAAATATTTGAAATAAGAATTCAGGCATGACCATAGAAGAAAAAAAAGCATTTCCCTCTTGCAACTAGGCTTGTCAAAGCCAAATAAGAGCTGACACAAGGTTTCAGGGTTTGAGGAATTTATCACACTGACTATTACAGAGGAATAGAGATAATATTTACAAGGAGTCCAGAGGTACAACAAGATTGCAAACTTAATTGTCACACCGATTCCCTCTGTGCCATGTTATTAGGCAGCCAGGACAATCCTTTATAAAGAAAGATTTCCAAGGATGTGACCTTTTCCTTTTCTCCATTTCCATTTCACTTAAATTATCACCCCAAAGATTTCAAAGGGGCTCTCTCAGCAGTCTGATCAATTGGAGGTATACCACAGCGATAGAGAACATTGATTGCCAAAGTGGAGGGGGGGATAAAAAGGAGAAATTGACTGTGAGTCTGTATGAAACCAAATTCGTACTCCCTCAGCTTTTTATGTATCCATTACCACTTCAAAAAGACAAGGTAGCAATAAAAAAATAATAATTTCTAAAATCACATTTTAGCATGTAATTGCAATCAAGAAAGGAAGTATAACAGTGCCATGAGAAGATTCCCTATTAATTCTCCCACATAGCTCAACTATGAGATAGTCTCAGTTTATACAACAAAAGGCATTTTTATAAACAACTTGGAATCAGAAAATTTATGATCTCTCTCTCTTTCTCCCTCTCTCTCTCTCCCCCACCTCCTCTTTGTGACTCTCACTATTACTGTCTCCCTACATTCCATCCCCACCCTCCTCATTTATACATTGGCAGCTGGGTAACTGTAACGGCAACCACACTGGCATACCCAGGATGGCTGCTAGTGTAGATTCTTTCATCTGCTTTACTAAGTAAAGCAATTTTAAAAGGGTCAATAATCTTCTTTAATTACATAAAATAAAAACAGAGGAAACAGAGAGAAGAGAAATAAAGACCAACAGACAGGGTTCTACTGCCTGAATCAAAACAATATTGCTATATATACTTTACAATCACCACTGGATCGAGAGAGCCTTTACCTCTGAGCAGTCAGGGAGCTCTGAACATATGGCTACTCAGAGTCTCAACCAGGGAATCACAAGATCCTTCTTGTAAGCAACCCTCCAAAGCAAAAGCTCACCTCTCAGAATATATACTCTTCCAGATAATAGGCTCAGAGCCAAAAGGCATCACAACCCTCCTGACTCAGTGCCTAATTAGCCAAAAGTGTGTGAGCCTTCCTACAAGCAAGCTCCACTTAATGGGCTCCACATGAGGCCTATTGATGAAGGGGGAAGATCTTATTCCCCACTAACCTTACAGTGACATAGTGGGTAAGACAGGTACTGGAGCAGGAAGGCTGACCTTAAACCACATATTTATTATCTATGTGAACCCAGCCAAATTATTTAACTTCTCTCAAGCCTCAGTTTTCTCATGAGCACCTACATGATAGATTTGTTGTGAGGATCAAATGATATGATGTGTACATCATTTTGCTAATTCTAAATATATGTGTATGTATGTATGCATATATGCATATGTTTGTGCACATGCATATCTATACAATGTGTATACATAAATAAATACTAGTTATTATTTCACTATGCCATAATATTTTATCATCAAATCATAAATAGTTCCTTACTCTGATTTAACATTCAAATTTATTCGTGCTTTATTTACCTTGAAAAATCCCTTGATTGTTGTGGTACTCTTCTCTAAATAGTGAGTTCCTCCAGGAACTTAGTGAAAGTGCCTGAGTCAACCATGCTTCCTCCTTTACTCCCTTCCTTGGTCCATTCCAAACTGTTTAGACTTGTCCAAAAGGCCAAAACATAGGTGGGTACCTTCTCATCTTGCTCCTCTACTTCCCCCTGTTTTTTGTTTTTAGTTCTGTTTTATAATTGGCCTTTCTCTATTAGAATATAAGCTCCTTGAGGTTAGGAACTTTAATTTTAACTTAATTTTTTTTAATTCCCAGGGCTTAGCATAGAACCAGAAGCATCATATGCATTTACTAATGCTTTATCTAATATTTGTCTGTCTTCATAAAACAACATGAAACGATTTGTCATTTGTGAGAACGGACCCCAAAATCTTTTTGAAAGAAAATTATTTGGTCACTTAGTGGAAAAGAGAGGGAGCCAGAAGTGGCATTGCTGTCATTCAGATTCTGGAAGGTTTATGTTATATAGGATTTAGACAAGGATACTCACACATAAGGGCAGCTAGATGGTACAGTAGATAGAGTGCTGGGCCTGAAGTCAGGAAGACTCATCTTCCTTAGTTCAAAATCTTAATAGCTCTGTGACCCTGGGTATGTCACTTAACTGTTTAGCTCAGTTTCCTCATTTGCTAAATGATCTAGAAAGGAAAGGGCAAACTACTCCAATATTTTGGCAAAGAAAATCCCAAATGGGGTCATGAAGAGTTGGGCATGACTGAAAGGTCTGGACAACAATAACCCACACATGAACCACACATAAGCTGTTAAGCAATTTTGCCAAGAGAGAAAATTGAAAGCAAGGTATATTGATATGGATATGAACAAATGTAAATATTCAATAAAGGGAAACCCAAAACACAAGTTTGGGTGGACCCAAAGCAAAGCCTCAGTGTGAAGATCCAAAGCAAGAACCTTATAGCCATCTCCGGTATTCTTGGAGAGTTACTGAGGTCAGGGTGACATCCTGGGTTCAAACCATTTCTACTTAGATTTAAACAGTAGAATAACTAATAATAAGGGTTTTTTTGAACAATATAATCAGGCATCCATGGAGTATAAGAACAGAATTTTATGAGATCAGAAAAACACAGTTTTATCAGAAGAAGAGAGGATACTTTTTGGAAAAAAGATCTTATATGAAATAATTTTGAAGGATAGGAAGGATTTTTGTGGAAGAGAAGATAAAATAACTTTTATGATAGCATGGGAAATAAAGTCCACAGTTATTTATAATGTAAAACATTAAGATGCATTTATTAAGAGTTTAGTATGTTTAGAACCCTGTGCCAGACACTTATTGGGCCCCCCAAATGATAAATATATAGTTACTATCACCATGGTGCTTGCTGTCTATATGGTGTTCCATACCCATTGTCTTTTATGTTTGCAGAGAAGGGAGGTACATTCTCATATCACCTTTGTGGGGCAAAGCTTGGTCTGTTATAATTCACAGCTGGAATAACAGCCTGAGTCATTATTTTCTATATAATCTTCCTGCCTAAGTCCCTCTGTATACTTCTGAAACCTAATCATCTTTAAAGAATCCTCTTTAATTCTTCCCCTCTTTCACCTGCTATTTCAAATCAGCTGCCAAGTCTTACCTGTCTGTAAATACATGCTTTAGTTCTCCTGCCTTCTGCCTAGAGAATTCCTTATATCTTGCGGTTCCAGACCTTTTAGGCACATATGAGATTCTCTTTGAAATCATAAATTCTGCCTTCCTAATATACTGTCTTACCTCTACATTATCTCCCCTGTTCTCCCCTTCTCCCGACTTGCACAATGAATATCCTAGTTCAGGTCCTTATTCCTTTTGAGTGGACTGTTGGCAATAGCTTCTCAATTAATCCCCTATCTCCTGATTCTCCAGTTTCTCACTTGGCTGCCAAATTAATATTTTTGAAATACAGATTTGAGCATGTGATGATCCTGTTCAAAAAAATTCCATTGATTTCCTACTATCTCTAGAATAAAAGATGAGCTCCTCATCCTGACATTTTCAGCTCTCCTCAATCTGCTACTCACCTACCAGTCTAGACTTGTTTCCTATTATTCCCCTTCATATTTTCCATGTTCCAGCCAGCCCAGCCCACTGTCTGTTCCCTACGGCCAACATTCTACATCCTTTCTCTGTGTCACTGCACAACTTGTATCTCAAGTCTGGATTAATAGCTAATAAAAAACAACTAGCATTTACGTAGTGCTTCAAGGTTTGTGAAGCACCTTCTACAAGTTATCTTATTTGATCTCAGATAGAAAGCAAGCCCTCTTCACTTCTGCCTCCTAGAATACAGCTAATTGCAAAGCTTAACTCAAGGGTCACTTCCTACTGGGAGCTTTTCCTGATCTTCCTAGTTGTTATTGCTCCCTTCCTTCTGAGAGAAGAGCATTATCTATATACATAGCATATCCTCCAGTAGAATTGAGCTTCTTGAAGAAAGAGCTAGTTGTGATTTTGTCCTTGTATCCTTCACATATAATAGGATTTAATGAGTGTCTTGGTAACATTCCATCTTCAATGAATTCTCTCAAAAGTCTTTTCACCTGAAACACATACACATCCTGACTTCTCATTCAATTCATTAGATATCTATCCCTAGAAGCATTGTATACTCTGCTAATCTGTTAAACATTCCATCTTTGCCTTTATCCAAGTCATCAGTAAATGTGGTGAGCAGCATAGGGCAAAGCACATATCCCTGGGGCATTTCACCACAGACCTCCTCGCAAGCTAATATTAAACATTAATGACTTTTCCTTAGATTTTGTGAGTTAGCCAGTTCTGAACCTATCTAGCTATACTATCAACTGGCTGCCATGTAACCACTTTAGGCAGAAGTATAATATTTAAAAATGCCAAATGATTTGGTAAAATTTTAATAAACTGTTGCTACAAAATTCCCTTTACCTACCCATTGGATAATCTTATAAAAATGGAAACAGTTACTCTAGCGTGATATGTTCTTAATAAAGACTTCCTTGCCCTGTACATTTATTATTTCCATTTTTTAATTAAAACATTTCTTTCAATAAACAATGTTGTACTTCTTTTTCCAGAAGTTAACCTTGTTGAAGGAAATCATTAATAATTAATAATTAGGAAGAATTTTAGTTAATTTGAACTTAATCTACTATCCAAGCTAACTGTTGGATAACTCTTAGAGAAGCCTCAAGTGGAATGATCCTTAATGTCCTCCAATATTACATTTTGCCCAAATAATGTCAGGTTCCAGGGGTAGACAATGACATTTCAGGTAGTAGAAATCTTTAACAAAGGTGGGGGAGGGAAAATCTCAGAATATAAAAATAAAGTTTGGGTTAACATTCCAGAGTTGTTAAGTAATCAAGTCACTATCTAATTCCCTGCTGGAAAATTCACCACATTCCTAGCATTAAGCAAAGAGACCTCTTCTTTTCCAATAACATCATAATACCTTTTCAACAGAGAAAGATGATCCTAATTCCAAACATTTTAGTGAATGCTGAGACCATAATATGAACAAAACAAGTTAAGTTTAATTAACACCTTTAGTCTATTTCCCTATCTTGTCTTTTATCTTTCCAAGGGCCTTTTCCCAGAAGTCAGGAAAGAACTTTAGAAAGAAATGCTATTTAATATTTCCAGAGAAACTAAAAAGGAAGTTTTAATATGCTTCTACAATCCTTAATACAACCTTTTTCATTTTGTTCAGAAATTGGAATTGATTACATATGTTATCCTTAAGTTCAAAAACGTAATTCTCTTGCCAATTTTTTTTTTAATTTTAGGAAATCAGAGCAATATATGTACTTCTCCAATTTACTCCTCTCTTTTCTTTTCATAGGATCATAAGACCACAGATTTAAAACTGGAAGGGACGATAAAGGTCGCCTTGTCCAACTTGCATGTTATAGATATGAAAAGTAATGTACAGAGGAATTAAGGGGCTTCTCTCAAAGTCAGAGAGCTAAGGTTCAAATTTGGGCTCTCCAAATTCAAATCCAGTGCTCATTCCACTGTACCATGGTGGTTCCCATGTCCATTACTCCCCCCCCCCAAAAAAAAACAAGCACAAAAATCACAGACTATAGTTTAGCTATGCCATCCATCAATTATTTCAAAATCCTGGTGTTTTTATAAAAATCTACCACCCTCACTCCTCTCCCTCCACACACACATTAAAAAAATAGACTCAAGTTTTCATTTATCCCAGTGAGAAACTTCCTTTCCCAAAACAGATGGGCACTTTGTCTATAATTTATAATCTTAGAAACTTGCTTGGGGGCACTGAGAGGTTAAGTAGTCTGCCCCACATTACATAGCCATGATGTATGGAAGATGGGACTTGAAACCAAGCCTTCCTAACTAGCTCTCTATTCACTTCAGCATGTTGTTGATTTATTTTAAACTTCTGCGGATATAAGATGAAAATACTATTTACCTGAAAGGTAAAATCAAGACCAACTCTGGGCTTATAGCATAACATTTGAAAATTCCTTGATTAAAGAAAGGATCAGAATAGGCTTAACAGAAAACTAAGAGTTGCATGTCAGCCACAGAGCCATGTTGCCTGACTCTGAAATGCTTTTATATCCTCAAAGCAGATCATAAATTATCTCAGGCTGATTTGCTTTTGACTGGAGTTCAGGATCCATTAGTGCTTTTGCTTATTTTGGCCACGCTCAAAATGTGTCTAATTCTTTATAGTATATAGGGCTACTACATTTTTGAAACATGAGGCTATATTAAGGAGTAATAGTGGCTTAGGTTGCCCATAGGGTACCACTTAAAGATAAATAGAAAACTTTAATGTTAGAATGAAATACTTCAGAAATTAGACACGGGAGGTGGTAAACCTTCCTGAACTATGTGGATTTTCAAATTTATGACTTCCCAGTGGATGGGCTTCGAACCTCTGCAAGATTATTACAACACCTGAGTCAAAGAATAACAGAAAATCAGAGTTGGATGAAATGTCAGTAATCTTATATTTGAACTTATCCCTGAATCCAAATCTCCCCTATTACATGTCTTACAAATGGGCATACAGTTTCTGCTCAAAACTTACAATGAAAAGAGACTGACCATCTATTAAGGCAACCAATTTTATTTTTGGATAAGTTTGTTGGGAAGATTATTTGTTAGAGTAATTCTAAATATATCTTTCTATCCCTTCTATCCACTGTTGTTCCTGGTTCTGGGGCTGTAGAGAACAATGCTAATCCCTTATTTATAGGAGAGTCCTCTAAAAAAATTGAAGACTGCTATTATGCTCTAATCTCTCACTCGTTTTTTTCTTGTTTCCAGGCTAAACAAACCCAATTCCTTCAAAAAGAAAATCTACTGGGGCAGCTAGGTGGCACAGTTAGTAGAACACTGGCCCTGGAGTCATGAGGACCTGAGTTCAAATGTGACCTCAGACACTTGACACATGTACTAGCTGTGTGACCTTGGGCAAGTCACTTAACCCCAATTTCCCTACCCCCCCAAAAAAATCTACTTATGACATGCACCCCAGTCCTCTTACCACCCAGTGTGGTCTCTTCTATGTAGTTTCTAATTGTTCACTGGTCTTCCTAACACACAATACTTAGAGAAGAATGTACTATTCTGAATGTTGCTTGAAGAGCAGAAAAATATAATGTCATCTTATCTCTTGCTCTGGACACTCACCTAGTCATGATTCCCTCAGCCTATGTTTATGTGATAGACATGACTGAGTGAGAAATGGAAGTGTGGACAAATTTCATCAACATCTCAGTTGTTTCCTCTATAAAATTATAAAAAAAACTGTGAATAAATTAATCAATCAATAAACAATTGTTAAGTACCTAAGTGTGTCAGACATTATGCTATTCACCGAGAATTAGAAGACAAAAATGAAACAACCCCTTCCATCAATGAGCTTGTTTTCTTTTAATACAAAACATGCTCATTTCACCCTGTTCCCCATCACTGACCATAGCCTTAGTACTGTGGGAATTTTTAGAGCTAAAATTGACCTTAGAGTCATGTAGTCACACCCGACATACTTTATAAGCGAGGAAGCTGAGGCCTAGACATGTCAAATGACCGGGTCACATGGTCACTTGTCCCTGGTTGCACAGGCAGTAAAAGATAGAGCTGGAATTTGAACTTGGTCTGGAGATATCAAATCTATCTCTCTTTACATTGAACAGTGGTGGCTCCCATCTGAAGACAAACTCAACTATTTTAAACCATTGACAAACTCACTGTCTTGCACACATTCGTCCTATGTCACACACTGACCTTTGTATATGGAGATGCTTCATCACTAAGAAGCTATAGACTTTCATTTCAAAGACACAGTGACTGACTAAGAGAAATAAGCTGGGTGCAAAGGAATCATGATATTAGGCAAATCATTTTACTTATCTGAGTTGAAGTTTTCTCATTTATAAAATCGGTGGAATACACACACACACACACACATATATACATGCATACAAATAAACACACATATACACACAAATATAGATATACATATATATATATATATATATATATATTTGTATCTATATCCATACATATACATACACACACATCACTTCTTGATCCAAGAGCTATTGCCAAGATCAATAGATATATGTGAAAGTTCTTTATAAATTGAAAAGTACTACAGGCAAGTCAGTTATTATTGTTGCTGTTGAAAGCTGCAAAACAAACACTAGGCGTGATTTCATTTCATTTACAGTAAATATGTACATGATAAAACACTAACATATTCCCAGCCAGGCCATCTCTTATTTTATGGCAAACACGGCCTTCAGTAGATAGAGATATCTGCCTTGAATAGGTCATGGGTTTTCACTTTTGAGATGCTACACCACATTTCAAGAGATTTAAGTCAGGGAAGGAAGACTCAGTATGGAGCTCCTATGGAAATCTAAGTTGATTAAAGTTGAGAAAATGTATGCATAGCTCCTTCCTTGTAGGCCTAGTAGAATGTTGATATCAATACATTTTGATTTCATCCATATTTTTGAGTTGCATTGGGCCTTGGATTTCATTGGTGAAATGCACTTTCAGTGAGAAAACTACCTCTACTGATACAGATTAGCACCTGCTTGACAAATCATAGTTTGAGGGAGTTTCATCTGAAGCTGAGAATTTAAGTGACTTGCCCAGAGTCACATAACCAGTTGGTGTCAGAGGTTGGAGCTGACCTCCAAGGTCAGCTTGATTCCAAGGACAGCTCTCTCTCCACTACTTTTTTCTGTCTTTACACACTTTAAAAGATGATATCAATAATCAGGTATTCATATTATTCCTGTTTTATCCTCTTCTGTTTTAATTATTTGGATCTCTTTTATCTCCTATACTAGAATATAATTACCTTAAAGGTTGGAAATACTCTTAAATTATCTTGACATTCCATGTAGTGCCTAGCGCTGGGTCCTGTAGGTTGTTGCTGTTGTCGTCCAGTCATGTTCAACCCCCATTTGGGGTTTTCTCAGCAAAGTTACTGGAGTGGTTTGCCAGTTCCTTCTACATTTTATTTTACAGATGATGAAACTGTGGCAAAGTGGGTTAAATGACTTGACCAGGGTCACACAGCTAATAAGTGTCTGAGGCCAGATTTGAACTTACAAAAATGTCTTTTGAATTCCAGGCCAGTGCTTTACCCACTAGGCAACCTAGCTGCATGTAGGTAGTAAGTACTTAATAAATGCTTTTTAATTTTTTTATGATTGTGAAATATTCATCTTTTTATCCACTAACAATAAATATTTTAAAATAATTATAACAATAACTAGCATTTACACCATAATTTTTTGCAAAATGGAAAAACACATTGTTCTTTAGGATTTGTAAAGCACTGTGGGTATGTTACATCACTGGATCCTCACAGCAACCCTGTGATGTACTCTTATTGACCTGTAGGTATTCTTATTAACTCCAAATTACAAATAAGGATTCCGAAGCTCATAAAGGTTAAATGATTTGCCCAGAGTCATGAAGCTAGCAAATATTCAAAGCAGGATTTAAACTCAGGTCTTCCTAACTCCAAGTCTAACTTTATCCACTATACCATTTAGCTATATGATCCAATATAACACAGCCATAATATATGACAAACATATTAAAAGCAATAAAAGAAAATGCTCTGGCGGGTTATGTGAAAAGGTGATTAATCCCCTTTTGGAAGCCTTCTTAAAGGACATGGCATTTACACTGGGCTTTGAAGCATGGGTAAGAACTTGGCAGGTAAATACTAGGAATGAGGAAATTCAAGAGATGTAGAACAGGTAGAGCAAAGGCCTGCAGGTATAAGAGTGTCTTATTATTATTAACATCACCTTCATTATAGCTTTTATCTTTTCATAATTATAATAATAATTTAATAACACAGTTTTCTTCACAAAAGCCCTTTGGAAAAGGTAATTTAAAAATTAAGAGATTTGGGGAAATGAGGGGATATAATAGAGATCTCCAAGCACTTAAAAGGTTGTCATTAAAACGGGATAACAATTATTGTGTTTAGCCCACAAGGCCAGAATTAACTGTAAGCTGCAAAGCAGCAAAAATCAGCTTCCCTTAAGGGAAACAAAACAAACTTCCCCATGATTAGAACTATCCCAAAGAAAAAGGGGCTTCCCTGAGACACGACCAGTGGCGATAGGGTGTTGGGTCAGGAGTCAGGGAGCCCTGAATTCAGATGCAGCTGCAGACACTTATTAGATGTGTGACCCTGGGCAAGTCCCTTTACCTCTCTTTTCCTCGGTTTCCTCATCGATAAGTGGAGATCATTATAATACCTGCTTCCCTGAGTTATTGTGAGTTCAAATGAGAAAATATTGTAAAGCCCTTAGCACAGTAACCTGAAATGTTAGTTGCTGTTAACTAACTAGCCAAGCCAAAGATGGATAAACACTTGCCAGGAAGTACTAGAAAAGAGTATGAGTTAGAAAAAGTGATGAATAAATTCTCAAATTATGTTATCCTCTGATTGTTATTGTAATCATTTCACAGATTCGGTGATTTTGCAGATGAGGGACATGAGGCTCTGACTTGGACCTTCATCGGTCCAGATCTCATTAACTACTGCATAATAAATAGAATCAGCCATTGTAACGTATGCTTAAAGTAGGTTATACTAAGAGATTTTTTAAATCCACAAAACATCATAAACAGATGTAGCACATTTAAAGCAATAATCATTAATAAAGTATGATTATGCTAGCTAGAAAAATAATAGAGGAAAAGGTCTTACTCAACAAAAATCAACTAGAGATAAATAGATTCTTCAGGTGTGTTTATTTTTTAATCTCACACAGCTTTGGGGGAATATAGTTCAAACTCACACTTTTACAAACCAATCAGAAAGAGATTGACTGCAAAGAAAGTAGTCCAACAAATGGTATACGTTAGGGGGAAAATCGCAACTTTTAAGATCTGTACATCCTGAGAGAAGAAAATTATGTTATGGGCTTTGTTTGATTCATTTCACCAACAGTAATACATAGCATATAAAGAGTATTGGGGGGTGGGGGCAGGGGAGGTGACATCAAATGGTTAAAGACAACACAACAACAAAAAGAAAACAATAACTCTTAGTTCCTGTCCTCATGGAGCCCGAGCTTTAGGGTAGAAAATAAGACATGTAGGCAAACAGCCACAGCACAAATTGGAACATGGCAAATGTACAATAGAGGAAAAGTGTAGTATCATAGCATTAGGAAACATCATTTCTGACAATGGGGTAACCAAGGAGAATGAAAAACTGGAGTTGGTTCTTGATGAGTGGGCAGATTTTTCAGAGGTGAAAATGATGACAGGCAAAGGGTTGAGCCATTCTAGGTACAAAATGGGTAAAGGCATAGAGGTAGGAAACATAGAGCCTATATAGGAGTGAGACTACATAGCATTTGACTTTTTGTCTTGATTTCCTCTTCAATGACAGGACTGTTGTTTGGGGAGGGGGAAGAAAAAGTGTTAGAGAATCCCAGTGTATAAAAGAATGGAAGAGGCCATAGAGATCATTTCATCGAATCCATAACTAAAACCTGAATCTTTTCTATGGTATATATGACAGTTACTCAGAATCAATTAGAAGACCTCTAATAATGGCAATTCACTATTTCTTATGGCACAGCAAGGCAGTGCAATGGATAGAGTGCTGGGCCTGGAGTCAGGAAGACTCACCTTCCTGAGTTCAAATCTGCTGTGTGACCCTGGGCAAATCATTTAGTCCTGTTTGCTTCAGTTTCCTTAGCTGTAAAATGAGCTGGAGAAGGAAATGGCAAACCACTCTAGCATCTCTGCCAAGAAAACCCCAAATGGGGTCAAGAGGAGTCAGGCAAAACTGAAAAATGACTAAACGACAACTACTCCTTGAAGCAGTTTATTCCACTTTGCAGTAGCTCAAACAGAATATGACTATTCAGCCTATTTGTCACCTATAGAACCAAATAACAAGATGAATCCTGTCTCCAAAAGACAGCTGTTATGAGGCACTATGGAAGGAATGGAGGCTGGTGGGTGGAATAGAGGGAGTGCTTTGTTTGGACTCAAAGGACCTTACTTTGAAATCAAAATCTATCACGGATTACCCTTATCAGTCTAGGAGACAGTGTGGTAAGGTGCAAAGACTGGATTTGGAAGATAAAAATGTGTGTTTGAATCCAAGCTTTGCCACTTACTGGCTGTATGACTTTGGACCAAACATTTAATTTTGCTGATCTATACGGCATTTTATTCTGTCCATTCTAATTTTAAAATCTATGTTCCTATGATCTTAGATCTATGATTTTATAATCCTACTTCACTTCTTCATGCTCATGCTGCCCTCCAAAGTTTATATATATATATATACATATACATATATATACATGCACATATATATATATACACATATATATACACACATATATACATATATATATACATGTATTATACATACATATATGTGTGTATTTATATTTGTGTATATATGTATATATATAAAAGCTAGGCCTCTGAAGTTTCTAAAAGCACCCCCACCAAGATTCCAGATAAGAAACTATTCCCCCTTGATAGCTTACAATTCCCCTACATCCATGGCCACTTTAGACATCTTGTTCAATTTAAACAAATAACTTCTTTCATAAGATCCTGAGCTTTGATTCCAGTCTGTCAAATTAGAAATATCCTTTCAGTTCTAACATTCCATATTCTGTGCCCTATTCTATATTCTAAAGGCCTTTCCAGTTTTGATTTTTCATGTTCTAAAGTCCCATACGTCTTTGACATTTTACCTTGTATGTCTTAACATTCTCCATTTCAACGTCCCTTCTAGACTTCCGTTCTCATATTATTCTATCTAGATGTTTATTCACCCTATAAAAGGAAGAAGTAAATGTTGAGACTATCTTTGATACTTTCTTAAGGCTTGTATATTTCTCTGCATTTCTTGTTAAAATAGTACCAGCCCCATGTGGGGAAAGGTGTTGGCTACCATCAGGACATGTTAATTTGTCAGTCTAGTTGAGACAAAGATATGATTACAAAAGTAGTTATTTCCTAAGGAATATACACAGCTAGATTCAAGGCACTTGCTTTAATCTAAAAAATAAAATAAAATAAAACAATACTAAAAACAACAGTACCTTGCTGTGTGTGCATGTGTATTTTTTTTTCCTGCCTTTCCTTGTTATACCCCCTGGAAAGGTCTGCTGATTCTTTATTCAGGCTACAAAGAAAATCTTCTCTATCTTGTTGCATTTGTAGAAGAGAGAGATTTTTACCCCTTTTAAACTAGGAAGTTTGGATACTTCATCCCAGAATCTATAGCTCCAGAGATGGGCACTGTCTCCTGGGTCTAATTTAGTCTTGCACCTAGATTTAATGGATTAACTTTTATAAATAAAATCAAGCTAGATACTATCTAGTGTCTCTTGTAAGAGAAGTCATTTTCCCACTATACTCCTGCCTAGTGGTATAGTATATTCATTCATGCATTCCTTCATCAAACATTTATAAAGCACTTATTGTATGCCAGACATTCTACTTGGCTCTGGGGATAATAAGATAAAATAAACATTCCCAAAATCCAATTCTGGCCTCAATATAGGTCAAACTCAAGGAGTTTATATTCTATTTGGGGGAAATCACATCAAAACACTAAAATATATATAGACAGATAGAAATACAAAGTAATTTGGATGGAGACCACAACTGAAACTGAGGGGATCAGAAATGGCTTTGAAGGGGCAGCTAGATGGTGCAGTGAGTAGAGCACCGGCCCTGCAGTCAGGAGGACCTGAGTTCAAATATGGCCTCAGACACTTGACATGCTTACTAGCTGTGTGACCTTGGGCATGTCACTTAACCCCAATTGCTCTGCCTTCCCCCCTGCAAAAAAAAATGTAAAAAAAGAAAGAAATGGCTTTGAACTGAGTCTTCAAGGAGCTAGGGATTCTAGAAGACAAGGGTGGTGTAGGAGTATATTTCAGACATGTGGCTCAATTTATGCAAAGGCATAATTATTAGAGATGCAACATCATATTTGGAGAAAAGCAAGCAAGCCAGTTTTGTTGGAAAGTGTGTTGTATGAAGGGGATCAATATCAATAAGCTTGGATGCTGAGAGAAATGATTATTAATAACCAATATTTGGAGAGATACAGAGTTCTCCCTTTTTCTAAAGTCCTCATTTCAAAAGCTCAGTCTCTGAAGGCTGAACTAACTTTTTCCTCAATCCTGGTCAGACCCCATCCAATCTTACAAGAAATCTTTAATCTAAGGTGAATTCCTCACCACTTGTGTTCCACTCAAGCAAGTATGGGTGGAAATAGATTCTTTGTCTAGATAGCCCAAGGCTAGAAGTGGTCTAAGTAGAGATAATCTCTTTGTCCAAGAGATCATGAATCTGGATTTGAAGGTGTGGGGGGAACACAAAAAGCTATCTAGTCCAAGCCCTCCCCACCAAAAAAAAAAAGTCTAGAAAAGTTGTGTCTAAGATCTCATAGGTAATATGCATTACAATCAGGATTTGAACCCAGGTCCTTGGACTCCAGGGCAAGTACTCTTTCTTGTATCTTCATGCATCTACTCTCTAATCCCTTTCTCATGTGAGATCCTTTAGAATACTTTGATATTTGATTGGTTCTCTCTTACTATGTTGATACTTCCTCTATCATTCCCGCTCATAGTCCATTCGTACCTTCTCGACCTATTTGATATTATTTTCTTGTGTCTTTCTAAGTTACCTCCATAGAGGATTTGTTGGTAATTTTCCTGGTGGATTTGTTTCTACAATTTTAATATTTTAAGGCTATGAGTGTATTCACTGTGTCTGGCTGTCTCTTATCCTTCACTCTTGAAGTAGCAACACTTCTCCACTGTTCTGGTCATAGATTCCCTTAATAACACATCCCTTATCACTACTTTCATGTATACCACCACCTCTTATTATGTTGCTTACACCTACTATGAAACTTTTTCTTTAACTTTCTATATGTATTTTGGTTCTTAAAAGATCATGATGTGCCATGTTTCCAAGCCAAAGAGCATCACTGGGAGAACAACGATCTTACCAAGGTGAACTCTGGAAGCGCAGAACACAGGAAAAGAAAAGATGCCAATATTCCCAAAGCAATAGCACTATGGCAGATCTCTATTATGAAGCATTTTTATAAGGTGGAATTAATGAAAGCTATGTTTGTCACAGAGTACACTGTAGAACATTTAGTAACTTAAGAGTCAGTGTCAATGCAGGAAGGGGTCATGGTCTTGTAGATCTTGAGATGGAACGGACTGGAGAAAGCATCTTATTCTGAGTCCCTATTTTTACATATCTTAGAACATGGAAAGTTAGAATGGAGAAGGAATTCTGAAAAGAGAATGTTAGAATACAAAATATAGGATATCAGAGCTAGAAAGGACTTAGGGACCATCTACACAATCAATCTAGTACAGTCCTGCCTTTTATACATAGAGAGATGGAGACCCAGTAAAGCGATGCCGTTTGTCTAGTCATCTAGTGATTCTGTGGCAGAATCAGAACATAAATACTTAAAGGATCACGTGGTTATACAATAGAGTTTCTCATCATGATCATGGGGTCTGAAAACATAAAAGAAAAGTTTGTCATTTAACAAAAACAAAGTCAATACCAGTAACACCAGTGATATACGTCATAGTGATGATCACGCACACTCACACACGTCTCTCTCAATGTGTGTGAGTGCATGTGTGTGTGTGTGTGTGTGTGTGTGTGAAAAGGGCTGTATATCTGTAGCATCTTTCATTTTACAAAAGGCTTAATTCAAAAAGGAAAAGCTGACAGTAACCTAAGTATTTAGGTAACTTTTAATAAACTATACTAATGAGATACAAGTGAAACATGAATAAATAAAATAGACATATAACTCACCTTATTCATTAGTTTCACTGTTCTTCTCTGACCTTTCCCTAGGACTATAACAATTAATACCACTCACTCATTTGAGGTTTATCTCCTTTTCATCTAATTGCCAGCCCCTAGTGGAATTGATAATGATCCCTTGAGCGTCTCAAAGCCAGGCAGCAAGAGGTAAATGAGAAACACATTCACGTGCGCTGAAAGCTAGATAATTGGCCTCCAAATGATCTGAAAGCCAAGTAGCCTCACTGATAGACTACTTTTACTATGCACTCTATGCATCCCTTGTGTAAATTGTTCAAATTCCTTAGCCTGGCATTCAAGAATCTTCAGTATCTGGCTCAAACCTGGCCAAGGTTTATCTTCTGTTATTCTATTTAGTTCCACTAAATGATTGCTAATCTCTTGAACACCTCCCACACAATTCTGTATCCCTGTACCTTTGCTCTTAAAAATCTCGATGTTGGGATTATTCCACCGGGGAGGGGGGTGATTAAGGTACAGGTGAAACTGTTCTATATTTGGGTGTAAATACTATGAAATTAGATCTTACTGTCTGTGAGGTCCTGGGTAAGTCATTTAAGGTCTCTGGTTCATCTTTCACAAAGTGGATAAGATAATAACAATAGCATCTATCTCACAGAAGCTGTTGTGAGGATTAAATGAAGTTATGTTTGGTAATAGGTCATAAAGCTATTTTAGATGGTTATAAAATGGCTCTTAATTTTATCTTGCAAAGTTGTTGTGAGAAGTGCTTTGTAATTCTTAAATCACTGCATATGTGTGTAAGCAAATAAATATCTAATCCTCTTTCAAGGCCAGTTTCAAAGCCAGTTCTTGTTCCACCAGTCGGAAGGGGTGCCTTCTTCATCTGATCTCTATAATAATTTGTTATCTTCTCTAATACATTTCACATTCTAATCTGTGTTATCTCCTAATCTCTCTCCTACTAGCTTTGTGAGGTATTTGAGAGAGGAGATGCTTTTCCATTTACCTCTCACTGAGAAAACATATTGTAGGTCTTTAGTGTTTGTGAATGAGTAAGTTAACGAGTGGACTATAGAGCGAGATAAGGAAAGAAGAGTATTCTAGAAAAAACAAAGGTGGTGACAATAGGCAATTTTTTTTAGTATAACTGGCTTAACAGAACTGTAGTTGACTCAGAAATAAAAACAACTTACAACCACAAGCCATGTGCGTTGTAGATATATTGTCCAGTTAGTCTCCGCTCACAGTTAACAATAGGTTGAGTGGGAGGACCTTCTGTCTGTGAGGGAATCCTTCTTTTATCCCTTCCCCACACTAAGTGCCCACCACTGGAGCATCTGGCATAGCAAGTATCACAATGTGCCCTTCTCTCCCTTATCACAACCTTCCTGCCAAAATCACTAATCTCTACCCTGCCTGTACACTAAGCCCACTCCCCATCCTTTCCTCTGTAAGACAGCACCCAGAATTCCATTCCACCTGGACCCTCAGTCCTACTTGATAGCAGGCAGGGCCTCTCCCTTCCCACTTGCTCATATCTCTTCAAAGAGCAAGAAATCACCCAATACAATCTTTTTCATAAGTTAGAGGACCAAGCATTACCTTCTACCTTTCCCATTCATCCTAGCTACTTCTGTGCCTTACTATTTCACCATTTCTTTGCCCTTCAGCCCCTCTGCCCCACCCTCCAAAAAAAACCAACAACATTGACATCTGAACTGCTATTGTGACTTTGAAACTTCCAGGGCTTTCCTGGTAATTCAGGGGGATTGAAGCAGACAGATAGTATTTTGCCATCTTTCCTGCAACTGAACCCCGTCATATGTACTGTATCCCCCAATTAGAATGTGAATTACTTGAAAACAGGTACTAACTGGATTTTTTCTTTGTATCTCCAACACTTTGCACAATGCTTGGAAAATGTTAAGTGCTCAATGAATGCTTTGTTTTTATTCATTCGTTCCAATTAAGTCACTTCACAAAAATTGATTAATCAGCTACTTTGTGAAGAGCTCTGTGCTAGGGCTAAAGGAGAGAGAAAGCTTTGATAAGACATCACTACCTTGAAAAAGTAGCCACTTTCTTGCTTCCAGAACTCAAATAGGAATAAATTTTTCTGAAAAATATCTTATGTCACCAATTTTTTTTTCAGTTGAAAGCCACCTAGTCAGCCAACCACGAAGGACAATGGTGCTACCTTGGAAGAAATGGATGGATTTTTTTTTTAACATTTCTCTGTCATGTATACAGGAAAGGAGGATGTGGTATAGAAATCAGGTCTCAAGAAAGGTTTGAAAGTCACCAATCTAAAAGAAAAGAAAAAGCTAAGACCCATGGATCAAAGATATTAAAATAAATTTCCAAGACGAATTAGAATGGGCAATTAGATCTATGAGAATTTGTCCTTGAATTTCTAATAGCGAACATGAATCCCTTTTTTTTCCTTTTAGAAGGCCTGCACACCTTAGAATTGGTAGTCTTCTATTCTATTCCTGGTTCTATCATCCTCTGGCTTCTGGAGCCAAGTTATAAGCTCTTTGTACCTCTTTCCTCTCATACATTATGAATATTATTATATCATACTTTTTACCTCATTGAATTATTTTGAGGATGATATGGAATACCAGTTATGACTATGGGGTGAAAATATGAGGTGCTTCCATTGGTACAGAAAACACTAAGACATTAAGTCATCAATTTAGGCTTCTTTGAGATTTTTAATTGTTTTTCTTTTCTTTCCCCCATAACACAGATGGGACCTGTCCCCTATTCCCACAAAACCCTTTTCCATCAAGGACCAGAATGACTTTACTTCCCAAGCCCTGCTTGCCAAAATACCAATAAGTGAAGTGCTACCCCAGCCATTTGGGCAGCTTGTTGGCGCAGTGAGTACAGCACTGACCTAGCAAGAGGAAAACCTTAGTTCAGATCTGTCTGTCAGACACCTACCAGCTGTGTGACCCTGAAATCAGTTAACATGATCTCTTTCCCTCAGTTTTCTCAACTGTAAAATGAGGATTATAATAGTCGCTATCTTAGGGGCAGCTAGGTGGCGCAGTGAGTAGAGCACCAGCCCTGGAGTCAGGAGGACCTGAGTTCGAAAGTGGCCTCAGACACATGACACATTTACTAGCTGTGTGACCTTGGGCAAGTCACTTAACCCCAATTGCCTTGCCTTCCCACCTGCAAAAACATAAAAATAAAATAAAATAAAATAAAAATGAAAATAATAGTCCCTATCTTAGAGGGTTGTTGTGAAGATCAAAGGAGATGTTTGTAAAAAATGCTTAGCCTAGTGCCTGACACATACTAGGTACCATATAAATGTTTATCCCCTTTCCCGTACTTACTAAAGAACAAAAGTCCCTATCTCTGTAATGTTTCATAGCTCTAAAAAATACCCCACAAAATCAAAAAAATGAACAAACAACAATCCTTCTGACAACTTTCAGAGGTGAGTTATGCGGATATTATTTTCCCCACCCTACAAATGAAATAATTGAGGTTCAGATAAGTTAAATGGCTTTCCCATGCCCAGGTCACCAGTTAAGTGGTGGACCGAGGACTCAAAACCACGTCTTTTATGTATTGAAGTCCGGTTTTCCTCATGTTACACCAAAACATCCCACGAGGAATCCCATGAGCTACCTCAGGGTGCATAAATTGGTCCTAAACTGTAACCTCTGGGCGCCTCGCCTCATTGTACGAGCTCTGAAAGAAGATGCTATGTCTTTGCCTTCATTCATTTCACTGGAAGCTCTCTTTTATTCCTTTGCATTCCACATTTTCTCCAGTGCCCATGATAGAATGGTACCTCTGATTCCTGAGGCTCCGTAATGACTAGCAGAACAGCTGCCATTTGTGCAGCGCTTTAAGGTGTACAAGGTGCTTTACATGGGTTATTTTATTTGGTCCTCACAATTATCCTGCCAGGGAAGTCCTGTTATTTTGCCCATTTTAGAGCTGAGGACACTGAGGCAAGCAGAGGTTAAGTGACTTTCCCAAGGCCACACAGCCAACTGAGGCAAGCAGAGGTTAAGTGACTTTCCCAAGGCCACACAGCCACTAAGTATCTGAGGCAGGTTTTGAACTCAGGTCTTCTTGGAATCAATTTCCAAGTTATCCATTGTGTCACCTTGCTGCCGGTAGCAGCAGGGCCCCATGGACAAATTTTTTCTTCTTTAGGGCGCTTACTGTATCATATACTAGATTATAGTACGCAATGTTATGCTTGTATCCATTCTATACAGAGGGTCTCAATTCTTTCCTGATAGGTGATATGGGAGCAGCACATAGTATGGGACAGATGCCAGGCCCTGCTATGAACACTCTTTGTTAGATGTGTTACCCTTTGCCAAGCTTGTACCTACATGGGCATTTCACTACCACTGTACTCTGAGTAAGTTCTCCTTCTCTGTGGAAACTGCGTATATATGAGGTACAACGAAGCCCGGCATGTTTTTGGTGGGGAGGTGAAGGTGTTTTATGCCAAATATTCTTAATATGCTATCTTAATAAATGTCTGATATGTGGGTGTGTATTATAAAGCAACAATTAATGTTGGATTAATGTTGGTATCTTATCACCTGACTAGATCATAAGCTCCAAGAGGGAAGGAATGATTAATTATCTCCACTCTGTAGTTTCCTCAGCCATGAGTACTCTGTACACAGTAAGCTCTTAATAAATAGTACACTGAATTTCTGTGATTCTGCCACAGATGGGAACACAAAAATAAATAAGACTTGGTCCCTGCCTTTAGGGCACTTAAGTAAAATTCAATACGTTTTTAAAAATCATAGCTTAGGAAGTGGGGCCATCTCCAGTCATCCTGGTGAATATCAGGCCACTGGACCCAGATGGCTCTGGAGGAGAAAGTGAGGCTGGTGATCTTGCACAGCCCTTCCTCACTGAAATCAAGGTCAAGAGCAAGTCATGTCATTTCCCTGATGTCATGGTTCTCTTTGAGAAAAAAGAACAGACAAAGCAACAACAACACAAGCTTAGGAATTGGGGAGGGGTGAGTTAAAAACAGAAACTGATAGATGATTCAATAACCTGCTACGTGTTTTCTTCCTTTAAAAAGAGTCTTATGCCTCAGACGTTCGTTTATAGGTTCCCGTGCTGTTAATTTTGTAGGAAAGGCCTTCGCCCACATCATTAGTATTTCCTTGTTTCTTCACTAAGAGTGTGTCTATTCGATATGGGGAAGACATAGGCCAGACACATTTCATTGAGGAACTGTATGTGAAAATAAACCTCAAGACAGACATGATTCCCAATTCCCCATAGTCCAGTCCTAAGACATGCTCATCTCTTTGAAAGGAAACCTTGTTATGAGAGCTGCCACTGCCAAGTGATTTCAGTTCAACCTGTGTTTGAGCAGTAATACACAAGGTACTGGTAGACTTGGCACCAGCCAAAAGTCAATTCAAATTCTGTCTATGAAAGGTACTAGCTGTTTCACTGGACAAGTTATTTAAACATCTCTGGGACTCAGTTTCCCCAACCATAAAATGCAGTTGGACTCAGTAACCTCTTAGGACCCTTTCAGTTTTTTTTTTCTCAGTTCTAAATCTATAATTTTCAGTCTTGAAAATCACAAGATCCAAAGCTATTTTATTTATTATTTTATTTAAAACTATTTATTAAATAGTATTAATAAATGTTAGAAATATTTTATTTCACAGTAGCTAGGCTTAAATATATTGCTTGTATATACGAACAAAGAACCAAGTCCAGGGAGTCTGACCACCACCAGCACTTAGAGTTTAGTCTGGGCACCTAGAATTGCTCCTAAATTGTGTTGTGGAAATGATTAAATGCTGTGACTCAGTTTGTTTTCATGTCATAGACGCCTTTGGCACTTTGGTGAAGCAACTGGCCCTCTTTACAGAATTTTTGTTTGTTTATCTGTTTGTTTTGTTTTTAAATTGAAGGAAATACTAAATTTCAGTTAGAGCTCAGTAAAAAGAAAGATGTATTTTTTTTTCCCTATTCAAGTTTACCACTAGCTGTCCATGAAACCCTTTGGGTTCCTTGGACCCAAGATTAAGAAATGTAATAGTGTGCTAGTGTGCTAATGTGATAGTGTGTATGTGTTTTGCCTCGGTTACACTTTTCAATAGGCCCAGGGTGACACTGCTTCAGAAGTGCAGTGACAGTTTTTTGTCCTGAGCTCAGGAGGCCTGGGTTTTGATTCTTTAACATAAAAATCCTTGGGCAATTCATTTTATCTTCTCAAACCTCAGTTTTCCCATCTGTAAAATGGAGAATAGTAATCCTCATACTGCTTCCCATGCAGGGCTTATGTGAGGAAAATATTTTATGGAATGTAAAGTATTTTAAAATACAAGATTATTTCTAAGGATATTAAGAAGATAAAATTATGCCGTATTTTTATTTTCATCTGTCACATCAAGAGTGTTATAATTGCTACCTTTGGTGTCCTAACTGAAGGGATTCCTAGGTCTTTTTCATATGTTTGTATGTGACATGGTCCCTTTTGTCAATCAGTGATAATAATAATAAATAATAAGAATATTTACAATATCTGTCACTATGCAAAAGCATTTATACTTTACAAATATAACTCATTTCATTCTCCAAGAACTCTGTAAGGTAAGTGCTATTTCTATTATTCCCATTTTACAGATGAGAAAACTGAGGCAGTGACTTGCCCAAAGTCACACAGTAAGCCTCTGAGACTGGATTTAAACTCAATCTACCAAATTCCAGGCCCAGTGCTCTATCTACTGCATTCAGTCTGGAGAAGTCTATGGACCCTTCCTCAGAATAATGCTTTTAAATACTTAAATACTTAACATAGTATTACACAAAAATTGAAATAGTTATTAAAATATTTTTTTAAAAGTTCAGAGGCTTCCATGGTAAGAACACTGAATATCCACATTCATCTTCTCCTACAATTAGTTAACCACAGTCTTCTAGAAAGCCTCATCAACAATGCCTGATAGTATGGCCTCAAACTCAAAAATATCTAGGTCCAAGTGACATATCTGACACGTACTGGTGGCATGATTATACTAAAGTCTCTTTACCTCTCACTGTCCCAGGCAAAGCTCTAAGACTGTAGTATTTAGAAAAGAGGCTGATTTGAATTGCTAGAAGACTTTCTGTACTGGTAGCTCCCCATATAAATTAAACCACAGATCTAGTTTAAAAATCTATAATAATAATTATACTAATAACAATAAATAATAAATTTGTCAACCATTGAGTACACAAAGATATATATATAATAATAAATGCCTTCAAAGGGCTTATATCCTATTTTAAAAATTAATTATGATTATTGTAAATTATACTGTATTTGGACTCAGAGGATCCAGGTTCTTATTCTGATTTTTTCCCTTGCTGCCTTCAGTAACACTGGCTATACCACTTAACCTTTGTAGGTCTCAAGCCTCAGTTTTTTCATCTATATCATATGGAGATCAGACAAAACCACTCAGGTATCGCCTACCTTTAAATTTATTTTTTACCTTTAGTCCTTTTTCCCCTTCACCTGCTTTTGTAGGAATAAATCATGCACCAATTAGGAGCAGAAGGAGGTCTCTATACATTTCTAAGGGAGAAAATAAATAATATCTAAAAAGGTAAATATAAATACTATTTAAAAATTTAGTGGCATGTTCATGCCACCATTCTTTTAGTCATCAAATTCTTAAATAATAATTATATTTGCCTACTTAGATGTTTTTTTTTAATTTTTCCCCTTAGAAATAAATTGAGTCAATCTAAGATAAAAAGAAAAAAAATTAAAACTGAAACAGTCCTTCCCCCACAAGTAGTTTACATTCTGAAAGTCTTAGTAGAGTTGTCCTTTAACAAATCCTACTCTAACAAAATAACAATTTCCTCTATCAAATTCCTAAGAAATGGTTCCCCAGATTCTGCTTAAATACTTCTGAAGATGGAGTAAACATTACCTCGCAAGGTAGTTGACTCCATTTCGCATCATCTCTACTTGTTTGGAAGTTCATTCACATATTGGCCCCAAATTTACCTCCCTATAATTTCAACCAACGACTATAGTTTTGCCCTCTATGGACATTATATTAAAACTACTCCCACTTCCACACAATAGCCCTAAAATAGTTTGAATTCCAGACTCTGTTTTGTACTCTCTTTTCCCTTCTGAACAAATCTGAATAGTTCAGTTCCCAACATATAGGAGATGGTAGATAGAAAATTATTGAATGAATGAATGTATACCTATTACATAATATGTAATACCTATTGCAATTCAATTTAATTATTTGCCAAAGTAGCTAAGTGTCTAGAACTCTCAAATATAGGGAATCTTTCATTTAAAAGTAAGTAAAAGAATGTTAAGAAATGGTTAAAACATTACTTTTCATTTAAGATAGTGATTGATACCAATCCTACTTTCTATCAGAGAAAGAAAAGATAACCTTCCTTCATTCTGAATGTTGAACAATGAGGCAGAGTCTGAATCTGATATGTTCATTCTCAGAAGGGTTGCTTGAAGTATTATAGACAATGTTTCAAATACCACTGAAGAACAAGGTGAATGGAATTGAAAATAAGACATAACCTTATCCGAAAGAGAAAGGATAGATTCAGGGATAGAATGAATGGCCTATTTCTCTAAAATCCCACCTGGATTTCAAGGCGGCTTTGTTAGTCCCATAGAACAGTAGCTATTTTCCAAAGATTTAATTCAGCATGTCTTTTGGAAGTAGGAGAGTTGATTAGAATTACAGAGGTAGCAGAATGAGTTCTAACACCTGAAGGCTACAGCCTTAAAATAGATAGACTGAAATTTCCTCGCCTCTAGTCTCTTCCCTCTCAGATCTATTGTACACAAATATGAAAGGAGAGAAACCCTGTTTTCAAGCATTTCTTCATCCTCTTTACTTGGTAAAATGGCTTACTTCAGGGGCTACATCTTCCATGATAACCCCAGAGTTTTTTCTCTTCTCAGATTTTCTTGGACTACTTTTCATAGCCCTCTCCTTGACCTGATAATATTTTGCTTTCCATAGTACTTGTTTGTATTCATGTCATAATCCTACTAATAGACCATGATTTCCTTAAAGCAAGGAGATACAGTACAAACTTTGTCTGGCATTCAGTGCCCTCTATAGAATGCAACTGGCATACTGATCTAAAGGTATCTTCTATTACTCACCAATACAAATGCTTCACCCAAGCCTGATAGTTCTGTTCAGTGTCTTCTGAACATGCCTTATGTATCACTACTTTATAATGTTTGCTTATTCTGACTATAATATCCTTCCCCCTTCTCTACAGTTATCGGAATTCTACTCATCCTTTAAGAAACACTGTTTCACAGATAACACACAGGAGGCGCTGGAGTTTTTCAGACTCCAGACTCTAACAGGTTCACTCTTGATCTGGTCAGACAGGCAGACACCTTCGGAGGGATTATTAATCTTACTTTATTCTAGTCTAGTCTTCTCAAAGGGTTGCTGATAATGGGAGAACCAGCACGTACAGCATTCCCTAACTACCCTTCTCGTGGGGATAGGAGAGAAGGGGAGGCTGCTACCCCTATGTCTTCATGGGATCAATCAAGACAGGCACAACTTGTGCACTGTGGGTTCCCTGTGGTTTCCCCACTCACTGACCAGTGCCCACTTGCTTTATAGGGCAACAGACAAAGAAGACATCTTGCCAACATTCAGCTTACAGGTTAACTTTAGCAATATCGTCCTTTTGCATATGCATAGTAAATATTAATTATATCACCCCCGTATCTCACGGTGCAGCCTCAGTAGGACTATCTGTAACTATGATTCTAGGAATTACTATCTAGAATCTTTGGGGTTATCCGGGAAAGTAGACATTGCCATAGATCCTGAGAAACTAAACTATAAAAAAAGATAACAAAATCCTCCTTACCCAGTAGAAGTCCCAGTTTCTCCACCTCTCTGTCCCTTGGTTTATGTATAGAAAAGGAGTCAGGTGTAATTATTGAAACTAAGCCTGGTAGATTGATGTGGATTGAAGAATTCTGAGCACCGGGGTTCCAGTCTCTATTCTGCAGCTCCCTAGTAGCGGGTGTAGGGGCCAATTACTCTGTGTCCGTAAGCTTCAATTTCTCATATGTAAAATGGGGATCCCCATACCTACCCTATTTCACTGGGTTGTTGTGAAGATCAATTGGGATAATGTAAAATGTAAATTGAGATATGTAAAATATATATATTTTTTAAAACACACATGTATATGGAATTATAATTATTATAGAACTTATTTGACCTCTTCTCTGAGCAAGTCATATCTCCAGGTATACAGAAACAAAAGAGACACAATAAAGACAATAAAAAGGCCCTGACCTCAAAGAGTTTACAACATGCTTACCTCCTCTCCCTCTCGTCTCACCCCAGCCTGTACTTTACACTTTGCCCTGTACTAGGCCTTCATGTCCTTTCCCAGTCATCTCCGTAATCAGCACTCATTCTCATCGCGTATACCCCATTAGAATGCTGGACTTGATACTTGGAACATCAGGCTACGATAAGTGAGTTTTCACCTTATCCTGCCAAGGACCAGGCCATTACATCATACCCTGGCCATCTCAACACTATGCCAACCAAGTACGATCCCGTACCCTTCCAGCTCCCATTTTTGTATTGCCTTCCTCCAGTGGAAGGCATGTTCTTTGTAAACATGATCAGTCTTTCATGCTTTTATGCATATCCCCAGCACTTAGCAAAGTACCTGTTATATAGTAAACAAAGCATGTTCTATTTTTATAGCTATATCTGTCTACCCATGAAACAGGGAGATTCAATATGTAAAAAGAGAAGTATATGAAATCTGATGAGTAGAGAGAGCACTAAAGGATCAGTAATGAATCCTTTTAGGAGATGACACATGTGCTAGACATTGAAAGAAATCAGGAATTCTAGGGTACATGTGATATATAGCATATTACCTAAGCAAAAACATGGAGGAAGTAAGTGGCATAGCAAATCTAGAGAATAAAAAGTAGCCCCGTTTAAACAGAATGAATAAACATTGAGTGTACACTAAAAATAAATCATTCATCCTGAGCCAAACTTTGAATGTCTGTGGAGGAAAAAAAAAACAGTAAATCTTGGAAAATGGTCAAACAATAGTGAGGGAGAGAGAAGAAGAGGCAAAGTAGAGTTTGGGATGACCTGAGGTCCATTCAAGTTCCAGTTACAGAGTTCTCTAACTCTTATGGCATAGTAATCATGTAAAGTGAAAGAAATAGGAATAATTTGTAGATCCTTTTGCTATAGTTAATAAAGGAAGAAATACATTTCACATAGTCCTGCTAATTTCATTCCTACACACTATATAACACTCCTCTGGTGCTTGAGAGCAGGCCTAGCTAGTATCCGACACTTTCAGTTCAATTATATTTGTAGGGGTTTTCATTCTCCTTTGGACTTCTCTTAATTTTTACTTCCCTTATTCAAATGTTCTCCCTTGAAGTTGTTGACCTTGGGTTTTAAAGGCTATGCCAGGGGAATGTCAGTTCTGTTGGGTCTTTGTGTATGGCTGCAACCTGAGGGCCAATCTCTCTCACTTTCTCTCTCTCTCTTTTTCTCTCTCTCTCTGTATGTATATGTATATATATGTATATATATATATACACACACACATATATGTATGTATATATATATGTATACATATGTATATATGTGTATATATGTATATATGTGTGTATATATGTGTGTATGTAGGTATATATATGTATGTAGGTAGGTATATATGTATGTAGGTATATATGTATATGTATATACACAGATACACACACATAAAAATACATGTATAATGTGCATATATAATATACATATATACCTACATACATATACATAAATATACATACATATATATATACATTGGGGGGGCGGGTTGCTTACCAGGTGAGCAACTTTCCCTCCTTCTGGTGATAGAATTTCAGCAGAGAAGTTAAATTCAATTCAATAAACAAATACTAAGAGCTCATTACAGGAAAAAAATTATATATAATGCAGGTGGAGATCTTTTCAAAAAGGGAAAAAAAGAGGAAATAATGTTTGACCTCAAGGGCTTTACATTCTTCCTATATAGAATAAGTGTATATAATAAGAAGATTTAAATTTACACCTACATAGTCCTTTATTCAATGCATTTCACCTGCATACACAGAACAAGGGACTGTGCTAGTCACTGGACCTTAAAGGAAAATATGACACTCAGATCCTGTTTCACAATTTATAAAGTGCCTTTACGTAGAATGTCTTACTGATGCTTCAGTATAACTCACTGAGGTAGATACCATATTATCTTCATTATCTTAAAAAAAACAAACTCCTAAGAAGGGATTTTTCCAAGTCAGGCCCAACCTCACATCTTAAACTATATATTAAAGTAGTCTCTGAACAGCCTTCTCAATTATTTTCCTTTCATTTAGGACTTCTAATGAGCTGATGAAATGAAGCAATTGAATACTTGGAGATGAAGAATGAGTAGGTCTATGAATGTGATGGTAAAGTCATCCACTGGGACCCTTATACCAAGTCATATTGCCATCCCCAAAGGTATTTCTTGAGATTTGGTGAGCAGAAATTGTCTGCCTGTATCCAGTCGAAATGGCATACTTCATTAAAAATGGCACTAGGTTGGCAGCAACTGCTATAGCTCAGCCAGACCGAGAACTATTTTACTAATTGATCTGGGGTGTGGTGGTGGCGGGGAGGGACTCTATATTAAGAAACTGTTCATATGCCAAATTCTACTGCTGGGAAAGATTTCAGTTTTTAGTATTTAGTATTGCTTGAGGGTAGAGAAATTTAAAGCACTTGTCTTCCTCTAAGAAAGATGGTAAGGGAAGAGCATATTGAGAAAACATAGCTAAAGTGTCTAGGATGGGATAGTGGAAGTTGGGGTGGGAATGGCCTCCCACCCTATCTGGGGAAGCATTGGTAATAATAGCTTTGTCTAGTGGGATCAGGAATGATGGCAGGGTTGTGTGGAGACAGCACAGAGAGCCAGCATTTTGCTACATGTTCTTAATGTGGGGACCACGAACTTTAAAATTTAATATTTTAATAGCTATATTTCAATATATTTGATTCCTTTGTAACTCTATACATTATATGTATTTAAAAATATTTTAGGAGCAAATAAGTTATAGAGAGCTTTATAAAATGTAAAATAGATAAAACTGATTATACAAAAGTAAAAAGTTTTGCACAAAAATAGCAATGCATCCAAAATTAAAAGGAAAGTAGAAAATGGGGGGGGGGATTTGCAACAAGTATTTCTAATAAAGGCCTCATTTCTCAAATAAATGGAGAATTGAGTCAGATTTATCAGAATACCGGCCATTTCCCAATATGTAAATAATTAAAGGATATAAACAGGTAGTTTTCAGACAAAGAAATCAAAGCTATTTATAGTCATATTTAAAAATGCTCTAACTCACTATTGATTAGAGAAATACAAATTAAAACAATTCTGAGGTACCGCTTCACACCTATAAGATAGGCTTATATGACAAAAAAAAGGAGAATCGTACATTTTGGAGGGCATGTGGGAAAACTGGGACACTAATGCGCTATTGGTAGAGTTGTGAACTGATCCACCCATTCTGGAGAATGATTTGGAATTAGGCCCAAAGGAGTACCTGCTCCCTCCCTCTCCCTCTCCCTCTCTCTCTCCCTCTCCTTCTCCCTCTCCCTCTTCCTCTCTCTCCATCTCTCTCTCTCTCTCTCTCTCTCTCTCTCTTCTTCCTTCCTTCCTTCCTTTCTCTCTTCCTTTTATTGTCTTTGTATTCTTGTACAAAATGACTAATATGGACATGTTTTACATGATTGCACATGTATAACCTATATTGGATTGTTTACTATCTCAGGGATATGGGAGGGGAGGGATAGTGTGGTAGAATATAGAACTCAAAACTTTAAAAAATGCTAAAAATGTTTTAACAAGTAATTGGAGAAAAATAAAATATTATTTTTTTTAAAAAATTATTCTGAGAATGAGACCATAAGTTTCACCAGACTTCTGGAAATCCAAGACAAAAAAGAAAAAAAGAAAGGAAGAAAGGAAGGAAGGAAGGAAGGAAGGAAGGAAGGAAGGAAGGAAGGAAGAAAGAAAGAAAGAAAGAAAGAAAGAAAGAAAGAAAGAAAGAAAGAAAGAAGGAAAGAAGTAAGGAAGGAAAGAAGGAAAGAAGGAAGGAAGGAAGGAAAGAAAGAAAGAAATAAAGAAAGAAAGAAAGAAAGAAAGAAAGAAAGAAAGAAAGAGAGAGAGAGAAAGGAAGGAAGGAAGGTAAAAAGAAAGAAACAAAGAAAAAAGAAAGAAACAAAGAGGGAAAGAAGAAAAATTTAGAACCCCAGCTTAAATATAAGGAGAAGGGCTCTTATCCCTGGCCCTGGACCAAAGAGCCCCTCAATAACGAATGCGGGGACTCTTCAGAGCATATTTTGAAGCATATTCTTACCAGGGAACGAGAACAGAGCAAGTGATAGGCAGCATGAGACTTAGTGGATATGTAGAATACTCCTCTCCTCCTCCATCTTCCTCTAGAAAGAGGAGACCAGCTTTTCAGGAGAGGTCAGTCTGTCTAAGGAAGACAGGAACAAAGTACCCTGAGGCCCAGAGTCCTGAAGATATGTACTAAGAATACTTTGAAAATGTGGTGGGCTCTCTAGTGAATCAAGAGAGGCCCTAAGGTAGGAGTGGGAGGGGAAAATGCGTACCAGAAGAGGAAAAAAATTCCCGGTTTGGCTAAAGCAAGGGAGGAAACAGGATACACAGTCATGAGGACCTTTACTTTTACTCTACATTTTCCTTCTTATTTTCTCAATCCTCCATGCCCATGAGAGGATACTAGAGAAAATATGCTACTAGGGTATACATGGAAGGACTCTGTATCCCCACTGCTTCCAAGAATTAAATTTCAATAGCCTGTTTGGAAAAGAACTGGTTTGACAGTCAAGAAACCTGTGTTATAATGTCCATTCCAACACTAATTCTAGATATGTTTCTTCTTCTGGAAAATGAGCAGCGTAGGACAAGATTCTGTCACCCTTTCTAGCTCTAAGGTTCCCCACCCCATTAGACTATACAGCATGAAATCCATTTGATTCCACTTTGGCTCATTCATTAAGGGCTGAGTGAGCTTTCCTCTGTGACCTTCAGCAAGTCACTTCCTCATTTGGTGACCTTATTGTGCTCCTTTCGGGATAACGGAAGATGTGATTTGCCAATCACCAATGGAGTAAAGTAGGGCTGTGTGCTTCCTCCCATGCTTTTCAGCATGATGTTTTCAGCAATGAATGTTGTCAGCTGAGGATGAAAACAGCATCAAGGTCAGCTACTGCACTGATGGTAAATTATTTAACTTGAAAAGGCTATAGGCCAAGACTAAAATGGAGGGAGAATTGGTGCAGGATTTTCTGTTCACAGATGATTGTGCACTTAGTACAGCCCCTTAGGCCAAGATGCATCAATCTATTTGTCAGGTCTCTCCTGCTTATGCTAATTTTGACCTAACAATTATCACCAAGAAAACACAGTTGCTTCACTAGCTGGAACCACACCATCCATACATGGAAGCGTCGGTTACAGCAAATGGAGAAATATTGAATGCTATGGATAAGTTCACTTACTTTGGCAGTATACTTTTCAGGGATTTACACATAGAAGATGAGGTTGACATACACTTTGCCAGAGCTAACTCTGTGTTTGGGAGGCTGTGGGTGAGAACAGTGAGACTGCCTACCAAACTGAAAGTCTACAGAGCCGTTGTGCTAACCTCATTGTTGTATGCCGTGAAACATAGACAATATTCCAGTGCCATGCCAGAAAACTGAATATCTTCTACTTGAATTGTCTTAGGAAGATTCTGAAGATCACATGGCAAGATAGGGTACCAGACACTGAGATCCTTTCTCAAACTAAATTCTTCAAACTCTATTGTAAAGAGCCCAACTCCGATGGGGCTGTCCATGTTCAAATGTCAAACATACATTCCCTTTCTCAAATTAAACTGCCAAGTGTTCAAACTCTACTGCAAAGAGCCCAACTCCAATGGGTGGGCCATGTTGTTCAAATGCCAAATATGTGGGCACTGCATGCCCACATCAAAGAAGGTGCTGTGCTCTATGAGTGAAGCAGAGTTGCAGCAGCTCAAAAGAAATATGAGATGTGTACATTTAGAGACACTGACATCTGCACTCCAAATCACAGCTTGTATTAGTCTGATCAGCCCACAATCAGACATACTGTATCTTGACTCCAACATAGGGATGTCCGTTTGGTCCTCTTCAAGAACAAAGGACAACAACCAACTAACTACCGTGCTCCTATGTAAAAGAAACACTTTGGGCTAGATGATCTGGTATAGTTTAGGGTACTTTGGGAGAAGGTGGGGGGAAAGTAGCTTTAAACTCTCTTTCAGGCTACTTTCACAATAGCTACCCCATTACCATACAAATGTACTCTATTGTTCACCCCAACTGCTTTCCTGATGTCCTTAAATGATGCCATTCTAAGTCCTGTTTCCAGGCCTTTGCCCACATTATCCCCTAAGACAGGAATGTCCTCCTTCTTTACCTCTTTGCCTTAAATTCTCTAGTTTCTTTTGTAGTTGTAATTGTTTGCCAACTTATTTCTCATACTCCAGCTGCTAGTACCTTTCCCTTGAAATCAGTTTTTATATATTTTATATGTACTTGCCTATGTTCTTCTCTGTGTTTTTTCTAATCTGTGTTTTTTTATTTTTGAGGAGGGGAATGGGAGTTTTTTTTAGGTTGTTAGGTGGTACAGAGGATAGAGTCCTGGACCTGGCCTTAGGAAGACCTGTGCTCAAATTCGACCTCAGATACTACCAGTTGTGACCCTGGGAAAGCCACTTAACCTCTCTTTCCCTCAGTTTCCTCAGTCTGTAAAATGGGGATAATAATAACACTTACCTTCAAGGATTGTTGCAAGAGTCAAATGAGACAATAAATGTAAAACAGTACAGTGCCTTGGACAAAGAAACATGAAATGAATGTTATTATTAGTAGGAGTAATTCCCTATGATAGAATGTAGGCTCTCTGAGGATTATAAGGGCCATTTCATTTCTCTACTTGACACAGTAGAAACTTAATCAATCCATACGTGTTTATTGACTGATTGCTTCTTTGAGAAAGTTTTATATGAAATCATGTTTCTTGATGCCTTTGGGCACATGATAAAAATAGCATTGCCAACTTCTTTAATAACCTTTCTGAGCAGAACCAGTGAGCAGTCCTTCCATTTAGCTACAACTTCTTTGTGCCTTCTGATTTCATTAATTTCAAAAATTGTCATCGTGAATGTGGGTCCCATCTTCAGAATTATGTTATTTTTTTCTTATGACCCTCTGCTCTCTTTTCCTAAATTCTGTCACCATCACCTTGGAAATAGCAAAGATTGAGGTTCACTCTGCATTTATGTCAATTTTGTTAATCACAACAATGAGACAGACACAGATAAACACAGACACAGACAAGGACACAGAGACACAGACAAAGACCTGGAATGATCCATTCCATCTACGGAAATTTGAAATATTTATACTTACAATGAGCTGAAATATGCTTCCTCATGATTTATTCCCACTGGTTCTTTAGAATCTAACCAATGGAAGTTAAATTACTCCTTACATCCCTTCAAATAATTGAATGAATCTATTATTCTCACCCTGCATTCCCCTCAAATCTTGGCTTTTCTAGAAAGAAGATCCCTTCATTTCTCTCAATAAATAGTCATACAATGTATTATCAAGAAAACTCACCATCCTTTACTTCTATCCATAGACCAATGTGGTGCTTCACATGTACTTCCACACTTCAGAGACCTATATTTTTATCAAGTGTACAGGTTCTTCCCACCTAAGCAACTGTTAATACTATTTGAGAAATGCTGTGGTGCCAAAATTCACTGGCTTAATGGCAACATAGGAATGACCCTTTGTGAAATCCAAGAAATTGTTGTTTTGGGTTTTTTATCAGCTATAACCATACTTAAAATCCTTCCAGATTGGTGAGACTTACTAGAACTTAAGTTCTGCTGGTATAGCCTTCACTACGAAAGATTCAACAACACGCTCCGAGGAAAAAATTAAATAGCAACTTAGTGGAGTTTTGCACAAAGTAGGTCCTCCAAAAAATCTTTTTTTTTTTTCCCATTCAAGTGAACTGTTAGCTGTAGCACATCTAAATCACCTCTAATAAGTACATTGAAACTTCTGGCCAAATTTCATTCTGAGAAAAAATAAAAATTATCAAGACAGATAGGATTTATAAATCAGACCTGAAAGTCAAATTTAAGAGTTGGATTTATAAACTTTATTATGATGGCTAGACTTTAGAGTACTGATTTATGACACAAATCATTTATATCTCAAGTACAAAATAAGGTTGGCTGAATCAAATCCCTTTATTTAGGATTTATCACATGATTTGTTGACTTGTCACTGGGTTCGTATATTTTTCCTGCTCTTTGTGCATAAATTTTCCATGTGGGCCTGGATTTCAAAGTATGTTTTGTAATCAATCAAGTCTTTTGGAAACAATGTGACTCAATTTGATCCCCAAAGAAGATTTGTAAATCGACGTCCAGTTCCTCTGTTTAACATGACAAGATTTATAGAGGAGAAGTCAGCCACTCCAGTTGGGCTTTGGGAAAGTACAACTTTATAAATAAAAAAAAGCCACTGCTGTTGAGCATGCCCCAGCTGACAGCTGAAAGCTTTGATTCCCAGCTGTACATGTGTGCCATAATTATCCAGTAGATATAACAAACACTGGCTAGGAAGCCCCAGATCTCTTCCCACTTGCCCAACATTGATCCTGTCCTCAGCTCCCATACCAGCTGCCTGAAAGATAAAAGAATCCAATGTTTGAATTCCTGCTAGTGACCCCAACTTAGCCTACCATCCAAAATCTTAGAACACTAGCAATGGAAGAAACCTTTGAGATCATCCATTCCCAACAGCTCATTTTACAAATAGGAGCCCTAAAGAGTACTAGAAGGCATCGAGAATCAGTTTCTCCATCTGCCACTAGATGCTTGTGTGACCTTGGGGAAGTTCTTAATATTCTCTAAGTCTCAGTTTTCTCATTAGAAAAGGAGGGAGTTGGATGGGTTAATTCATAAGATTCATTATAGTTATAATATTTTATGATGTTAGGGTGTATATGTAGCCGGACTAGAATCCTGTACCTTTGACTCTGTGCACAGCCTCTCTTGCTACTGCACCCTGAATAGTCCTCACCTTCAATAATTCTATGCATCTCTTGAGGAGATAAAGCCCACAAAAGAAGACTTGAAAATCAGTAAGGCTGAGCAACAAAAGGAATGCAAATTAATATAGTGCTAATTGAACTTTTAAGTTCCAAGAAGGTGCTAAGTCAAAAAGGGATGATTTGGGCAGGGCCAATAATTGAAATCCTCCTTGAGCAAATAGGCCTTTAGCTCAGTTGTATGAGAAACAATTGATGTGGATTGGGTAAAAGGAGAAGGGGTGACTTGGGATTAATCTACCAAATTTCTCCAACCAGAAGAAAGGTAGGAAACACAAAGAATGAGCAGCATGATTAAAATGACCATGGAGGAGAACTACCTTGAGACAAGTAAAGATTGTGTAGTTGAAAGAATCCTAAACTTTTTCTGTATTACTCTCCCAATTCACAGACTGTTTGATGATTAAGTCACTTCATTTCTCTAGTGCTCAGTTTTCTGAGGTACTATGAAGGCTTATGACTAAGGCATCTGTAATGTTTCCTTCAGGTTTAACTCACTGGTTTTGAATATTATATAGTTCATGATCCCTCCCAGTTAAGACAATTTATATTCTAACATTTATATTCTTAGTTCCCTGTGAGCTCTAATATTCAACCACTGAGGATTCTTTTCAGGTATGCCCTAAGGTACCCTTAAAAGATTCTGTGGATCAGAGAATATCTTCTTCAGCAGTTGGCATTAGCAATTTTTTTGGAGGAAATTGGAGTCATGTGACTTGCCCAGGGTCACATGGCTAATAAGTGTCTGAAGCCAAATTTGAACTCAGGTCCTCCAGACTCCAGGGCCGATGCTTTATTCACTGAACCACCTAGTTTTCTAAGTTAGCAATTTTTAAAAAATCATCATATGATCATTGGTTTAGAGCTGGAAAAGAAAAGATCTATTCCAATTCTTCATCTTATCAATGAGGAAATTGACACTCAGAGAGGCTCATAGCTTTTAAGTATCACAGGCAGCATTTCTTGACTCCAAGTCCTACGTGTTCTATCCATGGTACCACTTATTGGCCTCTTCCCTAAAATAAAGATTCCAGTTAGGAAGATATTGGGGGGAATGTGTATGAGAGGGGGAGGCAGGGGGTTGAGATGGAGGAGAGTAGTTTTAAAGGTAGAAATAATGACTTCCATGAAGGTGAAGCCTTTGTGTAAATTTTTTAGGAAAGGAAATCCATCATTGGATTTGTCTCGTATTCCCATCTGTCCTAAGCACTTTTTAAATGTACTTCTGGATGTGCACATTTCTTATATAATCAATCAGGTATTTTAGAAGCAAAATGACTGAACATGATCCCAGATGAAGGCTTATAAATCTAAAAACAGTTCTTCTGTTTCATTTGAAAAGATTTATAAATCAGTTTATTGGATGCTCCTGCCTAGCTTGGGGAAATCACTATGCTTCAGAAAGTAGGAAGAAGAGTAGTGCCGTAGAAACAGCTACAACCTGGGAATCAGGGACATAGATTCCCACCCCAGTTTTCCACCTACTGGCTTTGTAACTCTGGGCAAGTGTTTTCACTTCTCTGAATCTCAGTACTTTCTTCTGTAATTGAAGGGGTTAGATCCAGACTACATAATTTTGTGGCCCCTTCAAGCCCCAACACCCCATAACTATCCTTTCTGAGACTGAAAATGCCAACCCAAGCTGCACTACCACATTGACCTAAGACAGATCAAGGTTGGGTCTCTTCAGCAAATGCCTGGTCCATGTAATTTGCCTCTTAATGAAATAATCAATGAAAAAAGAAAAAAAGTAAGAGCTTTTTATGTTCCAAAGAACTGGGGTAAGAGATGTACCCTCAAATCCCAAAGACAAATAGTCCTTTCCCTTAAGGAGTTTACATCTAATCAAAGGAGACCAAATATGAGGGAGGGATAACCAGGAAGGGAAAGGAACCATGTTGGCCATTTTATATAATCTTAGACTGTTAAAAATATATAGGACCTTAAAGTCTAGGAGATAGTAAACTACTACCCAATGGCCAAATCTACCTTCCTTGTTTTGGCATAGAGGGAAAGCTAATAATTATTTTTAATGCTTTAAATACAATAAAACTTTAAAAATAAATTTAAAAATTTAAAAAATAATAAAGCCTTCTTTGGTCCCCAAGTAGTTTGCAAATCTCTGATGTAGTCCAACCTACTCCATGGGTTTCTTGGTCCTTATTTTAAGGAGGAATAATGTATGCTTATTAAAAATATAGGCACTTAAGGGAGCTTGCTATCATGGAAGATGAGACACGAATAACTATGACATAATAATAGATGAAGAGACTGAGGTGCAAAAGTGTCATGAGACTATTAGCTCATGATCAACCAGCTAGCAGGTATCAGAGGCAGGATTTCAATTCAGATGTTCCTGCTCCTAGGTCCAGCATTCTATCCCCTGTGCAGTGGGAAGGCTGACCAGATGCAAGATCACTTCGAGCTGGCCTAAGAAAGGTATCTTTCATGGTGTAAATGGCTCCCAATCTCCCCAGAAGGCAAAAAGGCAAGAAAGTAATTTTGGCCTTGCCAAATTAGAAGAATTGTAATAAGGAAATATGGGGCTATCCAGAGATGTAGGGAAGGATTGCAGGCATCAGAGAATGGTGTACGTAAAGGTACTATAGCACAGAAGACAGATTGAAGGGATGAAAAGTACTTCAGTTTGGCTTGACTATCAACTATGTAATGAGGAGTAGAACAATGTGTATAGGTAACTAGGTAGTATACTAGAGAGAATGCTAGACTTAAAGATTCAAGTTCAAATTTTGCATTGAAATTTACTATCTGTGTGGTTCTGAACAAATCACTTAATCCAGTTTTTTTCCATCTGTAAAATGGCAATAATAGTAGTACATTTCTCATGAGATTATTTTAAAGATCAAATAGGATAACGTATGCAAAGTGTTTTATAAAACTTAAAGTATTATATAAAATAAACTCATAATAATATAAGCTAAATATGGAAAGATGGGAACATAAATTTAGACCCATAAGGGATTTAAAGGTCATCTTGTCAAATATTCTCAATTTACAGATGAGGAAACTGAGGCCGAGATGTGTGAATGGAATGGCCTGGGGCCGTGCACCTAGTAAATAAAAGAGCTAAGATTCAAATATAGGTTATATAAAGTCCAATATATCCACTATACCATATTGGTAAATTTAATGAAAATTGCTGGGGAATTTGTAGTCAAGCAGGCACCTGGGACTTTAAGCAATGAAGGCTCAAAATGGTGGACTAGATTGATGCTCTCTAAATAATTATTTTTTCTAGAGTTATGTTCTCTATGGAAACAGCATTTCTTCTTTTCAAGTTGTGCAGAAAAGAGGTATCAGTTGGGTGATGGATGACAGTGCCCCTGACAAGCAGGTACTCATTTATACTACACCCTTTATTTCCCTTATATCTCTCCAGACCAACCTGCTATTCCCAGACCCAGGCCTGCTGTAGATCTGACAGAGTGGACAGGCAATCCCCTGGTTCCAGGCAAGAAAAAGACAGTATAAATTTAAGTGCTGTGTCTCATACCAGAGAAATCAGTAGCAGCAGAGCTGAGTCCCTGAGTCATCCAACAGTGTTCCTTTTTCAATAATGCTATAGATAAATGTCACATCTGCAGTGAAGGAAAATCTGCATGATGTAGGAAAAAGAGCTTTGGATTTGGAGGCAGACAACATGGGTTTAACTCCTTATTATGCCACTTACTTAGTGCCTGGATGACCTTAGGCTAGTTAATTAACCTTGGGTTTCACTTTCATCATCTCAGAAATGAGAGGATTGCATTAGATGATTTCTAAGGTCCCTTCTGGCTTGAAATACTGCAGTATCTGGTAGCCTGACTGCCTATAGATCATTTGGCTTTGGAATGGTTAGGTCCTATCTTCTAGCTTAAATAAAATAACTCACATTTATGACAGACATCATGGCTGAGTGGCTCAAGGGCTGGTGTTGGAATTAGAAAGACATAGATTCAAGAGTTGCCTCATCTCCAATGTGATCAAAGGAAAAGTGATTTAGCCTCTCAATGACCCACGTGGCTCAGCCTATAAGCTACAGATGAGTTTCCAATTTGTATTGATAGAAGAAAATTACATGCTAGAAGTTCCTCATGCAGGTGAAAACTACATCTCAACCAACGTGCTTTTTGTTACATGTTCTTTGCTCCCCCCAACACAAGCCTACAATAATTTTATGAGTTTGGTAATACAAAGATCTATCATCATATTTGGCATTGTGAGTCAAAGTGCCTTTAGATGATCCATCTGGCTTAGTGAGAAATAGTACCCATTGATCCCAAATAGGAAGATAGCATGATCATTAATGAAAAGAACACAATGACTAAGCCTCAGGAGACCTCAGTTTAGTCCTGGCTTTGTCATCGACTAGCTGTGTAACCTCAGGCCCATGACTTCACTTTTCTTAGTTCTGCTCCAATTTTAAAAATCTATGATTTTGCAATTCAATGATTACTCTGGAGACTTAGCTGTTCCATCAAAGTCCCTACTTTTGAGGTTTACTAGGTCTCATTTTTGGGAAGTGGTTGACCATAAAAGAAGGTATAAAGAGCTTCTGAGTGATGACATAATGGTAGCTAGATGGCATAGTAGATAGACCACTGAACCTGGAGACAGGCAGACCTGGGTTCAAATCCAGCATCAGACATTTACTAGCTGTGTGACCCTAGGCAAGTCACTTAAACCCTGTTGGTTTCAGTTTCCTTACATGAAATGGAAATAATAAAAGCACCTACCTCCTAGGGTTGTCATGAAGCTCAAATGAAATAATAATTGTAAAATGCCTAGTACAGTGCCTAGCACATAATAAGCTCTATACAAATGTTAGCTATTATTAGGTATTATATTGAGGGACGTGGAAGAAGAAGATCTGGGTTCAATTCTTGCCTCTTGAACTACTTCAGTAACCTTGAGCAAGTCTCAGAGCCTCATATCTATAAAATAGATATCATAATACTTGGAGTTAGAAGGCTTGGCTTTATGTCTTGTCTCTAACATACTGGCTGTGTGACACTTAGCAAATCATGTGGCTTCTCAGTTCCCTAGTCAGCTCCATAAGACTATGAATTACAGCATAAGAACCGATTAGCATTTAAAGAAGTTCCACCTTGGGAGTTGTCTATACCAATGAAACCATGGGCCCAACCAAAAATAACAAAACAAATAAACAAAAATATCTGAGGAATAATCTCAGAGGATTGTGTGAGTATCAAATAAGGTGATATAGGTATAATGGTTTGTAATCTTTAAAGGGCTATATAAAGATTCAACATATCTATGTTCCCATGGGGAAATGTGGTGTTAATGTGATTAAAGATCTTCCCCACCCATTAATCCCCTTAACAGTCTAATTAAGGGAAGTTTGATTAGGGAAAGGCTTCTTTGTAAGAAGGCCCACACCTTTTAGCTAATCAGGTCATGAGAGATATGAAGCCCTTGGCCCCTAAAAAGGGTATATATACTTTGAAGTTAGCCCTTAAGCTCTCAGAATAGCAAGGGCTCTCAGAACTGCTGGAAGAGAGGATGCAGGCAAGCAGATAACTAGTATTTTGAGTGAGTGTTTACAGGAAAGCACCAGTCTGAGTGGAAGGTTAAGGGATGGCTTGGCTCCCTGCTGCAATATTGTGTTTTAATTTACTTGCTCTTATAATGAAGTAGATTCAGTGGTCTTGAGATACAATTGCTGCTATGTTGAATGGGAATTATTGGTTTTGGGACTTGATCCTCTCGTGTCTGAATAAATGTTTTACTTCCTCTGCCTTCTATATGGAGAGTCTCTTATATTCTGCTATACAGACATATTCATGGTCACCATCAATATTGTGATACTTGCCTTAGTGATACAGGAAGAAACAATGCTATACCTACTAAAGACTGTAGAAAGAACACTAGGTTAGTAGTCAAGTAGAAGTTAGTTCTGGTCCTACCTTTTCCCTAATTAGCTTTGTGAACTTACCTTTCTTATTCCTTATCTGTAAAGTGAGAAAGTTGGACTAGCTGACCTCTAAAGATACTCCTAGCTCTAATTGGCTCTATTCTATTCTAATAATCTATATTCTGTGTTCTAACATTCTATGTGCTTGGAGTTTGGACCCATTGCATTCCTAACATTACGTGTCTTCTGCATCAGTCTCTCTTGTCATCCTCCCCACCATGAGAATGACGCCATCGGCAATGTTGCTTTCTAATACAAAGGACAGTGAGTTGTTGTGGTGTTGGCATAGTCCCATCTGACTGTACCCTACACATCCTTCTACTTCATACTTTAGGGTAGTTCAAATATCAACCTACTCAGTGACCCTTTTACCCATGATAATGACTCCCTCAGTGTGGTCACCTTCAAATATAAAGGAGAGTGCCCAATTGGGAGATCAGCACAATCACACCTCATTCTTTCCTCCCCACTTTCTTTTTCTCCACACATCAGGACAGTATGATAAGAATGATCATTGTCATTTGCTATTTTTCTCTTCTTCCTGGATCCATTTTAAGTCCAAGACTCTACCAGTTATATATTTTTTTAAAAAAAGTTATTGTAGACATAATGACTGTCACTACTTTCCTCATATGGGCAATAAGTATTTTCCCAGTATCTGTTTATTGTCACCTTTATCACTTCACTCCCGCATGTCAGTGAGTAGTGTGCTGAAATTTATCATATTGGGGTCCATAGCTTCACTGTTATTGTCATTCACCAGCAGTCCTGGATCCTCCCTCAGCAACAGAGGAAAAAGGCTCTTTTAATAGCCAAATATATCAAGTTTAACCTCGGTTAAGGAAACTGTGGTGGGGACAAGAGGAGGGAGGGAGGGAAATGATAAGTCCTATTTTACAGACTGATACTCATTGCTGACTTTGTCTTTTTGAGTTTTAAATATAATATTTTCTGAGGCTATTTGTTCTTTTTATTGGTCGCTAAAGATAAAAAAAATCAAATGGTAAATCTGTGCTATAGACAGGATAATTCAAAGTCCATAATTGAACCTATGTATGATACTGCATGGGGAAGACAATCTTCAAGTTTAGGATTGCTAATTAGATTTTAATTGTGTACTGTGAATCAACACCAAATAGTCTAATAAGAATGCTAATGTGACTAAGAGAATCCATGATTTCATCTGCATGGGAACACTATCCCTCCAAAGCAATCAATCTCTGCGTTTCGTGGTGTGCCATGGTCAAATAATTCATTACCTAGTAGACGAATCTGTGTTGTTGAAGCCTGTTATAGTTAATAGGATGGTCCTGAGACAGCAGATATGGGGAAGAAGAGGAAAAAAGAAAGAAGAAGAAGAGGAGGAAGAGGAAGAAGAAGAAATGTTTCTTAAATGTTTACTGCATATATTAGGGAAACAAAGTAATGATGTACATGGTTCCTGTCTTCACAAAATAAATAGGCAAGTTGGGGGATGGATACGCATTCCTTCATTCAACAAATCTGTCTTAAGTTTCACTATATCTGTGTGTTACCTCTCAGAGCAAATATGAGGATATCAAACGATTCAGGGATTTTCCTAGGCCTTCTAGAAACTTACATGGAGAAGAACAAGACACTGATACAATAACTAAATACGAAGTGGAGGAAGACGAATGCATAAGGCATTATGGAAGCAAAGCACTCAGAGACTGAAAAGTTAATGTCACTTCCACCAAGGAGAAAAAAAAATAACGTGGAAGCATATTGAATACTTTTTTTTTAGTTCCGCTGAAAATTTAAGAAACAACTTATCTAGTCTAAAATCCTTTCCAGTCTTTTCCTTTTAGAAAATGTACCAAAAAGGAGTTAAGAATAAAAACTAAGATCCAAGAAAAAGGGATTAAGGGAGGAAATCAAGTTTAAACAAAAAAAAAGTATCTATTGTTTAAACAAATTTCTAGCTTTCCATCCTCTTTGGAAGTGAAATCCTGGATTCTCCACTCAAAAAGGATTGAGATATGGAACCTAGAAGAAGCCCTTTCAGTTCTTGAAGAGGATAGTGAATAAAGGAATACTGGAGCTTTAATAGAAATGTCAGCGACTTTTGTTATAGAATGTTGATTGTCATATTGCATTTTATCATAACATGACCTTTTCCTTGTTCAAAATTCCCAGAAATGTTACCTCAAATTGTGTTGGGGTAGGAAGATGTCTAAGGATGTGGAGGGCAGGAGAGAAGCCAGGGTGTGATGCTCAGTTTGGACATTCCTCTAAGCTAGAAATATTTGGACATAGTATAACATTAAACTAATTTTTAAAAATAGTTTCTTGTTATATTTGTGTTTAAAAGGCAGAATATAGGATGCATCTTTTTTTTCTTTGACAGAACAGCTTTGTGATGTCGATGCTCTTTGATGTTATCATTGAAGGACAGATTAAAATTTAACCAGAAAAAAAGTATTTTCAGTTCTGGAATACCATGACTTTTCAATTCAGTGAGTATGTATTGATCATGCATAACTATGAGGATGATGTTATGGTGAAATACATAGCTAATGGTCTACAGAGCATAAGTTTTCACTGTGGTATACATCCATAATCTCATTTGGCCCTTACAATAACATTATATACTAGGTAGAAAAAGATAAAACTCTGATAATTAAAAAGCTTTGATTTCCCCATTTTCGCAGTGCAAGTAAATGCCAGAGCTGTAATTCAAACCCAGGTCTCCCTTGACTCCAAATCCAGTGCTATTTCCACTGTGGAAAAAAAAATATTGTCTATGACAGTGGTGATAGGTGATCATTATAATGATGAGCAAAAGGAATATTGCCACCGCTGCTGCTTCTGCTGATACAGATGGTGATGATACTGATGGTGGTGGTGGTAATGGCGTTGGTAAACATTCCTTTGATAAAATTAATTACGATGATGAAACCTTTTAAGTGTAGAAAACAACTAGTGGTGACTTTTAAAAGTTATTGAATTTTAGTATCTCAGCTGATAAAAATGCCACCTACTTGTCTAACAATAAATGTTATATACTAACCATAGTTCAGTATAGATCCTTTCCCCATCCCAGTACTTTCATACTGGAAAATCTCTATTGCTTTATTATTGTCAATCACTATTCACTTACAGTACTTCTCCATCTGGTTAAAGATGCAAATCCTCCTTGAAAATTTCTTCTTATTCTTAAAATCCCTTTGGAACTTCCTTACTTACCATGCAACTAGAAAATTCTTCTTCTCTTTCCCTCTACCTTTTGCCCCCCCCCCTCTCCCCTCTTTCTTTAACAACCATTCATACATCTCCACTTAGTGTAATATTGCTTTGTTTGGTAAAATAACTACCTTGTGTTATTTATTGTTGCTGCCATTTTTTCTTCTTTGTTTGCTTTTTTAGACATCGCACGCATTTTTTAACCTCTTATGAAAGATGAATGATCTTCTTCATTGCTTGGCCTTCTATTATTTATAAAGGGCTCTAACTATAACACTGCTTGATCAAGTGTTAGAGGCAGAGTAGAAGTAGGCCTCAAAATTCTATTTTTATATGTTTTCTGTAATTGGCTTTTATTGTCATTCATTCAAGAAACATTTATCAACCACTTACCGTGTGGAAGGTACTGTACTCAGCCGTGGGAATACATCAGTTTGTCAACGACCTGTGATTACTGCCCTGGGAACAAAAACAAACAATAATGACAAGGTTATAATAATATTTCTATTCTGCTTTACATGGTACAGCAGCCCCGTAAGAAAGGTACTGCAAGCATTATTATCATTTTACAGATGAGGAAACTGAGGCTCCAAGAAGGTTAAAGTTGCTCACAGTCACACATATATTAAATCTTAGAGTTAGGACTCATGCCCAGGTCATAGAGGCATAATACACCATGTCTCAAAAGTCTCACTGCAGTTTTAATTATTAATAGCTTAAAACTACATCAAGACTTTCATGATGCCCAGAATTTAGAACTGAAATAGATATTCAGGATATTAGTACAATTTCACCATTATATAGATGCAGAAAAGCTCAAAGATGTGAACTGAATTTGCCATTTAGGAAAGCCATGATCAATGCTATGTCTTTTAAATCCAAAAGGACATTACTGTGTGTGGTGGTCACAGGACTTGAGTTTCAAAGGCAGTTCTGCCAATTACCAACTGTGTCACCTTGGGCCAGTCACTTTTCTTCTCTGGACCTCAGTGTCCAGATCTGTATAATAAGAGCACATCCAATGTATCTTCCATGTCCAAAAATGTGGGAAATGATTTACACAAGGTAGTAATTAGTATGTGTTTGTGTGTGTATGTTCAGAGAGAGACAGAGACAGAGAGACAGAGTTAGAGACACAGAGGCAGAGACAGAGACAAAGAGAGACAGAGATTTAGACAGTTTCTATGAAGAGGGGTTAGTTAACAGCAAGTAAAATAGGTGTCAGCAAAATCTCATGATTGCATCCAAAACTAATTCATGTTGGTCTACATTTAGCATTCAGTACTAGCAGTGACGTGCTATGGAGGAAATTAATATGCTTAAAATAATATTTGATATAATAATGCTTATAATAATTTTATGAATAAAGCCACCACGTTCTGGGCATCACTAATGGATGGTCAAGCAATTCTTGCTGGTTTCAAAATCCCATGAGGAGATATCAATGGTGATATCATACTGATAGTCAGACTTCGGTTTTTCTAAGGTCTCATACAAGAAGGAATTGTTACTTAGCAATCTCCTCAAACTTTGAGTAGGTTCTCTTATCAGTCCCACCATATTTGTACATGAAATAGCCAATTGTGATGGATTTGCCAGGTGTCAAATGACGATGGCAAAATCCATTTGAGTTTTGTCCTTGTTCATTTGGTTTTAAATTTAGAGATGATTTTCATAACACCTTTTGTATCTTCAAAGGATTCTTTCTGCCACTTCATGTAACTGGGATTCTAAGGACTGAGATGGAGTTATTGTAAATCCTACAGAAACTGGCAATGATCAGTGGAGAAGATGGCAAAATGGACTGGAGAAATAGAAAGCTTGATGGGTGCTTTATAATCACTTATCTTTCCCCTCCAACAATGAGAATTAGAAAATCAATTAACAATAGCTAGAAAATTTGTAAGAAAATTCATAGTTCGTGGTATTTACAAATGAGGTAATCTACTAAAATGAACCGATTTTATAGGGCCAAAGTCTGAAGGATTAAGTAATTTATCAGGGTAACAAAGAATGTAATAGAGCTGAGAGCTGAAATAAAATGTCCTAACTCCAAACTAAGTTGACTTTCAGGTATACCATAACATATCTCAAAAAGAATTGGAGATAAGGAGAATCAAACTCAGAACTTCGTCCAGCACCGAATAAATGAATGAACCAATCAATCACTTAATGAATGGAAACAAAAGTATTTTAAAGTACTTTCTATGTGCTAGGCATAGTAATCAGTGCAGGGGACACAAATATTGAAAACAAGACAGGCACTTGCCCTTAAGAAGCTTGTATTCTAATAAAGGATATAGATAGAAAGATAGATATAGATATATGCATATATAATACATGTACGCACACATATATTATGTATACATGTGCATATTATATACATACATTATATACATGTGTATATGTATATACATGTGGGCGTATTCACATATGCATACATACATATATGTGCATATATGCAGACAGAGATACAGATATATGTGTATGTGGGTATATATGCATACATGTATGTGTATGTGTGTATGTATACACACATGATTGGTAGTCAGAGAAGTTTGTTTTGTAAGAAGTCACAGAACTGAGGAAGGAAGTTAAGACTTAGGAGGGGTAGTGTTGATTTGGGGCAGCTAGGTAGTTCAGAGAGTACAACACTCGACCTAGACTCAGGAAGACCTGAGTTCAAATGTGGCCTCAGACATGTACTAGCTATTTGATTCTGGCTGGGCAAGTCAATTAACTCTGATTACTTCAATCCATTGGAGAAGGAGATGTCAAACCAGGGCAGCATCTTTGCCAAGAAAACCTCATGTACAATTTTGGTGTGCTGTGGTGCACAGGGTCACAAAGAATCATCCACAACTGAACGACTGAACAACAACAGTGTTGATTTTCTTACTGTTTCTAGAATTACAGGCACACAGGAGGGAGAAGTTCCTTTTGGCAGTGAAGTATATTGATTAACAGAGAACAGTATTCAGGTGGTCTCTTAGGACCAATCACAAGGCCAAGGCTAGAAGGTGGAGTGCACTGAATTATATCCCATGTACTAACTAGATGAAGGAGAAAACAACATATTCATACACAGTAATTTGAGAGTGAATGCAGGGTCTAATGAAAAGAACACAAGACTTGTAATCCAAAGACCCACATTCAGATCCTGATTCTACTGCTTACTAGCTGTGTGACCCTGAGCAAATCACTTAACCTCCCTGAGCTTCAGTTTCTTGATTTTTGAACATAGGAATACTTGCATTTACTTCACCCTCCCAGATATACACACGCACAGAAATGTTGTGAAGGTGGTTTACAGACTGCAAAGTGATATGTAAATTGAGCTATCATTATATTATTAAGAAAAAAGCAAGTTCATGACAATATGAGGTCATATTTTATGACACTTTAAATTTCACTTTTCTCTCACATACATACCTGAGAAGTAGAATAAATAATATTATCCCTATTCAAAGCTCTTAGGATCCCATCTGGAATTAACCTGAGAGAGGTCATCCAATTTTCTCATTTTACAGATGAGGAAACAGAGGCTTCTAGAGTTGAATTGATTTACCTATGATCAGTTATGGAGTAAATAGGAAAGTCAGGACTTGAAGATAAATCCTACAACTTGAAATCCAGCATTCTTTCCACTGTCAAGGACTGAATTGAAAAAACTGAGAATTATAGATACAAAATAACTTTTGGGGGTCATAGGTTCTTCTAAGTTGTTGGATCAAAGATTGAACTCATAGTCTTATGAATCCAAGTACTGTTTCCATCATATCACAGCCTATCATAATGAGATTTTCCAATAATTTAGCCCACACTATACCCATTATCTGAGGGAACTCATGGCAAGTATATATGCATATGTGTGTAGACATACACATACATACATACATACATATATATATATATGTATATTTGCCAAATCAAAATTTTTAACATTTCCTCCAATGTGCAATTAGATTGTACTTCCTTGTTACAGGTAATATCTAAATGTCAATGCTCAGGAAGTATAAGATCTTTTCTTCTTTCCCTCAATATATTCATTTCACAATGGCCCGGGGAAAGAAGCTGGGGCTCTATTATTAAAGATTATATGCCACACTTCTCTATAATTTGGATGTCTTGGGAACTTACTAAATGTGAAAGAATGCCATGTTAACATGATTAGAAGTTGAAGGTGTGTGTGCGTGTGTTTTTTCTCCTGTGAGCATGGTGCGTTAATGACAAAGTTGTCATATAAACTCAGAGCCACAGAGACATATAATTAGCTTTCTTGTTGACATAAATAAATAGAACATGTGGCAGTTATCGAAAAACAAGTTATTTCCACACTTTAAAGACACAGTCTCAGAGATGTTTCTTGCTAACTGTGTCTCATGGTCCACCATGAGGTGATCGGGGCTTTGCCCTAGGAGACATTGGAGGAGGACTCCACCTCTTCCTGGAAACCACCTTCCATCCCTCTTAGTAACTGGCAATACCTTTCATCATGTCAAGCTGTGTAACCAGCATCAACTACCTCTTAATGATGAACCCCCATGGGGTCTTTCTCCATCACATCCCATTCCAAAAGGTCTTCTCCCATTGCTTTGCTGTATAATCTAAAAACTCAGATCTCCCATGTCATACCTCCTCACTAACAGTCTCAGTGTATCTCAGGGTCTCTCTATTTCCTCCCTCTTCCTATCTGAATTTTCTAGGTATTAAAGACTGTCCTTTCTTAGAGTTGGCAAAGTCCTACAAGGTTTGGGTTTGACTAAATCTTCTCTCCTCTTAACTATAGTCCTCCCTCACCTACTTGCTTATACTACGGTTATCCTTTCCCCATAATGACTTTCCCCATCATGGTTTCAATACATCATGGGTCAGCATAAGAAATTAAATTGGAATTTTGGGGGAGTTTTGTGGAAGCCACGAGACTAGCAAATGACACAGAAAACATTTAGAAATTCAGAAATGTATAAAAAATATGTATAGCATTACATAATATCAACACAAATTTTATAATAAGGTACTGTAGATACCCCATAAAGGAAAAATAGAAAATTCATACTTCTTCTCTGTTACAAATGAAAATTTTACACAAATTTTCCAGATCATAGGGGCACCATACCCCTAACCCTTATGATGTGGAAGGGATAACTGTAGATATTACGCTATTCCTACAGCACACGTTTTGCTTTACTTGACCTATGATTTTTCCCTTCTTCCTTTCCCCCTAAGTTTGTAATAAGCCAGCATGGTATAACAGAAAGATCTAGATTTGAAATAAAAGGACCTTGGTTTAAATCTCCCTCCTACCATTTGTTTAACCCTAAATTTGCCTGTGTAACTTCTTTGAAACTCATGTTCATCATTAGTAAAATCAATGGATTAGATTACATGTCTCTCAGATAATTTCTAGCTCTAGAATCTATGACCCTATGATGATTTCACTGATTATATATAAGTCATCAAAATAATTAAGGAAGACATCTGTTACTTTGGACATAATTTATGTGGATGATTTATGTAAGGTCAGGCTTAAGAATGACATCAGATGTGAAGGCTTGAGTGGTTGAGAGAACCCCCACATTGATGACAATATCCTGGGTATTCAAATATTCAGATTGTCCTACTAACTTATAAGTGCAATTATTCCCTGCAACAACACAAATTGCAACCCATCAATGACTACTCATCCTCTTTCCCATGCCTTCTTATCAGCATTGCTCAGGGAATCTACCCAAAACGTTTATGGTTTTTGTTGCTTTCACTTGATGTCATGAGGATGCCAATGGATCACATAGGGCATTCATTAGTCATTCTTCACTGCTGACTCAAAGCCAACCCATCTTCTTTTTTCCTCATATATTTCTTTGGTGACATCCTTTACTGACTTTTACTTTCATATTTTCTTACTTGAAATATGTTGCTACATTCTCACAACCATCAGGTGTCTTTCTACCAATTCCTTGGAGACCCTAGTATTGTATCACTCAGCCATCTATCACCACTGAATGAATAGCTATATTTAAAAGAAAGGTCTTTGTTTTAGAGAGAAGCTTTTGAAGTTGTTAAAAAGAAATACAGAAACAGTTAAATATTCTTGTTCTCTCATTGAAATGGCAAGTCATTTAGAAAAAGTTAATGAAAAAAACAAAATGATAGGATTTCGATGACAAAGGAACCAAAGGGATAATTATATTTTGGAACCTAATGTGGTAAAGTGACTCAGCCAAGGTCATTCAGGTAGTAAACATAATAAAATTGTACTATACATTGCAGTTTTTTTTTGTATGTATGCGCGCACTGGATTGAGAGTTTGTTGGTATATTCAACAGTATTAAATCACTTACAAAGTTATTTTTTCTGATATACTCAACATTACAAAATATTCACAGCAGCTTTATTGCAAAAAAATGGGAAACAGCCATATGTAAAATGATTGGGGAATGGCTGAATAAATTATGATATATGAACTTAATAGAATGTAACTGTGCTTTAAGGAATGACAGCAAGAAGATTTATACTGAGTAAAGAAAACAGAACCAGAACAGTATTTATAAACATTGTGTCTGTATAAAATATGTATCTAGATAAAGATAATTTTATAAATGGATATGGATGGAGACTAAACCTATGATCTCATTAATATGGGAATGTTCCAGATGAGGAAATTCTCTCTACCAATGCCAATTGGCAACTTCTCTGTAACGTATATTCTGACAGAGTCACTTAGAGTCCTGAAGGGTTTGGGGAATTGTCTAAAATCGCACAGGCAGTATGTTATAGAGATCATATTTAAACCCAGCTTTTCCCACTTCCAAAAATAGCTCTCATTTCCATTATATATAATATTATCATATGTAGCCACAGAGACACAAAGATAACAATAACACAAAAAATGAGAACAAAAGATCAGAAGAAATAAAGGGGTCATGAATCAGACAGGTCATTTTTGTGTATTTATTATTTTTGCCTGGATCTGGGATCTCATCAGTGTGGGTCAGTGTGGAAGCACTAAGGCTTTAAGAGACAAATCCATGATCACCTAGCCAGTCTTTATCATAGAGGAGTTACAGCTACATCTTCCTAGCCTCCAAGCTGGGCCTCTCTCTGCACTACAGAACACTACTCCTCTAAAACTGTTATATACACACACACATGCACACATATACACACATATGCATACATATATATTAAAATAAGCTACAAATAACTGTCTTAATGATTTGATGTAGGATTTCTTAACTTAGTTTTTGTGGTAGCAGAGGGTAGTTTCTAAGATTATGTATTATATAATACATTAATTATTCCTCTATAAATATATAAAATACCCATAACATAGTAGCTTGCTATAATTCCAGACTGGCCATGGTGTCAGGATCAGTCATGGTCATCCACCTCCGGAGGATTTAGTACATACAAAGTTTTAATCTTGAAGAACATTGATCTACTTTTCAAGAAAAAAAAAATCAGAGACATTTCTGACAGGTTGACTAAGAAGAATTTTAACTTGTTCCTAGACATAGTTTGGTTTCCTAAAAACATAAAAGTCAGTGAAAGAAATCATACAGAGATGGCCAAATTCATGCTGTTGAGGTATCCCTGTCACTCTGTTTTCTCACAATGAACCATAAAAGGAAATTGAATAACGAAGTTTTTTGTTGGTCAGACAACGGAGGCATATATGGTATTTCATTTTGGCTGGCAACAACTTTATTTACAGCAGATGGTTAATAAAGTCAAATGAACTGCCACATGATATTTTTATTTTTTCAAAAATCATAAGGGCATGCAAATGTATAGTATCCATACTATATCTTATTCGTGGGGCACATATGCTATCCCACTTTCCCCAACTACTGGCCATCCCACAACACTACTTTCTAGTTCCCTCTTCAGGTTTCAATGTACTGCTTTTTTGGTTTATCAAGTCCACAAAACCTAGGTCCCTAGTTTAGAGCATAAGACTATATAGGATGTCTCCAATATCCATATGCACAATACACACACACGCCACAGTCTGCACTCTGAGTCCATCACTCGACTCTATGGGAAAAAAAAAAAGACGTACTCAATATACAATAAAATTTCATGGCATCTCACTAAAATAGGATTCAGTTGAAAGCTAGCATTTATAGTTCAATGGTTATTCAGAATTTAGAGCTTTCACATTTTTAACTAATCTTGAACCTTTTCTGTTATCCCACTATGAAAATCATATATCTATGTATACACACATACATATATGTATGCATGTATATATACATATGTGATACACATGCATATATGATATTAAGTAGAACTTGTATATAATGTCTAGCAGGATATACATGTTATATATAGACACATGTGCATATTTACACATGCATGTTCTACTCAACACTATTTTTTAAAATGCTATTGAAAGGACTATTGAGTGTTACTTGCTGAATTTTGTTGTTTGGTTCAAGTATTAAAAGTTATAAAATTGGAGATGAATGGGTAGATAAAGAGGGGAAAGAAGAAGAGGAGAGATGGGGAATGGATGGGACAACGTGACAATGAAGGGGGTAGGGAGAGAGAAGGGGAAAAAGACAGAAGATCAAAGAGGGAGAGAGAGAGAAGAGAAGAGATAGACTGAGACAGAGGAGCAGGAGGAGGGAGGGAGAGAGAGAGAGAAAGAGAGAGAGAGAGAGAGAGAGAGAGAGACAGAGAGAGACAGAGAGACAGAGAGAGACAGAGACAGAGAGAGACAGAGAGAGACAGAGAGAGACAGAGAGAGAGAGAGAGACAGAGAGTCCTTGCTCCTGACTGATATAAAAGTCTCAGGCCTCTTCTGTTAAGATAAATTTAACTCATTTTACTCTCTAACCAGCAGAGATATATTCAAACCATTATTCTCCTTAGAACTTTGGATCTGATTTAGTCTACCTCCTCCTTATCCAATTCATTAGTTAGAACATTTCTCGCTCCTGTAGTGCCTATGACTCAAAAAGTGATTCCTCCAATGTTAACACCCTCTCAATTAATACCTCCCCACCTCCCACTACTTAACACAATAGGTACAGTACGTAATCTCTGTTGCTCCCTGCCACACATCCAAATCCTTATTCTGCCACCATCACTCTACAAATGTTAAAGGTTCACTCCAATCTTATTAATTCACTCTGTCCATAACCTTGCGTCTGTCACCTCTTGATCTTCAGGTAAACTTCCTTCTGTCTTCAATGTGTTTGAGTTCAGCATAGAGATCATTATCTTCCCTCCCATTTCTTAAATAGCTTGTTTAAACTATGCAATGAATATGCAAATTAATAAACCAATTTAATTTCCATGATCATCCTTTCCATTCTACCTCAGTCATTTGAGTATGATCATACTTCATCTCAGTACTAGCCCAAAACATTCAAATTCCGAAATTTCATACTCAGAAATCTTCCCTCTCTAGTCACAATCTGTCTCTTCAACACTCTTGATAAGGAGCCTTACTCTTGATAAGATTGCTCTTCATTTCTCACCTCCTTATTATTCTATTTCATTACTCCTGTGCAGGCCACATTTTCCTCCTTTTCATATCCTTGGCATACACCTGTTCTTGGGAGGGAGACAGAAGGTGATGTGCTAGTGAAATAGAATGATAAGTATGGACCCATTGATAAGAGCAGAACTAGGAACTCATGTTTTTGACCCCGGTGTTAACCAGTTCCACTATGTTTTGGCCTCTATCCCTTAATTCCTTGTCATCGTCACTGGCAATTGTCATTGTCCCCCCCTCTCCCCTCTCCCCCCAGTCTGTCTCCTCTCTCCCTCTTTGCAAACTGGATCAAACTGGATCTGTCTTTTTCTCCTTCTCTCTCCCTACCCCCTTCCTTGTCACTTTGTCCCATCCATTACCCATCTCTCCTCTTCCTCCTTCCCCTCTTTATCTACCCATTTATCTCCAATTTTACAACTTTTTAAATAGTAAAATAAGAATCCTGGATTGCTTCCCAGTACCTGCTTTCTAACTTTTAATCTAGAGCCAGAAACATTGGTGGGGGAAATAAAAAGCATTCAAATTGGGTCTACTGAAACATTGCTATTTAACTTCAGCTAGGCCATCCCCGCGATTAAGTCAACTTATGTTTTAACTATCCCCAGAGTGATTGTTCTGTCTCTTTTTATTCCAAGCCCCTAACTCCGTGTTAACAACTTTCTCTTAGCAGATGACCTTGTTTCTTATTTGAGTAGACGGAGGCTAGGAGATGCCCTCTCTTTCTTTGCTCTAGTATTAGAGAATCACATCCTTTTTTTTTTCTGTACAAGAGCTGGTAAACCTTTCCACTTGTGCCCTTGAATATCATCCTTTCCTTTCCTGTTCACTTTCAGTCTTTTGTTACTTTTTAGATCATTCCCTGTTACATATACACAAACACACACATACATACACATGTGCAGATATTATTACGTCTCCTCTAAGCATCCTGCTTCTCAATGAAAATATTATTTTTTTAAAAATTTTTCATTGTTAAACTATTAGAAATAATTATTTGTACATTCTCTTACCATCCATTCATTCATTCTTCAATACTTTCTATTTTTTTTTTAAATATCATACATTGGAAGGTGTTTTCTTGAAGTTTATCTGTGACTTATCAATTGTTCAGTCTAAAGGCCTTTTGTTCAGGCCTCATCTTTCTTAATGCTTCTGAAGCTTGTGGCCTGTTGACCATTCCCTGCTATCGAATAATCACTCCTTCATTGGATTCAGTGACATGAATCTTTAGTTGTTTCCTTACAGCTTTGGGATCCTTTCTTCTCTATTTCACTGGTTCATGTTCTGACCACCACCTCGTATACTTTGGTGGTGTCTAGAGCTCTATCCAGTGCCTTCTCTTCTTTACTCTTAAGTTCTTATCCTTGACCTCACGTGCTCCTATAGGTCGAATTGTCAGCTCTACGCACATCACCCCTAAATCTATATAGCCAACTTCAACTCTCCTCTGAGTTCAAGTCTTATGTTTTCAACTATCTGAGGGACATTTTTACCTGCATGTTATGAAACAACCTTGTTATGGTAATTAGGGTGGGATTTTTTTGTTTTCTCTTTTAGAATGCTAAGGTAATCAAGTTCCTTTAATCAGTCTTGCCTTTCAAATGTAACAACAAGCAAAGTGGAATTTTTGTTATCTTTTGGTTTTTTTTTTGATTGAATTAAAAGTCTTTGACCTGCTTAAGAAACAAGAAGGCCTAGTTCAGGTAAAGGTGACACCCTCTGACCCTGAGAACAGTATCCATATTTTCACCGATCTCTTAGACATTTTTATCTGCATATTACGAAACAATCTCAAACTCAACATTTTGATATCTGATATCATTGCCCTTAAGCCTTGCCTTTTTCCCTACTTCCCCTCCCTGCCTTATCTGGCCATGCTGTGTCTCACTCTCCACATTCAATTACCATATTTCCCATGTATAAGACACACCTTTTTTTGAAAAATTTGGGATCTAAAAACTGGGTGCATCTTGTTACAGTGGTTGTAGTTTTTTGGGGTTTTTTTTGCTTGCATTTACCGCTTTTTCATGCTTCTTGTCTTTGTGCTCATTGTTTCGATTTGTTACTGGTATATTAGCTTAGGTTTTGCCACGTTCTGCCCAGAAATGGCTCAGAATAGATTTTTGTACAATGCTGAATTCAAATTAAAAGTGATCCAGTTTGTGAAAGTGAATGGAAATCATGCTGCTGAACCTAAGTTTGGTCCTCCTCCAACTGAGAAAACAGTCCTAGACTAGCTATGGGAAGAAGAAACCCTACTGAAAACACCACAGCAGAAGAAGGCCATGAGAGGCAAGAGTGAAGAAATCAACTATAGGAGAAGTTTGTCCTGGGTGAAAAGATCCTGGGATAATATCAAGATTAAGATCATTGTCAAGTCATTTAAGAAGTGTGGCATTTCAAATGCCATAGATGGAACTGAGGACAAGGCAATATATGAAGACAGTGATTCGTCATCAAACACAGATGAAGACAAGCTAATGGGTGGGAGTTTTGACAGTGATGAGGAGTTGTATGAATTTTATGATGAATAAAACTTGAGTTCAATAACTTTGTGTAATATATTTTTTTTTTCAAATTGCAGGCCCCAAAATTAAGGTGCGTCTGATACATGGGGAAATATGGTAGTAGCAAAGTTTGTTTATTTGCTTTTCAATCCACCTCTATGATTCAATTTTATACATTTTAAAAAATAAAACATCGGTTATGGCCAAAGAATACACTATATTCATTGATAAAGTTGCAAAGACAAAAATGAAAAAAAAAAGTTTCTGCCTTCAAGTACTTCACATTCTATTGGGTGATAAAATATAAAAACTTACAAATAAATATAAGTTAATTTGAGGTGGGAGAGAATGCTAAGTTAATAAATATGAAAATATTTTGGAAAGTACAAAGCCATATTAAAGTATAATATTGCAATAATGATAATAATAGCAAGCCATGGTCCAGAACCCCAGCTCTAATTTCACATGGATCAGATCCAATCTTGGAGGCATGCAAAATATTATTCTCTCAGAATTGTGCTCAACTCTGGGTTCTCCCGGGGAACATCATGATATTACTTAATCTGGTACCTGGTTCCAGTACTAATTAAAGGCAAAGTCCAGGTCTCTCTCTCTCCCTCTCTCTCTCTCTCTCTCTCCCCCCCCCCACCCCGTCTCTGTCTCTGTCTCTGCTTCTGTCTCTCTGTCTCTCTCCCCTCCCTCTCTCCCTTCCTCCCCTATCTCCCCCCTTATATCTACTTATACTTTTACCATACTTACTAAAAATGAATGATGAAAAATACTCTCTTCCTTCTTAAATTTTGATTTTATGTAGAGCTCTTTGTTGCTCCCAATTATATCACTCCTTGGATATACCATTGCCTATTTAATCCTTATATATAACGTAGATCCTTAATACATATTTTCTAACTGAATTGAATGGAGGAATAGGCATATCCATTTTCATAGATCCAGAGTTTACAGAATTTTCCTGTTATTTTGAAAAAAATCTCTGACTTCTTTGGTCATAGTAACTTCCTTTAGAAAGATCAGTATGCCTTCATTTCAAGCAATAGGCTGGATTCTTACCAGGAAAAAAAAAACTCCCTCCCAAAGCTATTGGTACCTTCTTCTCTTCTTCTGAATTACAGACACAACCTTGCAACCTGAAGATTTTCTGCTGACACATTGATCCTTTGGGTTTCTACAACCGTCTGAGACAATGAAAGCTGCAGGGGCCTCCAAATAGAAAAGCAAGTTTTAAAAAGAAAATCTCAAATAGTTTATAAATCTTCCTCAGCCTCTGGAGAGGATTTGTAAGATTGATTTTGATGCTATTCAGACTGCTTCAGCCACTGGCCTCTATAAGCTCTCGGACTGTGGGTATGTTAGAACTTTTATCCTCAATTCGTTGCTTCCCATTTGGATAATCTTTTTTTTTTTCTCTATGTGAAGTGAAGGGATAAATCTGGAAAGATGAAAAATCTTTTTTTTTCCCATTGCACTTCAAATAACTCACAAGCCACTTTGATAATTTTCAACTTGTCTAGAAAATTTTAAAGTTTCATTATCATGCCCTTCGGTCTCTCTGAGTCATTAGCAAACTGCTGGAACAGAGATTCTTGGACACTATTTATTTCAATATTCATTCCTTCTCCTTCTCTGTCTCTTTTCCTGTCTGTTTCTCTTGTCTCCCTCTCTCTTAAGGCCTGGGGGAAAAAAAATAGAATCTATCATACCTAAGGAAACTGGTTCGGTGCTAGGGTTTGGAGGAGGGGCGGTGAGGGGGTTGGGGGGGGGAGGAGAGGGAGAGAAGCTCAGGACTCCTTAGGTTTCAGCAATCAAACTCAACTTAAGGAACATTCAGTATGTACTTTTTACAACACCATAAACTCAGCATTAGCCATTCAAATATGAGTATTGTTTTGGTCAGCTATGGGAAAGAAGATGTAAATGCAAAGTTATGTCATAAATTGATAGAAATAACTGACTTATTTAAAAATAGGAAAGTAGTTCCTGCATCTTCTCTTTTTAGCCCACATAACTCCATCCAACAGATATCACAAAGATTATTATACTTATTTTGCAGATATGAGCACCGAGACTAAATGAGAATAACCAATTTACCTGTGATCGCACATTGATTATGAGAAGCAGGAATGAAAAACTAACCATGAATTCAAGTCCAGCTGTCATCTACACCATAACAAAACATAGTGGCATTTCTATGAGGGTAAAATCAGATGACATTTGTAAAGCACTTCGTATACCTTAAAGTGTTATAAAAATGTTAGCTAGGTAGTAGTAGGAGAAGGAGGAGGAGTGGTAGTAAAGGAGTGGTAGTAAAGGAGGAGGAGGAGGAGCAATTGTAGTATCATTGTATCATTCAAAGAGAAAAAGGGGTACCTGACTTGACCTTTAAAGGAAGAGCAGGGTTCAACTGGTAGAGATATGTTGAAAAAGAGGAAGGAACGAATCTATTAATGACATGAGGGATGGCATGTGTAAGTTCCCAGGGAAGAAAGAAAGCAGGCCAAATATGGAGATTGGGGGACGGAAACTTCTGGGAGAAATTAGATTTCAGGGAAAGGTACAGTAGATAAAGGGGAGTAGTTGGTTTCAGACTGAGTTGTGTTTTCAGATTTTGTTGATACTGGTTTTTTTTTGTTTTTTCTGTCTGATCTCTTTGCTCCATGAAACCAACCACGCCTGGTCTCTTTCTTGAAGCAACATCTCTCACTTATTAGTGAACATCATTAATTCCAATTTTTTTTAGGTTATATCAATGTCTTAATATGATTCACCTTCAACTGCATATAAATGGTAGTACCCAATTAAGGCACTTGTTTTAATTCTGAATTTATGTCACATTGCCCCTTTCAGGCACCATTCTCAGGGATATGAGCAAGTGCATGAAAGTAAGTATCCTTGTGATGCTAGGCAGGTATTTTTAGGTGGTGAACAATTACTATCATATATAATCTCAAGTACATTGTATGTTGTATGTACTTCTTTTGTAATTGCCCCAGTAGAAGAGAGGGAAATCTGGCACAGGCAAGAAGACGATGAGTGATGAATGACTCAAGAATATAAAGCCAGAGTACTGAGGTTCAGTCAGGTGATAGATCCCATTCTTCATTTTGAGAAACAGATGGAAAATATACCAATACGATGAACCAAGGACTCTAGAAGCGGAGGTGGAGTGGAGGGCGAAGAGACAAAGGAAGGTTCTGGGGAAAGAAAATCGCTATTCTTTCAAAAGAATGGTGATGTGTCAACACTTTTGGTGGTTTTAAGGATGACCCCATAGCTGATGGTGGATAAAAAAAGCCCTGACAGAGATTTTTCTGAATCTGATTAGATTAAGCCAAATTACACCTGGTCAATAGATCATCTGCCATTCATATGCTTTTATTAGTCCCTATACCCTTTATATTAGGTATGGATCAATTCTGCTTTTGAGTGAACTCTTGTAAAATTCATAGGTTTATAGGATTCAGAGCTCATAGGGACTTTAGAACTCATTTAGTCCAACAACCTCCTTCTATTTTAGAGATGTGAAAATATAGATGCAAGAGTCGAAAAATCCTCAATGTTACACAGGTAGTGAGTAGCCTAGCAGAGATTCAAAACCACATTCTCTGACTCCAGATCCAAAGTTCTCTCTTCAATACCACTTCAGTTCAATTCACTTTATAATACTTGTTGGATTTCAGAACAAGTACATCAGCAGCAGCAAAAGAGGGGAAGAGATACGAATACTAGATAGAAAGTATCAGACAGTGGTAGCAATTCTGGTTTGCAGTATTGGTGAACAGAATGAAAAGCTTATACAGGGATTACAGTTAGCCAGAGCTTATTTCATAAAGGGATCATAAATTCAGTAGAATAAAGATGTAGCATTAGGACAAGTTTTCTTCCAGGACTGGAGACTTGGGAAATACATGATCCCCAATTTCAAGTACCAAAGAACTCCTTTGTTGAAGAGAGAAGAGTAATGTTTTATTTTACCCTAGCAGGCAGAACAAGAAGCAAAGACCTTAAGTTGCAAAGTTTGTAATTTAGGCTTGACAGAGGATAAAACCCTTCCAACAATTAAAACTATTTCAAAGTGACATGGACCACCCTGAAAAGTGCCCTTAAAGGATGTGTTCAATCAAAAGCTAGATGATCATCTACTGAATAAGTGATTAAGGAAATTCTTGTTGAGAGACAAGTAGAACTAGATGGTTTCTGAGGTATGTTCTAATCCTTTGATTCATGATCAATAGATCGGAATAAAAAATTCTATGAGTTAAGGATTTTTGATTGTTTTCATATAAATCCATCTTGGACTATATCCATGGGGATTTGATTTTTGATGTATGTAATATCCTAATAATGAGGTAATATTTTCCAAATTCCACCATACAGTATGTCCTCTATTTAGGCACCATTCTTTATCTAGGGATGTATTTTTTCTGAGAATTGCAAGGAATCTGTATCAGTAAGGCAATAATTACAATGTACATGATAATTGTCAAAATGCCTATGTAGCTCTGTATTGCAAAGTATATGAGACTCTCCACATAGAAGGTAGAAGAAGTAAACCATTTACTCATACACCAGAGAACCATATCCCACAAGCCATGTATCCAATCTGTCAGAGCAGCAAAACATTCAATACACAATATTACAACATGGAACCTCACCATCCCAAAACCTATCCGACATGCTGCTGGGGTCTTCCCCAAACACAAACTCACAGTACAGCTAAGTCAACCTCTTCAGCTCTAACTATCATGATGGCAGCCATTAACAGCCATTAGCAGCCATAACTGCTATTTATTTAACTACACTTACTCTTTCCCCAGTTATTAATCACCTCTTATTTGGGAAATGAAATGATATTTTCTCAATACGCATTCTTCTTGATTTCTCTGCAACCTCTGAAAGTGTTGATCACCATCTAAATACTTTCTCTGATTTTTTTTTTTGCCTGACATTATTCTCTCTTGTTTCTTCTACCTGCCTAAGCATCTTTTCCTCAGGTTCTTTGAATGGTTCATTAACCACTTAATTATTCTAAATCCCTTGTCAACCTCAAATCTCATGGGTTCAATTACCATCTATATGGAGAGGACTCCAAGACAGAACCACAATCTCTTTACTGAGATACAATCCCACATGACCAACTTCTGATAAAATAATTTGAACTAGATGTCCTATGAGAATATCAACTCAACATGTCTAAGAAAAAGAAATCTTATCTCCCCTCCCCTTCCCCTCATCTCTTGAACATCTATATTTTTGTTGAGGCTACCATCACCCTTCTAGTAAACCAGGTTCTGAACCTTGATATCATCTTCAACTCTTTATTCTCGTTCATCCCATATATCTAATCAGTGGCCATATTTTATGGTTTAATATCCTGAAGAAATGAGATAAAGTAGGTCTCTCCATTCAAACAGCCATCTTAGTAAATCAAGTCTCTTAGCACTTCTCACTTAGATTACTACAAGAGCATCCTACCAGGATTCCCTGGTTCAAGTGTGTCCTCTCTCCAATTCTTCCTTCATATAGCAACTAACATTATTTTCCTTAAGCATGCCCCTAACCTTGTCATTCTTCTATTCAATAAACAACTCAGTGGCTCTCTTCAAACTCTGGAATGGAATATAAATTTCTCTGGCATTGAAAGTTTTTTACAAGTTGACTCCATCTTACCTTTCCAGCCTTAATACATATTACTCCTATCAAAGCACTTTTCTACCCTGCCATACTGGAATTCTTGCTATTCTTCACGCAGAACACTTCATCTTCCATCTGCATATTTACACTGTCTCTGCCCCATATGCATGTAAATGCTTGTAATGTTACATATATATATATATATATATATATATATATATACACACATATACATACATACACACACACATGTGTGTGTGCGCGCAAGTATGTGATATGTATATATGTGCATATATGCATGCAAATACGTGTGTTGTATATGCATATGTGCATACACATATACACACAGATACACACACATATATACATCTAGACATACACACATGCACACATATATACACATGCATGTGTGTGTAATGTATGCATACATACATCATATATACACACATACATATTTCCCTATGCATATGCATGCATGTACATACACACACACATTCCATCTTCTGAAATAGGACTTTACCCTCATTCCCAATAGCTAACACAACTTTAATTCTCTCTCTCTCTCTCTCTCTCTCTCTCTCTCTCTCTCCCTCTCTCTCTCTCTCTCCCTCTCCCTCTCTCTCTCTCTCTCCCTCCCTTGCTTTTGCTTGCTCTCCACTCTCTCCATATTAAATTAAAGATAGATAGATGAGAGATAGATAGTTGATAGATACTAGAGAGACCTCAAAAGTTTTTACTCAGAGGAGTGACATACTCAGGCCCATGATTTAGGGGGAAAATTATTGGCAGTTGTATGGATGGAAAGGAAATTAGAGCCAGGAACCAATACAATAGTCCAAATATTATAAGGGTTAAATCCAGAATGCTGGTCATGGATATTGAAAAGAGGGAACAGTTTTGAGAGATAGTACTGAGGTAGAACTAATGAATAGGAATTTGTATCTGATTGGCTACGGGGGAGGGGAGCAAGTAAGGAAGATGGATAACACCCATGGGTCTCACACTTACTAATTATCTGAATATGGCAAAATAATTCCCTTCTCTGAGCAATAGTTTCTTTTTCTATAAGATGGGGCAATACCCCATTGGGTTATTATTAGCAAAGCTTTTTGGAAACTGCAAAATAGCATATAAATGTAAGTTATTGTATTTCCCATTTTCCATATCTCCCTAGATCCCATATTTCTCAGGGATAATCGAGAGCTTTAAGTTGTTTTAGATGGACTGGAGATCGTCATATTAAAAAGATAAGCCATCATTACAGTGATTTATAATGAAAAGGATCTTCCTCGTGAATTCCCCAGATTCCACTTAGACCGTTGGAAGCCTGAGCCCCGGTTTCAAATAAAGTTGCAGAGCTGAGAGATCGTAAAGATGAACTAAAAAGGAATATAAAATTTGAAAATCTGCAATTTACTGAAAGCACAAGAGCCATTAATTGTCAGTGATAGTTCTCATTAAACCAGCAGCATATGTTGCTATTATAAGGATGTTTGTCATGAGCTCCTGAGAGGTCTATTAACAATAAGACTCTATTATTCCAGATGTTTTGCCTCCACAGTACACACCCACCACAATTAATTTCCAATGGCCTTAATTTATAAATCTTGAAAATGAGAAAGAAAAGTCATTCACCAAATATGATACCTTAAGTTCCATTTAGGGTCAGGAGGAAGGCAGTCAAAAGTTCTGAAATATGGTAGAACATTTTATCCCTGCCCCATTTTAAGATATTGTTGACTGTTTTTCAGAATTATCTTTGTAGCCTCAGCAGTAAATAGATACAGAAAAGGTAGAGAATGAGCAAATTACCTGCAATTTACCCTGATTCTGTGACCCCCCTCCACTGCAGTTGGATTTATTTTTCTCCTTCCTGCATAGCACTCTGTTTAACCTCTCTTATGTTCTTCCCATATGCCAATATGTATTGTCATTAGTTATGTGTTGTACCATTCCTCTTTCCCCTCCATTCCCCTTCCTCCCATGGACTGTGTCAGCAGCAGAGGGGAGAATGGCAGCTGCTGCTCATCTGTGTTCCAGTGAACTGGTGACAGGGGTGCAATAAGTCAGCCTACATGGAAAAGAGAAGCATAGGATGAAGTGTTGGGGTATTTAGGTAATTCTAACCCATGATGGCATATCTACAGCACCTAGGACTAGAGACGTGGGAAAGAGTTAAAGAAACAGTGAACTGGTACTGTTACTGTGGGCCCAGAGTCTATCTTTCCTTCAGTCTGGGATAGTGTCCTAGTGCAAAACCTGCTGGTAATATATATAATGATGATGATGCCAATAATAATAATAATAATAATAATAATAATAAAATAGCATTTATATGATACTATAAGCTCTCAAAGACCTTCATAAAAATTATCTCATTTTATCCTCAGAACAACCCTGAGAAACGGGTGTCATTATCATCCCCATTTTAAAGATGAGAAAATTGAGAATGAGAGAAGTTATGTGAATTGTTCTTGGTCACACAGCTAGTAACTGTCTGAGGCTAGGTTTGAACTAACTTCAGGCTCAGCATTCTATCCATTGAGTCACCTACAGAAGAGCTATCCCACAGTTTAAATGCTTTAATTATGTACAGAGTCTCTGTGGGGGTCCGTGCAGACATAAATGTATAGGATGTCAGTGATTAGCAGCATCACTTCAATACAGGTGATTGCTGCATACATCATGCTTGAACCTGTGGATCTTTATTTTTGTCTATCCATAGAGGCAGAGTTTGCTAAACTGTACACTCAATAAGAGCAAAGACAGTATCTTATTTAATTTTTGCATCTTTCTCAGTACTTAATACATGTTTCTGCACATAATAGGCACTTCAAATTGCTTTACAAAAATTAATTGAATTGGTTGAACTGGATTTAGGTAGATCTCTAGTCTCTGTTAGTACAATCTCAGTCCTTCATAAAACCTCTCTTTGTCCTTACACTATAGAGATTTTTAGTCTCCATTATTTGGATAATTCTTGCTAGAGCGTACTAAAAAAAAGCCAATATAGTTTTACCAAGAAAAAGTCATGACACACTACACTAATTACTAAACTGATATTGGCCATACATCACAGGAATGTTCTCTCAACTCAATGCCTTTGTAGTGGCTGTCCCCCAAGCCTGGTAAATTCTTCCTCACTGTTTACGTATCTTAAAGGTCTGTTATATCCTCCAAGACTCAAGTCAAGCATCATCTTCTTCATGGCATCTTTCTAGGTCTTCTCAGCTTCAAGTGCCTTCCCTTCTTATAGTACATCTTCCATATTTGTTTACTATTTTCTATCTATAGAAACATATACATAAATATACATATATGTGTGTATCTCTGTGTGTGTGTGTGTGTGGTGCGTATACGTGTATGTGTATATTGTCTCCATATTGTTTTCACTGTTAGAATGTAAGCTCTTTGAGGCCAGGATGTTGTTTTTATTCCCAACTTTTATCACAGTGTTTTTTATATAATAAGGTCTTCATAAATATGTGAAGAATTGACTGATTACTGCCCAATACATGAGATTATATTATAATTGTAACATCTTATACCTCTACTGTGGCCCTGGAAAAGAGCTATGTGCCTGTTATCTGAGGACTTGCCTATTCAAGTGCACAAAAAACTGAAAAGCTTTCTCTATTATATCCATACCTCCTACAGTGGAGGAGACGAAACCCCAGATACTTCAATGAAAAGATATATCAATCTTTGCCCTTATGTTACAGTTAGTCAGAATCTATGCCTCCAAACTTTAGATGCATAAACTTTAGAAACTGTGGAAGCTTACCCTTAGGGAAAAGGAAAATATCCACAAATAAACCAGGGTAGGTATACCATCCACCAACGCAGTTTACAATATCTCTATACTATTGTAAATGGTTTCAGGGGTTGAATGGATTAAAGGGAAAAAAAATCCCTCAGTGCACTGTCTTCTGGTAATTGACTTCTCTATGTTAAGCAATGCGCTGAAGTTGTACTCACAATTGGAAAATAGAGAGATAATTCTTTGTTGGACCCAAGCTCAAATAGTTTCGAGTTGTACTTAAATAGCTTAGCTTCTCAGATTCCAAGATAATCTCCACATCCAATGAACCATCAAAGGGGACCTTTAGCAGAAGATTTCGTATAGAGTAAAAAAAGAAGTAATATATTTTAAAACCAAATTGAATAAACTTCAAAGTTAGAGAATGAGCTTTAAGTTATTCTCTATTTAGAAGATAGATTTCTAAAAATGAATTTGATACCTTCCATGTCAAAATTATTATAATTTAATTGAAGTTAAATAAATTCCTTTATTCATTCAACATCTGTTAGGCATATACTTTGTGCAGAAAATCATGTCAGACACTGAGGAAGATACAAAGTTTAGATAAGACGTAATCTTTGTACATCCTTCTGCATAATACGAGGTTAGGACAGAAATATAAAACATAAAATAAATTCATTGATTTGGGGGATATTTTTTTTTCATTTTATCTTTGTACTTCCAGTGCCTAAAACAGTGTCATGAACAAAGTATGTAGTTGAATACTGTGCTACAAGAAATGATGAGCTCAAGGATTTTAGAAAAACATGGAAAGATTTACAAAAATAATGAAAAGCAAAATAAGCAGAACCAGGAGAACATTGTACACAGTAGCAGCAACATTGTTTTAAGAATGACTTTGAGCAAATAAGTTATTTTGTCTATTATAAATACACAAATTAACTATAAAGGACATATGAAGAAAGACACTATCTGCATCCAGAAAAGGAACTTATAAATAGAAATACGTATAATATAATTTTACATACATACACCTATTTATGTTTAATGGTAGCCATTAAGGATGGGGGAGGGAAGAAAAAAATTTTAAAAATTACATGTAAATTTTGTTGTATATTTAAAAGAAATAGCAAGTTGGGCATAGTAGATTTGCAATTCCATGTTCTTCATCTTTTTTTTATTGTACTATGTTTTGAAAATGCTTGTTTTATTCCAGAAATTAAAAAAAAATAAAAAATAAAAATACAACAGTAATCCTAAGTGTTGAAGTTGGTTCTGAGCAAAGTCCTCAGTGGGACATCCACCCCCAAAAGCATCTCTTAAGTACTGCCTATATTCAAGGCTCTCTTCTAGGTGCTGGAGACACAAGGACATCATTAAAAAATAGTCACTGATCTTGTGCAGCTTACATTGTAATTTTCTTTTGCATCCATCTCCTCCTAGACTATATAGTTAAAGGACTATTGCTGAAAGGGTCAGGCAAGGAAGACTTCATGGAAGAAATATCATTTAGGTTTGGTCTTTAAAGATGAGTAGACATAAAAAGGCAGTGAAAAAGAAGAGCAATCTAGGCATTAAACAGAACATGAACAAAGGCATGAAGGCTGGATAGTGCCATTTATGGTGAGTTGGCAGAGAATATTCTAGCCTGAATCAGGGATAGAGGGCATAGAGGCAAGTATGTAAGCCTGAAAAGGCAAACTGCTGCCAGATGGTAGAGAAATCAAATGTCAGAGAAAGATGTCAAACCTTACTTGATAGCAGGGAGCCATTGATGGCTTTGGAGCAGTGGCATGACATGATCAGTTACATAACGATATGAAATTCTAAAGATAATTCCTATAGAGATTATTTACAATAGATTTCCTTGTAGTTTGTTGTATGGAAAATTCACTCCCCAAACTATTTGTAAGGGATAAACATGATGCTTTATGAATGTAGTAAATAAACCTGCCTATAGATTCTTGCTGATTATGTTTCCATTTCACACAGAAAGCAATCTTCCCATAGTCTCACAGTTACAATACTGCTTATCACACCATAATATTGTGGGGCAAGTGACTATCATTTTCTGATAATAGTCCAGAACAAAAACCTCCTTGAAAATGAACAATATGTTTATAAAACTGCAGTATGATCTCCACAAGATTCTATGCTTATTTAAGGCCCCTCAGCAGAAAACATTACCGTTGAAATTGCCAAACCTTTCATTATAAACTTTCATTAAAAATCTCTCCACCTGATTCTTGTCTGGAACTAACTCGAGATGCTATTAACTTCATAATGATTTTGGAAGAGTGAAGTCTTTCCTAATATACCACCCAATTTTTTAAATTTCAGAAAATTGCTTTTCTCTTTTTTGCTCTCCTCAAATGAGACATTTCACTTGATTGGCTCAATAGTTTTTGAGCTCAATGGCCAAGTAAAGGTCAAATGGAATTATTCCAGGCTGAATTTTCCTGACTCAATTTTGTGCAGTAACAAGGGAAAGGCTTGTCAAACAGGCGGGAGGCTGAAGTGGAAAGAGTATTACTTTTTCATATTAAAGATCCAGGTTCAAATCCGAGCTATGCTCCTCACCAGCTGTGTGGCTTTGGACAAATCACATAACCTCTCTCCATTTTTTCTTTATAATTAAATTAAAAAGGAGAGGCCAGAGAAGCTCTGAGGTCCCATTTGACTATAACCTCTAGACATTCTGATTAGACCTGTGGTAATAAAGCAAAGTTCACTCTCAGAAGTAAAGCTGTGATGTGTCTACCTTAATCACTAAGGATAGCTTCATGGGGAAGCAAAGACACACTCTAGGTATGGACTTGCAATAGATGAGACAATGATCTTTTATGCTATAGGGAAAGCATGCTAAATTTGAATTCAACAGTCCTGTGTCTGAGACCCAGCTCACTTCAATTTGATAAATGTTCATTAAGTACTTGCTATAGTCATGGCATTGTACAAATCCCTGGGGATATGAGGGCAAAACAATAACAGTCTCTGACCTCAGATTTTTATGGGAGAGGATGGCGATGGAATAGGGTTACAGCATTTACACAAGTAAATAAATATGAAGTATATAGAAAGTAATTATGAAGGATAGAGTGCTAATACTTTAACAGGGAGTAAAAGGGAGATGAAGTGGTCAGAAAAAAAAAAAAACTGCCTTGGATAGGTCATATTTGGTCCACTTTTTGAAAGGAGCTAGGAATTCTCAAAAGAAAAGGTAAAGAGGCATGCCGGATCACTTGTAGCTAGGTAAAGGAGTATGAGATAGAACATTATAAGTGTGGAATAGTGAGCTGGACCATTTAATGGAAAGGAGAGTTAATGAAAAGGAAAAGTATGAATTAAGTTTGGAAGGCAACTTTCAGAAAGGCATTTTTCCTCTTCTGACCTGCATTTACTGATCCAAAAATTGTGATAGTTGTACCAAGTGGCCTCTATTATTCCTTCCATTTCATCTATCATTCTATGAAAATGTCTTTTGAAGACTCAGACAAACTTCTCACTGTTTCAACAATCCGGCTAGCAGCTTCTGTGGGGATGTGGGTGTGTAAAATCCACCCACAGCCAGCACCCAGAAAGCTGCCAACAGCACAGGTTCTTCTGATCTGCTTAACTAAGGAAAGCAAGGTGAAAGGGGTTGACAAGCTTACTTTAATCCAGCATACAGACAGCATTCACTTAGTTCAGGGGAAAAAGCCAGCACCATGAACTTCAGAATAAAATACAAACAAATTATAAACATCAACAGACAGACCCAATAAAACTCATAATTACCAACATCTAGGTTCAGCCCAGGAGCTCAGAAGAAGGGCTGGCCCAGAGTCACGCGCCACCACTGCTGCGGCAAAGAGCTCCAAAGAACAGATAGCCAATCCTTGGTTTTTATGTCTTTTTCAGGGTCAGGGGTGAGTCACACATGCGACTCACCCACGTGACCTGGAATCGTCACAAAGAGGTAGACTTAAACCCATGTGGTCTAAAAGCCTCTGCTCTCCCAGACATGTAAACTAGGCCCTCCCTGGAGTTAGCTCCACCTTGGGCCCCACCTTAGTTGCCAATCCACACCCACTAAGGTTTTACACCTAATAGGGGTTTGGGCCTGGGGCTTAGCACCTAGTAAGACTCAATCAAAGACACTGAATTAATCAAAGGAAATAAGGGCCAAACTCTTCAAGGGTACTTGTTGAACTAAGTGCTAAGGAGCCTATGTTGATTACCAACACACTCACACAAATTAATTGTTTCCCTCAGAGTACCATCTTTTAATGTTTAGAATAATTGGGACTGAGGGATACAGAGGTCACTGTCATGGTAGAAGGATGGTTCGGACCAGTGTTAAATTACACGTAGGTAGTTATTATATCCTTAAAACACACTTGTGTGCAAAGATAAAACTAAAATGATGCAGATCTCTCTCCTTTTTCAGAACTGTCTGTAGAATTGCAATACATTAAGAACATTCCGGTTAGTTTCTTTTATATTTCTTTCCTCCCTTGCTTCCTTCTTTCCTTTTCTTTTTCTTTCTTTTTTTCTTCCCTCCTTTTTATTTTTTTAACCTCTCTCTCTCTCTCTCTCTCTCTCTTTCTATCTTTCCCTCTCACAAACACACATATTTAATTGTGTTACTGTGGTCTTTTTAACTACACTGTACCATATTGGATAGCAGAGACCATTTTTATCCCTTACAATGACCAAAACATACTGACTAACCAGTGGATCTTCCAGAAAGGCTTGATGATTGATTGAAGAGCCTGAGGATCTTGAAGTGGGAGAATAAAAGACTTTTTGAAAGTGAAGGGTTGAGGACTGACAGTTGTTCTCTGGTGCAGGAGGAGTTAAGAAGTAAAAGAGAGTTTCAGTGTTTTTTGCTTATATTCAGAAGGTAAAACTAGGAGCAATGGGTATAATGGAAAAGAAGGTTAGATTCAGAGTCCGAGGTTGTCATTTCATAGTTTCAGTTGTGTCTTACTCTATATAATCCCATTTGGGGTTTGATTTGCCATTTACTTCTCAAGGTCATTTTTATGGATGAAGAAACAGAGACAAACAGGATTAAGTGACCTACCCAGGATCACACAGCTAGTAAGTGACTAAGGCCAGATTTGAACTCAGGAAGATGAGTCTTCCTGACTCTAGGCCTGGTGCTCTACCCACTGTCCCACCCAGCCCACTCTGGAGTCTGAGGACTTAGGTTTAAATACCAGCTCTGCCACTCATTACCTGTGTGACTCTGTGCAACTTGCTTCATCTCTTTTAGCTTTAATTTCTTCCCTTGTAAAGAATGAAGGAGTTGTTTTAGATGATCTCTGTGGTTCCTTTTAGCTCTAAATCTCTAATCCTAAGATTTTAAGTTGGAATGAGGTAGATATATGGTTATCTTCAGAGAAAACTTTCTAAAAATTAGAGCTATTCAAAAGTGATAGGAAGTAGCGATGTCTTTGTCAATGAAGATCTTCAAGTGGACACCACTTGTCAGGGATACTTCAATGAGGACTCCTTGCTCTAGATATTGGACTAGACAAGATCCGAGATCTTTTCCAAATTTGAGCCTCAGTAGTTCTATGATTCCAGAAATAAAGACTGTATGACCCTGGGCAAGACATTTTCCTTTCAGTGGCCTTCTCTTCAAGGTTGTAATTACAGAGCAATTGAAAATTTGCTTTGGTAGAGAGAATTTCTTAAATGGGAATTTCCTATTTGAATAAAATCACAAATCGAGCCTTCAACTGAAAAAAAAAATGTATGTATGTATGTATATGTGTGTATATGTGTATATATATGTGTGTATATATATATATTATATATAATATATATTATACATATGTATTATATATATACATACAAACACATACACACACACATATTCACTAAGCCCTGGAACTACAATGACAAAAAGAAAACAAGCCCCTGACCTCAAGAATGTTACTTTCTACTTGGATGTGAAAGTAAATACAATTAGAAAGAGGAGAGATCCCTAAAAACTTTGGAGATCAGGAAAGGCTACAACAAGGCAAAATTTGAGTCAGGCCCCAAATTAAATTTAATTATAGAAACAGCCATGAAACAGTTCCTGCCCTAAGGGGTTTAGATTCTATAGAGACTTTAAAGAAACTAAGATTCTAAGAGGCAAAGTATAGTTCTGGGGTGAGGAGAGAGGCAACCTACGAGGTACAGAAGTGAGAGGTATGAATGATGGTCTCATGAAAGAGAATATGTAGAGTGATGTTGTCCAACCTAAAAAAACAAACAAGCAAATAAAAACAAAACAAAAAAATATATATATAAGGATGCCTGAGGGCCCCATATTGACTTAGTTTTAAAATATAGTTTTTTATATTTCATTATATTTTTTATTTTGTCAAATATTTCATAATTACATTTTAACCTCTTTCCCTGATGTTTGGGAATCTCTGAATCTGTAGACTTAATGAAGCATTCATAAAGAAAAACAGTATGAAATAAATATAAAAGTTGTTGAGTCGTGCTCAACTCTCCATGACCCCATTTAGGGGTTTCTTGGCAAAGATACTGGAGTGATTTGCTCTTTTCTTCTCCAGCTAATTTTACAGATAAGGAAACTGAGGCAAACAGTTAAGTGACTTGCCTAGTATCACACAGCTAGGAAGGGTCTGAGGCTAGATTTGACCTCAGGTTTTCCTGAATGTAGGACCAGTGTTCTCTGCACTGTACCATCTAGCTGCCCTTAGTATACAAAGATGGGCTTAAGTCATAATGTTAATGGCTTTAAGTGCCATTACATTTATATCTTATCCTCAAGGGAACAGGGAGTCTCTAAAGCAGGGGTGGGGAACCTGCAGACTCAAGGCCACATGTGACCCTCTGGGTCCTCAATTGTGGCTCTTTGACTGAATCCAAATTTCACAGAACAAATCCCTTGGGCAATCAAACTTGATCTAGTAATTACATCACTGGGTCTGTATCCCAAAGAGATCATAAAAAAGGGAAAAGGATCTACATGTGCAAAAACTATATATAAATATATATATGTACATGTATATATATATATATGTATATATAAATATATATATATGTATATGTATGTGTATATATATATATATATATATATATATATATATATATATATATATATAGTGGCAAAGAACTTGAAATTGAGGGGATGCCCATCGTTTGGGGAATGACTGAATAAGTTGTGGCATATTAATGTAATGGAATAATATTATGCTAGAAGAAATGATGAACAGATGGATTTCACAAAAACCTGGACTTACATAAACTGATGCAAAGTGAAATGAACCAGGAGATCACTGTAGACAGTAACCGCAACATTATGCAATGATCAACTATGAATGACCTAGCTCTTCTCAGTAATACAATGATCCAAGACAATTCCAAAGGACTCGTGATGGAAAATGCTACCCACATACAGAAAAAGAGCTGAAGCAGTCTTTGTGAAAATCAAAGCAAACTATTTTCACTTTCTTTATTTTGTGTGTGTGTGTGTGTGTGTGTGTGTGTGTGTGTGTGTGTGTGTTTCCCTTTAATCTATTTCTTTTTTCACAACATAGCTGCTATGGAAATATATTTTACATGGCTGCACATATATAATCTATATCAAATTTCTTACCTTTTTGGGGGGGAGGAGGAGAGAGAGAAAAGGAGAAAAAAAACTGGAACTCAATTTAAAAAAATATTAAAATTATCTTTACATGTAATTGGAAAAAAATAAAACACTCAAAACAGAAGACCTGAGTTTGAATCCAGCCTCAGACACTTACTAGATGTGTAACCATGGGCAAGTCACTAACCTCGGCTTGCCTTAGTAGTGCAATCTCTAAAATGGGAATAATAATAGCACCTACCTCCCAGGGTTTCCATAAGGATAAAATAATAGCTGTAAAGCAGTTTGCAAATATTAAAGCACTATGCAAATGCTTGCTTTTATTACATAAATATTAGCTATTATTCTCCATGAGCAGCCATAGGTATATTAAAACAAATTCAAATATTAATTTTGTCAAATGAGATAACATGCAAATATAATATGCAAATATTATATATGCAAATATGGAAAGTTTTTGAGAAGCTTGAAGTTCCATATCAATGCTAGTTGTCATGTAATTGTTAGCCTTACTGTTGTTGTTACTGGTTTTATTTTTATGGTGATTACGTGGTTCTTGTTCAGAGCATGTCCTGGCCAATGCTTTATACAGGACTCAAGTCTCCCTTAGCATTCCAACTCATCTAAATAAACATTTGTTAAATGAATAATTGAATGATCATTGTGAAGCCAATGAACCAGAGAGATCAAGATTTGATAACCAATACCAGTAAAATGACAAGCCATGAAAAAATCATCGTGTTTGTGCCTGTTTAGCTCATAATTAGTAGATTCACAATGTAGCTTCCTTAATTATGTTTCAAAATAGACTGGCCTTAAAAACCAAAAAAGAAAGAAAAGGAAAAGCAGGCTGCTGAGTCATGACGGCTCATTTTTCCCCCAGCACTGCTGCAGAAGAAAATCAAACTGGTCAGAAAGACTCAGTTGGAGCATATGCTTCTTTCTTAAAGGGTGGAGGAGACAGCGAGGAAATGGGGATTTTTTTTTTTTGAAGAATGAACCTGGAAGTCGGAATACACAGACACACACACACACACACACACACACACACACACACACATAGGTTGAAGGCGGAATTGTTTTTATTTGTTTTTTGAGAGCTGCTATACTTAAGCTGGTTGCTCTGTAAGGAACGAGTGGATGAATTTGGGAGAAGTGGTCAAACTATGATAGCATCCAGAGAATAGCCAAATGTGGTCTGCTTTCCAGATGAATGTAAACTGAGACGGAGGGCAAAAGAACAGAGAGTGACACTGGACAGTCTGGAAGGCACCTAGAGTAAAACAAGTAGATGCACACAATAAGGGGGAATACTTCAAAAGACACTTGGAGTTGAATAATGTGTTGATTTCAAAGTGGAGGCAAGTCTCTAAGGCAGGCCCAGAAGGCTCTGTTCTAGACATCAGACTGATCAGCATTTTATCAGTGATTTGGTTGTTGGTATAGATGACATGATTGTCACGTTTAATTGACAATAAATGTAGAAAACAGCAACTTACTACCTTGCTTTGTGGAATTTGAATTTTTAAAAGATCTTAACAGGTTCGGAGGATGGGCTTAGTCTAATGAGATGAAATTTAATAGGAACAAAAACACTTGAGTTCAAACCATCAATAATGCAAGCATATTGTAGGGAGATGTGACTAGGTCACAATCCTTAGGAAAAACTGATAGGAAATTTGGGTTTGGGTGGGCTTACGATTTAATCACTCAATGGAGTCACAATGGCCCACAGATTTATTTTTTTCTTGAAGCGCTCTAATAGAATCCTCCATGGCAAGGGTGAGAACTTTGTTCATAAGCGGCCAGAGAATTAGGAAGAAACATCAATAAGTAAGTAAGTAAGTAAACAAACAAACAAACAAACAAACAAACAAACAAATAAATAAATAAATGAATGAATGAATGAATAAATAAATAAATAAATAAATAAATAAATGAGTAAATGAATGAATGAATGAATAAGTAAATAAATAAATGAGTAAATGAATGAATGAATGAATAAGTAAATAAATAAATTCATACCTACCTACATACATAATACATATATACATATACACACACATATGTATTTGAGCATCAGAAAGCTTTAAGTACCTTGACCAGTTTAATCACCTGTTGAGTCTCAGTGATTAGACTTAGGCATGGAGCAATGGGCACAGCACTGGATTTGGAAGCAGGGCATCTGGGTATGAATTCTGACTCTTCTCACTGTGTGACCTTGGAAATTCACTTCATCCTTCCGTAACTTATTTTGCAAATTTTGCGAGATGATTTGTAGTAGATCGGGGTACCTAATCCGTAGTATGAGATTTTAAAAACTATATTGATAATTTCACTTCAGTACAAGTGGTTTCCTTTGTGATTCTTTCATTTTTAATTTTTTTGGATTTAAAAAGCAAAACACAGCATGATGAGTTTGAGTTGAGCTGAAGGCTCCATTATACTACTCAAAATGCCAAGCTCCACAAGAGCTGGGTTTTTTTTTTTTTTGTTTGTTTGTTTTCCTTTGCACCCCCAGTATTTAGTATCTTGTCTACAACACAGACGGAGCTTGATAAATGCTTAATGATATCTATTCATTGATGACACAATAGAGCTTAAGAAAGTCAGGGCCACATGATGTTTAAATTCCCTTTCTGCTCTAAATTTGAGTCCCTATAACCTCAGATCCTCTCAATCCACAACCAGGCTGTTTTCCATTATACTATGTCATTTCTATAACTCATGTTAGGCTGGATAAACAAAAATATTTTGTCCAAAGACAGTGAGGTGAAGACGTCCCTGTGCTTTGTCCAGATTAGACCACATGTTCACTGTGTTCATTTCTGGGTGTTATATTTAGGATTATTTAAAGAATAAGGACCAAGATAGGGAAGGAACTTGAAGTCATAATGGGAAATTCAATTCAACAAATATTTATTGTCATCTGTGTGGAACATCTTGTGTTAAACCTTGGGGGAAATTTAATATTTAGATATATTGTTCACCCCCGCTTCCCTGCTACTATCTACTCAAAAAAAAATGGGAAAAACAGGGCTCCTACAGTACAAAATAATGCACAAGAGATTCATTATAAAGGTTTAAAAGGTGTTTTGAAACATTTGTGGGAGAATAGGGTTGCAAAGGGAAACAGCACAGAGGAAGTGACATTAGAGTTGGGGTTTAAAGGTTAGAAAAGATGTGAGTTTCTGTAACATAGAAATTTTAGTTGAAAGAATGGCTTTTAGCCTGAAGAAGGCTTTTGTTTTTGTTTTGTTTTTTAGCCTGAAGGAGAGATATTATCACTGTTTTCAAATATACAAAGGTCTGTTTTGTGGCTGACTTGTTCTAAATAACTCTAGAGGGAAGAATTGAAATCAATCAGTAGAAGGTACAAAGGGACAGATGTCAAAGTCAGCATAAGGAAAAACTTCCTATTAGAGTTATCTGGAAAATGAGCGTGCCTTAAGTGTTTGTGACTTTCCTGTCCATGGAGGTCTTTCATGGGAGGTTGGAAGCCCATTAGCCAGGAATGTTGTAGAGAGGATTCAGGTAGACATTTCAGATGACTTACAACCCCCACGAGGGCCCTTCCATCTCTCATTCTGAGTGCATTTTGTGGGTGGGAGGCAAGAGAAAGTATATCTTTAAAGTGGAAATGGGGTGAATAGACACATAAGTCCCTTTTTCTATAGGAATTCCAGACCCTGTCCAAAAAAGACTCATATAGGTACTGTTCTTCCACAGCACTCTGTTATGTGCCCGAATATATTATTTCTTGCCTCCTACCCCTAAAATGAATGCACAGAATTATTGAACATAGAATGAGAAGGAGTTTCAGGGCCTTCTACTATATCCTTCCACCCAATGCAGCTATATCTTCTATAGCATCCCTGGAAAATGCTTCTTCAACCACTTTGGAATGATGTGGCTGTGACATTTTCAAAAGTGTGAATGCAAAAAGTATTTAATAGTTAAAAGAAACAGTCTATCAGAAGTGGATTTTGAGTATGTTTTTTTTAAATTTCCTTAACTGAAATTACCTGCATATAAATGTTGAATACCACCAAGATGTCAATCAATCTTGTTTTCCAGTTAAATTAGAATAAAATGATAATGAACTCACATTTATCCAGTGCCTTGCTGAGAGTCATAGTAATTAGAATTGGAAAAGACCTATTAGGACATTCAATTCCATTTCTCTGCCCTAAAAGGACTCTTCTTCACTTTCTTCATTTCTTTGTCTTGTCAAGTTTTAAATGTCTCTAGGGAAAATGCTTCCCCAATATCCTCAGATGACTTTTTAACCCTTAATGAGGATTCACCTGAGCATCTGGAAAATCTACTCTGCCTTCATAGAATATACCAGACAGATTTCTCCATTGTTTTTACAAATGCATATTCAGACTTCTGCCTGAACTTACCATAACAATCAAGTCTCTATGTCTGACTTTCAACTTGGTTAATTTAGTGCCTTGTGTGGCCTTGTCTAAATTTTATATTCAGTTCACTAAATATTTTTAAGAGATCCAAGTTCCTTATTTTGAAGTAATTTTTCTTTGCTTTATAGGTTTGTTGTTGAGCTTGTAATTTCAGCAATAGATCACATGTCAGATAGTATGTTTGCTATTGATTTAGGAAGTTCTCTTACTCCCTTGATAATCCATGATTTCATGATCCTCATTAAATAACTTTCATTTCTATTAATTTTGTGGGGTTCCAATTAATGTTTGATATCTAAGGCTGAAGAGATACCAGGAATACTAGCCCTCATATAATTTAGAGGGTAGCAGTCTTCTTAATAAATAGGTACAATGTTTATTCCAGTAGCATAAAGTCAAATGGGGGGATTAACCATGGAGACAAATAATTATCACTCAAATAAGCCAACAATCAATCAATGAGTGCGGATTTATTAAGGGACTACCAGGCGACAAGCATCTGACATGTAACAATGGGTGGGTCTCTTTACTTCTATATATATACTCCTGTAGACTGACAGCCGGCCACTAGGGATACTAGCACAAAAACTGAAATAATTTCTCCTTGCAAGGAACTTACATTCTACTAGAAGGAAGAACATGTGCAAAAAAGAGAGGTACAAATAAACCTAGGAGAATTTCAAGGTGAAGTCATGACTGGGTGAACCATGTGGGGTTTCATGGAGGTGACTCCTACAGGTCAGATAAGTAGGTTAAAAAGAGGAGTTGGAAGGGTGGGAAGGAGTGCATTTTTTTTTCTTCAAATTAGATGATAAATTCTCTGATCACAAATAATGTGCCTTTTAGTTGAATAGCAACATGACATGATAAATACCAGGGCTGCACTTGGAGTCAGGAAAACCCAGGTTTAAATTCTGATTGATAAATTCATTAACTGTGTGACTTTGTGAATGTCACAATCTTTCTGAACCTACTTATAAAATGAGGATAAGTAACAACTTCACATTGTTCTTATGAGAATCAGATGAGAATCTACGTAAAGCACTTGACAAAACCCAAAGCATTATAGAAATGTCAGTTATCATTCCACTTTTTCTGCCATACCCCTTGGCCCATTTCTGGTACCTTTATACCAGAAACAATCTCAAAGCTATTAGGTGAGAATGCTTGGCTATACTCTAAGGCAGTGGTTCTCAGAGTGTTCCTCCCCTGTCAGGGGATGCAAGACATCAAAACTCTTCTCAAGATAATACTAAGATATTCTAATTTTTTATAAAGTAAAATTTGCTAGATATAACATACACAGGCAAAAACTTTGGAAGGTCCTCAATAATGTCCAAGAATAGAAAGTGTTACTGAGACCAATAACTTTAAGAATTAGTATTCTAAAGTATAAAAGGATTCGAGATCTAGGAGGGACTTTGAAGGATATCTAGTCGAAAATCCTCACTTAATAGATGAGAAACTGAGGGGCAGAGAGGTTAAGTTATTTGCCCAAGGTCACATAGGTAGCTAGCAAGAGAGTAGATATAAAGGTATTCTTTTCCACAGTACCACACTTCCTCCTCAAATCATCCCTATCTTACTTGCTAAATCCAGTTATCTTTTGTTCTTAATTTCCTCATTACATTCCTTATGCCTGACATGATTTCTACTCATACTTCTGTCTTTTTTTGAATCCTACCCATCTTTCATAATTTAAATACAATGGTAAGCCTTCTAGGAAGTCTTTCTGATGGAAGTATGGTTTTCCTCTTCTGAAATCTCATAGCATTTTGACCTTCTTTAAAGGCATATCACAATTTACATTGTATTACAATTCACCTCAACCATCAACAAATATCTAACACCTACTCTGGGCTCTTATCTGTGTACATGTTTTGCAATTGCATATTCATGTAACACTTTAAGGATCATCAAATACTTTCCTAGCAACTCAGTGAAATAAGTGGTCCAAGTATTACTACCCTATCTCTTTTACAGAAGAATAATCCAAGACCCAAAGAAATTAAATAATTTGCCTGAAGTCATGTAGGTAATAAGACCCTGAATTGGGAGTTGAGTCCCATCTGGTATTGTCCACCTAACCAGATCTTCCTTGTTAAATACTAAAGCTTGTCAAGCACAAAGCCCATATAGTATTTATTTTTGGATTTTCCTTGGCATGGAGTATGGTACCTTCCACATAGCAGACAGTTAGTGTATTTGTTTAATTCCTGAACTAAATTATGTCTGTTTGGTGTGTGTAACCTCCCTCACTGATGGTTGTTTGTCAGAATTGTATCTATGTGAGTAATGATTTTGTATGTTTCCAAAGCAGCCCATCTTTGCTTATCACATAATATTTTTCCAGGAATAATCATGCTGTTTGGCCAGGGAATGCTTCTGGTAGTGCATGGCTAGATCTGTGTGAAGGACCTTAGATACTGGTGTTTGTTTTTCTTACTCTGCAGAACTGGTCCAGAGTTCAGGAGGGATGAATGGAGACAGAGAGAGATAAATAGATGGGATGGAAATCATTGTCAATGCCTCCTGGGTGGAAAGAATGGCCAGTGGGTTGGCAAGTGGTACCAAGAACTGAGCGCAGAGGAAAAATAAAATTCATATAGGACAAGCTAAGCTATGCCAATTCACAGTTGGCCAAATCATTGACTGTCAGTACAGCACAGAATGGCATGCGTCTCAGGATACATTTTAGTGGGACATTAAGCTGAACCGTGATATGAATGACCCCCAATCATTTTTCAGTACTTTGTGATTTATAAAGCATCTGACATGTAACAATGGGTGGGTCTCTTTACTTCTACATGGTTTGGTTTCATCATGCTTAAAATAAAAATAACAAAACCTGTTCTAAGGGTTTGATGTCCTGCTTTTACAGGACATCACTGCACTGAGGCTCAGATTCCTCTATTACTTCTTCTACTACTACTACCACTACTACAATTTGAGTCATGCCAACTTTTTTAGAGTTCTAACATGGGCATTAGTATCATATCTATTTTTCAGAGGCAGAAATAGAGGGCTATGACATTTAAGAAACTTGTACAAGGCCACATAGCCAGTAAGAAGGTTTGTATCTCTGCTCTGCTACTTATGATCCATATGACCATAGGCAGCTTAGTTCAGGCCTCTGTGCCTCAGTACTTTTGTCTGTGAAATAAGGGGAACTGGACTATCAGATGGCTGCTGATGTCTATCGTAAATTTAAATCTAGGACACTATGATTCAAGCCTTGGTTTTCTGAGTTGTAAACCATTACTGTTTCTGCTAGCTTGCTGCACACAAAGTAGATATCTTCTTCTTAACAATTTCCAAAGTTAAGTTATCCTATGGCATATATACATACTCCTGTAGACTGACAGACTGACAGGCAGGATCCCTCTCTTTATTTAGTAGCTCTATTTGTAGATCTGCATTTGTTTGTTTTTTTTACATAGCCATGTGTGGATTTCTGAGTTATCTGACTTTAATTTCCTATTATTTCTCTCCAGGCAGCACTGACCATTTAGAATCTCCTGCAATTTTAAAATGAACCATGGACATCAATAAGAACATAGCTCTGAATGTGTGGATGTTATCTATAATTAAACCTCTCCTTTGAACTTGTTCATATTTTTCCCCAAACATTTCCTCCTTTATTTCTAAATAATAATTTTGATTGGGCAAATGACAATCACTATCTCATAAACCTGGTTTGATTTGCTTCGTCATTAGTTCCATAGTTGGACAAAGTCCCAAAGAAACTGTAGAGGACTTAATACTTACATTTCCAGGCTGTGTGCCTTTGCCCAGGCTGTCCCTCACATCTGAAATATACTCCAATTCCATTTCATGGAATCCCTATGTTGTCACCTAACCAACATTGGGGCTTGGGGGAGGGGAGGCAAGGAAGGGAATAGATTTTCAGTGTAAACATCAATTGTGAATAAGTGGCATAATCCTTTTATCCTTAACTTTGCCTAGGCTAAATTGACACTGCTTGAAGAAGGTTTTTAACACAATCAAGGATTAACAATCAAGGATTGTTAGAAATTTAGAGAAGCAGGTTCCTTGTCTGAAAAGGCACTGGACTAAAGCCACTCAGATTCCAGCTGTGTCACTAATTTGTTGAGTGGCCTTGGGCAACTCAGCCTGTAAGAGGTATTAGAACTCTGCCTTTCCAGAAATGGGAGAGCCAGGCCTCTGGCACTCACTTTGCTCCTGTATAAAATGTCAATGATTGCCTCCCTACCTACCTTACAGGATTTTTCAATCAGCCCACAAATATGTATTAAGTACTTTGTTGTGAGGATAATGGGTGGAAATGGGCTTCTTCTTCTTGTTTAAAGTAGAAAGGTTTTGTCCTAATAGCAATTATCATAGTCAATGATTAATACTTCCTCAGTCAACTGACACTGTTAAAAATGGGAGAAAATGATTTAGTTGTTATATCAATTTCCTTTGTTGTAACTGTATATGTGTGAGCATGTTAAAAAAAATCAATCTCTAGTGCATTCAGTGTGAGCAAAGTCACATCATATTTCATACTTTAAAGATTTAAGAAGGTAGCTGTGGTATAAGGAAGGTGAAAAAGAGGTTTGTGTTCCACACTTTAACAGATAGGTGGTATAGTTCAGAGTGTTGGATTTAGAATCAAGAAAACATGAGTTCTTGTTTTAATTTAGTTAAATTCTGTCTTAACTGACAGTTCAAATTCTGCCTCAGACACTTAATAGTGGCCTGACTCTAGGGAAGTCACTTACCCATGGTCAACCCAAGTTCTGTCATCTGTAAGATGGAGATAATAAGAGTACTTACCTCCCAGGGCAATTATGAGGATAAAATGAAATAATATTTACAAAGCATTTTGAAAACATTAATGCACCACATAAACGCTAGTGATGATGATGATGATGATGATGATGATGATGATGATGATGACCACGATGATGATGATGGTAAAACAAGATAAGAAAGGGATGAAACAAGCATTGATTCAGTGCCTATTCTATGTGCCAGGCTCTGTGAGAAATATTTTACCCATATTGTTCTTTGAAACAACTCTGGCAGGTATGTTTCATTTTTATTCTCATTTTACATATCAGGAAACTGAGGCAACCAGAGGTTAAGTAACTTGCCCAGGGATAAATGGCAGTAAGTGAGGCTGTGTTTGAACTCAGGTCTTACTCATTCTAGGACCAGCTCTGTGCAGTACGGTGCTACCTAGCTGCCTCTCGTCCGCTTTATATAACATGCATAAACCACACAACATACATAAAGTGCTTATTCGACCTGAATGTGTTATATAAATGTTAGGTATTATTGCTCTTGTGTAATACCCACAAATCAATCATCCATACTCAGAAATGTGGTCATTTCTCCTCCAAACTAGTTGTGCTTTTCATTAAAATCAATTTTCCAAACAAGTAGTTTTCTTCTCATCTGTCCAAATTCAATGCAAATTATTGTAGAGAGAATTGCTGCACCAGGCAGGTGGGTGGACCAGATGACCTCTGAGATCCCTTCCTACTCTGAGATTCTGTGATTTTATTTTTCACTTCAAATAAGCTCTCACACATCTGTATCAATATAAATCATGACAGCCTTGGAGGTTTTTTCTCCCTATTTCCTCACTTATTAACACATTTGCTTATCTTTGTTGTATTTTCTTTTTTGATTACTTTTCTTTTTACCACCTTCTCTCACATGAATGAATTTTCCTCAGTAGAGTCCTTTCTTTCCATCAGAAACTGTCCTCAATTTATGTCTTTTACTTGGCCCCCTCTCAGTAAGGATGTTGTATAAATTCTGGGTGGAAATTTTGTTGGAACTGAGAAGTCCCTTAGGCAAAGAGAGGGGAATAACTAGGAATGTTTCTGGATTGTTGCTACAGCAGGGAAGTGAACTGGAGTTAGGTCAATTAAAGAAAATCATTTATTAGCTCTCTACTGTATTAGTCAAACATCTGATAGTCATTTTTCACATATGCAGTCTGATGATGACTGATGCTTATACTGCCACAGCTAGAATAGTGTCTTGTATACAGAATGTGCTCAATAAACACATGAATGAATAGAAGGAAAAAAAAAACCAAGAAGAATGAATAGGAAAAATGATGATCCTGAAGCTTGGGAAACACACTGAATTTCCTTCTTAATTATCAGATAAATGATTAAATTATTGCCAACCCATTTCTGCCATCCTTCACTTCTCTAATTGCATCTACTTTCTAAACATTTATTTTTAAAAGAAACCTTAGAATCTTAGATATGATAATTTTAGGAAAAAAAAAACTATCTTGCCAGGACCCTGATGGCAAATGTTTAACAATTGGCTCTTTGGGGAGGGGGGATTACACATGACACATTTTTAAGTTTAACCTTCATATTGACATTTTCTTCACACCATTTTTCTAATCTAGACCATCCATGAAACAATAAATCAAGCCCTCATTTGTAGTATTTGTAAATGGTCACAATGAATATGTAACACTTGACTCTCTGAGCCTCTATAATCTTACTCCAACATACTCCCTTCTTCCAATGTAGTAATTTTCTTTATAAATATTAGGTTTTCTTACCCTTTTTTGTGTCATGGAATCCATTAGATAGTCTGGTGAAGCCCATGAACTCATTCTAAAATATGGTTTTAAAATGAATAAAGCTTAATGAGTAGTTTCAAAATATGAACCTTTTGGTTTAATGTAATAAAGCCAAAAAATTAAATATAAAAAAATGAATTAGATAATATGCATACAGTTACAAAGGAAACCAATTATATTGACCTGAAGATTTTTTATTTTCTCATTTAAGTTCATAGACCTCCTGAAAGCCATTTGCAGATGCCCAGGTTAAGAATTCCTGCTCTAAATGTTAATTTAATCTTTACTTGACTACTTTCAATAGCGGGAAGGGCAGCTTTTCCTGTTATTAGACAACTCCTTTCTGTTGGGCTAAAAGCTGACTCCCAGCTTATTTGACCTACTGGACCTATTTCTTCCCCCTAGGGACAAAGCCAACAAGTCTAAACATTTTTCTTGTTATTTCTGGATGTCTAATTTCTTCAACTTTACCTCCTATGAGATTTTTCTGAGCCCATCACCGTCCAGATTGCATATTCTCAGACACACTCTCATTTTATAATGTTCTTTAAAATGGGTGGGTAAGAACTGAAACAAATATTTGACATATGGTCTGACTGTCAAAGAGTAGAGTTGTGCTATCTTTCCAACAATGTAGATACTTGACTTAAATTAATAAAGCCTACGCTTCTGTTAGCTTTGTTAGTAGCTAAATGACACTATTGATCTGTATTGAGCTCTGGGTTAATGAGAGAAAACGCCAGACTTTTTTGGATGAACTTATGTCCAGGCAAGACATCCACATTCTGAACTTACACATTTTTTAACCTGTTACCAAAAATATGAATAAATAAATAAATAAACAAGCAAATTACTAAATAAATGAAATGAAATTCAACGAAGATAAATGCTTTCAATGCAAAATTTTGGCATTACGCAATCATTTTGAATCAGACTTATAGAGAATACTGAATTGCATGATCTTAAGAGTTAGGTAATGCCCCTTTGGCTATTTACCCCAACCTCAGTATAACAAAGCATGCCCACTAAATGTTTGACCAGTCTCCATTTGGGAGTTTCCAGTGCAGAGGAATATACTATTCACCATGGCAACTTATTCACCTTTTGGGTAGCTCTAATTTTTAGGAAGCTATTTTTCTGCCTCTCTGAGTCTTCCATCCAAACACACAAAAAAGACAGCCCTTGCCCTGAAGGAGCTTATATTCTAATGAAGGGATATAAGATAGAAAAGAAAGATGAAAAGAGGTTAAGTATCCCTGGGAGTATGTTGGAGAAAGTCAAGGGAGGCAGGAGTAGATTTGGGGAGGAATGAATTCATGGTTGCCTAGATGCTAGCCTTAAAATGGGTTCTAGGACAAATCAGCCAATCAAAAGAGAGGGCTTGAGGGCCAAAGTGAAACTTTCAGCATGAGAATTCTGCCATGACATGGTAGAGAATGTCCAAGAGTCAGGAACAGAGCTAGGAGAGGGATGGTACATAGGAGAACCAAGAGACAAGTTTTACGAAAATTCGTAGAGGAAAGGATGCAGGAAAAGAGATTTGTGAGCAACGTCAAATGCCACAGTTAGGTAAAGAAGGGACTGATAAAAAGATATCAGATCTGGTAAAATAAGAAATCACTAGTAATTTTGAATGGAGGAGTTTCAGTTAAGTGATGGGGTGGGAGGCTAATGATCAGGTGTTTAAAAGGGAATGAGAGGAGAGGAAGTTAAGGATTCATTTCTATACACAGATAACTTTCAGACTTATGTATCCAACCCTGTCTCCTTCTAGATATCTAGCTCTACACCTGTCTAATTGACATTTCAACATGAAAATCATCTCAAACTCAGTAATGAAATTACTGTCTCCTTCCCTCAGAAGCAAACAAATCAAAAATCAAAAGGTAAATTTTTTATCTCATCCTAACTTCCCCGTCATTGTCATGGACTCTTCTGATCGCCTTGGTTTATTCCCTCAGAATCACCTTTGATAACTCAGTTCCCATAACCCTATATAACAAATTAGTTCCCAAGGCTTATCTCCACAATATTTGTTTCTCTCCTCATACAACCACCATCAGATTACAGATCGTCATCCCCTCTTGTCTAGACCACTGAAATTGCCTCCTAATCAAGCCTCCCATCTCATCTTTGTCCCTCTCTAATCCAGCCTTCCAAGAGTTACTAAAATGATATTCCATAAGCATGGATCTGCTAATGTCTGCTAATGAACTTCTGGTTTCTGTTTCTTTTAATGCTTAACTTCCTAGCTCAAGGGCTGCTTCCTACCCAAGACTCCTCTTGATACTTCCCTCTACCCTATTTACATCAAAATTACCCAATATTTATTTTGTTTATATAACATGCGCATGTACATATTGTTATCCCTGATTCTATATGAACTTCTTAGGTCAGAAATTATTTCATGTTTGTCTCTGGATCTCAACACTTCCACAGTGCCTGCAACATAAAAGGTGTTCAATGTATATTGAAAGGCCTAGACTTTACCTTTAGACTGCAATTATTAGGCAAGGCATAACATGAACTTTCTTTATCCTTATTAGGACATAGCACTTTTCACCTCCATTCCCTGAATCTTAAACAAGGTAAAGTAATATAATAATATTAATTTCATTTGAAAGATTCCTTAAATTGGAGGTAACACTTAGGATTTGAGTCTAAGTTTATTCTCTCTATCTTGACTTCGAAGGGTCCTCCCATTATAATGGCTCAGCTGACACTTTAATAAAATTGCAATCGTTGGGGTTGGGGGGGAATGCCATTGTACAAAGAGATATCCTTCATTAAACCAAAATATTTCAACTTCAGGGGGATGCTAAGTATGAAGGTGATATTCTACAATATCTTTCACTAATATCTGATTTTGGATAGACAATAAAATAGGACAGACAGGCCATAAAAGGAATGGTTAAAAGATCAGAAATATGAGGGCAAACCAGTGTTATAAATATGATGTAAAATGCATCAAATAGCGCAAGCTTCCAAAAACAAACATAGCTCAAAAATTATTCAAACAAGGCTTCTCAGATAGATAGTTCTTATTAGAGCCTAACCACAGTATTACAAAATATTACATCCCAATATTATCCCTGCTACCCTCTCAGACAACCTCCATCTAAATACCAACTATTAAGGGATCCTCTTCATATGATGTCCATGAATACTCAGGTCCATGAGATTTGGGCACATGAGGTACCAATTTGACAAATTAATGTTATTCTAGATGTTCAAATGGGTGACCTGAACTGAGGTTTTGCAAAGGAGCTGGGGATAAAATTGCTAAATGCATTCCAATTTAGATTAACTAAGAGCTCGTAAAAAGAAAAATGGCTAAAAAATTATGTAATTAGTACAGCTCTCCTAAGGAGAGATATAATTACAGTAATCATGAATCATTTTTTTCTTTCATATCTGTAAATAGAGAACAAAAGGAAACTGACAGACTTGCTTTGCCAGTTTTCCTTCCAGGGAGAAAATATTTTTTTGACATGGGTAGCTGTCATGAAAGATTGTCAGTTTTGTCGGAGAGGGGAAAGGATTTCAATTTAATTTCTGAAAATCATTTTTCTTAGTAATTGTCATTGATCATCTTCTGAGCGTGAACTTTTCACTCTTTGGATATTCCCTTGACTATCTTTAGGGAAAGGTAAAAAAGCATGAGAGAATATTTGAGCTTTCCTAGAGTGTTTCATTCTAGCTAAAAATGCAGTTTTGGTAATGGCTGACAAGACTGAATACTAGAAATACCAGCAGCCAAAGGACTCTGGTTCCCAGCCAACCTCTGATATTTGTTATCTTTCTGGCTTTGAAAAGGACACTAAATCTACCTAAGTATCTTTTTTTTCATAAAATAAGAAGGTTAAACTAGATGATCTATGAGGTTTCTTCTTGATCAAGGTATCTGTTATTCAGGATTCTATTTCTTTTCCCAAGAGAAGTAAAGCACAGATGACTGCACTGGAAATGGGAATTGTTCCTCTAGGTCCTGACCTAATTTTCAAAAATCAATATCACAATCATCATGTATCTTTAAAGCTTGCAAAGTTCTTTACATGTGTCATCTCATTTATTTCTCAGAAGTTGGAGAAGAAGACTATACAGGCTAATTAATATTAGACCCAATTTCCCATAAAGGAAGGAGACTTCATGAGTAAATTGACCTGTCTGTGGTAACACAACTAGTAAGTGTTAGGAATGAGATTGGTTCTTTTCATGTGAAAGTGCAATTTACTGTAAATGTATGCTATGACCCCCTAAAAAATGGACATGTAAAGAAACTTTTCCAAACAGTCTTGAATGCACCGTACTTAAGAGTTATTTTCCCCCAAACAGGTAGTTCCTTAGAGAAGAAGAAGGAAAGAAGAAAGGGTAGTTTGAGAATCTTAAGCTTACTTGTTTAGACATGGATGGATTCAGTAGCGAGCAGAAAATTACAGTATGTTAAAAGGAATGAGAAGAGAAGGAAGAGCAGTGACTGGTGTTGGATAATACTACTTTTCCTTCAGAGAGAAGTGAGTCAGAGAGAAGAGCAAATCCATTTGCTGAGGATTGGTCCTATTATCACTGAAATCTATATGTTGGCATAGAAGAAAGAATACAGATTTGAAGTCAAAATATCTGGGCTCAAGTCCTAGCTGAGAGTTATTTGAAAAGTAGGGATAATGACATACTTACATCATGATCATATGGATCTGGAGGAAGTTCTGTATAAATTACAATATGTTATATAAATATGGGCTCCTGTGCAAGAAGTAATCCTCAAAGTTATCAGACCCATTGGCCTCATTTTACACGTAACACTTCCTCTAGAGAAAGGATCCTTACAGACTTTTCCTAATCTAGACAGCTAGGTCATGTGATGGATAGAGCACTGGGCGTGGACTCAGCAAGACCTGAGTTTAAATCTGGCCTCTGACAGTGACCAACTGTGTGACCCCAGGAAAGTCATTTAACCTCTGCCTGCCTGTTTCTTCAACAATAAAGAGGAGATAATAATAGCACCTACTTCCCAGGGCTGACTTAAGAATCGAATGAGATCATATCTGTAAAGTAATTTGTACAGTTTCTGGCATATAATAGATGCATGATAGATGATTGTTTCTTTCCTTAAGGGAAACATGGCTTTGGGATAGGGTAGACAGACAAGAGGCTGAAAAAGAGAAGAAAAAACTCATCTAGAGGAGATAGAACTCAGCCTTGGTACTGACAACCAAGCAGCTTGAAGAGAGTTTGTGCCTACCAAGGAAGCGGAGAGAGTTGACGGTGATTACACAAATTGGGATCTATTGAAGAGTGAGAGAATATATCTTTTTTCCTCTTCCCAGGCCATTCAGAAAACAAGGCAAAATTAAGCGATTGTGGGAAGGGGTATAGGATAAAAGAAGTATGGGCTGTTCTGCTTCATGGTGGCTGATGGCAAACAGAATTATTCCTTTTTCCACCTTTTCATTTGGATGTAACTGACTTTTGTTTCTAAGCATGTTACCTTATGTTACAAAATGTGTTTTATAGAACTATTTTTACTATTCATAAACTCCTATGGTTGACTCAGGAATACTTATATTCTTGTGTTTATTGGTTTGGGGCATGGATTGCTTGCTTTGGGCTTCAATTCTGGGAACAACACAGGAGAGAGAGAGAGAGAGAGAGAGAGAGAGAGAGAGAGAGAGAGAGAGAGAGAGAGAGACCTTTGCTGTTGCAGAGATGGGATTCTAATCCCAAGCTCATTGTTAGAGTAATTCTAACTGGGGACATAATCATTCATAAGTTTCATAGTGAAACTCATAAGGAAATAATTTTTATAAATTCTTTTCGCTCCCTCCCATCACTCTCTCTTTTCTTCTAGGGAAGAAAAATAAAACCTCAAAGGAAGAATTCATGCAATCCAGTCTTTCGTTCTTCCTCATCAGATTACGAACCTGAACTTTTGCTTTTCTATGGGTTTAACTAAGAGCAAGAAGTTCCTTGGGGCTTCATAGCAATACCTAGAGTTCCAAATAAAGGAGGAAAATGAGTCCTGGAAATATTCTAATTTGGTCAGCATCACACAACTAATAAGTACCAAAGCCAGGATTTGAACCAGCATCTTCATGAATCCAAGACCAAAGTTCTCTTCACTATACCACACTGCCTCTCATCTTCATTGACTTACATGCGTATAGTTCTTTGAGGCTATCAAAGAACTCAATGTACATACAGTATCATCTGTTACCCACGGTTTGCCCACAACGGAAGAGAGAGAAGCTGTTATAAATAGGTTTGTAATAGTGATTATATCTTAGTGTTCTGAAGGGAGAAAAGGAGCAGAATTTCAAACTCTGGTTCCAAAGATCTGAGTATTTCATATGTTTGAAATCTTTAAGATCTAGCTGCAGTCATATTGAGTTTAGGTCAGATGATACACAGTAGGACTGACACAGCAAATAAGGAGAAAATGGGCCAGTTAGAGTGAGAGGCTGCTTGTGGGTAATGTTCTCTCCCACCCCCCCATATTAACAAATGTACAAGTTGAACAACATGGAATGGAAAACTGTAGGGAAACTTACCATTTAGCCACTCCAAAGACATTAATGATAATAATTTTAAAAAATACTTCACCCGTCCTTAAGGAACTCAAAGAACTTTGCAGGCAAAATATATATATACATGCAAACACACACACATACATGTATATATACTTACATATACACATATATGTATTGTATGTGTATGTATACATACATCTACACACATGCACATATACATACATGTACACACATACACATATTCCTGGAAATAAATGTGTCAACAGAAGCCCTATTTCCTTTATCCAGACTTGACTCTTTTTTAATTGATTCCAAGAGAACCTTGTTTTGGGAAAGGGTTTACCCATTACAATTTGATCCTTCTCAATTCTTGATCAATTCAAATAATTTGTTCCTCAAATGGCTCTTCCCTGAATGCCATTTTCAAGGTAAGATCTCCCCCGCCCCCTATTTTACATGGCACTTTACAACTTGCTAATGAATTCATCAAACAAATTGATGTATTTTTACTGTTTTCCCCTGTGTTTGTACATAATCCCAGAGAGGATTATTCCCCTATGGCAAACATCATTAGTGAGGGCAAAAATTGCCCAGGATTTGCTTCCAAGGATAGGCTATATTATCTGCATTATTAGAAAGAGGATATCCACATTGCTGACATCACAGCTCTAGGAGAATCTAAATTGTTTTACCTTTTATTAGACTTCAAGTTCTACAATATTGACTTTTATTTATGGCTCTTTAGTTAGCATTGAAGTGTTCCCAAAGGAAAAAAAGAAAAAAAAAGCAAGGAAGGAAGGAAAGATGGGATGGAGGGAAGGAGAGATAAAGGAAAAAGAGAAAGAAGTAAAAACAGAGAAACAGAGAGACAGAGAGAGAGAGAGAGAGAGAGAGAGAGAGAGAGAGAGAGAGAGAGAGAGAGAGAGATGAAGGAAGGAAGGAAGGAAGGAAGGAAGGAAGGAAGGAAGGAAGGAAGGAAGGAAGGAAGGAAGCATTATTTGAGTAAAAACAGTATCACTGGGACGAATTATTTTAGCCTCCAAAAGCTGATAACATTGTAGAGGTTCTGTGGTTAGTAGAATAAAACCTTGGGCTACAACTCTGGAAGACCAGAGTTCTAGTCCCAACTGTCATTTACTTCCTTCATGACCATAGGCATATCATTTCAACTCTCTGAGCATCAATTACCTCATCTATAAGATGGAGCTCATTCATCAGATTGTTGTAAGAACAAATTGGGATAATTGGTTACAGTGCCTAAATCTAAAGCACTATATCAATATTAGTTATTATTGCTTATTTTTGAACAGGCAACACATTTTAGATAGATAAATCCTAAAGAACTTTAAAGCTAACATTCTCATTGCTTTTATAACTCAAATGCTATATAGCAGAAAATAACATTTATACAAATGCCTCTTTATTAAAATATATATAACTATTTGTATATAAATGCATATATATGTACATATACACATATATAGTATATGTGTATATATTATATATGTACATAAATATTTGTGCATATATTTATATATAATCTCATTTGAGGTTCACAACTTTTATATGAGGTGAGCAGTAAAAGTAGAAACTGTTTTTACAGATTTAAAAACCAAGGCTCAGAGAGGTTGAAGGACTTGTCCCCAAAAGATTTAGGAAGCAAAGTTCTTGCTACTGCCAAGCTGATCAGCATCAGAAGTGGGTATGGTTTCATCAGTGGAAAAGACTCTAAAGAAGATGAATTAATACTATCCGCCTTACTGATAAAAAACATTAGACATTCTATGTAACTTTAGCTGACACGTCCTATGCGTGTTGTCCCCCTCTGTTAGAATGTGAACTCCTTGGGAGCCAGACCTACCTTGTTTACATTTGCATCTTTGGTGCTTGGCCCCATTTTTTTCATTCCAAGTCACACACCATAATGTGGCAGACCCGACATTCATCCCTCTGTTTTTTGGACCCTGTCGCCTTTTCATACTTTTCTTACAATACCATGATGTGATGAACCTTGCATAGTGCTAAGTTCTGAGTCAACGTCATTTCAAAATATGCTTTACAGTTGAGAAATTAATAAGGAGTTATAATCAAGCTAATGTTTTAAAAGAAGTTTTTTGACACTATTTAAACAATGGTTGCCATCCTGAAATGACATTTCTGAGGTAAGGATGACAGTAACCAAAAATCTGTAGACTGATTTTGGCTGGCAGAGGAAAAAAAAAGACAAAGAGAGAAAACTAAAAGAGATAAGACAAATCATAGACAGTGGGTATAAGGAGCAAAATATGTTTTGGTTTCAGGGGGATAACAAGACAAAGATTTGGATTGTGAAATCCCTCATAATTCTCTCCATTGCCCTGAAATTCAGTGTCTCATAAAGCTCAGATTTAATCGAGGTCAGAGAAAAGCTCATTTCCTAATCTCGCCATATCTTATGTTTTCATTGAAGAACCTAGCTCAAACAGTCATCTCTTTTTGAAGGGCTTTGCTGGATAGTTCCATTCGCAAGAGTTTAGAGATTCTGTGTTTTGTTCACAGGCTTTTGCTTTTGGTGCAATGTCTCTTGGACATGTTCTTCGAATGAATTTGAGCAGTTACTATGTGCGTAGCTTATTTGTAGGAGGGATTACATGGAGCCTATATCAGTCTTACTTAGGCAACTTCTATTTCTTTGAATCTTTACACCCATATGTAACTTAAGTGGTAATCATTAAAGAAATAATACAAGAACTATTATGAGAAGATATATCCGTAGGAGCTAAATGAGCCTTTACAGCTAAACTTGGGAGGAGTTCAGAGTTCAAAGAACTATCATTATGAACTAAACTGAAGATTCATTCAATGACCATTAATTAAGTGTCATTTGGCACTCTAGTATGTTAAAACTGTTTTAGGACTTTTCATAACTTTAGGAATTTATAGCTTCTTGGACATATGAGTTGAGTGAGAAAGTGAATTACCTGACTTCATTATAGTTACTGGGGGTAAAGTGTAAAGAAATGAAACAGATATGTTGCCCTCACATGGTTTATACTTTCATTGGGTGAAGGAAGGAATATACACAAATTTCCTCTGTAATGCAATGCTGTGATATATAATAATCATGGAACGAAGTGAGGAAAAGAATATAATAAAGGCAAAGTGTTATGTGAGGAAAAGAAGGATCATTTCTAGGAGTGAATCAGGATGGCTACATGAATGAGGTAATATATCTAGGCTTTGAAAAAATCGATAATATTTTAAAACCCAGAGATGAGGGAGTGGGCATTTAAAGCAAAGGCACTTGTATGAGAAAAAGCACAGAGGGGACCAAAAATGGCAGCTATCTTAGGGATGATGAATAGTCTGGTTTGACTGTCATATAACACATATATGAAGGAAAAATGAGAGAGAAGTCCAGAAAGACTGAATGATATAAAGTGAGGAAATATTTTGAATGTCGAGCTAGAGAATTTGGATTTGATTAGGTTATCATAGGAAGCCTTTGGAAGGTACGAGCAGAGGAGTTATTAAATGTGGGCACAATGACTATTAAACTTATAGTGATTTGAGGGTTAGAAAGGAAGGGAAAAAAAAACTAGATGCAAGGGAACTAGGAGACAAATGCAATTGCTGAGCCATGTGGTAATGAGTATATTAGAATTTCAGTTATAACTAGCCATTTTGGCGCCCAGGGAAAATAACCATCATGAAATGGTTACCTAGGAAAGCAAAACTAACCATGCTTTCAAATCAATCACGAGAAAGGAGAATTTATCATAAGTCTCCGTAGGTTATGACCCTGAAAAGCATGAGCAGAGTGAGATTGACAATTTACCTGGACTAAATGGTTTTGTCTACTAATTTTTTTCATCTAGAGGCAAAACTCTGGTAGGCCTGACTTAATTAAGGCTTTTACAAGTGCAAATAGAAAAGAGGACAGCTACCAAAGAGGCAGAAAAAAAAACTACTTGACACCTATTCGGCTGTGTGAAATAAGTGAGAAGGAAGAGCTAAAACTTATACTAAACTTTGAAAAATGGGCAAATGGGTGAATGATGGTGCTATTGACACAAAGAACAAAGCTAGAAGTTCAACTTCTGTTGGGAGCAAAGATAGCAAGTTCCGTTTTGAGAATGTCAGGTTTTAAGTGCTATTAGGATATCTAGATGGAGATGTCCAGGAGGACATAGTAGTTGAAAATATGCATTGTAACAACTATGTTGCTAGCAGCTACTGTGGCTGTGTAAGAACAACAACAAAAGCACACAGAAAGGCTGCTAGCACAAGTTCTTTGATCTGCTTTTCTAAAGAAAGCAACTTTAAGGGGTTAACAATCTTACTTTAAGCATACATATATCATTTACTTCGTTAAGGGGGAAAAGCCAGCACTCTGAACTTCAGAGAAAACACAAACAGAAATTATAAGCACACATTATGTAAACAGAGCAAATAACACAAACCACTATCTCCATAGCAACATATAGTTACCACAGAAGCACAAACATCTGGATTTTCGAAGCTGGGGGGGGGGGCTCTTAACAACGGCTACCCAGAGTCTTGTCACCAACACTCTTTCAATGAGTGTTCCCCAAAAGCTAACCTTCCAGTATATATACACTGGTCAGGACCCTGAGGGCTGGGCCCTACCATTTAGGGTGTGGGAAAGTTGGTTCTTGACTCACTAGCACCAGGGTGTGAGAAAGTTCTTCAGTCACTAGTACCACATCATATACATTGTTTCCAATCACTGACTCCTGAGATTGCCTTAGTGCTGAGAAAAACACTCCAAAACAAAAAGGGGTCCACTTTCCCTGACTGATTAAAACAGAGGTGAGACTCATTAAATGAACTTGATAGCCTTAGCATCCCAAAAGAGAAGAACAGCAAAAATCCTGCCCTGATTGCCATTACATGGGTTTAGAAATCAGAAGAAAATCTACAAATCTGAAAATGTGCATCCACATATATAAAGTGTAGCAAACGTAGAGAATTAAAAGATTATTGTATTTAAAATAACAAAAGGCAAATATGAGTTTCCAAAAATATAAAATCCCATGGCTAAGTTTTTAAAAAATGAAAAATAATGGAAGTTAATTAGATTTAATGATATGTTAAACTTTGAGAATGCTTTCCATATGAAGTAATAGAACATGTGCCAAGTTGCAAAGGGGTTCAGGAATAAGCAGAAATTATACATAGTTTTTTAAAGAATGTTTACTGTGAAAAGATCTTTGTAAAATGATGACATTACTCTGTGTTCTAAGGGTATGTGTGTATGTGTGTGTGTTTTCTAATATCATTTCTAATATAAAGGATGGGTTTGGGATGATGCAATAATGCTTTCTCACAAGGTCTCATAAATGTCTACTCAGATTCCAAACAGCAATTCTACCTGTGCAATAGAGCAGTTATTGTAGTTATAAAGCTTAAACATGCAACTTTGACTTCATTGAAACACATGCCATTCTGAGGAATAAAAGATGCTAACAACATGGTTCCACCCAACTTTCCACTATCATACAAAATAAAAAGACTACTTCTTGGTCAATCAGGATATTCTGTCTTCTCTGTATTCTCCTATTATGATGTATTCTCCTTGAGATGAGTCTCTCTCTCTCTCTCTCTCTCTCTCTCTCTCTCTCTCTCTCTCTCTCTCTCTGTCTCTTTCCATCACTTTAACACAGTACTTGATACACAAAATAAACTCCCTTATTAAGGTGGGGGAATTTCAGTACTGGACAACAGTTTTTCAAAGCTGAAGCTAATTTTCATTCTGTCCACTGCACAAAAAACAGTGATAATGGATTTACTCAGCTAAGTATAGTTGCAATTTTGCAGAATCAAAGCAAATATTTTTGTCTGATTGGGCCCATGTTCATGAATATTAAAAAAACAAACAAACTTAAATTGGTCTTAGTTCTCTTACATCTCTAAAATGGGCTCATGGTAGTTTTCCATGATTATTCTTTACTTAGATGTCATTTTCCCCCTCTGTCTCCCTCCGTGCTTGGCACTATACATTCTACACAGTTTGTGTTATGCCTAGTGAGAGGCTGTTGAATACAATGAATGAATGAATCAAGGCAATAAAAGAGGATAGACAAAATGAGGAGCACCATTCTGTTTGATATTTTCCTGGCTAATTTCTTATGCTAGTGTTGATTTTGAAGAGGCCACAGCTGCTTTTGAGACTGAAGCATCTGATTATATTCCACCTTAGATTTTTTTTTTCCAACAAGCATAAATCAGCCAGAAAATTGACAAAATTCCACTTCACTTTCTACTATTTTGTCTAAGGTGAACTAGCACCAAGTGACAATCCAATTATACACAATTACATTGTCTTCCTGGCTTGGTTCAAAGGCCCATGCGTGTCTCTTATTCTTATCAGGAATCTAACATGTTCAGGGCACTGTGTTAGGCACTAGAGCTGGTAGACATGTATACAGATAGAAAGATACACAGATATATACATGCATACATACATACATACAAACCTAAGTACATAGATGATGGATGCATAGCTATGCATTTATTGATATATCAACATAGATATAGATGTCAATAAAGATGTAGAAATATTATATATAAAAAAGAATATAGTTTGAGGAGAGAAAGGAGACTAATAGGGGAAGCCTTTCTGTAGATGACAACACTTGAGCTGAATCTTGAAGCACCGCCTCCTAAATCAGATCTATCGAGATATCTCTACTTTTTTATGGCTCCTTCACTCCCCCCTGAAATTACTTGAGATTCCTTTGGTATATTCTGTATTTACTACTTTCAGCTTTCCCTTTGTATTTCCAGTGCCAAGTATTTTTCCTGTCACATAATAGATACTTTGTAAACTTCTTGTACAGTACTTGAGTTTTACTAAATTCAAAAAAGCTCAGAGTTGTGGATGCCATAAGTGAGGCAGAAATGCTTTTCAGGTATTAGTGAGCCCTATGCAAAGGCAGAGCAGTGAGAGATGGATTGAATGCAATATTTAGCGCTCTGCAAGTAGGCCAATTTGTTTGAAACATAGAGAGCATAAAAGGAAATAATGTAAAATCAATTTGGAGAGGTAGACTTGGGGAAGCATGTTTTGGCCTTTAAAAGCCAACCTGAGGGGTTTGTGTTTTAAGTTTTATGCAACAGGGAGCTACTGAAGTTTTCTGAACAGGTAAATGACACAGCTAGAAATAGACCTTGGGAAAATTATTTTGGAAGACTTGGGCGGGGAGGGTGCAGATGGAATAGATGAAGGAGAGACTGAATAAGCAGACCACAAGATCATAAAGTTATAGGTTTGGAAGTAGAAAGAGACTTAAAGAGTATCTAAACCAATCCCTTAATTTTACATGTAAGGAAACCTAGGATCATAGAGGTTAAGCAACTAACCTAGGTACACTTACCTTGTAACTGAGGCAGCATTTGAACCCAAGTCTTTCTGACTCTAAGTCCAATTTATCCATTATATGATACTGTGGGGTAATGGGATTGGTGAGAAATATGGACATAAACGACATGGCAACAGTTTGGATTAGAGAGTAAGGGAGAAGGAAGAATAAAAGATAAATCCAAGGTGGTAAATATGTGGTGAATGGATAGTGATTCTCTCAATACAAATAGGGATATTTGGATTGGGGAGAAAGACAATAATTTCCATTGTAGATACATTGAATTTTACATGTCTATGGGACATCTAAAGAGAAATATCCAGCCAACAGTTGACTGAAGAAAAGCAGAAAGATTAGGACTGAATATAAGGAGCTGGGTTTCATGTAAACATATATGATAAGTTAAACTAAAAGTATGAATGAAATGGAAAAAAGAGCCCATTCTAGAAACCTCTAACCATGAGTTTACCAATTCTGTGCCACAGAGCCCCAAGGCACCCAGCAAACTTAGATGGATGACCATGTGATATTTTAAATTTTTAAGAGAAACTAAGTAATACTTTATGCCAGCCAGACACAACATAAACTACTAGCTCCAAGTAGTTCAAAATCCGAACATTAGATCAACTGTGAAAAACTTGGTTACTCTGATCAATACAATGATATAAGACAATTTCAAAGGACTCATGATTTAAAAAAAAAATGTTATTCATGTATGGGGAGAGAACTGATGAACTTTGAGTGCAAATTGAAGTATGATTTCTTGCTTTTTTTATTATATGGCTAATATGGAAATAAGTTTTGCATGATTTCACATGTCGTATAATCAATATTTTGTTTACCTTCTCAGTGGTAGGGGAAAGAGAAAGTTTGGAACTTAAAATTTTAAAAGAATGTTAAAAATAAATAGAGGCAACTAGATGATGCAGTTGATAGAACACTGGCCTTGGAGTCAGGAGGACCTGAGTTCAAATCTGGCCTCAGACCCTTGACATTTACTAGCAGTGTGGACCTAGGGTTGTCACTCAACCCTGATTGCCTACCCCCAAAAACCAGATAAATAAATGACTGAAGGAGTAAATAATAGATAAATTTGTTTAAAAATAAAGAGAACATTAAATGGTGCTGGATTCCTTTGGATGACATTCTCAAATGTATGAGACAAGTGAGAATATGGATGTAGAAATAGATACATTTTACTTGTACATGATAAAAACAAGGTATTTCAGGAACATCAGTATGGAAGAGGGAATGAGGATGATGGTGTCCAAACTTTTTCCAAGGTTTGAGAAGTTGTGAAGTACCTAAAAGGCACATTTATTTTATTAATAACTCATTTTATAAGGATGAAATGAAATATTTTTTCATTCAATTTGCATATTGTATTTCTTCAAATGATTTCTAATTTACCAAGAAGTAAATACTTATTATATTATTTGGATCTCACGATTTAATAACTGGAACTCTTGAGGTTTTTTATTTTTGTTTGTTTGCTTTGACATGGGGATCACTATGTCACCAAGACACTAAGAAGAACTTGAACCAAAAAGTCGGGAGCCTTTGCTCTAACCCCCTTAGGTGCTATGGATATGAAGACAAAAATGAAAATAATCTTTACCGTCAAGAAATGTACATTCTAATGATTGGAAACAAAAGGAACACCAAATAATTATTAATATATATGAAATGAATACAAGACAATTTTTTTTTCTAAGGAGGTGGGGCTTATTAACTCCTGGGAGAATTGTCAAAGACCTCCCATAAAAAATGACAAATAAGATGAGCCATGGAGCAAATTAAGGGTGCCAATAGGCAGAGCTCTTGAGGGAGAACATTAAAAGCATGGGGAGTAGACTATGCAAAAGCACAGAGATGGGAGATATTGGGAGTAAATCCCCTACTGATTCAAAGGAAGCGCAAGGAAAGTATTTTAACAGAAATGGTGAGTGCAGGAAGGGCACTAATGTTTAACTATCCTAAAAATATAGGTTAAGAAAGACTTTAAACAGCTTTAAATATCAAACATATAAAATCATATTTCAACAAAGAAACAACAGGAAGCCGTTGAAGCTCCATGAGCAGAGGAGTGACATGGATAGATAATTTTAGCAACTGTATGGATAATAAATTGGAGAGGGGAGAGAATGCAGGGAGACCCATTAGAAAGCATTTACAAAAGTCCTGGTGAGAGGTGATGAGTATCTGAATTATGAATAGCTGACATGCAAGTGGAGAAAAGAGAATGGATATGAAAGATGTCAAGGTTAAATTAATAGAGCTTCGTAATCAATTCAATATGGAGAGGGTGTTTGTGAGAATAGAGATATTAAGGTGAATCCAGAGTATCACACCTAAGTGACAATAAGAATTGGAAAGTTAAGGTGAGGGGCAGGTTTAAGGAGAAAGACTATGAGTTTTCTTTTGGAAATATTGAGTTATTCAGTTGATAAACATTTATTAAGTGCCTACTATGTGTCAGGTACTGCGTTGAGTTCTGAGAACACAAGGAACAGCAAAGGCCAACCTTGCCTTCAAGGAATTTCCAATCTAATGGGGAAAGACAATTTTTTAAAAAGGAAGCTGAAAAGGGAGGGGGTGTTACCTGGCCTAGGCATGTGGTGGAGAAGTCTAAAGGAGTGAGTGTGGAATGGGTAGAAAAAGAAGAGATGTCCTCCTTAAATGGAACTTCTGGGAGAGGTACTCTGTTGTCAAGCTTCCAGTTATAGAGATCAAAGGACCCCAAGGGTAGAGGGTGCTAGAAATTATCAGTTACAAGGCTGAATTGATCTAATATGATGAAGAGATTCCTGGGACAAGTTGGAGAAGTATCGAGGAAGGGATCCTGGTGGGAAATACAGAGTTTGAGACACAAGTAATGATGTCGAGTAGGTAGTTGGAGACGCAGAATTAGGTTTCAGTATTAAGATGAATACAGACCATATTGATTTAGGATTTATCTGTGAAAAAAACAATATAGACACTTCATAGGAAGAAGGAAATGACCCAGAATAGACCTCTGAGCTATTATACCTAGATCTTAAAAAAGGGGCTTAAAAGAATGTATCACAGTTCATATGAGAAGAGGATCTTTACAACAGCATAGTGTCACAAAAACCCAGGGAAAACAGAGCAGCCAAAGAAAGGGAGTGGTCAATTGAGTCAAATGCTAAAGATATCAAGAAGGACGAGAACTGAGAAAAGGTGATTTATTGAGTTTAGAAATGAGATCATGGACCTTGGAGAAAGCAATATAAGCAACGTAGTGGAGACAGAAGTCAAACTTTAAGGGGCTGGTTGGGAAGTGAGTGGGAAGTGAGAAAATAAAAGCAATGAAAGCAACTAGCCTTATGTAAGAGTTTATCTATGAATAAGAGATATACAATAGGAGAGTAGTTTAAGGGGACAGAGGGGATAAAGTGAAGAATTTTTAAAGATAGGAGAAATCTGGCCATTCTTATAAATAGCAAGGAAGGAGCTATTGAATAAGGAGTGACTGAAAATTAAAGAAAGAGGACAAATGAAAAGGATAGGATCAAGGAAACAATGGAATTATTGGTATTAGCAAGGACAAGAGTTATGACTTCCTCAGAAACTAGAACAAAGGAGGAGAGAACAGGGGATGATCCTGAAAAGGTCTGAAATGTACAATTGGTAGGAGGAGGAATTTGAGAAGCCCCAATGTTTTCAGTGAAGTATGAGGTGGAGTTCTCTGCAGGGAGTAAGAAGGGAAGGGGGGTGATGTAGGAGGCTTTCAAAGAGAAGAAAAGCTACAGTCAAATAAAGTAGAACATGAGGTAGTCATAAACGGTAACGTAGTCATAAATAAACCCTAATGCATTCAATCAGAAAAGTTTAAATTACAGAGTAATCTCTGAATTAGAATTGCCATATGGCTGAATTCCAGGGGAGGTGATATGTTTTGCTCACATTTCTATAGCACTTTGAGGTTTACACAACATGTTTACACAACAAATTCCATGAGACAGGTGTTGTCATAACTGTCTTTTTCAGCAGGGAGTAAACTGATACCTAAAAAGGTTCAATAACTTTCCCAGTGTAAAAAAGGTACCCTACTAGCTAACAGAGTAAAGAGTAAGAGCTGGAAATCAAACTCAGTTGTCTTCAGTACCAAGGCCTGAATGCTCTTGAGTACATCACACTTACCCCTGAAGTTAATGGGGGAAATTTTTTTGAAAGCTATTCCATAACACTGTTATTATCTCTAAGACAAAATTAAAAAGTCCTCTCTTTGACTTTTAAATTCCTTCGAAACTAGGTTCCTTCCTAATTTGAGAGTCTTCACTCCTTCCCACATTCTTTACAATCCTGCAACACTGGCTTTTACAGTATTCCTTGAATATCATTCTGCATTCAAAGACTGCCTGCATTTAAACTGACTGTCCTGTGCCTGGAATGCTCTCCTTCTTCATCTCCACATCCTGGCTTTCTTCAAGTCTCAGCTTACATCTGATCTTCTACAACAGTCCTTTACTGGTCTGCCTCAATGGCAGTGGCTTCATCTGACGTTGCCTCCACTTTATCTTATACAATGCATCCCAAAAGTTTTATTACAGTTTTAAGGCTTAGTAGCACAAAACTACATTGACTTTTGGAACATCCTGTTTGTCTCTTATATGTACTTAGTTACTTGCTTTTCATTTACCACATTAGAATGTGAGCTCTTTGAGGGTAGAGATTGGTTTTTTTTTTTCCCCTTTCTTTGCATCCTCAGCACATAGCATGCCTGGTATACAGTGAGCACTAAATAAATGCTGGTTGACTTAAAATGACTTGAAAGCTATAACTTTCATTCATGCATTTCCAATTTAATTCAACAGTCACAGGCAGCTAGCCAGCATCACTCATGTAATGAATATACACAGACTTACCTTCTTTACGTGTTTAGCAATACCGACCATATGGCAGTGGTATGTTAATAAATTGTATGTGGTATCTCATTAAAAATAACGTTGAAACCATGCTTATCCATTGACCACCTCTGTTTCATCTGGGTATGAGAATCTTCCCAAAAATCAATAATAATGAATCACGTGATAGTCACAGAATCACGGTAGTCTATCTGACACCCAAAACCTGGATCCCCTCATTTTTCACAAGAAGACATCTAACTTCTATATGAAGATTTTAATTGAGGAAGAACTCACTATTCCAAAAGCAGCTCTTTCCATTTTAATGGAAATAACAATAATTTACCTTCACATAGCTCATTAAGGTGGCTAACACTTCCTTTATAATAATGCTATGAGGTAGAATGAGCTATCTCAGGATATATTGATATCCCCATCACTGGAAGTCATTAATAGCAGCTGGATGGCAACTTTGCAGTTATATTAAAGAGGAGATTCCTGCTTTAGGTAGAATGTTAAATAACTAACTTTCAAGACCCCCAAATCAGTAATGATGTGAATCACTATTATTTAATTTTGAAGGAATCTAGTCTAATATAAAACAGAGGCAGTTGTGTTAGACTATCTCTAAGATCCTTTCCTATACTGAAATTCTGACATCAAGTTAATTATTCTAAGTGTTACTACCCCCATTTTACAGATAAAGGAACTGAGGCTCCAAGTATCTAAGTAATACTCATGAGTAAATAGACATTTATACTTAGGCAGGATTCAATTCCAAATTTTCCATGTCTATCACTTCTGCCTACTGTGATGTGCTGATGGAAATTTTCCCTTTCAATGACTGTAACTTCCACTGGAAAGTACCATTTCTTTCTTATAGACTATTCACAATAAAGCTAATTCCTCTTTCATTTCAATGTGTGTGTATGTATGTATTTACATATGTATATGTGTAAATATGTAGAAATACAGAAATGTATGTATGTGAGGGTCAGAGAAGAAACTTTGTGTGGGAATATTCAACACAGTGTCATTGGTATGAGTTTTCCTTCCACTGAACTTCCCTTCCCTTCTATACCTTCCACATTTGTATGCATTGCTGAAGCCCTTATGTGTACACACAGACACACACACACACACACACACACACACACATATATATATATATTATATGTATATATATCCCCTGGCCATCAAATTTCCAGTGATATATTTGTGAATAATATGTCATTACAGATTGGAACTCTATGTCTGATAATGTTGGTCCTGTTGGTTTTTGTATTGTTCATTTAAAATTAAACCGGACAGTGGACGATTCAATTTCTACTCATGCTGACTATGGCACTTGTAACAAAACGATGAGAGAAACTTCTCTTGGAGAAAAAGAGAAATCTTTAGAAGGTGTTTTCCAGCCTTCCTGATGTTCTCCATAGTGCTTTGTGTCTTGTGGATCCTATGAAAATACACAGCTATTGATGATCAAGCAGGATGGAGATGGAAAGAAAGCCACATTCCTGGGATTTTAGAAAAGGCTCAGTACATTTATATGCTGTCACGAAGGATATTGCCACAGAGAATAGCACAGAGGGTAAACCTGATACTGTGGGAGAAGAAGCATTGAGAAATAGCAACAGGAAGCCCGAAGGCATTCTTCAAATTGCTTTGCTGTTTAATTTATTGCCAGCAAAGATCCCTGAATTTCTATTGATAGAGATCTATTTGGAACAAGCTAGTGACATGTGAAAGACAAATATGTTCCTTGGTGGCAGTATTCAGAGGTGGCATCCTCTGGGGGTAGGGGGTGGGGTGGCGGGACTGATTGAAGCAATATCCTTTGAATCTCTTAAAAGGGAAATCACTAAATTGTTTGCTCCGGGAAAGGACCTCACTTATAAGAAGGAAACCAGACAATCCAGCAGTAGTCAAACTTTGCTAATTTAAAATTTATATAAATCCTGTCACTCTTGTCACTAAGATATAGGATTACAAAGAAATAAACTTATCTCAAAAATTCCAGTCTATGAAAGAAGTAGAGAGGAGGTGGGGGAATCCTCTATTTGACATAAGAGGAAGCTAATTTCCAACAGAGAAAGAGAGAGGGAGGGAGGGAGGGAGAGAGAGAGAGAGAGAGAGAGAGAGAGAGAGAGAGAGAGAGAGAGAGAGAGAGAGAAACAGAGAAAGAGAAAGAGACAGATACAGACAGAGAGGGAGACAGAGAGAGGGAGACAGAGAGGCGGGGGGAAGGGGAGGAGGAAGGGAGAGAGAGAGAGAGAGAGAGAGAGAGAGAGAGAGAGAGAGAGAGAGAGAGAGAGAGAATAGAGAACAAAGTCAAAACACAACAATAACAGATCCAACAAAATTTTATCGGTGGTACTCTAATGACCAGTTCAGGTTAACTAGAAAGTTCATTTATAACAGGCCCTGGGATTTTTTAAGAAAAAATAAATCACAATTGACTGAAACAGGTCTTGCAATAGAGTGTGTTTGCGGTCAAAAAAACTTGGATTTTAAGCTACTTATTAGCTGTCTTTCTCTAGGCAAGTCATTTAACCTTTGAAACGTTCAGTCCCTTCATTATTTCAACAATTAGATGCCAACTGTGTGATACAGTGCAATGCCAGGTATTCAGGTATGGAAAAACAGGCAAAGTTTAGATAAGATTTAGCCCCAGCCCTGATAATGTTGACGTTGTGGTGGAGAGATAAGACAAAAACAAGTAACTATAACATAAGCTATCTAATAAATTGGTAAGTTCATTAGAGGAGTGAAAAACAAAACAAATTCCTAGGTGAGGTCTAAAGGCAAAAAACATCAACCAGAATTCAAGGGACATAGTGGAGGAGGGAAGCCATTCTGTGCATAGATAATAAAATAAGCATAGTGATAGACATTGGGAAGACACCTGGCCAATTCCAGAGAGCAGAGCAGTCAGTCTGGTGGTTGAAGTGAGATGAAAACAATCATAAGAGATAAATCCAGAAAGGTGAGAAGGTACCAATTAGTGGAGGGCCTTGATTTCCCAGCAAAGGAGCTTGAACTAAAAAGTATACTGTTCTATAAAATGGGTGTTATAATACATATACTACCCCAAACAGACAACTCTTAGAAAGAAACTATTTTTTAAGCAGTACAATGAGATAGTAATATAGAATGGAAAGAGCCATGGATCTGGAGTCAAATATCTTCAGCTGAAATCCTGGCTCTGCCCCTTACTACCTAGGTGTTCTTACAAGAATCACTTACATTCATCCGGCCTCATGTTTTTCATAGGCAAAATGAGTATATTGGACTATATAATTACTAAATTCTTTCCAGTTTTAAATCTATGATATTATTATAGTCATAGATCCTTAACATAGTAACATCATAATGTTTATCATTCACTCTTAGTCAATTGTCAATTCGCAGTTGACAAACATATATTAAGCACTTTCTGTGTACAACCCACTGTATGGGTATAGGAAAGACAAAAAGACAAAAAACAAAAAAAAAAACAGTATTTGCTACCAAGTAGTATACAGTCTAACAGGGGAGATGAGATGTAAATACATACATACATACATACATACATATATATGTATGTATGTATATATGTATATATGTATATACACACAAATATATGTGTGTATAACACACATACACACATTTGTATATGCACACATGTATGTATATATACACATAAATGTATATAGAGAGATGGGCATATATAATATAAATAGATGTGTGTATATGTGTGTATGCGCACATACACAGAGTGTATGAAGGCAATCTGAAAGGCAAAGTCATCAGTGGCAGTGGGGGGAAAGAAGCAAATGTAAGGACTATGAAAAGCCTACAGAAGATGAGATTCAAGTTGAATTTTTAAGCCAGAGAAACTCCAAGGTAGATGTGAATCCAAAGCCCAGATCAGTTATGGGCTTCAGCTAATACAAACGATCTGCAATAGTTAAAATATGTGCATGTGTATGTGTGTGTGTGTGTGTGTGTGCGTGTGTGCATGTGTGCGTGTGCGCGCACGTATGTGTATGTATGTGTATGTGTGTTTAACAATTGCCTGTGACAAGGGACCTCATTTCACTTGTTTTTTGAAGACACTTTCAAGCAGAGTAAAGACTTCTTTATGACTCTCAGTTATCCAGGAGATTACTATCTAGAATTTCTACAAATGAACCGAAGAGTAGCTGATACAAAATCTAAATAAATCCTTAATATGAAAGCATGCAACATCTGATCCACTCTACAGAAATGGAGTGGGAGTCATGTAGTCCTTGCCCTTGGAGTCATGAAGAGCTTGATTAAAATCCCACTGAGGACACTTAATAGCTGGGCAACCCTGAAAAAATTACTTAATCATTCTGGGCCTTGGTTTCCTCTCGCCTATAATGAAGGGGGCTGCACTTGAGGGCCTCTAAAGCCTCTTCCAATTCTCAATCTATGATTTTATGAAATGGCTTAATATAAAGAAAATGATGCTTATATGTAAAATGAGGCCTAGGCTCATCAATTATTCAACAAGTATTTATAAAAATCTACTATGTGACTGGCACTCGGATAGGCCCTGGGCTTACAAGGGCAAAAAGGAAATAACACCTTACAACAATGAGCATTCATCCCAGTGGGGGGAGGTGTGAATTTAGATTTATATGGGATCTTACATGGTATTTAAACTGAAGAAACTAATGGTCAGGAGGTCAAGTGACTTGCCAAATGCCATAGGAGGATATTTAAATCCTAGTCTTTTTGACTCCAAGTTCTACATTTTATTTACTGCTCCACTCTTCACCTTGGTTACTAACTCCTAGCTATTCTATGAACTTGTCTCTTCAAAAATCTCCAACCATTCTTCACATCTTCAATTACTTCTTATCTATCAATTCCTTCCATATTTCTTAAAATCATCATCTTAAAAACAACAACAAAAACAACCAAAAATACCTCACTACTACTTCTACTGCTACTCTCCCTTCTCCTCTTCTTCCTCCTCCTCCTTCTTCTATTCCTTCTTCCTCTTCCTCCTCTTCTTTTTCTTTTTTTTCCCAAAAAGCTAGGACAATTCACTTTTGTCCTGTGCAGTTTTCATTTTTGATTTCTTGACATACAGGTCTGAAAAACAGGCTTTAAAAAAGCTCATTGTGTTTAAAGTGGAACTATTTGATTGCATCTTTAAACCCAAATCATGTGTCTTTCATTGAATGACCAGTAATAGCCGCCTAGCCCAAGCCTCTGAGGTTCATCGTTTAGGTTTTTATGGATTAGAATGAGTGCAAATAGCAATTGTTTTCTCTTCAAGCCAAAAACTCTAAGGGTTTTCCCTTCCTAGACTGATATTTTGGGGATGGTAAGTTAGGCCATCTTTTGTCTCAATTCTTACTTAGCCCTTAGATATTGAATGGGTGTGGCCTCAAAGTGAGACCTGGAAGAGACCTTAATTTAGAAAGACCAAGGCCACCCACAGCATCCTGGGCCACTTCCAGTTGTTTTTACCTTTGTCTTGCCCCTGGACTCCAAAGACCATGGAAGAAAGAGCAAGGCTGATAACTTTTCACAGCTGTGCCTCAATCAATTCATATGCAACTTCACTCCAATACAATCTATATACAAGTCAAGATATCAAACTCATGTTATCTTTGGTGCTCTTCAGGAATGAACAATGAGCATCAATGACTTGTCTCCATCACTCTCTAAATCTATTTTCCTGTATCTGTCCTTGCTTTCATAGCAAAACTCCTAAAAAAACAAACCAACAAATTTATATCGTACAACCTTAACTGGTCCCTCACTGATTCTGGATAATTCGACTGTAACTCCCTTTATCAGCTCATTCTCCTACTCTCACCAGTGGTTTTTCTAAATCTTCACATCCCTCCTCAAACCTCCCATGGTTCCCCTCCCCCACTTCCTTAGTTGAGAAACTTGCCTCATGTCTCACAGGAAAAAAAAAATTGAGGCCATTAGTCACGAACTCCCCTTTCCTCATCTCCCATCACTCAAGTGCCTTTTGCCACCTTCCCCTCCTTCACCCCTGTCTAATATGATGAAGTGACCTCACTCCTTACCAAGGCTAACCTCTCTAATTTGTTCAAATATTTCATTCACCACTCCCCATCTCCTCCATCAGATAACCCCCTCTGTCATCCCCACTCTTTCACTTATTTTCAATCTCTCCCTATCTACTGGCTAATTTCCTACTGTCTAGAGTCATGTCCTTGTCTCCTCTATCTTAAAAAACCTTCACTTGATCTATCTATCCCCCACTATCATTCCATATTTCTTCTGTCTTTTCTAGTAAAACTCCTCAAAAAGGACATCTATGACAGGTCCCTCAACTTTCTTTCCTCTCACTCTCTTCTTACTGCCTTATAATTTGACTTTGACTTTGTCATTTTACTGAAACTACTCTCTCTGAAGTTACTAATTGTCAAATCCAATAATTTTTTCTCAATCCCAATTCTACTTGGCCTCTCTACAGCCCTTGACACCTTTGATCATTCTCTCCTCTTTGCTACTCTCTTTCTCTGAGTTTTCAAGACACAACTCTCTCCTGGTTTTCCTCCTACCTCTCTGAACACTTTTTCTCTGCCATCATGCCCTCTAACTATAACTATAGGTGTTGCTCCTCTCCTCCCTTCCCCTCCCCTCTCCTCTCCATACCAATCCTAATCTATTTGGTAGTCTCATCAGTTCCTATGAATTTAATTACAACACCTATGTTGATGCTTCTCAAATCTACCTTGCTTTCCCCAATGTCTCTGCTGACCTCCAGTCTACCACGTCCAAATACCTTTCAGACCTCTCAAATTGGATGTTCAGTAGACATCTTTAACTCAACATGTCTAAAACAGAACTCATTATTTTTTCCCTCCAAATTATTTTCCACTTCTACCTTCCCTGTTTACTATAGTAGGCAACAACATGCTCCCAGTCCTTTAGGTTCCAAACCTAGGAGTCATCCTCGATTCTTCTCTTTCTCTCACTCTGCATACCCAAGCTGTCATCAAGGCCTACTGATTTTACCTTTGTAACATCTCTTGAATTCTCTGTCTGTCCTCTGACACTGCTACCACTCTAGTGTGGGCTCTGATATAATCTCTACCCTGAACACCAACCACCATCTCATCAAAAATACCTATTTGCTATCTCCACCTGGATGTCCTATAGGCATCTTATAGGCACGTTTTCATTTAAAAAAAATGTATTAAGCATCTACTGTAAGTCACTATGTTATGTACTGAGAATTGAAAGACAGGTCTAATTCTCCTTGCTTCTATTAATTCTTACTGCCTAAAAGTAGTATGAGGTGGTATAAGATAAACATTGCCATGATGGGCAGTTCATAAGAGTCTGAGAAGATTTACCTTGGCAAAATGGAATTGATTAATGTAGTCCCAGTGGCAAAGTGGTGAGATCTCTGGGCCTGAGATCAAAAAGATAGGAGTTCAAACCTAGAATCAGGCACTATGTGACCCTGGGCAAGTCATTTAATCACTGACTACCTGAGTTTCCTAATCTATAAAACGGGGATGATGATAAAAGTAAACCACCCATCAAAGTTATTATGAGGATAAAATGAGATGTTTGTAAATCTTAATGTGCTTTACAAATTCTAGTGATGATGATGATGATGGTGGTGATGAAGATGGTGATGATGAAACAAAGCTTAGGATCATGAAGACATCATAGAATTAAGTTCAATTTAATCCAGTAAGCATTTCTTGTACACCTACCACATTCTCACCAACACAGTAGAACAATATTATTGGAAGTCAAAGTCAGAAGACTTGTCTGTGTTCTTTCTAGTCCTGGCCCTTGTGTATCATTTTGATCAAGTCACTTATCTTTCTCAATTTTAGTTTCCTCACCTATAAAATGAGAGATTTGAATAAGCTAATTTACCTAAGTTCCCTTCTAGCTCTAAAGTCCTCTACCCCAATCCATGTCCTAATTTTTATGAAAATAAAATTTCTAGCCTTATTTTTTAGATTTTTCTCAGAGAAGAAAGAAATAGTAAAATGTCTTTGTAAGACACATGTAAGAGTAAAATTGCCCATCAAGTGGCTACTATTTCCTGCGGGCCTATATTGTTCCCTGCACTGGAGGTTATGGATTCTGAAAGTGATGAACTGCCTGTCACCTCTTAAAAGAAAGGTGATGGACTAGAGATGATGGATGATATCCATACTCTCAGACAGGACCAATATGTTGGTTTGCTTTGCTTGACTATACATGTTTATTATAAGTGGTAAGTCAGTGGGTAGTGATAAATATGTAAAATAAAGCATCAATAAAACTTTTTTTAACCACAGAAAGAAAAAACAAACCACCAAAAATGAGAAGCATAGAAAGGGTCACAAATTGATAAAGTAATTTTGTGCTACCTTGTTAAATTGTATTAACATATAAAGCATATGTATATATCTCTTAAAATAAACTATGTAATAAATTCACAATTCCTTATGTAATCTTTATTTTTTAGTCTTTGTTATATATTTAAATGGTTTTGTTCAAAGAAGACTATTTAATGTTCATTTTATAAGTTCATATATAGGCATGCCTAGATATGGATATGGAAGTAGATATAAATACAATTATGGGCATGCATATGTATTTAAAGAAATGAACATAACCCCCACAAGGGAGACTGTTTTCATCCAGTTGAATGGCTTCATATTACTTCTGAGAAGGGAGTAACTATTTTGTCTTTGTTTTCCTAGCATCTAGAACAAGGCCTTGTGCTTTGTAGTACATAGTAAATTTTGGATTAAATCCTATACCTATATTTGCCCTTCTGCAAAATGGGCATTTAAATGCTTAATGGGGCATCCACTTAAATTAGCTATTGTAGATTTCCTCAGAAGGAAGGAGTATCATCTGTGACTAATATTATAACTTGTTATTAGGTTAAGCTGGTATGATAATTCTAGTTCCTATAAAATCAAAATATATTCCTACTCTTTAAATTCTTAATTTAATGGAACAGTTAAGCAGTCAATAATATTTATTGGATGCAGTGCCTTATGGTAGGCATGTGCTAGTAAATATTCAGGATTAGATACTCACATTCAAAGAACTTACAAGGGTTTGATGTAATTTTTCGCCCTTAACCACACTTTAAAGTTGTTATTTTTTTATGATCCATCAAAACAGCAAGACTCTAATGACAATGATGTATCCCTCAAGTGTGTGTATATTATATTTCACAATATATCCCACAGAGAAGCTCAAGCGGTCTTTGCAATTTGGTAAATACTAAGAAGGTTTAAATTTAATGACATTTTGAAAAGGATATAACTCTATGCTTATGCATGTGATTAAAACATTACTGAACTACCCAAACTCCCAATTACAACTAATGTTTTACTTAGCAAATCACATGGCACTTTTTCAAAAGAAAATGTTGGTTTTGGCTTTATAATATTTCTTATAGTTAACAAGATTTGATTATGAATCATAGGTTTAGAACTTAAAGGGCCTTTGAAGACATCTAGTCAAACCTGTTCATTTTAGATGTGAATAAACTGAGGCCCAGGGAAGGAAAGCCAACTTATAATCACATGTGGTGACAGGGGTTAGAGTTGAACCCAGGTCCTCCAATTCCAAGTCCAGTGTCCTTTCCAGTTCATCCTGCTGTTCTCGAGTATAGTGATCATCCCCTCTGATGTACAGCATAACCAATATTGATTTAGTAGACAGTCTTAATCAATTATTGTAGCACCCAAAACATCTGATTGTCTGGTGGCTAACATGCTGCTGATGACCTCCTTCCATATCAGATATATAGTCTATCATCGGGCTTCTTAAAAGAGTATAATCAAAGATTTTCCTGATTGCTAGGAGTGCTAGAGTTTATACACCAAATGTATAGTCTGTAAGATTCATCTTTTCATCATGATGAGGCATTGCTTACTTCTTCTGGACATGCCTAATAATGAATAATAATAACAATCATAATAATAGTAATGATAGTCATGACAACAATAAGACAATAATAATAATAAAATTTATTCATCACTTTTAAATCTTGTGATGTCTATAAGTTATTATTCTCTCTTATTCTAAAGACCCATCTGAATATCATTTGAGAAACTCCATTCATTGTCAGTGTTGATACACTTTTTATAATAGTTCCTATTTACGTAGTAGTTTATAATTTATAAAATAAGTAACTACAAAGCTATCTAGACAGACATGGGTTCAAATCCCACTCTTAAATACATGTCATCTGTGAGACCCTAGACCCACAGGGCAAGCCTCTGAGAACAAATTGTAGGACAGGTGCTGTTCTGAATTGGTAGAGAACTTACTTAATACTCACAAAGCCACAGGTCTGGTCAGCAAAAATAGTTAAAAAGTACATTCCTCATGATACCTATGTAGTAGGTGATGATGGCATTATACATTTCACTTTGAAGAGTATAAAAATGAAGGTTAAGAGTGACTTGTCCATAGTCATCTAAAAAATAAATATCATGGCTAAGATGGAAACCCAAATCTTTCTACCTCCATCTACTTATGATTGGTATGTCTTTCTAAGCCATTGTTTCTTCTTTGTTTTTAATTATGTTGTCCCTTCACTTTCTTATTTCCAGTGGTAATTCTATTCTCAATACAATACTTTCTTTAGCTTCAATACCTTAAATTAGATTTTATCTTAGAAAGGTCCAGAAACCAATCTTACATTGAGGATGCAGTTGATTTCACCATAATTTTAGGCCTGAGGATTAATTCTTGGTCAGAGAACCAAAGGTAAGTACCAACCATTGGCTCTGCTCCACCACCATCTGTCCTGGCCTTCTCTTTATACCTCTACTACTAATACAATCTGTTCTTTTGCCTAGGTTATGATGTAAAAAAAGAGTTGGTTTTCAGCTCAGTGGTCTCTGAAGTACAACTAGATATGGTCAAGCCCCAAAATGGTGTCATAGAACCTGAGAATTGGAAGGGCTCTCAGGGGCCATCTTATCCTACCTAGAATTAGCTCACTAAAACAGAGGAGTTAAACACGTGGCCAAAAGAGCTTGCAACACTTCTGAGTGCAGCCTGAACCAGATTAAAAGTAATTGTGAAACATACAGCAAAATAAAGATATAAAGAACATGTTCAGTCATTTTAATCATGTCAGACTTTTTGTGACCCCATTTGGGGTTTGCTTTGCAAAGATACTAGAGTGGCTTGCTATTTTATTCTCCAGGTCATTTTATAGATGAGGAAACTGAGGCAAATAGGTATAAGAGACTTGCCTAGGGTCACACATCTAGTAAGTGTCTAAGGTCAGATTTGAACTCAGGAAGATGAGTTTTCCTGACTCCTGGCCCAAGGCTCTATACATTGCTTTACCTAGCTGCCCTACAATAGAACATAGATAATGTTATATGGTATTCTAAGTGAAAATGCAACAGGCAGTAATCCTCGTGTAGTTTACCCTATTTCTATCTGAGTTTGACACCATAACTGTAATAATATAACCAGTAAATAATCATCTGGTCTCTACTTGAAGACTTCCATTGAAGCAGAATGGTGCATGAGATAGATGATTGAACCTACAGTCAGAAAGCACTGATGTCTAATCCCATATCAAACTTACTAGCTGTATGACCCTAGATAAGTCACTTAACATCTCTTGGCCTCATTTTCTTTTTTCTGTCAAATGAGAGTTGGATTTTGGTCTCCACTGTCCCTTTTATATCTAAGTTAATCGTTTTTTTATGATCTTATGACTTATATAGGGACCTCATCCCACTTTGAGAAAGCTTGAATAGGGAACTTTGTTTTTTCTTACACCAAGCTTAAATCTGCTTCTCCAAACTTTTGCCCGTCACTCCCTGAGGATCAACCAGAAGAAATCATATCCTTCTTTCACATGACATCCCTTTTATATATTCATGAGCTAACATGTGTCCTGTAAACCTTGTACTCTCCAAAGAAAATATCCTTAGTTCTTTCAAAGAATCCTACTACAGCATGGTCTTGAGACCTTTCATCACCTGTCTTCAGAGGAATCTAGATAGTGCAATGAACAGAATAAAGAAAGGCCTGAGTTCAAGTTTGGCCTCATGTACTTACTAGCTATGTGACTCTATGTATTCATTCATCCATTGTCTGCCTCAGTTTTCTCAACTGTAAAATGAGGATACCACCTCATCACCTGCCTTCCAGAGTTGTGAGGATCAAATGAGACGTTTTAAAAACATTTAGTACAGTGCCTGGCACATAGTGGGTACTTTAAAAATGCTTCTACTCTTTCATCCCTTCCTATTTGCCTTCCTTCTTTCTTTCTTTCCTTCCCTTCTTCCTTTTTTTTTCTTCCTCCTTCTTTCTCAACCTGGTTATACTGCATCTAGATGTCTTACAATTTTTCTACTTTATTTAAATATTAAGTAGGTCAAACCAAACCAAAACATAGCACCATATATGTCATGTGGTCCATCCAGGGCAGAGAACAGTATGCCTATCACCTCCCTAATCCTACACATTTCCCTGGGAATATGGGATAATTTAAAATCTTTGTGAATCTAAATAAAGATGTTCTTGGCTTTCCCAGTGAGAAGGGTTCCTGTCTTTGAAACTGTATCTTTCTCTTTCTGTATGAGTGAAACCTGACTGGATGCTGGAAAATGCCCCTGAATGTACCACTGCAGACATTTAACATGGGTTTGCAGAGATCCTGTGTTCCATTCAAGGATGCTCAGGGAAGGTGACTGTCAGGCACATTTTGATTCTTGTGGGATTTCAGGATTCTGTGAACTTGGATAAGAAACAAAAAATACATCTTTATTTTTACTAACCTCTAAATGAAATTAAACATTCCCTTCAGTTATTAATATGTGTGTGTATATGTATATATGATTCTGAGAAGGGGTCTATCAGGTTCACCAGACTTCACCAGGGGTCCATAACACACACACACGCACACATACACACACACACACACACACACACATACACACACACACAGTTAAGAACTTCTGATCTAGTTGAGGTACATGGGATAATTAGTATGGAGAAGAGACTTGAGGATTTTAGGATATCTTCAAAAATATGAAGGCCTATAGTGTGGAAGAAACATGCAACTTTTTCATGGCCACAAAGAGGAAAATTAAGAGAGATAGTTAGAAACTGGAGAGAAGTAGATATTGCCTCAATATAATTAAAAATTGGGACATTTAGAGATGTCCCAAAGTGGAATGAGCTTCACTGGGAGGTACTAGAACCACCCTCAGTAAATGGCTTCAAACAAAGACTGGATAAAAGCTTTCCTGGAAGACTAGAGATGGGGTTCTTGTTCAGGAAGTCAATTTAACTAGTAGATGATTTATGAGGATCCTGTTAAATCTGACAGCCTGTGAATGTGTGACTGGAAACTAAAAGTTGCCAGATGATGGAGAAACAAATGGATTCATGATACTGGGATCCTCCTCCTATTACCGTTTCCCCATGAGGGAAGGACCAGTGTGAATCCCACAACAAAACCCTAAGACAATTGTTGGACTAATGAGGACAAATTGTAAGTGTTCCCCCAGGAGACTCTTTTTTTTTTGCAAGGTTTTATGAATGGTTTTCAAATTGCAATTAAAGTCACAGGTCAGCAGCCATTTTTCAAAGCACCCTGATGATTTATTTGCTTTCATGGATTTCCTTTCCCTTAATTCCAGACCTGTTTTCTCCTCTTGCTTCTTTCATGATAGTACTTAGCATGATGCAGTGGAAAGAGAAGTTCCCATGAAGATGAAGGGCCTGGGTTTGAATCCCAGCTCTGCTGATGACACCCATGTGATGTGAACAAGTCACAACCCCTCTCTGCCTCCATTTTCTCATCTGGAAAATGAAGAGCTTGGACTAAATGACTTCTAATGTCTCTAACAAATCTTTATGTTCATCTCGTCCTTTCTGACAGTTCCCTCTGAAGCCAATTCTGGAAAAAAAATGTATAGTCAGCAAAGTTTGTCTTGCATGATTCAACTCTTTCTTTATACTTCTCATTCTACCCTTTATGGGGATATTCCTTTCCAGTGCTTGAGCATACAGTGTGAATATTCTGATATGACACTTTTCATTAACAAAGTCATTAGGCCAGTCAGTGACACCATAGTAGGAACTGAATGTCATTATTCCCTCGCTCTCCTCTATGGATTTACACTGTAAGTCTTTGGGTTACTCTAGAATCGAAGTGCTCCATTCCCCTCCCCCAACCCCTTCAAAGATTTGGAAGCATTAGGAAGTTATCTGCTGGGCCAAGGAAGTCTTCCAAGAGCCTCTGAAATCATAGTAGTGGTCTATATTATTCATGAGAAATGCCTTCCCAGCTTATAATTTCTTAGTATCTTAGAAAGGTTCAGGGAAGGATGAAACAAGGGCAAAGATGTGACATTAATACAAACCTGCCTTTGGCTATTTAGAGGGCTGTCATATGGGAAAGGAAATAGACTTGTTCTGTTTGGCCCTGGAGGGCAGAACTAGGAAAAGTGGAAGGAAACTGAACAGAGACAGATATGGCATTGACATGAGGAGAAACTTCCTAATAATGAGAGCTGTCCAAAAATGGAATGTGTTGCTCGGAAAAGTAGTACTTTCCCCATTAGTGGAAGTATTGAAACAGAGATGGATAACTGCCTGGGAGGGTAAGAGGTGGTTCCTATTCTTCCTCAAATGCATACTGTACCAGATGATCTAGGTTCATGTCTGAGCCCAAGTTTCTAAGATTCTGAGATGTGCTCTAATTTTTCTGGTTTTTCATGTAAATATTAATAATTACATGGAGATTTACTTGTATGAGTAATTATTATTATTATTATTACAGCTAGAATTTATATAGTGTTAAATTGTGCCAGGCATTGTGCAAAGGGAATAACAGGTATTATCTAATTTGACCCTCATAACAACCCTGTGAAATAGGTACCATCATTATCTCCATTTTAGATGGGGAAACTGAGGAAAATAGCATTAAATGACTTTGCTAAGGTCACACAGTTAGTGTGTGGCCAGATTTGAACTCAGCTCACTAAGAGTACCAAACACTAATGCTGTATATTCTGCCAAGTAGTATATCCTACTAAGCTAGCCTGACTTTATTTTTAAAGATGGTTGATACACTGAATCAGAATGACAAGGACATTGGGGAAGTTGGCAGAGACCCTTATTTATTTTTCTTCAGCCTGAGAGTCTCCATGGGAGTTAAGACACTTCAGGGAAAAGGAGGCAGATCTGATGATGGGTCTTATGGAGAAGCAGAAACCTATTCATGATGCGGTAGAGCTGTGGATATATGATTGTGCCTCATATTTTCCCCTCTTTCCATTCTTTCACCAAAGAAACTTTCTTTATCTGCATTATCTTTTATTCCATTCACAACAGCTAGACAAATCTTAATGTCGGGAAAACCATAGTGAATTTTAAAAGATACCAAAACCACTCAGAAACCCTACTACATACAGAAAGCATCGTGCTGTGAAAAGACACTGAGGCAGCTAGATGGCATGATGGATAGAGTGCCAGATCTGGAGTCAAGAAAATGTGAGTTAAAATTCTACTTCAGACACTAGCTGTGTGACGCTGGCCAAGTAACTTGATCTCTGCCTCAGTTTCCTCATCTGAAAAATGGGGATAATAAAAGCATCTATCTCCCAGAGTCATGATGAAGATCAAATGAGATAACAATTGTAAAATGTTTAGTACAGTGCCTAGAAAATATTAAGTGCCATATAAATGTTACCTACATGATGATGATGATGATGTAAGCAGAGTAACTTTAGGAAGACGAGGAGCATAGATTAGGTCAAAGGTCCCTATTATCTCTAAAGCTCATGATTCTTTGTTTGTAGGGCATCAGATGGAATTAAAATTTCCTCTAACCTAAGAAAGAAACAAAAAGCTTATAATTAACCATCCTGAGCCTCAGTTTGTTCGTCTAAAAAATAGGGATAATAATCCTTGCACTACTAACTTCATATAGTTGTTGTGAAGATCCAATGAAAGAGAAAAACAGTTGCAAAGGGCAGTGTGATTATTGAAGCATTACAGCAATTGAGCTATTATTACTTACTGGCCATTAAATGCCACCTTAGTGCAAACTGCCAGGCCAGATGCTGGCTTTTGTTTTTGTTTGGCGATTTTTGTTTTTGTTACAGAAAGAACACCTGCTAGCTTAACTTATTATTACTTGTGCTTCTGCAGAAAATATGTTGCTACCAAGCTTCACTGCTGGGCAGGTTGGCTGGTGAAACAAAAGTTCTTCTGTGCCAGTAAATCAAGAAAAATGACAGCCCTAAAAATAGTTTTACCTATCATGAGATAATTATAACCCTGGAGAATTAGAAGCTTTAAGTAGTACACACAGCCTCATGCAACCTCCAGGGCACGATTCATCTCAAGCTAACCACACCCCTCTCAGGGACCAGCTGGCTAATTGCAAAAATCCCCTTCCCTATGTAGGCCACTGAAAAACAAAAAGATAAAAAAGAGACATTAGAAAGAAACATATCATAACTTCATTTTCCTCCTGTAAAATCATAGACATGCATCGGACCTCAGAGGTCATCCGGTCAAGCCTCCCCTCGAAGCCTGAATCTTAGAATCGGACCAAGAAGAAATATTAGTGGCCATCTTGTTCAACCTCTAATTAATAAGACAGGATTTTTGGCTTTAAAGGAATTTTTGGAAGTCATAGTAGAGATTCTGAATGGTGTTTCCACTATAACAGTGACTAGCCCTCAACCAGCCTCTATTCAAAGATATCTCTTTATAGAGAAAACCACCATCTCTCAAGGTGCCTTATTCTATATTGGGACTTTGATAATGTTTTTTAAGAAGTTCTAGATTTGGATCCCAACTGTCCCATTTATTATACTCTGTGAATAAATGAATTAATATAATATATAATAATTAATGAATAATTAATAAGTAAGTGCTTATTATTTGCCAATCATTGATGAAAATAAAAATACAAAAGCATATAATCTCTTTCCTCATGGAACTTATATTTTAATAATGGGCCAGACCTTTTTGTTCTAAGTATGCACATGGGAACTATGCAGATCAAGCCTAATATCTCCATGACATAGCAGCCATTCAGATATTTAATACTAAACGAAGAACCAAAAAAGTATGTGAAAGAACAATAAGGAAGAAAAGGTAGAGTGATAAGGATGATATAAATAGAAAGTGAGAAGGAAGAGGAGAGAAAAATGACTTAATAAAACTATTTTCTGAGTCTCTAATTTGAATCATAATTCAAATATAGGATGAATTTGCAAAATCCTTATTAAAACATCAAGCTTCAAGTCCTGAGACAGACAAATCTTTGTAACATCAGCATTGTTCCAGAGTAGCTATACGGCTGAGAGACAAGGGCAACTATTGTCTCTCCAGAGACTGAAAGTTGAACAATGTCCAAACGGTCATGTAAATTGTGTGCCTACTTCCCAATGTTGCTCTAAAGAAAATGTTTTGTAAACTGGGATAGGAAATGCAAATGTTTGTCAAAGGCACACTATTTAAGGAGATTTATATTCCCCCCAAAGAGTAAACCAATTTCAAAAGATGTTTAAAATACCTGGATATTTTTCCCTTTCAAATACTTCAATGGCTCTCTGAACTTACCAATGGGGGCATGGTCCTTCCCATGACAATCATAGAACAACTTTGCTGTGAATATCATTAGTATGCTGCATAGAATTATTCAACCATAATTTGAAGGATATTGGCAAATAAATGCATGATGTAAAGATTTTTAGGGTGAAAAGTTGAATTAAATATGTTGCCCAGCATCCACCAGGAAGAACACGTGTGTGTGTGAGTGTGTGTGTGTGTGAGTGTGTGTGTGTGTGTGTAGTTGCCAATGAACTTAGAATTGAAAGACCTTTATTCAATATTTTGCTCATATTAGACACGTACCTATGGATTATCGGATAATAAGAGAGTTGTGGAAAAGGTATTTTGCAAGCCTTAAAATTTAAATGCATGTGATTTATTATTCTTATACAGCCTACTTCATAAATAAAATGTTATGTAAACTGGTAAGGGAAATATAAATAGTTCTATTTAAAGAGAGTAATTTCTTCCCCAAAGAGGGGACCATTACATAAATATGTATAAAATAATGTGTGTATACACAAATACATATTTTGCATGCATATATTTTAATAGCCTCAACCCCAACAATCATGACACATTCATGCCAGATTGCATTGTGTGACTCACGTTGTGCCATAAATCAATGTATAGGACTTTTTCCTCTTTTCTTCTTCTTCTCCTCCACCTCCCCTCTCCCCATTTCCTTTAAATTTTGGAAGGAGATAGATTAGAATCTCACACAAGGCAAACAGGCATAGGAGTGTCATACTTCTGGGAAAAGAGTACATACCCCTACCTGTATCAATAAGTTCAGAGATCCAGTGAAGTCTTTAAAAGGGGAAATATAACCAGTTATTTTAGACATCTTTTGTTAATGGTCTAGTCTTTGGGAAAAGATGAGTCTTTTAAAATAATTGTGTCATTAACTCATATTCATATTTCACTTGCCAGTTTACAAAACATTTTCTTTATTGCAACACTGAAGTAAGCTGTGTAAGAACAATAAATCACATGTATTTTAACTTTAAGGTTTATAAAATACCTTTTACACAACCCACTTATTATCCTATCAATCATAATCACATGTCTAGTAAGTATGACCCAGATCTTGTTAAGGTCTTCACATTCAAGTTTATTTGGGTATACACACACGCACACACACACACACACACACACACACACACACACACACACTTATTCATTCACTGGTATGTTCTTCCTGGTGGATTCTGTGTAATGGATTAACTTCAATTTTACCATTTAAAAAGTCTTTAAAAACATTCAATATTTCCAGGTCCTGTGCTCAGCATCAGTGGTGAATGAACTCCTAAAAGGAGTTTACAATTTAATATAATTTAAATTATCTAGCTTCTCACCTAGTCAACTAAACCCTTCGGGTTTAGTTGTCCAATATGTCTTGCATTTATATAAAACAATATAATGCTATCTAAAGTCTACCATTTTCTTGTTTATTCTGATTGTAGCAACACATCAAATTCAAACTCAAATTGAAGAAAATAGAGAAAACCATCAGACCATATGGGTTTGATCTAAATACTATCCTTCATGAATATGAAGTGGCAGTGATGAATAGATTTAAAGGATTAGGTAGATCTGGTTAATAGAGTGCCTGAAGAACTATGGACACAGATACTCAATGTTGTACAGGAGTCAGAAAAACAAACAAACAAAATTCCAAAGTAAAAGAATATCGAGAAAACAAAATGTCTATTTGGTGAAGGTTTACAAATAGCAGAGGAAAGAATGAAAGTGTAAAGTAAAGAGAAAGGGAAAGGTAGACTGAATGCAGAATTCCAGAGAATAGCAAGGAGAAATTAAAAAAAAAAGATTTTCTTTAATGAACAATGCAAAAAAAAAAACAGAAGAAAACAATGGAATGGGAAAGATAAGAGAACTGTTTAAGAAAATTAGGGATATCAATGAAATGTTTCATGCAAAAACAGTCATGATAAAAGACAAAAATGGTGGGGATTTAATAGAAGCAGAAGAGAGCAAGAAGAGATGGCAAGATTATGCAGATAGCCACTAGGGTGAGTTACTAATCTAGATCCAGACATCCTGTAGAATGAAGTCAAGTGGGCCTTGGGTATCACTGCTGACAGTAAGGGTGGTGAAAGTGACAGAATATCAACTCATTTGAGTTATTGAAAATCCTCAAAGATGGGGCTGTTAAAGTGCTTTATTCAACATGCCAGCAAATTTGGAAAACTCAACAGTGGCCACTGGATTGGAAAAGATCAATTTATGTAACAGTCCTAAAAAGGGCAATGCTAAGGAATGTTTTAATCACCAAACAATTATGCTCATTTCACATACTAGAAAATTATGTTTAAGATTCTGCCAACCAGACTTCAGCAATATGTCAACCAAGAATTACCAGAAGAGCAGGCTGGTCTTTGAAGAGGCATAGAAACTAGAGATCAAATTGTCAACACTCACTGGATTAGGAAAAAGCAAGGGAGTGCCAGAAAAACAAACAAACAAGCACACCAAAAAATCTATTTCTGCTTCATTGACTACAACTAAAGCCTTTGACTGAGGATCAAGTTCTCTATGAGATGGGAATAACCAATCATCTTATTTGTCTCCTGAGGAAGCCGTATATGAGTCAAGAAGTAACAGTTCTAAACAAACATGGAACAACTGATTGGTTTATGACTGGAAAAGGAGTATGACAAGGCTGTATATTGTTATCTTATTTATTTAACTTACATGAGGAGTACATCATGAGAATTGGTTAATCAAAAGCTAGGAGTAAGGTTGCTGGGAGACATATCAACAATCTCAAATATGCAGATGGTACAACTCTGATGACAGAAAGTGAAGAATTAAAAAGCCTCTTAATGAGCATGAAAGAGGAAAGTGTAAAAGATGGCTTGAAGCTTAACATCAAAACAACAAAAAAAAAACTGAGATCATGGCATCTGGTCCCACCACCTTCTGGAAAATAGAGGGAGAAGAAATGGAAGCAATGTCAGGCTTCATATTCTTGGGCTCAAAAGCAGAGACAAGTCCTAGTCAACAAAGGGCCGGCCATACAGTCAAAGCTGCAGTTTCTTTAGTAGCAATATATGGCTTAGAGAGTGGGACAATAAAGAAAGGTGAGCACTACAGAACTGACACTTTCAATTTGTGGTGCCAAAGATTTTTGACAATCCCTTGGACAGCAATGAGATCAAATTAGTCAATACTTACAGGAATTAACTCAGACTTTTCACTGAAAGGACAAATACTGAAGCTGAAGCTTAAATACTTTGGCCACATAATGAGAACAAAGGACTCATTGGAAAAGACCCTCATGCAGATAAAGATTAGAAGGCAAAAGTAAAAGGGGATGGTGGAAGATAAGATGGATAGATAGTCATAGAAGCAAGTAACATGAGCTTGGGCAGACTTCAGGAGAAAGTGGAGAAGAGAAGGGCCTGTGGGGTCACAGAGATTCAGACAGGATTGAATGACTGAACAACAACAACAAAAGTAGTATTCCATTGATACAATGTCTGACTCTTTTTTTGGGGGGGGGAGGAGGTCTTTAGTATTTTCTCTCAGAAATGCCAATATTAACAAACTCATCTTTAAACATACAGAGGAAGCATCTTCTATATATAACCTTATTTATGACCTCCTAATATAATCCAACACTACATTTAGATTAGTGGAACATGCAATATTGGAACTAGAAGGTAACTTAAAATTTAAATTAAATTAAAATTAGAATTTTAGCATTTAGGGTGTTAAAAGTGATTGATAATATTTTGCTATTAGCCCACAGAGTTACAGTGATGGAAAGAGCATGAGACTATAGGAGGAAACTTAGAATGCACAATTTTAAAGCCTAAAGAACCCTTAGACCACAGAACATTAAATCTTAGAGCTGGATATAGAATATTACAGCACAAATTATGGAATTTTGATGACAAAAATCATCTTGGGGAATAGATTGTTTTATATATATAAAACCTAGATATTCAGTGCAATCCCCCCAGTTTTAAAGATGAAGAAATTGTGATTCTGCAGGGAATGTCACTTAGCCTAACTCACATATCTCCTTGACTAGATGATCATCGCAAAAAAAATTATGGAAGAAAATGTGGGTATATACACTCTGCATCCCAATATGAGTTAAAAGATTTTAAAAATTACATGACCAGCAGGTTGCTTCTTTAATGCCCCCCAAAGTCTTGACTTTTTCACTGAAGTATTGATTTGTTAAATTAAATTTATTAAATAGTTGAATATTTTCATATTCTGTAGACACATCTTCATTTCTTTAATCATTTGTGGGGAGAAGGAACTGGGTAACAACTCATGTGAACAAAAAAAACATCATGTTATTAATGACTATAATCTCAATATGAGTCAGCAGTATAACATAGCTAGCAAAAACAAAAAATCTTAGGCTTCATTTCTTTGATTGTACTGTGTCCGTATACGATAACATCTTGAGTGCTGTGCTCAGTTCTAGATACCACATTTTAGGGAAAACAAAACAAATAAACAACAAAAAAACCTAAGAAAAGCTGGAAACCATTCAGAAGAAGGGAAGCAGAGTGAGAAGCAACTGGAAATCATATCACATGAGGAATAAATGAAAAACTTGGGAATGTTTAGCATAGAAAAAAAAATATGACCCAGCAATACCACTAATTTGGTCTATTTGCAAAGATGATTAGGGAAAAAGGAAAAGAACCTATGTGATCAAAAATGTTTATAGCAGCTCTCTTTGAGGTGGCAAAGAACTGGAAATCATAGAGAGATTCATCAATTGGGGAATGGCTGAACAAATTGTGGTATGTGAATATGAAGTAGCACTGTGCTTTAAGAAATAATGAGCTTAATGATCTTAGGAAAAACATGGCAAAACTTGCAGAAATAATGCAGAGCTAAATGAGCAGAACCAAGAGAATATTGTAAACAGTAACAGAAATATTGTTTTGAGAATGACTTTGAGTGAATAAGTTATTTTTTCCTATGATAAATACTCAAATTAACTATCAAGGACATATGAAGAAAGACTCTATCTGAATACCAAGAAAGAACTGATGAATAGATGTATAGAATTAGTTTACATATATACATACATACACATATATGTGTGCATGTATATGTATAATATATGTGTGTATGTGCATCTCTAGGGTGGGGTGGGGGAGGGAAGAAAAGAGGAAAAAAAATGATAATTTTGTCGTTTATTTGAAAGGAATAATAAGTTATGCATAGTAGATTTGCAATTTCATGTACAATTATCTTTTTTATTGTACTATGTTCTTAAAATGCTTGTTTTATTCCATAAATTAAAAAAGAAAAAATTTTAAAAAGAAAGAAAAGACCTTAGGTGGATACAATCATTGTTCTCAAATACATAAAAAGTTGTCATATTTAGCCTGAAAACAGAGGACCAATGGGCAACAATTAAATGGAGTTAGATATTGCTGCAGCATATAGGAGAATTATCCAATAAGCAGACCTGCTTAAACATTAAGTGACCTAGCTGATCAAGGTGTGAATTTCCTGCCACAGTTATATTCTAAGTATTGACTTCCATGTATACAAATGATCTGTGATTTTGACACTGTGGGACCATCTCCATCAAAGATGATGAGCCTTCTCTGACTTGGGGGATAAATCTAAAGAGATGCCTGAAATACAGCAAGGTTAAACAGATTTCTTAGAGTAAAAGAACTGGTAATACATACAATTACTCGTCAATGATGTTGGACTGATCATTAATTTATTAGGCAAGAGGAAAGATTTATTCATTTCAGAGGTTCTATAGCAAGTGTCCTTAACCTGGGCTCCTCTCATTTGTGTGTGTATGTGTGTGTGTGTGTGTGTGTGTGTGAGAGAGAGAGAGATGTGTAGAGAGAGAGAGAGAGAGAGAGAGAGAGAGAGAGAGAGATACAGAGATACAGAGATATAGATATGGGTGGTAGAGTGCCAGGTCTAGAGTCAGGAAGACCTGGGTTCAAATTTGACTTCAAACACTTATTCGCTTTGTGACTTTGGGCAAATCACATAACTTCTGCATATCTCAGTTTTCTCATCTGTAAAATGGGGTTAATAACAGCAAGTACCTCTAGCAGTTGTGCACATTGGATGACATAATAATTGTAAAGCATTTAGCACAGGGCCAAGCATATAGTAATATATAAATATTAGTATTATCAATAGCAGCATATACATTATATATCTAACATTTCAAAAGAACTGATTTCCTTTAAAATTCTATACATTTTATATTGCGCATTTAAAAACATGATTCTGAAAAGAGGTCTATAGGCTTCACCATTCTGCCAAAGATGTCCACAACACCAAAAAAGGATAAAAGCCCTATCTATTACAGGGAAAGTCTTGGAAAAGAACATTAGGAAGGATGGCTTACTTTTTTGTTACTTCAGCTGTCCTGTAATGGGTTAAGTTTAGTAATTCAGTTCTCTTACTAATCTGTTCCATTCTTGCCTCAAGAAATTATGCTAACCTTGGGGGATGCAGCTTGCCATAAGGGAGTTGGGCATAATATCTTTACACCACCAAGCTGTCCTTCAAGGATGTCTGGTTTGCTATCCAAAGAAATCTGGGCCACTATCTTGCAGGTAAACTCAAACAATGAACACTTCTTAGTCACAGGAGGATAGAGGAGGATTATTGCTAGGCCCCATTCCCAACTTGCAGTGAATCATATAGTCCCCTGTGCCTTAGGTTTGTAACCAATCATGTTGCCCACAACCACATGATGTCACCTACTCTGTTCTGTTCTTTGTTTAGTACTTCCCAAAAACCTAAAAAAGGAACCATCCTTTTGTTTGGGGCCTTTGGCTGGAAATGAGATTGACCCATATCATTCACAGGTTACCAGCCCTTTTAATAAAGTGTTATCTTGTTTAAATAAACATGCCTCAGTTAACCTTTTTGGTTAATTTCACTCCCAAAAGTAGCAAAATTCTATTTTCATTAAAATTAAAAAGCATCTTATCTATTTACTTTCTAAACCTCACAAAAGTGAATACTTTTGGGAGTGGGTGGGTGGAAGGAGATAGTTTGCTATTTTCCTTTCAAAGCTGGGGGTCAGAGATAGACAGTATTTAGACTCAGTGAACAACATTGGTACATCCAAAATTAGCCTCCAAGTTCAGGGCTTTTACTGCTGGCCTTCTCTGTAAGTATGTCCTTAGAGTCCTATGCCTAGCATTGAACACTCACTGAAAAATTCTTTGCGATTTCTGCAGAGCATGGAATTATAAAGAGGAAACTCTTCTTTTCTTTTTTTTCCTCCACACCTTGGCTTGGCATTAATACTTTGTTCTTGGTCAAATCACCTCCACTTCCATTTGTCTCAGTTTCTTCCTCAGTAAAATGAGAATGATAATTCTTGTAACTTCTAAGGAGCATTGTTGAAAGAATAAAATTATAAAATACATGCGAGACTTCTTTAAAAACAAATATGAACTAATATGAAAATGCATGAGATCTTTATAGTCCATTATCATCTTATTTCCTATATCTAATTTCGCTCATTATTAATTGTACCTTTAAAAAGCACTCCTCATTCTCCCTATGTTGCTTAATTAACTCAGATGTTCCAAAGAAAGCAAATTAACTTTAGCAGTGGAGAATTTGATATTTCTGCCATCCAATCAGATGGTTGCAATGAGAAAGAAACATTATAAAATATGCAGAAATAGATTTAGTTTTGAAATATAAAGCTGACTGCAAACAGTAGCAGCAGCAGCAGCTTGAGTAAAGGAGTAGAATTGTTCGGCAAGTCTGGACTATTTATACAATCAAACTGGACAATTTAAACACAGAGGCATCAGGGCATTATAGAAAATGCAATGTACTCATAAGGAGACCTGGGTTCTAGCATCCCTTCTTCATTTATAATATCAGCTTATATTTACAAAATACTTGAGGATTTGCAAAGTCCTTTACATATGGTGCCTATTTTGGTATCCATGATCTAGTTTAAAAAAAAACTGACCCTTTCTGAGATGCAATAACCATACATATAAACAAAGAGATTAAATGTGATAATTTCCAAAGCCCTTTCGTCCTCTAAGGTCCTATGGAAAAGACACAAGTCAGTCAACAAACATTTATTAAGAATCATCTATGTGCCAGATACTGAAGTCTGGAGATATGAGGGAAGGTAAAAACATGATCCCTGCCCTCAGGGAGTTCACATTCTAATAGGGGGAGACAACATGCAAACAATTATGTATATATGGAAGAACACCAATCAGATGATTGTAATAGTCCACAAATGAGGTGATGAAAGCCTGTTCCAAGGTAGCAGCTCTGTTCCCCATCACAAAAACAGATTACTAAATAACCACAAAAACGTTTTGTTAGCCGAGGTCTTCAACACTGAACTCATACAGCCCACTGTAAATGAACTGTGGTTCCTTATTGACTACAAAGGTTTTTTTTGTTTTTTTGTTTTTTTTTTTAAAGAAGGAATTTGAAAGGAATATAAACTGACATGAAAAATATCTGTAGTGGTTGTTGAAAAAGTTAACATCGATGACTATATTGTTCTTGTTTTGAGATCATTGCAGTTTATTAAGGAAAAGATGTATTCATGTATGCATGCATGAGTTCTTTATACTCCTTTATAATCTTATTTCCTAATTTCTAATTCCTCTCATTATTAATTGTACTTTTAAAAAGCACTCCTCTCATGCACTCTCTGTGGCTTAATTAACCCAAACATTCCGAAGAGAGCAAATGAATTTTAGCAGTAGAGTATTGTGATACTGCCATCATCCAATTAGATAATTGCAAAGAGGAAGAGCCATTATGAAGTATGTAAAAATTGGATTTAGTTTTCAAATATATTATGAAGTTGATAATGATCTGACAAAAGGACCATGTTGCTATCTTATAACAAACCATAATTTCTTTAAATGGAGTTGACATTCCACACAGTAACCAACCACTGGAAAACCAATGACACATAGTAAATGCACATACGAAGCACTAAATTAATGTTTAGTAAGTGGCTTTTGATCTTTTCTCGTGATAATGACATCATAAATTCTTAAATTATTGAAGTAAGCATAGGACATAGTTGAGTTCCCTCTGTACCTAATTGATCCTTTCGTTCTAAAAGAATACATTGAAATTCAGTAATCAATTAGTGGGTATATCTGAAAGGTATAAAGAATTCATTCTAAATAACCCATATTCAAATATATGAATTTTGGCCTATCTATACACTTAAAGTTCCCAAAATGCTTGCCTATGCTTCACTTCATTCTGAACTATGGAGATCTCATATTTTATAATAATATCATTCTCTATAGAAAGTGAAGTATGTGTGAATGCAAAATATTTTATTCTATATATTTATAGGATGATAAATACCTTGTGAATGTTCCAGTCGAACTGGTCCAACCCAGTAGCCAATTCATAATGACATAGGTTGAGTTGTGGGCCATACCCCTAGGTTCAGAATATCTCTTTTTTCTTCCCAAATCAGGATTTCATTTTTATTTTTAACATATAAAATGTTCTTTATATAGGTTTTTAATATCCCTTACAAACAAAAGATCATGTTCCTTCTGTTGGCAGAGAATCTTTTTCAATTAGTAGCAGAAAAAAAAAGGAAAGGTAACATGCCTTTGAAAAACTACTACAGCAGCTCAGTTTTCCTATGAAAAGATTTCATGTTGACTTGCAATGATATCTATATAGTGTATCAGATTATATAAAAATATACGTCTTTTTTCGTATTCATCCAATGTAGAGATAAAATAGAGATAATAAGGATCTTAAGAATCCAACATGTGCCAAGCACTGCTCTAGGAGTTAAATGTGGCATAAAGATAAATAAGACAAAGTCTCTGCCCTTGGTGCTCACCATCTATGTTATGATAATAGCTTGCATTCTATAAAACTATAATGACCACGAAGAACTTCTTTCACAACCACTAAAGTAATACTCCTATTATCCTCATCATTTTACAAGTGAAGAAGCTGAGGTAGGAAAGGTAGGAAGTGATGAAATGCCTTCCCAAGAGGTCACTTAGATAATATGGGTTGTTAGACTTGAGCCCAATCTATTTTAATTCTAACCTGGACACACCACTTTGAGAGCTCACTTACAGATTTTTCCACCATATGTCAGTAAGCTCATTATTGGGAAAACTTCATCGCAATGCAAGATACCATCAAACCTTGGCTCCCCGTTTCATCACCACCTTCTGCCCTTCTCATTGGAAGGTAGAATCATTAACTCCAAACCTCCATTTAAGGAGGGGACTCTGCTCAGAAATCTATCATTTCTTTGAGACTTCTTGGACTTTTCCACAATGCTCTGGTGTATATAAGTGTGTGTGTGTGTGTGTGTGTGTGTATGTGTGTATGTATATGCATATGATGTATGTATATGTATACACATATATATATATATATATACAAGCATGCATGCATACATATCTATCTCCATCTATCTATCTATCTATCTATCAATCTATTTATCTATCTATCTATCTGTCAATCTGTCTATCAATCTATCTATCTATCTATCTATCTATCTATCTATCTATCTATCTATCTATCTATTTATCTATCTATCAGAAGCATTAAGCACGGTGTTTGGCCCATAGTAGGTGCTTAATAAATGTTTATCAACTGAGTCTACCTCCATACTTATCCTCAACATCTTACCCCCTCTAGGAAGATCAACCACTAGTGACTGGTTGTTCCTCCAGGGCTTCTCACTTACCTTGTCACCCTCTGCCTGGCAGTTATTATATAGCTTTTCATATCATAAACATTAAATGTGTTTGTTGAATAGATAAATGTACTGAGTTGTGACTGAAAAAATATCATGATGAATACATCATATATAAATGTCATTAAAGTTCTGAGGAAGAGAACACAGAGGTTACTAGTTGCACACAGATTTCAAGTTTATAGAGTATCTGCCACCTGATTGCTTGTTGTCCTTCATTCTTGAAGAGGACCAAAATGACATCACTATGCTGCATTGTGTCTAACTGTGGCTGATCAGGCCAATGTGAACTCAGAATGCTCTACCACAGGTCGGGCACAAATAGTCCGTGTGAACATTTGGGGTGGATGCTCCAAACTTGTGCATCCAGCATTTCCTTTGAGCTATTTCAAATCTGCCACCTAATATCCTTTGCAGGAAGTACCTTATGTGAGGAGTTTCCTTAGGAGTAAATTTGATTAGCAAAGGAGAGAGTGGAGAGGAAAGAAGAGAGTTTGGGAGTAAGCCTTGAAATTGGGGAGAGGGGGGTCACACATAGGAGGTAGGAGAAGAGTAAAGAACCAGGAGTAATAGCAAATACAAGTGGTTTGATAGGTAGGAGAGAATAGTGTCACAGAATCTAAATGAGGAGAGAGTATTCAATAGTATAAAAAGCTGCAGAAAGGTCAAGGATGAGAACAGTGAAGATGCCATCATATTTAACACTTTGAGAGGTGACTGGTGACATTTGAGACTGCAACTTCAGCACACTATTCTCATGGAAGCTTGTACAAGGTAGGCACTTAGTAAAAGTTAGTTTTTTTTTTTTCTTTCCTTAAAGTTAAATGACCTTGAAGCTCCATTCCAACTAAGATTCTGTGATACTCTGGCTTTCACCTTCAGTGCTAAATAGTGAAAAGTGACATTTATAATGATAATCCTGAGATCTAGTGAAATACTAGATTGTTTCTGAGTCAACAAAGAAAAACCCTATTACTTTAATATGGTCTTAGCACGATGTAATTTGCAAAATCTTCCTCATATTAAAAAAAATGAACAAAAACAAAGATTGCTACTTAGGCACAGTGACTATGACATCTGTTTTTGAAAATAGATTTATTAATGTATTTTTTATTTCATCTAGATTTTTCCCTGTATTCCTCTTAATATCCATCCCAGAAACAAATCCTTTAAAATACAAATATTTTACTGAAATAAAAAGAGGAAGATGAGAAAAAATCATTAAAATTTATTAACACATTAAAAATATTTAATATTATATGTAATACTTAACGCTCCTGCACCCCAATTTTTGTAATAGAGCTGGGAGAGGACTCTCCTTAATTTCTTCCTTAATGGCAAGTTTATTCTTTATAATTCTGCACAATTTACTTTCAATTGTTTCCTGGTTGTTGATCTTTCTATCTCCATTGTTGTATTATATTCCTGGCTTAGCTTCCTTCACTTTCCATCAGCTCCTGGATTCATAATGGTTGTTGTCACCTCTCTGTCAAGCAGAATTTTAATGTGAAAATACACATCCCTCACTTTCTTACTCAATTTGGATGAAATAAAGGAGAGCTTGTTCTATTAACAGAATATGAGAATATAGTAAAAACAGGACAAAGGATTCAGATGACTATGATATGGATTTGAATACTGGTTCTTTCTTGCTCTCTCTGAAATTTGCAAGTCTCATCACCTCTTTTACACTCAGTTTCCCCATCTGTAAAACAAGTAATTTTGACTGGATGATATCTTATATCCCTTTTACCCTGAAATCTTATGATATGAACTTGAGTTCTCCTTCCTCTCTGTATCTGAGAGCAACTATGTATAAGAATTTTAAAAGTGGGGGCAGAGTCAAGATCATGGATTAGATTCTACTCAATTGGATTTTTTCAGCTTTCCCCTCCAAACAACTTTATGCCTCAGATCAAACTTTGGAATGGTAGAGCCAAAGAAAAGTCATGGAGAGACATTTTTCTGGCCTAAGAAAACTTGGGAGGTCATCAGAAGAACTCTGTGACACTGAAGTGGTGGCATGTCTGGAGTTCACAAATACAAAGGCAGTAACAAAAGACACAGTAGCAGCAGCAGCACCTTTAGTAGCTCTCAGCCCAGAGATAGTAAAAGTGTCAGAAAACTTGTGAGAAGGATATTATAGGGAATTCTTTGCTAGCACTGGGTACAGCTGGCAGAGACTGGCAACTCCATATGCTGTTCATAGTTTCAGGACAGAGAGGAATGCTTGGGCTCAGTCACAAAAGATCAGGGGCCCTGTTCACAGTTCCAAGATAAAAAGGAACACTAGAACTTGTGGCTGCAGGGGTCCAATGGCCCTTCCTGATTAAAGACCAGAGTCAAGGAGAGTAATTATTCTGCCTTTTCCAGGATCACACCACCTTGGAAGGACCAAAAACTTGCAGACCCCAGAACTAGTTCTCAATATAGGAGCATGAAAAAGCCTGCAGCTTGGCACAATGCTTCCTCACCCCAAAGTGAGCAGATCCCAACTTTAATATAAAGTTCAAAATCAAGAATTAGGTTGGGAAAATGAGCAAAGAATAACAACAACAAACTTGACCACAAAAAAACACTATCATGGCAGAGAAGATTTGGCATAAATTTAGAAAAACAAAGATACCAATGTGAAAGCAGCTCCAAACAAATCCTCAAAGAAAAATGCTAACTGGACTCAAGGTCAACAAAAATTCCTGTAAGAGTTAAGGAAAGATAAGAGTGGTAAAGGGGAAAAAAAGGAAAAGAAATGAGAGTGATAGAAGAAAATTATGAAAAGAGAATTTATAGCTTGGTAAAAGAGGCACAAAAATACTTAAGAAAATAACAACTTAAAATAACAGAATTGGCCCAATGGTAAAAAGTGACGAAAATTCATTGAAGAAAAGAACTCCTTAAAAATTATAATTGGGCAAATGGAAGCTGACTCCATGAGTGTTCAAGAAACAATAAAACATAGTCAAATAATTTTTGAAATAGAAGAAATTGCAAACTATTTCATTGAAGAAAAAATCAACAGACCTAGAAAACAGATAAAGAAGAGATAATTAAAAAAAAAAGTTAGACTATCTGAAAACTATGATCAAAGAAAGATCTCTGACATCATCTTTCAAGAAATTATCAAGGAAAACTGCCCTGATATCTTAGAGTCAGAGGATAAAATAAGAATGAAAAGAATCCACTGATCACCTCCTTAAAGAGATCCCAAAATGAGAACTCCCAGGAATATTGTAGTCAATTTTTCGAGCTCCCAGCTAAAAAAAAAAAAGGAAATACTTCAAATATTGTGGAGCCACAGTCAGGATCACTCAAGCTTTAGCAGCTTCCATGTTAAAGATGTTAAAGGAGTGTTTGGAATATGATATTCTGGAGGGCAAAGAAGCTAGGATTACAAGAAAGAACAACCTACCCAGCAAACCGAGTATAATCTTTCCAGGGAAAAGATATTTAATGAAATAGAGGAATTTCAACCATTCCTAATGAAAAGACCAGAGTTAAATAGAAAATTTGACTTTCAAACAGAAGACTTAAGAGAAGCATAATAAGGTAATAGTGAAAGAGAAATCACAAGGTACTAGATAAGGTTAAATGAGTTTATATGGGAAGATGATACATGTAATTCCTAAGAACTTCGTCATTATTAAGGCAGTTAAAAGGAGTTTGCATAGACGGAGGGCATGGATATTAGTTGATTATGTTGGAATGATCTCAATAAAAATAAAAGAAGTGAAAAAAGGAATACTTTAGGAGAAGGGGAAAGGGAGAGGTAGAATGGTGAATTTTTTTCACATAAAAAAGGCACCCAAGGAAGAGCTTTTATAGTGGAGGGAGAAATAGGGTGGTGGTAGCAGCAATGCTTCAACTTCACTCTCATTTGAATTGGTTCAAAGAGGGAATAATATATATTCACTCTGAGTTGTGTATAGAAATAAAACTTACCCAATAGGGAAATAAGAAGAAAAAATAATGAAGTGGGGAATGGTAAAAGGGTGAACAGATTAAAGGAGGCAGTGGTTGGAAGCAAAATAGACTTTTGAGGAAGGACAGGATAAAGACAGAGAAAGAAGAAGAAACAAAAGAAAATGGCATGAAGTTAAAAACCTAGTCATCATAATTGTGATTGCGAATGAGATGAGCTTACACATAAAACAAAATTGGATAGGAGAATGAATTAGAAACCAGAATCCAACAGTATGTTGTTTACAAGAGAAATATTTAAAACAAAAATATACTCAGAGAAATCAAATAGAGTGTTGGAACAGACGCTAATACATTTCAGATAAGGGCGAGGGTAGCAATCATGATCTCAGGCAAAGAAAAAACAAAAACAGACCTAATTATAAAGGATAATCAGGGAAACTACGTATTGCTAAAGAGGCCTATTAAATGGAAAATGAAGTCATATAAAAAATTATAACAGTTTTCTCTGATAAAGTCCTTATTTCTCAAATGTGTACTGAAAATAGAACTGAGTCAAATTTGTGAAAATGAGAACGATTCTCCAATTGATAATCAAAGGACATAAATAGGCAGATGTCTGAAGAATAAATCAAAGCTATCTCTAATCATATGAAAAAATGCTCTAAATCACTACTGATTAGAGAAAGGAAAATTAAAATTGTTCTGAGGCATCACTTCACACTTATCAGAAATGACAAATGCTGGAAGGGTTGAGGAAAAAATGGGCACATTAACATATTGTTGGTGGAGTAGTACACTTGTCCAACCATTCTGGAGAACAATTTGAACTTGGGCCCAGAGGACTAAAACGCTATGCAGAAATATAATTACTAGGTCTTCCTCAGAAAAGGATAAAAAAGAAAAGGACTTATAGATACAACTATACTTACAACAATTCTTTATGCGGTGCCTACTTGAGGAGATGCTCATCCATCAGGGAATGGTGGTACCATTTGTCATATATAATTGTGATGGAGTACTAGTGTACTCCATGGGAAATGATCAAGGGGGCTGATAAAAGTGAAGTGAGAAGAAATGGGAGATCACTGTGTACAAAGACTTAACTACTCTGATCAATGCAATGATCCAAGACAATTCTGAAGGGCTCATGATGAAACAATACCATCTACCTCCAAAGAAAGAACTGATAAACTCTGAGTGTGAATTGAAGCATAATTTTCTCACTTTATTTTTCTTGCTTTTGAAAAAAAAGCATAGCTAACATAAAAAACATTTTCCATGATTTCATATAAATAATTGATATTTTATCGTTTGGCTTTTCAGTGTCTCACAGGGTGTGAGAGGGAGGGAGAGAATTTGGAACTCAAAATTTAAAAAGAAAGAATGTTAAAAATAAATACATAATAAATTAAAAATATGCTTAAAATAAAATAAACAACTTGAAAAAAAAAGATTTTTAAAAAAGAAGAGAGAAGAGAGAGCTCCACAATACTAACCAACACACGGAAAATGTCTTCCAGTATTTGCTGTGTTCCACAACCATATTCTCCTCTCTCTGAAAAAAAAATGTGGAAGCTCCTTATTTCTTCCTCAGGGAAAACTTGGTTATTATAACTTCACAACATGCAGTTTTTATTTGCTTGTTACATTTGCTCTTTCCATTTTCATTGTGGTCTTCATTGACTCTAATTCTTTCCTCAGTTTCCTTACTTCACTTTGCATCATTTCATATGTCTACTAATGCTTCTCTGAATTCTCCATAAGCTTTATTTCTTAAAATATTACTACTACCACCACCACCATTACCACCACCATCACGATCAATAACATTTATATAGGTCTTTTACTTTTGCAAAACACATTGAAACATAGATATATCCCATTCAAATTATGAACAATATCTTGTTTACTCATTCTCCTAATCAATGAGTGTCTATTTGTTTTCCAAAGTAACTGCACTAAATAATTTTATAGACTTTATCATTGCAAGGAGAAAGGACAAACTGGATGTGAAAGTGATGAAAGCAATATGTGGCATAGTGCTGGACTGATTACAGACTTATCCTCTCCAAGCTAAATATTTACATTCAACAAAATCAAATTCCCCAAGACAAAATGACACCAGAAGACTTAAAGTCAACAGATTAAAGCACTTCTATGAGTGGGAATAGTTTATTGCTAAGTCAGGGGCAGAAAAGGAGTGGGTGGCTTTTAGATATTTGAGGTGCAGCACTCTATAAACTTATCTGGGTCAGAGCGCTGCCAAACATCAAGACATGTTTGACTAAAATGATAGGGGAAATTCAGAGGCTGATAAACGAAAAGTGAGAACTCCATAGGGTTTACCAGTAGAATGAGTCATCCATCTCTAAGAAGGCAGCATTTAACTCCATCAAAAGTAAAGTACAAACAAAGCTTAGAGAGATGCAGGATCCTTGACTCAGTATGAAAGCACATGAAATTCAATTTTACACTGATAGTAGCAATTCAAGGTGATTTTTTGATGCTCCAAAAGCAATTTATGGGCCAAAGACATATGCTGTATCTCAACTATTCAGTGCTGATGGGGCCACATTGATTAATGATAAGGATATGACTCTAGAGAGATGGGCTGAATACTTCCACCATTTTCAACAAATCATCATCAATCAATGCTGAAGCCATTAACCGTTTACCTATAGCTATTCCTTGCTAGACAGATTTCCAACTGAAGAAGAGGATTTGAATGCCATTCAGTTCCTCTCCTGTGGCAAAGCATCTGGGGCTGATTCTATTCCAGCTGAGATTTACAAGGTAGGAGGTCTATAGTTCACCATAAGGCTTACTAAAATTTTCCAGGTTATATGACAAGAGGAGTTTATCCCCAAGGAATTCAAGAATACCTCCATTATCCATCTGTATAAAGGCAAAGGAAACAGATTATCCTATGACAACCATGGGGGGGTGTCCCCTCTCTATGCTAGCAAGATTCTTGCCAAAGTCCACTTCTTAATAGGCTGCTCCTACAACTGGAAGATGGTAATAAACATGAGAGCCAATGTGGCTTGAGAATGGGCTGAGGAATGGTCCATAAAGTGTTTGCTGCCCAATAACTCCAGGAGAAATGCCAGGGGTGTAACAGAGGTCTGTACACAATGTTCATTGTCCTGACCAAGGTCTTTGATACTGTTAGTCCTGAGGGCTTAGGGAAGATCATATCCAAATTTGGTTGCCCAGAGAAATTAATTATTATCGTAAGTCAATTATCCCAGGTACTGGATAATGGACAGTGTCTCATGCTTTCCCAGTCACCAATGGAGTAAAACAAGTCTATGTGTTTGATCCCATGCTTTTCATTATTATATTTTCATCCATGTTGTCACATGTTTTCAATGAGAATGAACACAGCATCAAGGCCAATACCTCACCAATAGTAAATCATTCACCTTGAAAAGACTACAAGCCAAGACTAAAGTGGCATGAGTCTAGGTCAGGATTTTTTGTTTGCAGATGATTATGCACTCAGCGCAGACGCTGAAGCAGAGATGGGACAAAGCATTGATCGATTCTCTGCTGTTTAGGCTAATTTTGGCCTAACAATTAACACCAAGAAAATATAGGTGCTCTACCAGCCAGCACCACACCATCTGTACTATGGAACCATTGGTTACAGCCAATGGAGAAGTTCTGAATACTGTGGATAAGTTCACTTATCTTGGTAGTATATTTTCCAGGACACATCGATAACGACTTTGGTGCACACATTGCCAGAGTTAGCTCAGTGTTTGGGAGGCTCCAAAGGAAAGTGTGAGAGAGAAGATATATTACATTGTCTACCAACGTGAAGGTCTGTAGAGCCATTGTGCCGATCTCATTGTATACCTGTGAAACCTGGACACTATACCAGCCCCATGCCAGGAAACTGAATTGCTTTTATTAGAACTATCTTAGGAAGATTCTGAAGATCACCTGGCAGTATAAGATACCCAACACTGAGGTCCTCTCTTGGACTAAAGTGCCAAGCACTCAACCTACTGCAGAGAGCACAACTCTGATGGGCTGTCCACATTGTTCAAATGCCAAATGTACATTTGCCTAACAGACTTTTATAAAGTACTCACACAAGGCAAGCTTTCACATGATGGTCAGAAAAAGTGATGCGAGGAAACTCTCAGGGTCTCTTTTAAGAATTTTGAAATTAATTGCTTGAGACACTGGCACAGGACCACCCAGCATGGTGTGCCCTGAGCAAAGTAGAATTGAAGTAGCTCCAAAGAAATGCAAGAATCACAAATCTGGAGAATCTGCTGCAGATGTTTACATGGACTATTTGTGCCCAGCCTGGTAGAACATTCCAAGCTCATATTGGTCTGCTCATCCACAGTCGGACACCCCGTAACTTGACTCTAACATAGTGACGTCATTTTGGTTCTCTTTGAGAATGAAGGACAACAACCCATTAAATGATGTCAGAGAGCTATTTAAATATAAAGAACAAAACAATTATTGTGTAACTACTACGTGCAAAGGACTGTGTAAAATACTGTGCAATGTATGTGAAACAGCCCATGCTCTAAAAGGGGGAATGAAATGGAAGGGAATACAAACTTATGTAGTTTCTACTATGTGCCAGGAATTGTCTCCAGAATTTTTAAAAGTCCAGTGAAGGACATAACAGTTATCTAAGCACAATTTAATGGGGAAGACACTTCAAGTTTGGATCCTAATTTCAGTTCTACCACTTATTAGCTATGCAACCAAGGGCACATAACTTTGTCATGCTGACCCTTGGCTTCCTAAACTATTAAATGGGCCTTTAGAAATATTGTTACCTGCTTTACAGGCTTGTTGTGGGTATCAAATGAGACAATGTAGTCATAACACTTCAGAAACCACCAAGAATTCTATAATGTGAATAATTATTTTATTCTTATTTCTAAGTATCATACTGCTGTTGTCATTATTAAGCCAGTATTTAACAAAGGATATAGCCTATACCAGGACCCTATGATTGTAGATCTAGACCTGAAAAATACTTTGAAAACCATTTGGTACAGAAATCTCATTATACCTCGGTAAGATAGGCCAACACTTCTGTTTACATTTTTAACAATTGGCAAATTCAGGTTCTTGGACTTGAAATCCAAGTTTTTCACTAAATCCTACCTTCCCAATACTTTATAAATATTTGAGTAATAAATGAAATACTTATTTGTATTTTATTTTATATAAGTACTTATTTTATAATATAATATATTAGGCCATAAGTGCCCTAAGTGCTGCAGACAACGGGATGAGAAGCAGTAGCAGCGAGAAACATCAGTTAAAGGACAAATCGAAAAGATATTATGATGTCCTCTTTGTTAGCAAAACGGATCCATGTCACTAAAGGGATATGCTGGTTTGCTGGTCACCAGAGGAACAAAAGCACTTCAAGGACTTTCTTTAAGAGTAGGGCTCCTCTCTTCTCCATGATGAAAAGGAGTTATTTCCTTAAAGAATATATTTCATATCTGTAGGAGATCACCCTTTCAAGGTGAAAGGAGGGAGGTAGAGGAAGTGATGGAGTAAAGGGAATATTCCAGCCAAACTCTATCAACATCCCTCTACAAATAACTTTAAAATAAAGCATCAAATCAAATTCCAGAGCAACATACCCAACAAAACATCTGGGTGAGACATTTTTCTATCTCAAGGCAACTTATGAGGTTAGGAGAGGTCTATGGCACTGAGATGATGGCTGGCCCAGAGCATAGTGCACAACAACACTAGCTATGGGCCTTGGAGGCTGCAGTAGTGATCACAATAACAGCAGCAGCAGCAGCAGAAGGAACTGACATTGCCCAGAGATGGTAAGGAGATTGAACAATTGGTCTGAAATATATTACAGGGGACCCCTATGTGGATATTGGGTGTAGGAGTGGGTGCCTTTTGGCAACTCCATTGGCCATTACTCAGTTCTAGGTCGCAATTCCAAGGTGGCGGGAGACCAGAGGCACTAGTTCCTTTTAGTAGTCTTATGGTTGAAAGAAAAGTGCCAGTACTTGTGGCTGCAAGGTTGCAGGGGCTTTTCTGGGTAAGAACAAGAATACAGACTAGGAGAGCAGTGGCCACACCTCTTCCCAGATCTTATCAGCTTGGAAACACCAAAAACTTACAGTCTGCCAGAAAATAGCCATGGAAATAGCACCACAAAAAAGCCTGAATCTTGAGACAGTGATCCCTAACCCCCACCTCAGAGGTCAGCAGAGCCCAACTCTAACATAAAATTCAGAGTCAAGAAGTACGTTGGAAAATTGAGCAAACAAACAAACAGAAAAGGAGCCTGACCATAAAAATCTAATGTGGTTATAGGGATGCTCAAGACAGAATTTTGGGAGAAGGTAAAGATGTCGGAAATCTCCAGAAAAGTTTCAAAGTAAAAACAAAAGACAGACTGGACAAAAACTATCAGAATTCTGAGAAGAGGGGGTGGAGCCAAGATGGCAGCTGGAAAGCAGGGACTTGAATGAGCTCCCACCCAGGTCCCTCCAAACACCTATAAAAAATGTCTCTGAACAAATTCTAGAACTTCAGAACCCATGAAATAGCAGAGGGAAGCAGGGCTCCAGCCCAGGATAGCCTGGATGGCCGTAGGTAAGGTCTATAAGATGGACCTGAGAGCCACGGGGAGCAGAGCCCAGGGTGGGCCTCGCAGACCAACCAGACCTGGAGCTGGGCGCAATAGGCATAGCGCCCTGAATCAGTGAGCTGTGGCAGTTAGCAGACTTCTCAACCCACAAACACCAAAGACAACAGAGCAGGTTAGTGGGAAAAGCTGCTGGGACAGGGTGAAAGGAGTTCTCTGTTCGGCCACTGCCCTGGGGCAGCGGAGGTGGTGCAGTTACAGAACTACAGTTGCAGTTGCTTCTGGCCCTAGGCCCCCGGTGGGAGGAATGAAGTGGCAGATCAGAGCAGGAGTGCAGAGTCTGCTCAGATCTGAGTCCAGTCCGGGTAGGCCGTTTTTGGGGGAGGAGGAGTGCTGGTGTGGCAGAGCTTGCTGTGCAGAAATAGCTCTGAAAACAACAGTGCAGCCCCTTAAGTTTGGGATAAAGTACTCTATACTCTACAAGGAGTCATACCCCAAAGAAAAACTCAAGGGTCCAGTAAGTTGGCTGGGAACATGGCCAGGCAGTGAAAACAGATTCAGATTCAGACTTAGACTTTGCAATCTTTCTTTGGTGACAAAGAAGATCTAAACAAAAAGCCAGAAGAAGTTAATAAAGTCAAAGAGCCTACATCAACAGCCTCCAAGAAAAAATTGGTTTCTGGCCATGGAAGAGCTCAAAAAGGATTTGGAAAAGCAAGTAAGAGAAGTAGAGGAAAAATTGGTAAGAGAAATGAGAGTGATGTGAGAAAACCATGAAAAACAAGTCAATGAATTGCTAAAGGAGACCCAAAAATACTGAAGAAAATAACACCTTAAAAAATAGACTAACTCAAATGGCAAAAGAGCTCCAAAAAGCCAGTGAGGAGAAGAATGCCTTGAAAGGCAGAATTAGCCAAATGGAAAAGGAGGTCCAAAAGACCACTGAAGAAAATACTACCTTAAAAATTAGATTGGAGCAAGTGGAAGCTAGTGACTTTATGAGAAATCAAGATATTATAAAATAGAACCAAAGGAATGAAAAAAATGGAACACAATGTGAAATATCTCATTGGAAAAACCACTGACCTGGAAAATAGATCCAGGAGAGATAATTTAGAATTCTGAGAAGAGCTAAAGAAAGAGATAAAGAGCAAAAAAATCCAATAAAAATAGTAGAGGAAAAAATGGGCAGAGAAATGAGAGCAAGGCAAGAAAAATATGACAAGAGAATTAACAGTTTGATGAAAGGGCTACCCCCAAAAAATACTAAAGAAAATAACTCCTTAAAAGGCAGAATTGACCAAATTCAGGGAAAACAAGGTATAAAACATTACTAAAGAAAATAATTCCTTAAAAATTAGAATTGGTCAAGGGCAAGCTAATGACTCCAGGGGACATCAAGAAACAAACAAAAAAAGTTAAAAGGATGAAAAAAAATTAGGGGAAAAATGTAAAACATTTCATAGGAAAAACAATTGACCTGGAAAAAAGGTCAGATTTTCTGAGAATTATTGGACTACCTGAAAACTATGATGAGTCTAGACAGCATATTTCAAGAAATTATAAAAGAAAACTTCCCATATATTTTAGAACCAGAAGACAAATTAGAAATTGAAAGAATGTACTGATCACCTATTTTAAGAAATCCCAAAATAAATACTCCCAGGAATATTATAGCCAAATTGCAGAGCTCCAAGGACAAGAAGAAAATATTGAAAGCAGACAGAAAAAAATATTCAAATACTATAGAACCACAACCAGGATCACATAAGACTTAGTAGCTACTGCCATAAGGAAGTGGGGAAGCTGGCAATATGATATTTCGTAAGGCAAAGGAGCGACAATTACCAACCAACTGGAGTTTACCTTCCTTTACTGAGTGTGTAGTATTCCATATTCAGCCATTATTGGAAAGACCTCCAAACTGAAAAATATATTGCCTGTTTCCCTCGTGTTTCTACAATTTTTGCCTAACCTTGCCTAACTTCTTTAAGTTTCTAGCATTTTTTTTTGCTTAACCTTGCCCAACTAACTCCCACAAGTACCAATTCATTAGTTCTAAAAATACTTATTAAACACCTACTGTGTACAGAACACTGCACTAGTAATTTTATTACTAATAATTGATGGAGATAAAATTTTTACATAAGACATGACCTTTGCACTCATTGGCCCAGCAGAAGGACCATACAAAAGCACACAGAGTGATGTGATTTCTAAGAGAGAAGGTCTTTATGAGCCAAGTGTGCTGTTTTCCTCCTTGTCCTCTTCTGGCATAAATATTCACCAACCATCTGTTAAAATCTTACTAACCTATAAACCCAGCCAACCTATAGCCTCACCAACTTCATTTCAAAGAATATTCCTTGTGCCCTTCTCTAATGGACAGCCATATCCTAAATCACAAGTTCTTTAAAAAAAATGGCCTCTATTACCAGCTTTCAGAGGAAAAAATTCTACCCATAAATTAGTCTACAATCCTTTAATATTTTGAGAAGACTGACTAAATTATAACTGACATCCTAATAATAGCAAGATATTTACAAGATTAGAATCCTAAGTGGATCTTAAGAAAGTCGGTACAGCAGAGTTGTTAGAAGACCAGCCCCATAGGGAAGAAGATAGAGGTTCTAGTACAACTTTTGATAGATAATGCTGGTGCAATTCCCTAAACCAATTAAATCCAATCTTTCCTTAATACACACACATACACACACACGCATTATATATAATATATATATAGTATGTATACATAAACATGTATAGATATACTTTTACATATACTTATATAACCTTATATATGTAGTCAGATTACATTGCATAATCATGTACATTGATTTCCACCCTTCCCATATTCAGTAGGAGACTGTGTCCTCAATCATCCCCTTTCCCTTAAATTTTTAATCTACCTATTTTAGGTGGTTCTATCACTACTGACCTCAAGCTTGCCTTCATGTTAAAAAACAAAACAAAACAAAAAACATGATACTACATGCTTGCTATAGAGAAGAAGTGAGGTGCTTTGAAAATGATATTTCAGAAGACAAAGGAGCTAGGATTACCAAAGAAATGCTGTCATTTCAGTCATGTCTGGCTCTCTGTGATCCCATTTGAGGTTTTATGTGTGTGTGTGTGCATGTATGTATGTATGATATGTATATGTAGGTATTCTTTTTCTTGATAACATAATCAAACACCATGGATTTAGCTGTCATCTGTTTTCAGATGACCCTCAGATCTATAGATCTAGGCCCTGTGTCTATCCACTAAACTTCAATCCAAAAATCACCATTTGTTTATTGGACATTTCAAACTACATGTACAAAAGACATCTTAAATACAGTATGTCTAAAACTAAATTCATTAAATATCTTTAATACTAAAATTTCTACTCTTCAAAACTTGTCCCTTTCCATAGGAGGTATCAGCTTCCTTGCAGTGCTTCAGATTTGTAATCAGCATTATCCTAGACTTCTCATTCTCTCCCAAACAATTCTTGGCATTTCTATTTCCAAAACATGTGTTGTATCTAACTGCTCCCCTCCTCTACTCACACAGCAACCATTTAACTCAGGCTGCCAACACTTCTTGCTTAGACCACTGCCAGTTTGCTAGTTAGTCACCCTTACTCAAGACTCTACTCTTAATCCCATAAACTGTTGCCAAGATAACTTTCTTCACATGCAATCTGATGATAATGATGATGAAAATAATAATCATAAAACAATACTAATAGCAGTTGACTTTTATATAGTGCTTACTATATACAAGGCGCTGTGCTGTGTGATTTATAAGTGTTATTTAATGTTATATTCAAAAATCTGAGAGCAGTGATATTATACCCATTTTACAATCCAGGAAACTGAAGCAGACAGTGGTTAAGTGATTTAAAGATAGTTACATAGGGGCAGCTAGGTGGCGCAGTGAGTAGAACACCAGCCCTGGAGTTAGGAGGACTTGAGTTCAAATCCGGTCTCAGACACTTGACACATGTATTAGCTGTGTGACCTTGGGCAAGTCACTTAACCCCAATTGCCCTGCCCCACCAAAAACAAACAAACAAACAAAAAAAGATAGTTACATAACTATTAAGTGTATGAGGTTGGTTTTGGATTCAGGTCTTCTTGATTCCAGGCCCCATTCTCTATCCACTGTACCATCTACTTGACCACTTGACCAATTCCAGTGTTTTCTATTGCCTGAAGGACGAAATATACATTCTTCTTTTTATTTCATTAGCCCTGCATTACCTGGCCCCAACATAAATATTTCCAGATCATTAGCTATTATTCCCCACTCTGGCACTCAGCAATCCAACCAAACTGGCTCACCTATGACACTCCATTTCTCATCCCCATGCCTCTACATTAGCTGTCCTCTTAGCCTACAATGCACTCCTTCATTTCTGCCTCAGAATCCTTTATTTCCTTAAGCTGCAGCTCAAGCGCCATCTTCTGTAAGAAGCTGCTCCATATCCCCCACCTGATAGTAATCTCTTTCCCGAATGATCTTGTTTTTAACAAGTTGCATCTATATTTATTTCAATTTATATTTATGCTGTATATATACATACCTATATATATACATATATATATATATATATGCATGTCTTCCCCATTAGAATATAAGTTTGTTGTATACATAAATTGTTTTTCTTTGTATTTATATCCTCAGGGACTAGCACAGTGAGCCCTTAATTAATATTTGTTGACTAGCTAAATCATGCTCACATATAGACCTCAGCAATGATTTTCCTTTTCAGCTCACCAGAGTTTTTGTTGTTTTATTTTGTTTTGCTTTTAACCATCCCACTCCAGAAAGGATATGCTGCCCATGTCATAATAGATGAGAAAGAGGAACTTATGAATATTAAAAACAGCAACATTACATCTAAGAGCAAAATCACAAAGCAGTAAAATTTTAAGTTGGAAGGAAACCTCAAAGGTCATCTCATATAACTCCTCACTGAAATATGAATCTTTTCTATATCATCTTCCAGTAGTCTTCCAGACTTTGCTTGAAGACCTCCAGTAATGGGTAATTTGTTAAAGCAGGAGTGGAAAAGAAAAGACTTATATTTGTCTTTCAGTATTTGAAAGGCTGTTCTGTGGAAGAAGGATTAGATTTCAACTGCTTGGCCCCAAAAGGCAAAACTATGATCAATGGGTAAAAGTTGCAAAGAGGCAGATTTGGGCACACTATATTGCAAACTTCCTAACAATTTGAGTTCACCAAAGGTATGATGGTATGATTTGTGAAGTAGCCCATCGATCATTAAGCTAACCCTAAGTGCATCTCCTCTATTCCATTGACTGTGTTAGGCCTAGGAAGTACAAAACCAAAAAGAAAATAATTCTTGCTTTCAAGGAGCTCACAAGGAGCCAGGAGAAAACAATATGTATCCAGATATGCAAGTTAAAATATTCGAAATGAATACAATGAAATTTCAAGGACTCGGGCATCATTAACAACTAGGGAAACCAGAAAAGGCTTCATAGAGGAGGCGACATAAGTTGTGTTTTGAAGGAAGCTAGGAATTCTAAGAGGCAAGGATGAGGAAAGCGTGTGATCATCACTAGATGTATGTCAGTAAGGTGAATTTTAGTGTTAAGTAAGGTGAATTTTAGTGTTGGGAAAGTGGATTTTTGTTATTATTCTGAGAGTTCAGTTTCCAAGGATCTGTGACCATAACAATCTCTGTTTCCCAGGTGTTAGATATGAGTTCCCAGGCTCATGGTTCAAAACATCTCCACAACACTTGCGTATCATTATATAATCCTGCAAAGTATCAATATTTGTGCTTAAAGTCATAAACATATAATGTGTGTGCTATGCTGAATTGACATGATAGTGCGAAAACTTGATAGAACCTTATGAAGTCACTCCTTGGAAAAATGCCTTCTTTGTCTGATGCCATATAAAACAGATTGTCAGTGGTCAGTGAGTTGGGGAACCTTTTGGTTGAATGCACAAGCTGGAAAGCTGTGTGCCTTGATTGGCCCCCATCAAGGCTTGTGAGGTGGGAATCTGCGTTTGCCTCAACTGGCTCCCCATTGAGGCTTGAGGGGTTTCAGGGAAATCTTTTAGGGTTGACTGCACAAATTGTGCCCATCTCAACTGGCCCATTGAGAAGTAGGGGTAATCCCCCCACTTCTCACATGTCCCTGCGAGAAGGGTGATTAGAGAATACTGTAGGAGTTTGTAGTGCTTCTGTTATCATCAATACTGTGTTAGGGAAGACTAGACTAGAATAAAGCTTATTATTAACCCCTTTGAAGCTCTCTATCCTGTCTGACCAGATCAAGAGTGAACCTGTTAGAGGCTGGAGTCCAAACCTCCAGTGCCTCCTGTGTATTATCTGTCCAACAATGTCTTAAAGTGAAAAATGGATAGCAACTTGCTGTAGATGTTATGAAGGAATCCTTTTCATCTATCAGTAGACAGGGGTGGGGAACCTGTGGAGCTCAAGGCCACATGTGGCCCTCCAGGTCCTCAAGTGTGGCCCTTTGATTGAATCCATACTTGAAGTTGGCTCACACATGACACTCCATCTCCCATCCTCATGCCTCTACATTAGCTGTCCTTTTAGCCTGCGATACACTCCTTCTTTATTTCTGCCTCAGAATCCTTTTCTCCATCATTTTATGGACAGTTCTCAATGTTTGTCTCCTTGTACTTCTTGTCCCAATGAGTGCCTTCCGGTTAATTCAGATTGTAATGCCTCTTTGTCTCAGCAGACACTACTCAAGAAATGGTGTAACATCTCTTAGCTACACCCGTCTTTCCTCTGACACTTCAACCACCCTAGTCCTGGTACTAATTATCTCATGCCTGCCCCACTAAAATAACCTACTGTTTTTTTTTTTTTCCCTTCTGCAAATTACTGCCCTTTCCAGTCTATCCCTCATTCAGCTGTCAAGCTGATTTTCCTAAAGAACAAGTCTGACCGTGGCCCTCTTATTCGGTAAACTCCACTGGTTCCGTATTACCTCAAGGAATAAATATAAAATTTTGTAGCATTCAAAGCCCTTCAAAATGTGGCCCTCACCTATATTTTCAGTCTTTTTACTCCTTACTCATCCCTCACTGTACTCTCAGATCGAGTGATATGCTGTTCCTTACATAAGACACTGTAACTTCCTACTTTAGACATTTTCATTGGTTGTCCCCCATGTCCCATGCCTGGAATACTCTGTCTCTGCATCACTAACCCCTGCCCTCTTTGACTTCCTTCAAGTTTAACCTAAAATAACAACTTTTACAAGAAACCTTTCCTGATCTCTCCTAGTATTTGTGCCTTGATGGTTAATTATCCAAATTTATCCTGTATATTCCTTGTTTGCAAATAACTTTTAATTTTCGTATTTCTCATTAGACTATGAGCTCCTTGACAGCAAGAACTGTCTTTGATTTTTCTGTATAACACCAGTACTCAACAGTATACTTGGTACATTACAGTCATTTCATAAATACTTCTTTACTGACTTATTGTTGTGACTGAAAAATTCACCAGCATGTAATATTTCTAAACATAAAGAGGATAATCTTTCAGACAACAAATACAGAGAACATTGCTGGGACCCATACTTTCCATTTTCTAGGATGTATAAAAGATGGAACTCTACAAGATGCTTTCAGAAAAACCTGTAAAGATAAGAACTGATGCAAAGTGAAGTAAGCAGAACCAGAAGAACAGTATACAAAGTAACAGCCATATTATATGGTGATTAACTATAAATGATTTAGCTATTCTCAGCAAAACAATAATCCAAGACAATTCCAAAGTATTTATGATTATAAATGCCATCCACCTCCAGAAAAAAAAGTGATGGAGTCTGAACACAGATCAAATAATAAATATTTCTTAACTTTATTTTTCTCAGGTTTTTTTTGGTCTGTGTTTTCTTTCATATGACTAATATGGAAATATGTTTTATAAGACTGCACATTTAAATCTATTTCAAACTTCTTGCCTTCTCAATGATAGGGGAGGGGAGAGAGGGATGGAGAAAATTTGGAACTCAAAATTTAAAAAAAAACAATGTAAACATTTTTATATATAATTCAAAAAATTTAAAAAAATAAAATAGAGAAGGAGCTCTAATTGACATAGCTTTTAATAATCAAGGGTCACCTGCATGTACTCAGGCATCACACACAAACTTTAATGGCATTTGCTTAGACTGAATCCAAATCTACTTTCCAGCAACACTCATTAAGCCTAGTTCTTTTGTTTGAAGCTAAGCACAGTAAAAACAGATCTCTCTCTCTCCAGATGTGTACACACACACACACACACACACATACACACACACACAAATATGCCCCTTTAGGTGGTTATAATGAGCAACTAAACTCTATTCTTCTTCAGATTAAATTTCACTATTTACCTCAACTGATTCTCATATGGAATCATTTCTATTAACTTTGCTGTAATTTTTTCATAAAAATATGAAAGATAGAAAGATGATAGATATAGATTGATAGAACATTTATTAAGAAATTAATATATGAGAGGCACTGAGCTAAGTTCAGGGAATAAAAATTCAATTAAAATATTGTCTGTCCTCAAAAAACATATTATAATGTAGAATATAAAATATAAAAAGGAGCTGGAAAGTTTCTTTTTGTGTGTATGTGAGAAAGAGAGAGGGAGAGAGGGAGAGGAGGGAAAGAGGGGGAGGAAAAAGGAGAGGGAGAGGGAGAGGCAGAGGGAGAGAGAAAGAATGGTTGGATGGGTATCCAGTTTCCACATGGGGGCAACTCAGAGAGTTAGGAGTGTAGCCAGGTATAAATTGAATTTGGGTACATTATGAAATATTGGACCAGGTCAGGGCTTCAGTAATAAAAAGAGAAGGCCACAGAATGGAGACATTTCCAAAGTAAGAAGTCTGCTAGGAATTAAGCTGAAAAACCCAAAGGTGAAAATTTTAATCAGTAGTGAAGTTAGCATGGCCTGGGTACTTCATGAAATCTTCCAGATTTGTATGAATTGATGCAAGGTGAAGTAAGACAAGACATTTAATAATGTCAAAAATATCAAAAGAAAAAAATCGACAATAGCAATAATCAATGGAAAAGATCTTTCATCAAGTATTATACCCAAACAAGATTTAAGAAAATGAATCTTCCTTTTCTCTCTGCAGAAATGGGGTATTATGGGTATGACATTTTGCATATATTTTCAGATGCAGTTGGTCAGATAGGCTGGTTTTGTTGAACTGCTTTGCCCTCTTTTATTTTCTTCTTCTTTACAATCTTTGTTACAAGGCTCCCTTGGTAAAAAGAGGGGTTAGAGATATATTCGGAAAAAAAAATGTTATGTAAAAACAAAAGATGAGTGAATGAGGGACAAAAAGTATTAAAAATCTACTGTGGGTGAAGCATTGTGCTAATTACTAGGGCTATAAATGGTAAAGTGAAACAATTCCTGTCTTTACATTCTAATAGAATCTTTACATTCTAATGGAGGAGACAGTATATTTAAATGAATGCCTGTGAAGGAAGGGGATTTGTGTAAGGGGAATCATGGGGTAGGTGAGTAGAGTGATAGGACAGTACATTATTATTCCTTTTCCAGAATAAATGACAATACTTATTCAATTATTCTTCCTAGAGCAAGAAGTGGTAAAGCAAGGGATATTGTAATAAGGAAGTGTAGATATACAGTAAAAGTGAAAATGGTAAAAAGCCCTCTGGTTCCAGGTAGATATATGTATGATATGAGAAACATAGAATGATATTATACATATATATGTTTGTGTGTGTATGTGTGTGCATTGCACATATACATATATATACATATATTGATATGTATGTATACATATATTTACCCATATTTACATATGCATAATTTTAAATGTGCCCACTACAATCAGACATATCACTTGAGATTCATTCTAATATTGAAATTTGCTTAGTGTATGTTCAGAATGAAAAATCACAGGATTCAGAGCTAGGTAAGTCCTAAGCAGTTATATGATCTCACTCCTTCATTTTTCAGATGAGGAAACTGAGGCTCAGAGAAACGAAGAAGACTGCCCAGGATCACACACAGAGTACATAGTAATCGGCCCACATGGTCTCAGATTTCTTCCTCTAAGTGGAGAACTCCAATTGATTTTTTTTTGGTAGATGCTCCAAGGACTAAGCAACCTTAAGTATAGAGTGAATTTGAAACTAAAAGCATTCTGTCGGTGGCTAACACTCAAAAAGTCAGTTTAGTTTTGGCAATGTATTCTTAGATCAATGTGTGCCAATAAATTCTGTTAACCCTTAATAAAAATGATAGTCCAGAAATAAGAAAGTACCTAAGATCTGAGAGACAGTAGTTATTTTTCTAACTTAATTTTTCCCCTTCTCTTGTCTTTCCTTGCCAGGAATATGAGTAACTCCTTTTATTCCCCCCGACTTAACTTTGATGCCTGTGAGTCGGGGCTGCAGATGCTATAAAAAAAATCCTTTCAATAATATATATTCTCTCAGATAGACAGAACTTTCTTGGTAAAATATATATGAGAACATTCCTTCAAGCGGCCAAGTATGATTCATTTATTACCTGGTTGGCAGAGAATCTTGGGAAATAAGATTGGTCATGTTTCTTCAACAACTACCCCTCAGTCTTCTCCCTCCCATGCTTCCCCATGGTATCGTCACCTTTTGTTTGCGTTATAGTCAATTCCCAGTAAGACCTTGTAAGTAACTTTCTTCCTCCTTTTACTGACCTAGTCATTGAAAACCGGTGCTAAGCTCATAGCAGGACAGCCTTCCCCAACTACTATTTAAAAAAAAATGAAGAGGCAAATATTCTGAGAAAAGGAACTTAAAATAATTATAATTTATAGTACTTTAGAGCTTTATGAGGTATAACAGGCTTTCTTCAGTGCCTTGTCCAGAGCTGCTTCAAAAATATTAATTAAATTGAGGTAAGACAAGTATTGCCATCTCCCATTGGAAAGATGAGTAAATTGAGGTCTACAGAGTTTTGCGTTGTTTGGCCTATGAAACACAAGTTATTAGTTGCAAAGCCATACTTCCAGGCCACTTCTCCCTTTGCACCAAGTCAGGGACCCCTTCTAGTAGGCTATGCTGCCTTTCTATTATTTATAACTGTTATCAAGTCTCTCCATGCAGCTCTTCTCTGATGTGGCAGGCATAATTCCAAAAGATTATACTAGCATTCAGATTCCAACTGACCTTCTGTGCTCATATGTTACAATCAGCAATTCCACAGTTAACCTTCCAGCCAGCCATAAATAATGGAGCCAATGAAGAACAGGAAAGACAAAAGATTCCGAGGCTCTACTGAAATACTTTGCAATGTCACAGCGTATTTTGGAGAGTTTGATATACTCAAAATGATAAAAGCAATGTGGGTGTTTCTGCAAAACTATTTTACTTTAATCTTAAGAGAAATTCCAGTTATTAAAAAAAATGAAATGAAATGATAATAGTGTTCTTCTCAAACAGTGACTAGCACAGAATAGGTGCTTAATAGATACTATTGGACTGATATAAGTTGTAAGGAAGGCTAGTTGCAGAGAAGAATGAGATTTTGAATGGTTTCTTCTTTCTCATGATTCATAATAGAGAGGTAAAGCATGAGATTATCGAATCTGGAGCCAAAGTGACCTAAAGTTCATTCCTGACTCTATTATTTACTAGTTATGTGACCATAGCTGGCCCTTAACTTCTTTAGCCTTCAGTTTAATCCTCTAGTAAGACTATATCTAGAATATTGTGTCCAGGCAGTGAGGCATCATAGTGGATAAAATACCAGTTGGATCCAGAAGACCCAAGTTCAAATCCTGTATCAGATACTGACTAGTCATGTCACAGTGGGAACTAGTTACTCAATCTCCCATAGACTCATTTTCCTAAACAGTAAAATGGGGATGCTACTGCCTAACCTTTAACTCCCCCCAGCACCTAGTTCCTTCTTGCCATAGAAGATCCAAATATTCCTGTGGCTGACTCCACCTGAAATATTGTTCTATAAAGCCCGAGCTATTTTGTCATTGCCAAGTACCTTTTGAAAACTATTTCATGGAAGGGTCCAGGATAGCCTTCATTCCTCTCCCATCCCTGCTCTTGACTTCTATATTTTTAAAAACTATCCCAGAGTCATTTTCCTTCTATCACCATCCCCCTTTTCAGCTCCCTTTTGTATATTGTCTTCTCCCATTGGAATGCAAACTCCTTAGAGCCAGCGGCTATATTTTTCTTGTTTTTGTATCCCTAGTGTTTAGCAAAGTGCTTAGCATATAGTAAGTGCCTTTAAAATGCCTGTTTTCTTTACATGTAGTTGGAAAAAAATGTTAATAATAAAATTGTTGCCTTCCTTCCTTTCTCCCTTCCTTCCTTCCTTCCTTCTTTCCTTCCTTCCTTCCCTCCCTCTCTGCTTTCCAGGACTATTTTAAAGATCAAATAAGACAACATAAATTAAGTACTATTCACATTTTATAGTCTTATACAAAGACTTTATGATGATGATGATGTGATTAATAATTATTAGAATGATAATATCTTCAGTACTTAATTATTGGTATAGTATAAAACTCAAATATAACATATTTATGGTGCTTGGAAATATATAAAATATCATCTATAATATCTAATTTTATAAAAGGCTTACCAAGTGTTTTACATGTATTATCTCATTTCATCCTCACAACAATAATGTGAGTAACATACTATTATTATTCCTATTTAATGTATGAGGAGACGAAGCATGAGGAAGTTGGGTCTTTCCCACAGCTAGGTAGGGTTGGAAGGATTTGGACTCACCTCTTCTTGACTCTAAATCCAGGGCTCATTCCACTATAGAAAGTTATTGTAGTAGTGACTGTTTATAGCATCATCCTATCATTATTATAACATTAGGCACCTCTTAGTTCAATAGAGTTCATACAGGAAAGGTCCTAGGATACATTACTCTCCTGCTATTAATGCTATATACTTAAGGTTATTCTGACTGTTACCCAGGTAGGCAAAATGGCCGTCTTTTGTAATTGAATCAAAAATATTTAAATGGAAGCTTGTTATTGCTATTGTTGTAATTGACCAAGTTCACATAATAAGTTATCATTATGGGGTCATGATACCTAATCTATTTCACACCTACCCTCCCACCTGACTCTTTGGGTAGAAGAGAAAGGGACAATAGGACATGAAAAGGCAGATCTAGAAAAAAGGAGAGAGATTCAACAGAAAGTAAGTAAATTAAAACTGTTGTAGAGGAATTTGTAGGGTCCCTATCCTTTTCCCCCTGCCTCCAACTCAAGGATGTTTTATTATCATATGAATTTGTTCTAGAAAGATAAGAAGGCAGGATAGACAGAAAGATAAAAAAGGAAAGAAGAGGGAGTTGAAAATGGAGAAAGGGATGAAAAGGGAGAGAGAAAGAATTGAGGGGGAAAGGAAGAAAGAAAAAGAAAATAAAGGAAAATGAGAGAGAGAAATGAAAACAAAACACTTTTCAAATCAAGCTGTTTTCTTAAATACTTGATGCCTATTTTTGTTTACTTCAATCCCCAGGTAAAAGATTAAAGTAGGAAAAAAAAGAACTTCTCAAGTTTATTGGCCTCTATATTTAATGTAAAATGTTTGTTTCAAGCTAGATTCACAGAAAAATATAAAGTTTCAAAACCAGAATTTACACGTCACTGAAAAATAAGCCTCCAAGGAGCTTTTTTCCAATAGACCTATTTTTCTTTCCTTCCTTAAACTTTATAGTTCATATAAATTATTTCTTAGGTTGCCTTGTAAGAAAATTATGCATAGAATCTGAATTCATGTAGTTGGAATGTTTTAAGAATCATAAAAGACTCTGTCTTCTACCCTACTTTTCATTTTTTTTATTTTTTTAGTGGTAAAGTGATGAATGAGGCCTTTCTAAGGAGAGAGTGTAGTCTTGAGTTATAAATACGACCTTAGAGAAAAGCCCCCAACTTTCCAAACAAAGAATATTCCATCATATTAAAAAGTTCATTCATTTATCCATTTATGTATTCAGTAAACATTTATGAATAACCTCCTGCTCTTAATGCACTATGCTGAGTGCTAGTGTGACACAATGAAAAATAAGACAAGGTCTGTGTCCTCAAAGAAATAGATTAATCATGTATAAAGATAAGTATAATGAATTAGAATAAATGCATAGAGGAGTAAAAAAATGTAAGGAAATTGAATGGAGAGATCACTTTCAGTCTGGGATTGTAAGAGACTTCTTGGAGGAGGTGTCATTTGATGCTGATCCTTTGCAGATTAATAGAATCTCAAATGATAGAGATGGTTTGCCAAATTTTCACTCTTAGATTAGTGAGCTATGATGAATCACCTAGATTTCTCCTACTCATGTGTTTCCTTGACAAGTTTCCCTAAGTGTGTGCCCAATTTTCTCCATGCATTTTTGAGAGAATGGGAGCCAGATATGCATGGGTTGTGATTTATTATTTGCTATAATATGAGTATGGTATTGTATCCTTGTTTTGTTGTTGTTTTCATTGTTAATCATTAACATCTAACTGTAAGTGTTATGACTGACTACTTTTGTAAATAGTAATGCATCTATGGGGGCTCTGGTGAATAAGAGGATTTTCCCCAAACAAGATTTCCCCAGCAGTCCTAAAAACATCTGTCTTTAACCTCCTAGTGGTATTTTTTCTCTGCTGAAGTGTGTGAAAGGAGGTTAGAGTGAAAAGCTGTCTATACACGTAGGTGAGAGGTATGAAGTGCTACTACAATATGCAGGCACACTTATATACTTCTTACACTACTGATTTATGAAGCATTGTCAAACGTTTGGGCTCATAGTTATCAATTTTATCCAGTTGTGCCATTTTCCAGTTGTTCTGAGAGGCTGGAACTACAATCATCTCTTTTGATTTAACTGTTCTGTCATTCATTATTTTAACAGTTAATCAGCTTTCTCTTTTCCATTTGATTCCACTTCTGTTTTCCTTTTACTAACCCAGAAATTTTCCTTATCCTCTTCCTCTATCTTCTTCTTATTTCTATTAATCCTATTTCTTCCGGTTTGAACTTCTGAATTCCACTTACTGTCATATTGGAAAAAGGTATGAAGAATTAATATTTTAATAATTAATAAATAATGATAAGAAAATATGTTAATGAGTAATAATGAGTTCATGGCATAGTGAGGAAAAAGCACTGAATCAGTATTCAAGAAAACCTGAGCTCTATTCTAGATTTTTCTCATTATCTAGTTCTGTAACCTTGAAAATTCAGTTAACCTTACGGAGCATCAACTTATTCGTTAAAAAAGTAGGAAGTTGGTCTTGATTTCTAGCATCCTTCCTATTGTCTTTTAGAGGTAATACAATACAGTGCAAGGGGAAATGCCTTGAACTCGGAGTTAACGCCACTTTGCCAGGCCCACTGTTTTCCTGGACTATGTCAACCTGGACTACATATTTCACTTCTCGACTTCAAGTTCTTCATAAATAAAATGGAGATAATAATAAATCTATTATCTACCTCAAAGAGGTGATTTTATATTATTTTTTAAACTGCAAGTGAATAGTTAAATATCAATTATTTCTAATCAGTTCAACTCAATGAAGGTGATGAGATACCCTTTGATTATTTCTCAGGTTTCATTTCAGTATTAACCATCTTTGTTATGTCTTTCTCAGTCTAAGATGTTTGTTGTCTTCTAAGACAAGTGAAGGAAATGCCTTGGTTTTAGAGATCATAGAGTCTAATCCCCTCATTTTATAAAAGAGGAAACTGAGGTTCAAGGATTTTGTTCAAGACCCTTTCACCTCCTTATGTCTCCTATGGTTATTTATGACTGATATCTGAAATTTTACCAGTAGAAATGCTTATCACACCAGATGGACAACCAGCAGTGCTCAGAATCGGATAGGCTGAAATAAGACACTACCAGATAGGAATGTGTGTGAAGTTTTTAACGATTTCAAAATGTTCACTGCTATAAAATCCCATATTTTGAGCAATAATACTAATAGCCAACATGCATATAATGCTTAGTATATGTGTATTATATATATGTATATGTGTATATACATGTATATATATACATATATATGTATATATGTATATATATATATTTCCTTGCATGTATTTTACATATATTGTGCCATTTAATCCCCATAATAACCTTCTGAGACACATGTTGTTATACCATTTTATGGATGAGGAAAATGAGGCTATGAGAGATTGTTGCTTATCCAGAGACACTCAACTAGAACATTTCTAAAACAGGATTTCAACTCAGTGACTACAAACCTAGCACTCCCTCCACTATGCCTTCCACATGCCATTGAGAATCCCTGAATTTTGTTGAGGTTACATGGCTACAAATCATGGAACACCAAAATCCAGAAGGAATTAAACTTATAAATTAAGTGAAGGACAACAGAAAAGCGTGGTGAGTTAAGTACACTGTAGTTCATTGCCAAAGGTGACAGTTGTAAAAAATAAACAGGGAAAAGATACCTGCAAGTCCTGTATAACTACAAAAATGCATAGGCCAGTTATCTAGCCAGAGTACAGGAAGGATATATGCAATGCGGGCACTCCCTTAATTTAAAAACAAGCAAACAAACAGAGGAAGGTCTTAAAGTTCATGGATGAATCATCTTTGGGGGATTTACAGTAAGACATAAATGAGATTACCACCGGATGGGGAAGTATAGAAGTATAGAAAGTATAGAAGGACCACAACCTATACCACTGGGGAAGAAGCCTATAGTGATGAAATCATGGATTCATTGAAGTGCAAAAGTATCACTGTCCTAAAAAGAAGGGCTGGATGGAGAAAGAGAAAGTAGAATAAAGAGAGAGAGAGACAGACAAGATTAGATACAGAAAGACAGAGAGTTCCTGCTGAAGGGGAAAATAGTCATATCCTGGAAATTCTAATGAAAGAAATCATAGCAAGACATAAGTAAATTTAAAAAAAATCATTAAGCTCCTATTAAAACACTATATACAAGTCTCTGTTCTGAGTATCAGAGAAACAAAGGAAAAGAAGACAAAATTATCAGGTCCTCCCTACAAGAAGCCTATAATCCATACACTAGTGATTACACACAAAGTTTACACAAGTAATGTCAAGAGGGCATATGAATAGAAGATCGTTTGTGGTAGCTTCATTATCCTAAACTTAAACACAGCATAAAAGAATACCTTTGTTCTTGCCCTGCTAACCTGGAGCCCTGGTCTAGATCATTTGTTTTAGTGGGCTATTATCTGCTCTTAGTGCTCAATTATATGATACCCATTCACCAGAGGCAAAAGAGTTCTCCAGTTGGACAAAGACATTTCTGAATCTATGCAGTCTCTGCTTTCTGAATCTTTGGGGACTTTTCATGTCCCCAGTGTAAACTTAACTCCAGATCCTTTAGATGGTATTTCTCCTTATGGTTTCAAAAATCCTTCAGGTGTCTCTTCATCCATAGAATCCTACTGATTAATTTTTAAATGAATCATAGCTTTGTAATCTGGAAGTTCAATATATCTTATTTATAAGACTCATTTTTTAACTTGGTCTTTTATCTTAATTAATGTAATGAGGCCCAGGTGTTGAGGCAATGGGAGCCTTATACAAATAAGCAGTCCCTCCTATCTTTAGCGTTTATTGTATTATTCACTCTTTAAAGCTTTGGGGAATAGAACTTATACAAGATGCCACAGAAAATAAAACTGTTTTACTACTAATGTATTCATTATAGCATCCCCCAAAGGCTTCAATGAGACCACACTGAGAATACATAATACCATCTCAGAACAAAGAGACCGAGAAGAGTTCAATACACTGGAGGTAACACATTGAAAAGTTGCAAAGATTGATTTGTGAGGGAATGTGAACAAAAAAGTATGTATTGCCAAAGCATGAAACTGCTAAATAGCTAAGTGGGGGACCAAAGAGAATATAGGAATGATTTTCTATATATTTGGAGAACACGAACACCAAAGGAGATAGTGGGAAATTGCGCAGATTGAGGGAGGAAGGTAAAAATAGGAGCAATGTGATGAGATTATGAAATGGAAACTTTAGGTAGTCTTTGGAAAAAGAGCTCCAAATGCAAGTGCTGATTACAGTGTGGAAAGCTCCCTGAAAGCAGATGTAAAGGAAGATGTTTGCTTCAATCATGTAAAATTAGACTAAATGAATATAGATATAGATAGATATACACACACACATATATATGTATATATGTGTGTTTTGTACAATATATGTATGTATATATGTGTGTATATATGTATGTGTGTATATATTGCATATATGTATGTGTATATATGTACATATATATGTATATATAAATTTTGACTTGAATAAAACATGCATGTTTACTTTATAACCTTAGCAATTCCATTCTTGCTTCTGTAATGTTTTTGAATTGTAGAGTTGGACGCAACCTTAGAGATCACCTAGTCCAATCTCCCCCCAGTGAAGAAATCTACTCAGCAGAACTACTGACGGATGATCATCCCACCTCTATTTGTATTCCTTCACCAGGTAAGACAGCTTGTGTTAGTAGATGGTTCTGATTGTTATCGTAGTAAATTTTTTAAATGTTTTTTTTTTTGTTTTCCTCTTAAGTAAACCTAGATCAAAACCCCTCCTCTTCCAATTTCCTGCCTTTGGTTCTGATTCTGTTCCTTTTTCTTTAGTCCTAATCCTTTAAACACATTTTTAAAAAATAGACATTGTGATGCCACAAATGTAATCAAAGAGATTCTCCCCATCTGAAAGTGCTCTCTTCCATATTTTTCTTGAAATAGACTTTTTTCTGGAGTTCTCTCTTATCCATAAGGCAGCCAGGTAGAGTGGTAGATACTGTTTTTGCAGTTCGGTCATTTCAGTTGTGTCTAATTCTTTGTGTCCCACCCCCCCTCCTTGGAGTTTTACTGGCAAAGATACTGGAATGTTTTGCAATTTCCTTCTCCTAAACTGAGATAAACAGGGTTAATTGACCTGCTCAGGGTCATGTATCTAGTAAGTGTCTGAGTCCACATTTGAACTCATTGATACTCTATCCACTGGGCCACCTAACTTCCCCTTATTCTACCTGGTCATCCCAGATTCTGCAGCCATTTGCTTCTCCAGCTCATTTTACAGATGAGGAAACTGAGGCAAAGTTAAGTGACTTACCCCTACAGATAGTAAATGCCTGAGGCCATATTTGAACTCATGGAAAATAGTCTTTCTGACCTCAGGCCCTGCACTCTATGCACTGTACCACCTAGTTGCCTATACCACACTAGCATTATTTAAAAAAAAAAAAATCAAATGAATTGTGAAAGGGCCTATGTGGTTATTTTCATGGTGTCCATAACTCAGGGGATGTTTCTTTTTTTTGGTGGGGTTGGGGGGGGGGGCAAGATGGTTAAACAAATTATATTATATGCATGCAATGGAATATAATTTTGCCATAAGAAATAATGACATGAACTGTCTCATAGAAACTAGGAAGACATTTATGAAGAGATATAGAACAAAGTGAGTGGAACTAGGAGAATAAATTGCAAAATGACATTATAGAGAAAACAACTTTGAAAGTTAGAACTCTGATCAATGAAATGATAAACCAGAAATCTAAAAGAGTAGGTTTGAAACATACTGCAATTATCTCTTCTACATCATGAGAGTCACCATCACAGTTCTGATATATTGCAGGTCAGCGTAAGAAATTTTTTGCCAATTTTGGGGGAGTTTTGTAGAAGCCTCAAATGAGACATGAAGGCGAGCAGGTGTCACAGAGCCTATGACCAAATACTTAACCCAGATTTTACAATAAGGTACTGCAAACACTCCACAAAAGAAAAAGACAGAAAAAAAAATCAGACTTCTTCTCTGGTATGAAGAGAGGGGTAAAAAAATTCTATATAGATTTTCCAGATCACTGGGGCACCACTGCACTCCTAACCCCTGTGAGGCAGAAAGGAAAACTGTACTCACTTCCTCTCAGAGAGGTGCTAAAATTACAATGCAGAGAGGCATATATTTTTGACATGACTTATGTGGGAATTTACTTTGCAGAAATATGCATAAAAGGGATTTATTTTTCTTTCTTTTTCTGGAGGGGTTGTTATTCATTTGGAGGAGAGAGAGTAGGAGAGAGAGATTATAAATGTCTATAAAATAAGTAATTTATTTATTTAAAATATCTATTTTTTAAAATAGGCAACTAAGTGGCACAGTGGATAAAGCACTGGACTTAGAGTCAGAAAGACCCGAGTTCAAATTTGGCCTCAGATACTTATTAGCTATATGACCCTAAGCAAGTTGTAACCTTTATTTGTTTCATTCTCTTCATATACAAAATGGAGGTAATAATAACATCTTCCTTCCAGGGTTTCTGGGAAGATAGCAAGAGATAATATGTATTAATTGCTATATAAAGAGAGTTATGACATATATGTGTGTCTATAAGTGTGTATATATTTATATACACTTATGTACACACCTATATACATATGTATGTGTATATACACATATACTATACATGTATTTATGCATTGTGTATGTATTAGATAGACATAGATGTAAGTGTAGACATAGACATGGATGTAGACAAAGATAATCTCCTTGGGGTAGAAACTGTTTTTGATTTGTTTGTTTCTTTGCTTGTTTTATTCCCAGGGTCAAGTATAGAGTTCTGCAGAAAGTATCAGAAGAATCTCAAAGTTAGAAAGAACCTCAGAGGCCATCTGATACTATACATAGTTGAAAAAGACCCCTCTACTACTCTTGACAAACCAAAATAAGATCCATAACTTCATTGAAACCCTTTAGCATATCTATATCTATCTATCAATCAAAAATGTTATTAATGGAACTGCCTCCTCTAACATTGTTTAACCTAATCTATCTTTTTTTCAAACTAATTAAAGGTTTTCATTTTCAGGATAAGGTTGCACTGATTTACTTCCCTATACAATGAGAAAAGGTACTTCATATCTATTCATTATTACTTATCAATAATTTCCCGTGGATTGATTCAGTGGAATGAGAATTAAATATCCAAGTAGCTGAGTAGACAATTTAAATGTTTGTGAAAATGAAGACCAGCTTCATTTAAATGTTAACTTAGTATAAATTTATATCTGTACTAGGATTCAACAAATTCAACCCCCCTCTCCCCACAAATTTTATTAAGTGCCTACTCTGTGTGGGACTCTATGCTTGATGCTAGGGATAATAAAAAAAAAAAAAAAACAGAAATGAAACAACTCCTATCTTTAAGTAGTTTAATGCTCTTCTAGGATATACAAGGTCCCAGGCTGTCCAATTCTTCCACTAGCCACCAATTTTTAATATAAATACAAATTACTTTTAATATAAATATACTATAAAAAGTAAATGTTAAACAACCAACATATCACTTCTTACATTTAGAAAACTTTTTAAGGTAAATATCATTATTAGGATGCCATATCCAATGAATCAAAAAATAATAATAATTGTTTATAAAGTACTATCTGTGAGCCAGGCATAGGATGATAGATTTAAAGTTTGAAAACACATGTAACCTAGAATAAACATTCATTTCATAGATGAAGAAACTGAGGTCCAAAGGTGAGGAGTTCAATTCAGTCAGTATTTATTAAGTGCTAAGTTCTCCAAACTACTGGGTGCTAGACAAAAAAGCAAATAAATCCTGGCATCAAGATACTTGTATTCTATTATAGGATGAACCAACATGGACAAAGATAATTAAAGGCAAAACATATCCAAAATAAATAAAAAGGAATTCCAAGAAGAAACACTAATATGCAGGTGAATATATTAAACCAATCAAAAGGATTCTTCTATTTGTTTTCCAGAGACTACAATAGGCAGAGAGGATATAAGTAAAAGGGATGAGACAATTTCCTACTCTCAAGAAGCTTGTATTTGACAGGGGGTGACAATATACACACTGAGGAAGAAAAAATAAATAAATACAAAGCAGTTAAATATAAGTTAGGGAGGGAGGTCACTAGCACTAGCATTCGACAGGATTGGGAAAGGTATCATAACAAAGGTTATTCTTCTTCTTCTTGTTCATCCTTCATTCTTGAAGAGGACCAATGACATCAGGAGGGTGATTGACTTGGCAGTGAATTGGATTTAAGTGAGGCAGAGCTGTGCAAAGTCATCAGCCTCAGTATCTCCCCTAGAGTCATTGGAGTCCAGTAGCAAGACACACATCAAGATGAATAGTGATGGCCCCAGATGCAGTGGGAGACCTTGGCATTTTTAAGCTAAGGTCTTTCCCAGATCTCAGTTTGGGGCAAAGCCCACTCTGTAGTTAAAGGCTAGGTAAGAATTGAGGCAAAAGATGGCCTAGTTTGCCTTTGTGAAAGAATCAGTCTGGGAGGGGAATCAGAGTTACTGGCCAAAACAGAAACAATTGTTGTTTACATTCTCTTGTGCTTGAGCTGTCTCTGGGAGGGAGAAATTCTATGAAGGAGAGCTGAGAAGGGTGGGTTTTACTAGCAAAGGAAGTGGATGGATGGTGCAAAGACACAGAGACAGAAGCTGGAAACATTAAAAAGCTTCTTTTAAGAAGTGGCATGTGACCTGAACCTCAAAGGGAGGTTTCCCATTTTACAGTTCAGGAAAGTGAGGCAAATAGAGGTTAAGTGACTTGTCCAAGGTCAAACAACTAGTGAGTTTCTGGTCCTTCCAGGTATAGAGAATAGTATGTTCAAATGGAAAGTCCTATATGGAGAGTATCAAATAGGAGAATTTAGTGTTGGGGGGTTGCAGCGGGGGGAGAGGGAGAGAGGGAGAGCGGGAGAGAGAGAGGAGAGAGAGAGATCTATATATAAAACAGCTCTTCTTGTAGTAACGAACTTGTAGTGAGAAAGGACTAGAAAATAAAAAAAATAGCTGAAACCTAAAGAAGGGCTAGTTAGGTAGAGAATGGCTAAACAAATCTTGCTATAGATGTATAATGGAAAACTATTTCACTGTAAGAAGTGACAAAAGATATTTTTTTAGAGAAACATGGGAAAAATTTATGAACTGATACAGTGTAAAGTGAGTAGGACCAGGAGAAAATTTAGACAATTATGACAACATGATAAAGGCAATCAAGTCTGAAGGAATTTAGAATTATGTTCAATGCAATGAGATATCAAGAAAAATTTTAGTCAAAAAATTAAAAATAGAAGAAAATGCAAACTATTGTAAAAGTAACTGACATGGAAAGGAGAGATAATTTAAGAATTATTTGATTACCTGAAAGCTATGATCAAAGAAAGAGCCTAGACTTAATATTTCAAGAAATTATCAAAGAAAACTGCCCTGGTATCTTAGATCCAGAGGGTAATATAGAGATTGAAAGAATCCACTTATTACATCTTCAAAGAGATCCCAAAATGAAAATTCCCAGGAATATTATGGCCAAATTCCAGACCTCCCAAGTGAAAGAGAAAATATTGCAAGCAGCCAGAGAGAAATAATTCAAATATCATGGAGCCCCAAGCTGAATCACACAAGATTTAGCAGCTTCCACCTTAAAGGAGCTGAGTGAGGGCTTGGGATATGATACTCCAGAAGGCAATGAAACTAGGTTGCTAATCAAGAATGACCTACTCATCAATTCTAAGTATAATCCTTCTGGGGAAAAAGAGATATTTAATATACTAGAAGACTTCCAGGCATTCCTGATGAAAAGACCAGAGTGGAAAAGAAAATTTAACATTCAAACAGAAGACTCAAGAGAAGCATAAGAAAGGTAAACAGGAAAGAGAAATAATAAGGGATTCACTAAGGTTAAACTGTTTACATCCCTCTATGGGAAGATAATACTTGTAACTCCTAAGAATTTATCATTAGTAGGGTATCCAGAAGGAGTTCACATAGACAGAAGGCTTGGGTATTAGTCGATTATGTTGGGATTATCTCTAAAAAGAAAAATTACAATCAAAAATATATATATTTTCTCACATAAAAGATTCACACAGGCAATGTGCTACATATATTGTCTCATCTGATCCTCATAAGAACCCTACAAGGTAGGTGCTGTTCTTATCCCCATTTTATAGTTGAGAAACCTGAGTAAAATAGAAGGTAAGTGACTAGCTCAGGGACACACAAGTAGTGAGCGTCTGAGGCCACATTTGAACTCAAGTCTTCCTGACTCCAATTCCAGCATTCTATCCACTGTGCCACCTAGCAGCCTAGACATCATCTATTCTAAACCCTTCATTTGATAGTAAACTGAGGCATAGTGCTTTATGTAGGGTTATACTGCTTACTCTCAGACCCTTACTAGCTGTGTGAATCTGGACAATTCACTTTATCTCTTGGGAGAAGAAAATGACAAATCACTCCAGTATCCTTGCCAAGATCATGCCATGGACAGTACTGTCATGATATGGTCCATGGGGTCACAAAGAATCTGATATGACTGAACGACTGAATGACAGTAACAAATACTACTAGTAGGAGTCAGAAACAGTTTCAAAACCTGGTCTAACTCCAAACCCAGAGCTATACAAATCTGACTTATTATTATAGGACATAAAATATGGTAAGTGCTACTAAAAATGTCACTTATCCCACATGAGTTTGGGCCATATGAGGTATTCCAAATGATGAAGGACTTATCTTTTCATGAAAGAAATTAGATAAATTCTGCAGTTGAGTCAGAAGAGCTCTTTGATTTCTTGCTCTGCTCCTTCCTAGCTGTGTGATTCCTTTCAAGGACTTAACTATGTTGTGCCAGCATTTCTTCAGTTCTTAAATGGAGCAGTTGGACCAAATGTTTACTGTGAGTCTGCTCAGCTCCAAAACCCAATGTTTCCTGTCACAACCACTCTGAGCCTCAGTTTCTTCTTCCGAAAATTGGGAAATAAAAATGACCTAATGGATAGAGATCTGGCTTCAGCACAAAGAAGCCCAAGTTACAGTATTACCCTTGATAAGTACAAGCTCTGGGTCCAAGTCACTTAAATTCTCAGTGTCCTAGGTAACCAACTCCCTAAGTCTCTAGACAACAGATTTCTCCATATGCAATGGTAGAGAAAGTTCCATATAAGAAAGAGCTTACCCAGATGATGTGAGAGGTTAGCACAAAAATGGGGATCATAATACAAAAGACCATCATATAGTGTTGTCAAGTGCAATGGATTGAGATGTGTTATTACTTTAAGACTTAAAAAATAAAGTCTTGTACTGATGGCTCTACAATGCACATTACTGTACTTCCTCTTGGTGATTTAATATTTACCTATGCTTGCATAAGCTAGAAACACAGCCTATCTCAATTATTATTTTCTTTAATAAGGATTTTCTCCACTCACTCAAGAGAAGAAGAAAAAAAAAACGCCTTGAAAGGAGCATTGGGGAACATGGTAGGAAACCAATAATTGCCCAAACATTAAATAAGTTTGCCTCTTTGCTAGACAGCAGCTGGCTTGAGTTGCCTTTCATTTTACTTTCCAGATTAGAAAGAAATGCTGCCAATGTTTCCTCTGTGGTGTAAGAGCCATCCTGGACTGTTTCCCAGTGTGAGAGATACTATTCCTGTCATCAAAGAGGGAAAAAGAACATTCAGTGGGTCGTACAATTAGGTCCAAACACTATACACCTCTCACGGTTCAGGGCATCCCTCTGCACAGAATGATGTTTTGTAATCATGGAGGTGTGTGTTTGTGGGGGTTCGTGGGTAGGGTTAGAAGCTCCATGCCTCTGCCCCGAATGTGGAGAAGTTGTCTGTTCTAGTTGAGCAGAAAGAAGAAAGAATTCTCCAATGAGACTGAGGAACCCTGGATTCTAATCCCTGCTTTGTCATTTTCATAGATCCAGAGCTGGTAAGAATCTAAGGACATATCCTCTCAACCCACATTTTTCATTTGAGAACCTGAGGCCCAAACAGGTGAAGCTGCTTTCCCAAGGTAACACCTGTCTCCAGTCCTATTGCCACTCATCTGTCAAATTTCTCTTCCTAAAGCACAAATCTCACCATGTCACCTCTCTATTTAATAAACTCTGTTGAATCTGTGTTACCTGTTGGATGAAATATAAAATCCTCTCTGGCTTTTAAAGCCCTTCCTAACCTGGCCTTTTCCAACCTCTCTAGTACTTTTAAATCTTATTCCCCTCTGTGTACTTCGTGATCCTGTGATATTGCCCCCCTTCCTGTTCCTCACACAAGTTTTTGTTGTTAAAGTGTTTCAGTCATGTCCAATTCCTTCTGAACCCATTGGGGGTTTTCTTGGCAAAGATACTGGAGAAGCTTCCCATTTTTTTTTTTCTGCAGCTCATTTTACAGAAAAGGAAACTGTGGCAAACTGTTAAATGACTTACTCAGGGTCACACAGCCGGTAAGTGTCTGAGGTCACATTTGAACTCAGGAAGATAAGTCTTTCTGACTCCAGGCCCAGCATTCTTTCCACTGCATGACCTAGTGGCCCCCTCCTCACACAAGACAATCCATCATCTCCTGACTCCAGGCATTTCTACTGGCTCTCCTCCATGCCGGGAATTCTCTCCATCCTCATCCATATTCTGGCTTCTCTGGCTTTCTTCAAGTTCCATCTAAAATCCCACTTTCTACAAGAAGCCTTTCCTGATCCCATGTAAGGTGAGTGTCTTTCTTTTGCTGATTATCTCCAATTTATCCCGTATATATCTTGTTTGTACATAGCTCTTTCCATAACAGATGGTGAGCTTTTAGAGAGCAAGGGTTTTGTTTGACTCTCTTTGCTTCTCTAGTACTTACCACAGTGGCCAACACAGAGTAGGCGATTAATAAGTGATTGTTGATTTGGCTTGACTTAAGATTACCATACATATCATATGAATGCAATTATTTGGATGTAGTACCTCCCTACCCTGTCCTTGAGGGCAGGGATGGTAGGTACTGTGTTTTACCTTTCTTTGTATCGCTAGAACTTAGAATAGTATATGACAGAGTGTAAACAATGAATGCTTAATAACTCTACTAATGAGGGTTCTCTGACAAATCCAGCATTCCTTTCAATACACCATTCTGTCTTTCTCTTCTTTGTCTCAAACTTGCTTTGTGACCTTGGGAACACTACTTAACATCTCTTTGCTTCAGTTTTCTCATCTGTAAAATGAGGTCTTTAGAATACACTGATTTTAATATTCATTAAGGACTTACTATGTACTGGACATTGTGCTGGGTGATGGGGATATAAATTCAAATCAGTTTAAAAAAATTGTCCTCATGGTTTTTATGTGTAAAACACTATGTTATCAATGGGATTATAAAACCAAAACCAAGAAAATGCCCCTGCTCTTAAGGATCCTCTATACCTATCCAAAAAGGTAAGATATAGGCCTTTATCTAAAGGAATGTATAACGATAGTATAATGGGGGTCTAGTGTATTCCCAGTGACCCAGATGACATCTGCATGTTGAGGACCAGAGGGAGAAGACTGAAAAATTGGTGCCTTTCCACATGGAAGACTCTAGGGAGCTGTTTCTAGTAGAATTGGGGGTGCCCTGGTTGAAAAATGCCTTGGAGAGACTGGAGCATGGGTAGACATTCTGTCACCTGTTCTGGTCACGCAATTGGGTGCTAAAGAAGAGAAGCTTTGGTTGGCTGGCGATTATCTAAAAAGGCCTGCCTTTTCCTATGGCTCAGCACTCTTAAAGGGATGTTGGCTATTAAGGAAGGGAATTGAACCTGTGACCTTGTGAATTGAAAAGGTGCAGATGTCTCGAAGTCCACCATTCCAGATTGAGGACTTCACATCATCAATGCATTGTTTTGACTGTTTTGATGTCACTGATGTACAAATATGGGCTCTCATGAAAGCTACTAGGGGTACAAAGAAGACCTGTCAGTCAAAGTGAGATTTCAGGCCTGATTTTATTTTTTCCCATCTGATGTGAAGATTCCATGTGTAAGACCCCCATTATGGGGGAAAATATGACCTACACAAATGGTTGTGATTTAATGAGATAATACTTATTTAAAAAAAAGTTCTTAGCATAGTGTCTGGGACACAGGAACTATACAAATGTTATTACCTCATTTAAAAGTCAGTAAAGTACCAATGGGTAGCTAGATAGCTCAGCAGATATCCAGCCTCAGACTCAATAAGAGTCTGTGTGACCTTAGGCAAGTCACTTAATGCTGTTTGCCTTAATCTGCTGGAGAAGGAAATGGCAAACCACTCTAGTGTCTTTGCCAAGAAAACCCCATGGACCATGTGGTTTGAATATATTTGTTTGCATTTAGTCTTACCCATTAGAATCATATGAGCTCCTGGAGCATGAGGGTTATCTTTTTGCTTTTTTTTTTTTTATCCTCAGCCCTTAGCATGCTGCCTGTGATGAGGGCACAGTCTCTGGAAACGCCTTGAACCCTTGAACTCTCCTTGAATCTTCCCCACTTGATCTGGCCTTGGCCTGAGGCTATAACCATTAAGCCCAAATGCCTACCTTGCCCAGTCCTCTATTGTCCAGCTGTTTCCCACCCTTAATCCTGTTTCCCATCCTTAATCCTGATCAAAATATCTATACCCTAGCTCTGTTACCCTAGCCCTTTATGGTCTGTCATTTTCCATATAGCCTTCAGCTATTTCCCCCACCCTGGAGTCTAACCTCATCCCAGTCCCTTCAAGCTCCTCCTTAGACTCCTCCTTAAGTCCCTCCCTAGACCCCTCCTCTGGTCACCCCAGACCACCCCTCAATCCCTCCCACAACTCCCTACCTATCATCATTTTTACTTTAACCTCTTCAATACCTCACGGTCTTAAAGAAGGGAACTTCAGATAGGGCAGACCCCAGTTGCTCAGCTACTATGGGATGACTGTCATCTCTCCTTGATCTCCTTCAGAGTTCCAAAAACTCCCATTCATATTATGAAAACTGGAGGGTGGAGCCAAGATGAAGGAGCAAAAGCAGGGACTCACCTGAGCTCCCCCACCAAACTCTTTCAAAAACCTTTAAAAAGTGACTTCGCACAAATTCTGGAGTAGCAGAACCCACAAAGAGACCGAGTGAGGCAGATTTCCAGCCTAACATGATCTGGAATATCAACAGGAAGGGTGTGTTGCACTCCACTGAGAGAGAAAGGCAGTATAGTACAGGTTGTATCAGCACAGACTCGGACTCAGCAAAACTGGAGCAGACCCGGGGGAACTGAATCACTGGTAACAGTGGTGGTTTCCAGACTTCTCAACCCACAGACACCAGAGACAACTTAGAAGGTCAGTGGGAGGGGTCTGTCTAAACTGGGTAAGAGAGAAGCACAGTCCAGCACAGGGATTGCCAACCCCCCCCCTCCCCCCCCCCCCCCATCTGCAGCAAACCAGGAGCAGGCCTTGGGAGTGACTGAATTGGCAGCAGCTGCTCCTGGAGCTACCAGCCCACAGACAGGAATGTGTGAAAGTCATGTATTTCTACTTCTGGGAGCCGAGATGGCAGAGTAAGAAGTTGCTCTCACTCTCCCTTATTGACCTTCAAAAACCCAGAGACTGTTGCCCGAAGAAAAATCCTGAAATAGTGGAGCCAGCAGAAAGACAAGGTACAGCAATCTTTTAGCTCAGGAGGCTAGGGGGATTAAGGGAAAGGTCCCTCTTGCTGTGACTGAAGGAGACCAGTACAGGATGGGAGGCACCCCAGCAAGCCAATGGCAAGCCTTACATCAGCAAACCAATGAGAGATCCTGAGCCCCAGGATGCTGGAGCAGCCAAAAGCCAACACCAGGCTCACACCAGCCACCACCTCCAACTCCAGTTCAGCTACCAGCCTCCAGCACCTGAGGTCCCAGCACACAAAACCAGTAATCAGGCCCCTAGTCCCAAGCACAAGAAGCCTGGGACAGTCCCCTGTGTGCCCCAGAAGCAGAGGTTAGCTTTAAAAGCCAGGAAAAAGGCAAATAACATGAGCAAAAAGCAACAAAGAAAAACAATAACCATAGAGGAATATTATGTTGACAGGGAATATCAAAACACAAATTCAGGAGAGGACAATATTATCAATATACCCACATCCAAAACCTCAAAGGGGAATATAAACTGATCTCAAGCCCAAAAAGCCTTCTTGGAAGAGCTTGAGAAGGATTTTAAAAGTCATATTATGAAAACCTCTTCCTTTCTCTCCTAGGATGATCTCGTAATAGTTTCTTCTATTCCCCAAGTGGGAAAACCTACAAATCCCAGAGGTTTTTGTGACCAGCCAAATCTTTGCCAAACGTTCATATATCTCTCTTTGTCTCTGTCTCTATCTCTTCCCCTTCCCCCTCCCACACATACCCTTTCCCTCTTGCTCCTCTTATGTGTTGTCTTCTCTCATTAGAATGTAAGGAGCTGGAGGACAGGGACTTCCATGCTTGTTTATATTTTCTTATCCTCACCACTTAGCATGGTTCCTGGCACATAATAAACCCTTAATTAATGTTACACTTATCTATCTATCTTTCTAGGAATCTGCTTACCTGCAGACCTAGCTTATAACTTACTTTTTTGACCTTGGTGAAGTCAATTAAAAACTTTCTGAGTTTTCTCAGGTGACAAATGAAGAAATTAGATTAGATCATGTGGTTAGAATTAGGAGTTTGTCATTTTACTTTGTATGCATTAAGTAAAAAGGACATGAAATCTCATCCACTCATTTTGCATAGGAGGGAAGTCAGTCTTAGTGAGCTTAAATTACTTTTGTATAGCCACTAAATATGAGGTATGAGGTAAAATTTGAACTTGGATCTTCAAAACTCCATGTCTATCTTTCCTATGCCATGCTACCTATCTCAGATAAGACTTTCTAGCCCCAAAATTATGTCTTCTGACTTTGTTTTCCAAAGTATTCCACTGCCTTACCAGCCTTTGGTTCTATAAATAAATTATTCTCACTTTCAGGGATGAGGAGAGTGAGTTCATGGCTCATACTAAAGTTGAAGAAAAGATGTCCATGGCCTCCCAGTAGAAATTTGAAAAATTCTTTCTAGGCTTCAACAATGTGCAGACAGTGAAGTCATTACATAGCTGGGCTTTTTTAAAGGAGGTGGCTGAAAGGTATGTGAATAATGAAAATTCACCCTTCGAAATTGTGAAAAGCAAAAAGAACTAAAATAAATGGAAGCATTGTAGGAAAAGAGAAACAAGAGAAAAATCATCCTCTTTCATAGCTAACTAATAGGCTATCGTGCCACGTACCAGCGAGATTTACATACTTTTTTAGTTTGTAAGGAAGGGAGACTTTCTTAGGTGAATATCTAAATACTTGTGTGTGATTCATTATTTGTTCATTCCACCTGTTCTACTGATGTTCTCAAAATTTTTTTAAACTAATATTTGCTAATTCTTCTGATTAATAAACGTCTTGCTTATTGGGTAGGTGTTCAATACCAGCCACTGGCTCCCAAGAATCAGAGTATAGTATTGCTTTGAATTCTCTGAAGCCACAATAAAAAGAAAATCTTGAGAGGTTGAGGAATTTATATCCATTATAAAGAAAGGAAAACTCCCAGAAAGCAAGGATTCAAAAAACATTTCACTGACTTCTAAGGCATAGTGGGGAAATTTCCTTTTCTCTGTCCATTCTTTTCTAGAGGGAGAGGTAGGTTAGGTTCATACTGTTTGGAGTCAGGAGATGGACTGGATGGTCATTCTGATGGGGTATAGGCCCTGGAATCCCTCTCCCCCTAACCCCACCTTGAACTTGCCCCTGAACTCTCCTTGAATTTTTCCATTTGGTCAAGTTTCTGGCATTTACCTGAGACATTGACCTATCCCACTCAACTGGCCTTTCATTGTAGCCTATGCCCAGTCTCCCAATCCTCTTTTACCCCTACCTAGCCCAGACTTCCACTGTCTGTTACCTCTGGATATCCCCAGCTAACTCTCGCCCTTGATCCTATCTAGCCCCATTCTCCCTTGGCCACATGGTTCAGGTCCCTGGCATTCCTAGCTGTTCTGTTACCTCCCAGTCACCCCAGACTGCTTGGCCACTCCTAGATCCTTCCCATAGTCTTTCTGTATATAAGACACATCTTGCCTCCATTAAGGTGTTCAGATTCCTTAAGAGTATAGCCAATGGTTCAGATTCAGTTTGGCCAATATTGCAGATTTTTAGACTCATACCCATCTTCTACTGGTATTCTAATAAACCTTGTCTTTGGCTGAAAGAAGGCTTGGGTCAAATTCATTCAGGCAGGACCTGTGTGTTGCTATTTTTAGGTCCTAGCACCCCTAAACCTCAACAACTCTGTAGAAAGAAGTGTTTTCATGCTCAGTTCCAAATTTGATCAGAAACTGACTTTTTCAAAGGTCCCAGATAAAGATATCCTACCTCACTCATCTGGGAAAAGGCTCTTTGCTACCTTGATCTCCTGACTACCTGTTTTCCTCAGGTTTCATTTTGGCTTTGTCAAAGATTTCCTTGCTTCTTTGCGTATAGATGTGAAGCCAATCAGATCTGGAGATGCTGGGGTTGGGAGGGCAGTGTGAGACTGACCTGGGGACAGTCTTCATCCTTGCTCCTTTCTGACCAATACATTTTTTATTCTATGTTCACCGCACCCAAACAAAAAAGACCGAAAGTTCCTGTTCTCCTAGGAACACATGGGTCTCCCAGAACATGAATCTGATGTCTTGGGAATTCTAAGAAATAATAAATAATTCATTCACTGGCTAAAGTGGGACAGGGTATTGAGACAATCTAAGTGGCAGAGCTTCTGAAGTTCCTCAGCCCTCCTCAAGCTTATGACTACCAAGTGGTGATGACAACTATTATTTACACAGTACTGAGGCCTTGGAAGAAACTTAACTCAGAAAGGCCAAGGTCATCCACTTCAGTCTTACCCTTTGTCCTGCCACGGATGGCTGGTAACTTTGTGCAGCTCTGCCTCACTTAAATCCAATTCATGAGCAAATCAAGACCTCACCCTGGTGAGGTGATGTCATTGGTCCTCTTTGGGAAAGAAGGAACACAGCAACAGTTGTGAAGTTTATAATGACCTGGTCAAACAAAATCACAGGGCTTCCTAGTTGTAGTAATTGGCCCAAGTTGTCACATTTCATAGATACTCAGGTTAAATGATTTCCCTGACATCATTCAGCTTGGGAAAAACAAACAAAAGAAAAATAGGTGGGAGATTCCACACACCTCTCTTCTTACTCCCAATCTTTTTTTTAAGTAGATTTTATTGATATTATTGTTTTATATCTCCTACCTTTCTCCCTTCATTTTTCCTCTTCCCCGTTCCCAGAGAATCTTCATTTATAAGAAAGAATCAAAATAAAGATGAACAAAAAGAAATAGCAAAACCAATCATCACATTGAAAAAAAAATCTGAATTTCTATGCAATGTTGTTCACACATGAATCCACAGGAAGAGAGGAAGAAAGGAAACAAGCATTTATCAAATGCCTACCATGTGCCACACTTTGTGCTAAGTGCTTTAAAAATTATTATTTCATTTTATCCCACAACAGTACTAGGAGGTAGGTGCTCTTATTGGAGTGCAGACTCTGGGAGCCCCCTTGATCTCCCCTTGAATTTCCCACAAGATGAGGTACTTGCCTAAGGCCATAGGCCTTTCATTATAGCTAGGCCCAATCTCTGTTACCCTTAAACTAGCCTAGCCCTCCATTGTCAGTCATCTCTAGGTAGCCTTCAGCTATTTCCCACCCTTAATCCCATTCTCTTGGCTCCTGGAATCTGAGGTCTAGTCACCCCAGTCCTATCAAGATCCTACTTAGACTCCTCCTCAAGATCCTCCTTAAACCCCTCCTCCCATCTTCCCAGAACCACCCCTAGAGTCTTTCTGTATTTAAACTCGTTCTTGCCTCCATGAAGGTGCTCAAATTCAATCTAGTTTGACTCAGTCTGGATCAGATTGTTTTGGCCAGTTTGTCAATACAAGCGTTACAAATACTCAGACTACTTAAGAGTCCATCCACTATGGCGAATCTTTAATAAACTTTGTTTTTCTTTGGCTGTAAGAAGGCTTGGGTCGAATACACTCGGCAGGACCTGGCATGTCGGTATTTTGGGGTCCTGAGCACCCCTAAAACCTCAACATTTGTTCCCTGATGCCGAAACTTGAACATTATTATCCACATTTTACAATCAAGGAAACTGAGGCAGAGGTTAGGTGACCAAGGTCACCCTTCTAGAAAGCGTTTGAGGCAAGATTTAAAGTTCAGTCTTCCTTCCTGCCCTAGCACTTGGTCTACTGCCCCATCAACTGCCCTGGGCAGAAGTGACTGACTCGAAACCTTAGACTATTGCCACTACATCATACTGGGACCTGCACTATATGACTGTGAGCCTAACGTAATGCTCTTAAACAATGCAGACCTCCTGATTTCGTGTCCAAGGCTCTTTATCCTCTGTACCATGCTACTTGGATTTAAAGAAAATGAAGTAAAGGAAATCAATGAAAAGTAAAGCCTACAAATTTTAAAATGAAATTAGAGTTCATAAAGAACGAGGCCTGTCCACTTCTAAGGTCAATGAAAATGTTCAGGAGTCACCTTTAGAATCAATATACAAAAAATTCTCGACTTATCCCCTCATGATCTTAAATCAGTTTTCTCCTTCCCTCACCCCCATTCACCAAGTCAGCAAGCTTTGATTAATGACTAGGTGGTTCAGTAGATAAAGCTTTGGTAGTCAGGAAGACTCATCTTCCTGAGTTCAAATCCAGCCTCAGACACTTCTTTGCCATGTAACTGTATGCTTCAGTTCTTCAGTTCAGTTCTCATCTGTAAAATGAGCTAAAGCTGGAAATGACAAACCACTCCAGTGTCTTCGTCAAGAAAACCTCAAACGGGGTCACAGACAGTTAGACTCGACTGAAAATGACTAAACAACAACGTCTCCATCCCTGTGCAAAGTGCTGAGGGTGTAAACAAAGGTGAATCAGCACCTTCCCTCAGGGAGCTCACAATCTAACATGAGAGACAACATGCAAACTACTATATTAAAGAAAAGCTACACACGGAACAAATCTTAGAGGGAAGGAAACAATATAACATGTTTCAAATGATATGAAACAAAATGAAACAAAATCAGTGTATTTACTTATATTGTCACAACAGTGTTTCCCTCTATTCTCACTGCAAATATATAAGATTTTTAGCAACAGCAGACATGGAATTAGTATCCTTGAACACATAGACCTTATATAAGCATTGCAGTTAGACAAGGGGGAGGACCCAGATTGTGATGGTGAACAATTCCATCTGATTTGCAGTTAAACTTCTGATGGGAGTTGTCTTAGGCTCCTCAATGCAGTACTTATTTGGTTTCACTTTTCATCTCTTCACTTACTACAGTATTTTACATATAGGAAGTATGTCATAAATGTTTTACATATATATGTATGTATATCATTCATTCATTCATAGATAGGAACCTGACAGATTGATCTAATCAACAAACATTTAATGGATAGAGTTCTGGGCCTAGAGTCAGGAAGACTCATCTTCTTGAGTTCAAATCTGGCCTCACGTATTAGCTGTATGCCCCCATTTGCCTCTGTTTCCTCATCTGCAAAATGAGCTGGAGAATGAAATGGCAAACCGCTCCAGATTTTTGGCAAGAAAACTCCAAATGAGGTCACAAAGAGTCAGACAACACTGAACAACAACAACTTTGTCAAGTATCGAGGAATTTACAAAGTTATACAGGACTAGGTCCTCCTGTAAAAGATCTTAGTGTCTTGTTAGTGAGATAAAGCAAGGACAAAGGAAAAACATGAAAATGTTAATGTCATGAATGAAGAGACATCTAAAGTTCTGTGAGGTGAGATGAAAGAAAAATGAGGAGTTATTAGTATGGGATTCCCTTCTCTGCCCCCACTCCCAAGTGGAAACATTGTTTCTGTGAGGCAATAGATCCTGAATTCCAAGAAACTAATTCATGAATCTACTTTGGGAACTTATGGGCTAACACCGCCGGTACAGATTTTAGCTCTGGAAAAACCAGGTGACTTCTGTACATCCCCTCCCCCTCCCAACAATCCCTTTGTAAAGATAGATAGAGGGAAGGAAAATATGCATACATACATACACACATACACACATATCTATGTGTATATGTGCGCATCTTTCATAACGGAGCGTTATGGATGTATGTGTGTGTATGTATATACACATCTTTCATAAGGGAGGATTAGGGAGGTTGGTATACATGGTAACCAAATATACACATTTGTGTGTATATGCATACATGTATATATTCATAAATTACATATAATTATATGATAAAGAATGAAATAATTACATGATAAAGAGTGAACCTATGATTTAAGTGCTAAAGGGGTGTCCCAAATAAGGAAACTCCCTCTAATAATTTAGGTCATATACTTTTTGACTAAACACACCTTTCCCACTGATCATACTTGGCTAAGAATAATGGAGAGTTGTCTTGTTTTCTTTCATTTTGCTTTTTGAGAAGTTTCTAGAAGGAAATTTCCCAGCTTATAATAGAGTTCTCAAGAAAAGAAATGTGCTGAGGGTTCAAAAACTTCATGATGCTTTTCTATTTGGGAAGTTAAACTCTATTTGTCCCATAGTTGGTATTTTTTTATTCAGTTTAGGTGCTATGATGCTCCCCCTTTCAGAGAGGGACAGACAGACAGAGAGACAGAAACAGATAAAGAAGAAGAGAAAGACAGACACACAGAGACAGAGAGACAGAAACAAAGAGACAGAGAGCAAGCGAGCTTTTGGATGACCTCAGAAACAAACATTTCACTTGGGAAATATTATTGTTCCAAAGGCTAACAGTGACAAAAATAATTTTCTTCCTAGAATAAATAGAAGGTACACTATAAGGTTGGACTCTTTGGCCTAGAAAGCAGCATGTATGAGGCTCTAGGAGAGATGCTAAGAGGTTTTCTAAAATAGAGATTTTTTTTTCTGTTCAACTACTTCTGTGTCATAACCATCTGTGTAATCACAATCTATTGAAGTGGAAGAGAACTTGGACACCATTTAATCTAGCCCTTTTCTTTTATGTGAGGAAATTGAGGCCCAGAGAGTAAGACTGGGACCATAACATCTAGTTCAACTTGCTGGTCAGAAAGTTCCCTAAGAACAGAGGCTGTTGTTCTACCATTGTATTCCCTGAACCCTACACAGTATTTTGCATGTAGTAGTTTCTTAATAATTATGTGTAACATTTCTTAATATTATTGTTTGTATTATAAAAATAAATGTTGAAACATTAAAGACTAATGGGCTTAAGTGAAGTCAATACAACATCTTAGAATTAAATTATGGCCGACTCATATTTTCAGATGGGCATATCTTCCGTAATTATTCAAAAGTTCATTGACCTTATTAAAAAGTTCTTCTTTCCAATTAGGGCTGTACAAAAGAAGAGTGGTATGCTTTGGGAGTCAGTAAGTTTCCCATCAATAAAACATTTCTTTTGTTGGCTTTCTAAAAGAAGCACGATGACCAGAATAAAAGAAGCTCAACACTGAAGGTTACTTACACCCTCTGGACCAAACGGAATCTGAACAGTTACTACCAATGATGCCACCCAACACCTCACCCTCCCCCCCCCAAAAAAGCTATGTAGTCTAGACTTAAAGACGTCTAATAAGGAGAATCTTACCAGCTCCCAAGAAAGCCTGATCTTCTTTAGTACTCTCTGGTTATTAGAAAGTTTTCCCAATATCTAACCTAACTGCCTCTCTGTCACTTCTACCTATGGCCCCTAATTCAATGCTCTGGGTTTGAGCAGGGTAACTTTAATCCTCTGTCCCATGATGACCCTTCAAATAGCTGAAGGCACCTGTTATCTGTGTTTCCCACAAACCTCTTTCATTTTTCTCTTCATCAGGCTAAATTCTTGAACTGACATGGTCTGGAGCAAGAACTCGATCTTTTGAATGTAACTGGGAACCCTGGTAGTGTGGGAAAGCCAATGGATCAGTCCTCAGAATCAGTTTTTTAAATAATTGAAAGAAATACAAATTTTGTTAGAGGTTACTAAAAATAAAGATGCAATTTTTTTTCCCTATCCAAATTCACTCAACCCAGGTGAAGAATCCCTAGTCTGGATGCTCAAGATCATCCTATTTGCCTTCATCTGAAAACTGCAGTTTGGGAATTCTCTCCTCCTATTGTGGCACCATAACCCAACTCATTAACTCAGTAATATTCATAATCTTATTCTGGTGGAGTCCAGAAGGACTTCCTTGTTTGGGCACTACATAGCCTAAAATTTCATTAGTTCTTTTGACTCTTATGTTATACTCTTTCCTCATATTGAATTTATAGAACAATTGTTTTCTAAGGGGATTAGACCTTTCTGCTGAGTGCAAGAGGTCAGAACTACAAACAACTGAAAGAAAGTACAAAGGTGAATTTAAGCTTGATGTAGGGCTACAAGTCAAGGATGGAGTGGGGTAGGGGGAAGGGGTCTCTTAAGATTAAAACTATCTCAAATGGAATGAGTGAATTTGCTAAGAAGTGGCTATCCCTCACCGAAGGTCTTTGAGCAATGCTATATCAGACTTAAAGAACATTTCTTTTCAGGTATCAGGTATAAGTGGGACTAGATAACCTCTTATATTCCTTGCAAACAAGAGATCTATGATTTTGTGATCTGCAAAACTTAGTAGTCAGAGATATTGTGTGAACCAGGGCAAGTCACCTAATGTCTGTCTCCCTCAGGTTCCTAATCTGTAAAAAGGGAATGACTAACAGCACCTCCCTTGAAGGGTTGTTGGGAGGAAAAATAAAGAAAGGAAGGAGGGAAGGAATCCCATGTTTATTAAGTGACTTCTGTGTCTGGGAATGTGATAAGCAATTTATAAATAGTATTTCATTCACTCCTCACAATAACCCTACGAGGTAGGTGCTATTATTATCCCTGTTTCTCAGTAGAAGAAACTAATGCAGATAAAGGTTTAGTGGCTTGCCTAGAATCACACAGCTAGTAAATGGTTGAGGCTTGATTTGAACTCAAATCTTCTTGACACAGCATTCTTTCTACTGGGAAACCTAGCTGCTTCTAAAATCAGATATTTGTAAAACACATTGTATACTTGTTTTCAGTCATTTCAGACTCCGTGACACCATTTAGGGTTTTCTTGGCGGAGATACTGGAGTGGTTTGTCATTTCTTTCTCTAGCTCATTTTAAAGTTGAGGAAACTGAGGCAAACAGGGTTAAGTGACTTGCCCAGAGTCATACAACTAGTAAATGTCTGAGGCCAGATTTGAACTCAGGGAGATGAGTCTTCCTGATTCTAGGCCCGATACTCTATCCACTGTACCAAAACCTTCAAGAGCTATATAAATCCTAGCTAGTTATGCTATAGGAAGTTAGAAAGGAGATTCTTTTTTACATAATTCTTGAGTTGGCCAAAGTTCTTTCTAGCTAAGATTCAGAAGTTTGTAATTAGTCAAAGGTCACAAATAGGAATATCTTTCTGAACCATTTATCTCCCTTCACTTTGCTTAGTCAAAAGAAGTAAAGGAAAATGATCATAACACGTTTCATGAAAAAAAATTTAACTGAGGATCATGCCAGGGGATATAAGCAAACTGCTCCAGAACTCTACCAATGCCTTCTGGATACTGTTAGACAAAACATGGGGACTTTGGGAGAATATAGCACCCTCCTGAATGCCAATGCCATCTCACTGCTGTGACAGCCTCCACTAGGCAGCTGCTCACAAAGAGGCATCAAGCCCTGCATGTCAAAATCGATTGACATTCCATTCTTTAAATGCAAATAAGTGTCTACCGTCATGTGAGGCGCAGGTTGAACAGCCCATATTGTTATGATGGAGCTGTCAAGGCCCATATGCAAAAACTGGCCCTTTTACAAAATGGCAGGCAGCACCTGCCTCTCTCCTGAAGAAGCCTGATTCAGGGCTGAAAAAAACAATGACGTCTAATAAAGTAAGATGTTTATCAGTTTCAGTCCTTACTTCCATACTTCAAGGATCTGTGACTTCCTTGCTATGTGTCTTCCTTCCAAAGTGGCTCAATCTCTCTACACCATGAGAGATAATGTTTGTTAGTTGATGTGGCTCAAACAATTCTCTAACCATTTGGCCAGCCTTCCAGTGATGAGGCTGTTCATACTTAGTTAAGCTGGGCCATTGGGGATGGGGAAGATACCCAGTATAAGCTCCTTGAAGGAAGAGATTAACTGTCTTTTTTCTTTGTTTCTCCAATGCCAAGCACAATGCATGGCCACAGAAAATGTTTAATAAGTTCACTTATGAATTTCTTGATTAGTGTTAACAGGCCCATACTCAAGTCTTTACTGCATGGCAGGTTCTTTCAGAATTAGTGCTCTATTATCTCAGCCCATTAACCCAATGAGTTAGGTCTTATTATCTCCATTTTACAAAATAGGAAACAAAGATTCAGAAATGACTCGTAACTTTCCCCCTAAGTAATAGATACTAGTTTGGAATTCAAATCTTCTGACTCTTAATCATTTCCATGTCATGATGAGACATCATAAGAAGTTTTAAGTGATGGTTGAGTTTAACTTTTCTTTTTAAATAACATAATTAAAAGTTGCTGATTTTTTAGTCCATTAAAGGTTTATTGCAATGCTTTATTTTCAAATCTTGTCTATTAGCTCCATAAAACAGAATTAAATTAACATGTTACATATGTCTATCTTTGATGAATCCTTAATCTTGTTTATTTCTTTCCATCAGTGAACATTTGTAGTATGAAGGCAGAATTTATAATTTCAAAAAGGATCATATATATGTCTGAAAGGTTCGGAATCACCGGATATAAGGAATTCTCAAAGCAGGAGGCAGAAGAATCAAAGCATATATTTAGGCTCCACAGTAACCAAGCCGTAAACCAGTATCCCCATTCTGATATTTTGATCAAAAGCTTCCAGGCCCAATAAGTCCGCCTCACAACAGTAACCAGGAGGCCACAGAGAAGCATGATGGTATAAAGCAAAATCATATACATGCTTCCCCTCTATGGTAAAAAGATTACCCACTGGCCTCAAGTCCTTGTTCAGCACTCCTCAATCCACACGTAGGTCAGCTCTGCTACTGGCAGCTCCTGCTTCAGCTTCGGCTGTAGCTATCTCTGGCTCCAATGGAAGCTGTTTTTAGCCATTCGGCTAGCAGCTTCTGCGGGGGTGTAAGGTACGCCGGGGAAAGCACAGGTTCTTTCGATCTGCTTAAGCAAGGTGAAGGGGTTGACCAGGAAAGCACAGGTTCTTTTGATCTGCTTAATCAAGGGTAGCAAGGTGAAGGGGCTGACAAGCTTACTCCAATCCAACATACAGACAGCATTCAGTTACTTCAGGGGAAAAAGCCAAACTATTCAAGGGTACTTGTTGACTAAGTGTTAAGGAGCCCATTTTTGGTTACCAACACAATATTACAATACCACCCTATTACCCATTTTTTCCCTCCTGTTAATTGTCCACAATTTTTTATAAATCCTCTATCACGCATCTAATAGAATGCACTAGCAGTATCCCTGTAGTTCTTTTTAATATTTCATAGATAATGGTACCATTGGAGTAATTGTAAAGTGAATTATGCTGTATACCTAGCCCACTTTCTCTTCTGGTCATATATATCCTTGATAATGTGATATTCCTAATAGACTAAATACTTACTTATATTCACTATATACCTTCTCATTGCCTTTTGAAATGCATGCAGTTGTGCTTTTTCTGAGACTGCAATGTTCTATGAATTGTGGTCAATGTGGAATCCCTGAGATAATAAGGTAAGAGATACATACTGAACTTGTGATTTCACTGATATAGAGACATCCTCTAAAGAGAACACTCCCTCTACCAATGCACCTAGGCACCCTTTCGTCCACTTATTGTCTTAGAGAATTTCCTACAATTACTTGTCCAGTGTCACATAGCCAGTAGGGATTAGAGGCAGGTCTTAACCACAGATCTTCATTATACCTATGCCAGACCTCTACCCATTAAATTATGATGCCCCTGCCATCTCTTGGACAATAATCTTGTTCCTAGGTTTAGCTTTTGTAGCAGCAAAAAGCTTATGACCAAAAGATGAAAGGATTATATGTCTAGAGATGGAAGAGGACCTCAGAAGCTATCTAATACAACTCCCTCCTTTTAGGGAAAAGGAAGTTGAGGCTCAGAGCAGTTAAGAGACTTGCCCAAGGTCACAAGGTAATATTAGATGCGGAATTTGGACACTCCAGTTCGAGAGGTAGCATTATTGCCATTATCTTTCCAAGCTGGATCACTAAAATGACACTTGATTTTTTAAATGAGCACTTTAATTTTTACCCCCTTAACTTTGTTCTTGATCATATGGGATAATATGTGCAAAGAAATATGGTTTCATTGGCATGAGGGTATATGTGTCTGGAAATCCTCTGAAATGATGAATCCCAACACTTTCACCTGTAATTTAAAGACTCATAGAGCTATCTGGGGTATTGAGAAGATAAATGACTTCCCTATGTCATTGTCATGTCAAGTGTGAACCATATGGCTAGTGGAGAAGACTTGAACCCAGGTTTTCTTGACTCAAAAGCCAAAACACTCAAGCTACTTCATCACATTGTCTCTCTCAAGTTTATGGTAAGAAATTATAGCTGAAATTGACATTATACTTTATTTTACAAAGCATGTGTGTATGTGAGCTATATTCCCTTCACATAATTTACACACATATATATGTATATGTGAGTACAAAAATATATACCTGTGTATACAAGCATACATACATACGAATGTATGTGTTTGTTTCTTCTAACAACCCAGTTAGGTAGGTAGGGAAGTCGTTACTACCTCTATTTTACAGAATAAAAAACTAGAGATCTGACATAGGCAACGATTTGGCCAGCCAAATAATAGATTTTGAATTTGAACTCACATCTTTTTACTCAGAATATGACGCTTTTGCCAGAGTACTATATTCATCTCATTATTAAACCTGCAGTTCAATTTTTCTCTGCCCCAGGGCAGATGTCTTCTGGTAATTTGCATTTGAAAATAGATTTTTTTTTTTTTGTATAGATCCTGAAGTCTGGGTTAGAGTAATAAGGTAGGAGTAAGTGCTTTTGGAGCCTGGATAGAAATGAAGGAGGTGTTTTAACACTATAAATACCTTTTCTAATATTCTTCCCAAAGACTTATATGAACTGATGCAAAGTGAAGTAAACTGAACTAGGAAAGCAATAAAACACACTGATGGCCACAATGTAAAGGAAAGAAGAGTGAACCAATAGAAACTCAATGTTGGGAAGTTATTATGACCAAGCTTGAACCCAAAGAAAAGAAATGAGAAGACATATTCCCCTAACTTTTTGCAAAGTTTGGATCTTGAGATATGGAAAATTGAATATTATGTCATTTTTTTGGTTTTATTTTTGCCGAACTCTTTTTTTCCTCCAATTTTATTTATTTATCTTTTAAGGAACAACTCTCCAGCAGGGGGAGGTACTATATGTTGGGAAATGTATGTGATATAAAAAAAATATATACATGTAAATATCATTTATATAATAAGTATATAATGTACAGTACATATGTACATACAGATAAATATACATATGTGCATAAAACATATATACATTTTACATGTATACATGCATACTTGCAAGCATATGCACACGTGTATGTGTATATACGTATATATACATATATGCGTATATATGTATATACATATATACATGTGTACACACACACACACACACACACACACGACTCAGCAATACCCTCTACCCCTCTGATTGGCTAGATGGTAGAGCAAAAATTCTGTCCATCCTATTCCTCCTCAGGCTACCATTTAAAGATAGTTACTATGTTTAATTTTCTTCCACCTGCTCTTCTTTGACTTAACTCCAACATTCCCAGGAACCCCCTCCTCTACTCTTTTTAGTTTTTATTTTCCTTTAGGTGATCTTCTTGGTTTAGACTCTAGGAACATCATAACTCCCCCAGGGATAAGGTCATTACCTTAAATCTTATGATGCAGATTAACTCGGTTTTGATACTCAACATGGTCTCAACTCCTTTAGTTGCCTCTCCCCACTGCTTGAAGGGCTGGGGGGGTGGGGCGGGTAGAGCAATAAAGTCTTCTAAAAGCCTTTCTTTGTACAGGGCTCAGAACTTTCCAGGTGACTCCATTTCTCATCAGCAATTCTGCTTGTTTTTTAATTCAAGAATTCCATTTGCCTATACCTGGTATCCCCAGATATTACACCCTTTCACCTTTTTGTGTATTGACTTCCCCCATTAGATTGTAAGCTCCTTGAGGACTGTCTTTCTCTGGCATGTCTCTCCAGTGCACAGTACCTGTCATATATAATTAATGATTAATAATTGTTTATCAACTGCCTAATATATGTTTATGTGTGTATATGCACATATAAACAAATATTCTTTCCAAATATTCAAATCATTAATATTATACTAGGGAGATTCTTTACACTATAACTGTAAAAATTTTAAAATATCTATATGGTTTCAACCTTTTAACGAGTTTATGAATCTAATATCTGCCTACATTCAAAGAACTGACCTCAGTCCCGTTATAATGATAAAATAATAGCTAAGAACTAATTGACTTGAGTACTGATATTTAACCTATGGCTTCACATTAATCATTATAACGGCTATTAAAATTGCCTATGCTTTCTGTTTAAACTGGGAGAGACAGGATAGCTATTTTTAAATATCTGAAAGACTATTACTCAAAGAAAAATTAGACTTGTTCCATTTGGACTCAGAGGATTAAACTAGGAGCAATGAATGGGAGGTTCATGGAAAAGTTTCCCAATAATTAGAGAGCCAGGGGTATGTTAAAACTAGCTAAAACCACTACTGAGAGCCAATTGCTAAATTTTCAATGTGAGCTTATACATGATGGAACATAGAAAATGCTACAAATCAGCACTTGGCTTACTGTTTTGTTGATTGTCTAGACACAAGAAAGTGATATAGAAAATGTTAATAATGCAGATTAAACTTTAAAATATGTTGCTTTTTTAAGAGCTGATTTTTAAACACTAGAACATTCTTGGGAAGAAAGTTATGCAAAAGTGGAGTTGATTTCCTTGGAAAATGGTGTGTACTTCAAATGAGAGGTCCTTGAGAAAAAGCTGGATGACCAATTAATTGTCAGATATATTGTCAGGTTGCTGAGATTCTTTCCAACTATGAAATTAAATGACTTTGAGGACCTTATGTGTAGTCTACTTGGAGAGCAATCAGATGCTAATGTGCAAAAGTCCCAAAATTCAAGAAACATTTATGAACCATGTACTATGTCCCAAATCCTAATGCTATATTAAGTAAAGATAGGAACACCTTTATACAACACTTCTGTTTTCCTCACAGTTATCCTGAGAGATAGGACTTGTCCATATTAACCTCCTTTTAAAGAGCAGGGCACTGGATTTTGAGTGATAGAGGGTTTTGTCTAAAGTCACTTGGGTTCAAAGTAGGAAAGTTGCAACTTAACTCCTGTTTCAGGGCTCTTTTCCCCCAAACTATGTTAGTGACTTGAAGAAATGCCAGTCAGACAAATGGAAGGGCGAAAGATGATGATTTAAGGCTGTTTTTTTTAATTCTAGGAGAGCATTTGTGAATGTCCAAACATGTGCCTTTCTGTACTACTCGCAGAAACTGAACTCAAAAGAACCTTGTATAGACATAAAACTTTAAGGCTGGCAGAACCTTTAGAGACAATCTAGTCCAACATACTTTACAGATGAGGAAGCTGAGGTTCAAAGCAGAAAAGGGACTTTGCCAAAGTCACGTAGATATTTAGTGGCAGAATTGGGACTAGAACCTAAGTATCTTAAATTTGAATCCAATATTCTTTCCAAAATGCTGGCCTAGATAGGACTTTTTTTTCCCAGGGATGTCTGGATGTGCAGTAACTGTAGGGGAAGGTAGCAACAAAAAAATTATCTTGAGCCCCATATTAAACAGGAGCATTTTCATATTCAATTAGCTAATATAAGTCAAAAATAGTCAAAGATTTTCCCTGTCATCTCATAAAGCTTGTAAGAAAAAGCTCAGGCTTTTTCAACCACATCAAACTATGACCAAATTAATTGGATCTTTCCATTTTCAACAAAATCAGCAACTTGCCTTCATCTCAGGCTTATCAAGTGCATTTATAGGCAGGATTTGTCAGGATCAATCACTAATGCAGAGCAGCAAGAAAAGCAAATGTGAAAATTACTCATGAGAATTATTATATGTTAATGGCAGTATCTCCCAAAACAGACCATATAGGGAGCCCCTCCCATTGAGGACTGTGGCCAGTTTGAGTTGGGGGGTGTGGAGTGGGGTACATTTCAGATAAGTCTTTGAGAAGCTGAGGAACAGACATAAAAGGGGGATTAGGTTGGTGGGAAACCTGGAGACAATGGCATTGGTTGAAAGAACTGAGGATATTTAAACCTAGAGAAGACAAGAAGGAAGGAGGGAGGGGGCATGGACAAATTGAAAACTGTTTTGTCTTCAAATCACTGTCATGAAGAAGAGGGATCAGACTTTTAGCTTTAAAGGGCGGAACTATCAGCCATGTGTGGTGGTTACAGGGTGGGGGGTGGGGTGGGGGGGGAGGCAGTGTTAATCTCTTTGGAACAGAAGAAATGAAGGTAGGAAGGAAAGAAGAAGGGAAAGAGAGGGAGAAATAGAGAGGGAGGGAAGGAGAGAGGGAGAAGGGACAGGAGCAGGGGGAGGCAGGAAGGAAGGGGGAGGGAGGAAGGAAGGAAGGACAGACAGAAGAAAGGAAGGAAGGAAGGGAAGAAGGAAGGAAGAGAGGAAGGGAGGGAGGGAAAGAAAAGGAAACTGTCCTAATATTTAGAACTATCCAAAAGCTGAACAGGCTGCCTAAAAAAATAATGGGTTCTCTATTTCTGGAGACCTTGATGCCAAGGCTGGATGACCATTTTTTAAGGAACCCTGTATGGAATAGGTTGTTTCTGACTTCCCTTCCACCTTTACCATCTTCTGATTCTTTCATGTCATCTTTGGCCACTTAAAATTTCCTCAATAATACTAGGTATTTGGGAAGGTTCTCTAGAAATTTTGTTTTTTCATTTATTCTCCATTCTCCCTGTAAATTACATCATGACATTAATTTATAAAGCAATTGTTAATTAGTAAGAATCCAGACATAAAAATAGGCATTTCACAGAAGCTTTGTTTAAAAGGAAACTGGAATCTATCTAGCCTCTCTTCTCCCTGCAGAATAAGTCTACAAAATCCTGACAAGGACTCATCTAGTTTTGTCTTCAAGGCCTCAAGTAATTTATAACCACTAATTTCTGAGGTAGCCTATTGCACTATTGGACAGCTCTATTTGTTAAAAAGTTTTTGTTTTTAGAAAACTTTTTTGTTGTTCAAGTTTTCTTCCACAAAATGACTACTATGGAAATATGTTTTATCTGATCGAACACGTAAAACCTATATATTGCTCGCTGTCTCAGGGAGGCAGCAGCGGAAGGAGGGAGAGAAGTGGGAACTCAAAATTTAAAAAGCAAATAATAGCAATGTTAAAAAATTGTTTTCTCATGTAAAAAAATAAAATTCATATCTATCTCACTAACTTCTAGCATTTACTTACAATCTGGAATTATATAGAGAGAAATAGCCAATCTTTTCCCTTTTTTGATGATAGACCTAATTACTGAAGTGCAGAAAGGCAGATAAAATGGACAGAGTACTGATTTGATGTTGGAGAGAGAACTCAGATTCAAATACAGCTTCTCACTCAACCTGCTTGATTCACAGTTTCTTCCTCTGTAAAATGAGGTCAATAACAGCTTTAAAATCTATCTCATATGGTTGTGGTTAGGTTCGAACAATATTGAATATTAGGTTTAGAGTCAGGAAGTCCTGAATTTGAATCCTGCCTCAGTTACTTAGCAGTTGTATGATCCTTGGAAAATCATTTAATATCTCTCAGCCTCAATTCCTCCTCTGCAAAATGAGCGTGATAATAGTATCTACCATAAAAGTTATTGTAAGGATCAAGTGAGATATCCATAAAGTACTTTCCAAACCATGAAGCTCTACACAAATAGCAGTTATTATATTCGAAACCTTTCTTGTTCCTCCTCCTCCTCCTCCTCTTCCTCTTTCTTTCATCAATATTATTGTCACTATTATTATTGCCTTACTAATTATGATTATCACCCCCCCAGTCCAGTCTTTTCTTCAAACCAATCATCTCTAGTTCCTTCAGTCAGTGTTCACATGGCATAATTTTAAATTCTTTCTCCATCTCTGGTCAGATAATTAAAAGAATTAAGAACATTGATCAGCTATTCAGACTAGAAATCAGGGTTTTGTAAGAAGTGAGTACAAAAACATCTTGGTTTATGTAAATCTCAACATTGCAGAATAATAATCACTAGGACTAAAACACACTAGTTCCCAATATCCAGTCATGGATAAATAGGCCCTTAGGGTCTGTCCAGATTGAAGTAAATTTCTGATAGTCCCAGGCAAATTATACCATCTCTGGGCACATGCCTTGCAGTGGAAACTGTGTTTATAATACAATGGTCAAACAAAAGACCTAGAGGTTCCTCATAGAAAGCTTGATACCATGTAATGATTCGTATTTGTATTTTCATTAATTCATTTTGCCATAGCAGCTCATGAAGATGTAAAAGAAAAAACTGCTGGGTTGTGAATAGTCCTGTTGGAGAGAGTGCTCATATTAATGAAACCATGAGTCCTTGAAGAGCTAAAGAAGGAAACAGCTATGCACAATGCTCTAAGAATTAGTTCTGACCTGGATTGGGAGAACGGTTATCAGACCACTAGAAGTATCCAATAGAAACTGTCCCAGAGTACAGATTAGTTTCAGGAAGTAGCTTTCATTCCAGCAGACCAAGAAGATTAAAGAAAGGTTATGGACCATCACCAATCACATATTCTTCTGCTGGAAGAAATGCTCACCTGGTAAAAGTGAATGGACAGAATCTTTGGGGCAGTTTCTGAATGCTTGCTATGACATCTTACTTCCAGTCCAGGAACTTGCCCAGAATGGAAAAATAAAATAATGCATTTGTTCTTTTATGTACCGTGTGAGCAAAGCACTGGATAGGAGAAGTAGAACTTTTCTGAGAGTTTTAAATCCTCTTTTTCTATTTTGGGAATACCAAATAGAGTTATTATAAATCACTCAGGCATGGGAAGAGTGATGGAAATAAAATTGTGAAATGGTTTCAATTAAAATAATAACAAAGTACATGGGCTCCCTACTGGGACACCACTACTATTATAAGAATTACTATTCAGCATTTAGCATTTAGAATCAGTCAGGTGACACAGATGTGGCTGCTCAAAAACTCAGTCAAGTAGCTATGTCTACCTTTCCTATGTAGAAGGAAAGAAGAGAATAAGCACTTATTAAGCACTTCCTACATACAGGGCACTGTGCTAAGGGCTGGGGATACAAATATAAGCAAAAAGAAATATAATCCCTGCCCTGGAGGAACTTACTTTATAATGGGGAAGACAAATAAAAGAGAACAAACTTTGTTGGGGTGAGGGTGGTGGTGGGGTGATAGGGTCATACAGCAAGTTCATACTGTTGTTTGTTCAAGGTCATATAACAGGTTTATACCAAGCCCGAGATTAGCAAATCCAAAACTCCCGACTTGGGGTCCAACATCCTTTCTATTACCCTATGTAGTTAAATGTAATTATTTTATATGCCCTGAGGATATTAATTGGAACCTCCTTTAGATGGAAAAGCACATCACATTTTGTAATAGATATTACAAAGGGAAAACAATTATTTCTCTGGGGTTTCGGTTGATTAAATCATCTCTGCTTGCAGCTCAGTGTAGTGTATTGCTAAGGTTCGGCTAGGAGATGAATTTCACAAACCATTTCTGGCCAACAAGTCTGAACATGATTTCAGATGATGCTTCTTTTAAAACAACTCAATTCCATGCTCTGAAATCAGATCAAGGGTTGCTCCATTTCTACCTAGGGATTTGTGAAAGGCTAGGTTTTCCTGACTATACTTCACACCTCCAGATTCAAAAGTTCATTGCTTAGATTATTGACAGAGTTCGTGTCCAAGCCTAGACTAACTAAATAATGCACCTGCAACCCAGCTGAAGACTTTAGTGCTTGACTCTAGAAATCCAGGAACCATGCATTTGTGGTGGCGAAAGCCAATACCATGCTTCTTTGATTCTTCATGTAGCTGAACCACTCTAAAAAAATTCTCAGTTGCTATTGGCTGCTTTGTTACTATTCTCATTTTCCTCTTATATCTATAGAATTAAAATAGAAACAGTGTTGGTAGTCTGTCATGCACTTTTATGTTTAACGTTCAGCAGACTGCTGTGCAGGTAGACAAAATGAGTGTTTTCCTAATTGAATAAAAGGAATAGAATTAAGTATCTTCAACAGGCACAATGAAAACATCTTTAGGTGAATTCTAGTAGTGGTCAGGATCATAAGGAATGATATGTACTTAATCTTATGTAATTTTTCCTGGTAGATTCCTTTATTTTGAGAGATTTTTAGGCTACCTAGACCAAAGGCAAGAACATTCTGTATCGGGGCACTTATTTTAAAATGTTATTCCTAGATTTTTACAGGTCCTTGGTATGTGAAGAAGAACATGGCCATTTAGTTTCTGTGGAAAGGATACTCTAGTTATGGTACAATTCACTGGCAAAATTTGTAAGGATATTTTGAGTTTTGTGCTTATAATAACAAAGATTTGGTGTCTAATATTTTTGAAGGATAGAAAACTTCTGGTGCAGCCACTTGATCCAGTCTTTCTGCAGTTATTTATTGTAGCGATTCTATCAATTCTTTCCAAAGTCTGAATCAATCATTAATTCCAGGTACCTGCAGACTGACCTTTCTGTAATTTCTGATAGCAATGATCTTATCTTGTATCTCTATCATAAACTGACATGTTTCTTTAAAGAAAACTGCATAACTGTGCCATTTGTCTGAAACTTGTTTGGTGTCATATTTACGATTCAATTTGTGTGTCTCTTGCATATATGGATAGTCATTGTTGGGCTTTTTTTATTCCACTTTTGAATCTTAGCAGATTCTCACATTCCGGCCAGAGCTAAACCATTGCAGCACCCTTTCTGAGCTGTTCCCTCAATTCTCACTTATACTAGTGTTTTGGGTCCATGAGTCTAAATTTTACTCTGAGTTCAAAATTTTCTGTGGCTCTGTACTCCTAAAACTGCATATTTTACCACCTCCCTCCACAACTGCATTTACCTTTAATGGTCAGCAGAGTAAAGACAATTATCTTGACACAATGACATTTACTTAGATGGTAGTGTAAAGATGGTAACTACAAAGCATTCTCCCCCATCAACTTGTGGTGTCCTCTTTCACCTATACACAAAAATGTCATTAGGTAGAATGGAACAAAGTTAGAATATACTGTTAATACGACTCAAATGTAGGGAAAACGTGGCCAAGGCAACTCATGTCTCCAAATACAGCATGGCATCGGTGTCCTTTCATTTCTTATGGTATCCTCCAACTTCTCCTTCATGGACAAACCATCTCTGATGAGATGTTTTTAAGCTAGGTTTAAGCTAGCTGGGACCATTCCTATCAATAACTCAATTCCAGACTGGTAGAGTTAATTATCTCTGGAATTCAGAGTCAACTCTCTTCTCAGATGCCAGAGCTCACTCTCCTTCAAGTTATTTCTTATCTCACTACTCTTTATGTCTGTGTCTCCCTGGACAGTGTATCCCATTTTCAAAAAGGCTACAAGAGGAAAGTCCTATGCCTGGCCACCTAATAGAGCTCTCTGTTGTCTCTGAATTTTTTTTCATGATCCACAAAGGGGTTAACGTGGCTTAGATCAGCTTAGCATTTTGATTAATGCATTAAAACCTCATTATTTTTCTCTTCTCTAATTTCATCAGCTGAGCTTTGGGATCACCAGTGATCACTACATCCAATAGGTCCATTGATCGGTATCTATTGTCAGTCTTTACTATTGCTCTAGAAAATGGTATTTCTGTTTGTTTTATAATCATTTCTGTACATTTTAACATGTTTATCGTGACACCTGAAAAAAATTTCTCATTATCCTTTAATAATCACAGATTTTGCAGATTACAACCCTCTCCTCAATTTAAAACAAACAAAAACCTCACTAGACTGTTTTCTGGAGCTGAAAAATAAATCAATATTTACGGACAAACTGGTGATGAGCCTTTCTGAACTTGGGGAAGCTGGTTCTTAGGTGACAGACACTCCGTCTGTCGCTTAGCCTATAAGAGAAGACTGACAACTTTTCATGGAAAATACAGCCTGGGAACAACTGCTACCTACTGTTGATTCCCCCTGGGTAATCTTTAACATCTGGTTATTGCACAGAAGTGGAAAAGGCCCCTGAGTGACTGTGGTAGAAGAGTTGTGAGAGAACAAAGAAAATGACTACAGTAACAATAATGAAATATTGATGATGTCGATGATGGTAATAAGTAACATTTACATAGTGCTTTAAGATTTGCAAAGGGTTTTATGATGATTATCTCCTTTTGTCCTCATAACAACCATGGGAGTTAGTATAAGCAAGGGCACTGAGACTCTGTGAACAGTCTGTAAATATGTATTTATTGAGTGCGCGCTGTATTCCATACCCTGAAAAAGATATGCCTCAGTAGTAAGATGTTTGTGTAGCATATAAGAATGAGGAAAGAAAAAGCCTCAGGGTGTTGCCATTTGGCCCCACTTTCGGTAACTTGTCATAGCTGGGATCATTGGGGTTGATTAAATATTGGAGGTGAGTTGGGCTTGTGCATCCTATGATCCAATCTCATAGAATAACCTCAGTCCTTGAACAGAGAATAAATAAATAAATAAAATAAAACCTAAACCAATTAGATACCTTAGATGGAAAACCTCACCCCAGTGTCAGATTCTGATCTGATCACAGTAATTTCTAAGTTCGGAGGTGAGCTGGTAAACATCTAAAAATTGTCTCTCCTGGGGAAAAAAAAAGTGCTCTCAGAATACACGTGTTTACACATGATCTGATTTTTTTGTATATACTGATATCCTAGGGATAAATGCTCATATTAAAAGTTTAACAAAGGGATCCCTTAGCCCCCCAGCCAGTATGTGCAGGCTCCAGCATACCTTATTGGAGCATGTGCTAAACTAATTTGGTGCTTTGAGATTTAATGTCACTTTCTTCCATCAGACAGTGAGCTCCTTGAAAGCAGGGACTGTCTTTCCTCTTTCTTCCTATTTCCAGTGCTTAAAACACAGTAGGCTTTTAATAAATGCTTACTGAATTGTCTTTCACATCCTAATGAAGCACTGGAGGAAAACTTATAGGAAGAGAGTGGTATTACTGCTATCCACTATTCCAAATTATTATTGTTATTATTACATTGCAAAGGAAGTTACAGATATATCTGTTGTACAATCAAGTAACATTGCACGGGATTGGCATGAGAATAATATAAGTGATAGATGACCCTTGAAAATCATCAGGAATTATAAATAATGGATATAAAATTACTTTTAAATGAGAACAAAAAGCAGACCATCTTCAGGTTCTACCTGTTGTTAATTAGTGCTTCTTAGGTGGAACAATCAGGAAGAAGGAAAAAAAAAGTGAAATCATTTAATTCTCCCATCTAATAGCCCTTCAAATTCTTGAAGACAGCCAGCATCATCAAGTCTTCCCTAGGCTTTCCATTGCCACTTCATTCAACTGATCCTCATCAATCTGGACATGGTCCTGGTTGACCTTCTCTTTCCCAGGAATCAAGCACCCATTTTTAACAGCTCTCTAATTATGCCCCTCAGCACAGGCATACAATTACATGCTTTGTCCCAGGAGGAAAAATGATGGTGTTTGGTTTCTTTTTAGGGTCCTTGAACTAGCACCAAGAGCCTTACATAAACTTCTGCTCTGTGCCTGTAGCTTCCTTGGCCCCTTCTCTGGCCCGATAATTGTTCTGTGGTCATCACATAAAGTATTCCCAGCTTTATGGCAGTGCCACTTGATGAAGAAAGATTAAGCACTACCTCTTCTGCTCTAGATCAGGGACTGAATGGTACACAAGAAGAGGCAAGGCTCTTCTGACACTCTCATTTTTTCCTGAGGAAATTACTGTTCCTGGTGTATTCTCTCTCTCTCTCTGTGTGTGTGTGTGTGTGTGTGTGTGTGTGTGTGTGTGTGTGAAGATAGGAGTCTAAAGAGGGCAATGTTTGTTTAAGCAAATGAATAACCATCTCCTGATGGATTTGGGTTCAAACACTACCCAAGGCCCTTACTGGCTACTTGATCTGGGGTAAGTCACTTAGCTTCTCTGCCTAAGTTTCCTCACCAATAAAATGGGAATGATAATTACACATGCCTCCCAAGGTTGTTTGATCGAATGAAATATTTGTAAAGCATATTGCAAATATCAAATCACTATAGAAATACTAGCGATGGTGGTGAGGATGATGATGAGAATGATGATCTAGTGATCCTTTAGATCTGCGCAACATAAGGGCACAATCTTAAATTTTGAAGCCATTCTTCAAATCATTGCAACCACAGCTTAGATCAATAAGAAATAAACTATTTCTCTAATAGTGTTAAAATCCTCATAGTTTTTAATGTCCTCAGAGGCATATCTCAGACAAATTATATTACATTTGAATTGTTCTACTGTTTTGCAAGTATAATCCAACAGACGTTCTAATTATTATTAAATTAATAAAAAAGTTTAATGGAATTGTGAATTCTATCTTCCCCAAAGAAAACATTACACTTAGGAATTTATTCTCACTAATGGGCCTAGGATTTTAACTTTTCTTCCTGTATATTTCAGTTAGATTTCATAATTGCCTTCATCTTTTTTTCTCAGAATTTTAATTTTTTTTAAATGTATGAAATAACACAATCATTTCCATAACATAATAGAATAAAAAAAGAGATGAAAGAGCACATGAAACTGTAAATTTCTTATGTACAACTTGCTCTTCCTTCTAAATATATAATAAAGTTATCATGTAACTTTCTTTTTTTTCCTTTTTTTTCTTCCCTGCCACCCCTACCCTAGAGATGGTTACCATTAGACTATATATGTGTATATATAAAATATATATGTATATATATAACTTATAAAATCATTCTATATCTCTATTTATCAGTTCTTTCTCTGGATACAGATAGTATCTTCCTTCAAAGGGCCTTTGTAGTTAATCTGGGTATTCACAATAGGCAAAATGACTTATTTGCTGAAAGTTGTTCTTAAAACAATATTGCTATTACTGCATACAATGTTCTCTTGGTTCTGTTCATTTTACCCTTCATTATTTTATGCAGATCTATGTATGTTTTTCTAAGATCTTCAAACTCATCATTTCTTATAGTAGTATTCTGTCACAATCTTATAACACAAATTGTTCAGCCATTCCCCAATTGATAGGCATCCCTGCAATTTCTAGTTCTTTGCCACCACAAAGAGAACTGCTATAAATATTTTAGAACATATAGATTCTTTTCCTTTTCCCCCAATCACCTTTGGAAATAGACTTAGTACTGGTATTAGTACTATTATTAGACCTAGTACTAGTAGTAATAACCATCTCAATTAAATTACCGAAAATTATTTTACTGAATTAGAAAAAATAATAACATTCATTTGAAAGAACAAAAAGTCAAGGATATTAAAGGGATTGATGAAAATGCAAAATAAGGAAGTTTAGCAGTAGGATATCTTAAACTATATTATAAGGCACTCATTATCAAAGCTATCTGGTACCAGCTAAGAAATAGAAAGGTAGATCAGCAGAACAGAATAGACATGCAATTTACAGGTGAATATGATAACTCTGTATTTAACAAGAGTAAAGCCTTAAATTTGGGGGATAAGAATTCATTATTTGGTAAAATTTCTTGGGAAAATTGAAAAGCAGCCTGGCAGAAATTGGGCATAGACCAATATCTTAAACTATTCACATAGATAATATCAAAAGAGATACATGATCTCACCTTAAAGAGAGCTTTTACAAGAAAATATGAAGCACATAGACCATATTACCTATCAGATTTATGGATAGGTGAAGAATTTATGAACAAAGAGATACATTCCAGTATGAAGTGTAAAATAGATAATTTTGATTACATTAAATTAAAAAGGGTTTGTACAAATAAAACCAATGAAGCCAAGATTAGAAGGAAAACAGAAAATTGGCAAGGGGAATTTTATAAACAATTTCTCAGATAAAGATCTCATATCTCAAATATAAAAAGAACTTTGTGAAATTTATAAGAATACAAGTAATTCCCCAAATGATAAATGGTCAAAAATATGAATAGGCAGTCTTCTGATGAAGAAATCAAAACGATTGATAGTCATATGAAAAAAATGCTCTAAATCATAATTGATTTGATGAAACAACCTTGTGCTATCATTTTATAACTAATAGATTAGCTGAAGCTTATAGACTCTACAATAATAGGTCCCTGCCCAAGCAACACTTCATGGCTATTTTTTGGATTCTCCTGGCTCAGAGTGAATGTAAATATTAAGTGTTTCTCTTTTGGCCAGCCACCCTGAGGGTCTTCCCCTGGAAGTTTGATTTTTTTTTTCTTTTTCCTTTTCTTTTTTTTTTTTAAAATTAAAAGGGCCATCCCTTAACTCACTTCTTAAAGAAGCCTATTCACTGAATGGGTGATACCTCACTCAAAGTGAAAACTTGAAAAGACTTTAGCCTAAAAGGGTGAGAGTCTCCCATTGCATGTTGGACCATCTCCAGTCTTCTGGATGAATATCTGGCCACTGGACCCAGATGGCTCTGGAGGACAAAGTGAGTCTGGTGACCTTGCACAGCCCTCTCCCACTCAAATCAAAATCAACTTCAAGTCATGTCATCATCTCCCTGATGTCATGGTCCTCTTTGTGAATGACGGCCAAACATAACAATCAGATGAGCTAAAATAATTGAAAGGGAAGTAATAAATGTTGGAGGTGATGTGCAAAAAATAAGACACTAATTCACTGTTGGTGGAACTGTGAAGTGATCCAACCATTTTGGAGAGCAATCTGAAATTATGCCCAAAGAGTTATCAAACTGCTTATATCCTTTCATCTATTGACTTTCATCATGGTAGCAATTAGTATAATCTGATATTTTCTCCATGTATTTTCTAAGCAATACAATGATAATGATAATAATAATAGCTATTATTTACATTGCCATTTAAGGTTAACAAAATGCTTTAAAATTATCATATCATATTATGAAATACATCTCTTAATTTCTCTCGAAGTTCATGTTTTGAATGGATAGCTATTTTTATAGTGATGTGGTATTCCAAATCCAAAGAATTTGCAGACAGAAAACATGGAGGAATATTCCCATTATTTTTAATTAGTAAAAGATTTCCCATCATAGTAGATATTTAACAGATAACATATGGTCTGAAGCTGCAAAAATGCAGTTGTGAAGGACAGTCTATTGAGAGTGTTTCTATTTTAAATGCGAGTCTTTTAAAAAAAACATCATAAGGGGATTTGGTGCTATAATGTGTTCATGTAACCTGATTCATTTTCACAAATTATATATCGTTCCTGCTCTAGTTGCTAATTTCCTCTAGTTGTCCACAGGTTAAGATTGTTCCCAAGAGTTTGTGTGTGCATGTCATAGAAGGGAGAATGCAGAGGCAAGTCTCTGAGAACCCTTTTACCAGGAATGGAAAACATGTCTGAAATAATTCCCATGTGTCCCAGTCAGGAACTGTTTTCATTACAAGTCTTATCAAATCCTGGAATCTGGCACTCCTCACTCTAGCAAGATATTTTCACTTCCTTTCCCTAGAGATCCTCTAGAACAGTCTCAAGATTGGGAGGAGGAAATAAATATAATTATTTCACTTGGGAGGAGGAAATAACACTAGTGACTGCTAAGAGCAGCGAACTGGCTCAGCTATCAGTTTTCATTTGTTCCCTATTCTTTTTTATCCCTTTTGTTTGCCATTTGTTGTTATGCTACCCTGCCTGCCTGGAAACATTATAAGGGAAAAAGCAAAAGATTTGGAGTGAGAAGACCTAGGCTCTAATCCAGCCTGTCCCACTTATTGTCTGTTTTACTTTCTGAAAATCATTTCACTTCTCTGGGCTGTAAAATAAAGGGATAGGAGGTGGAAGTGGTAGACAGGATTATCTCTAAAGTCTCTGATACCTCTCAAAACTGTGACCCTCTGAATTTAGCCTTTTATCCTCAGATCACCAGAGGTGTATTATTTGTACCTTTTGTATGTGATTGTCATGTTCTATTTTATATTATTGTTAGCTATGTATGGGCCATCTTCCTGTAGCTTCTGCTCCAAAGATACCAGATTCTAAGATTTATACAATACTTCATATGGATTAACTCTCTTTGTATAAGCTACTTGGTAGTTAGTGATTAAATGGAACTGGGGCACTATTTATTGACACATAATAGTGAAGGGACTGCAACTGAGGGGGACCTGTACCAGTGGTGTTAAAGAAGAAAGATCCTCAACTTCTCAGGATAACCCCAGGCACCCTGAGGAGGGTCAACCTGGCTCTGGGAGAGAGAGCCAAGCATGATAGATATACAAATAACTAACTGATAGTAAATGTGGATAAACAACAAATGGTAAATTGGATTATTAAGTCCAGAAGAAACTTGATACCATGGTATATTAGAACACAGAATAAAGAATGATACAACTTTATTTTGGGGGTCATTTAGTCTAATATCTTCATTTTGTACCTGAAACATTTGAACCCTAGACAGATATGACTTCCCCAAGGTCAAACACAGTTAGTATCCTATCCTAGTCACACCTAGAGACTCATGATGTGGGGTAACTGAGCATGTTTCATAATATTTACCAGATAGAACATGGTGCAGAGTACCACAATTTTAGGACCAATAAATTAGTCATTCATAAAACATTTAATAATTGCCTAGTGTGTATTAGGTACTGGGGATAAGTGAACCAGTGCCTCCTCTCAAAAAGCTTACAACAGCCACTGATCTCCACCCCCAATCTCAACACATATCATGGGAATTGAGGCCCATGGTCTGATATCTCCAAATAGGGCAATAGTTCGGTCAGTTTAGATGTGGTAATAAATTCCATCAAAAATATATGTAAGATTCCAACTTGCATAAACATGTAGCAGGAGGGTTATCTTTTATTGAGTCCCTTATTATAGGTGCAGCATGCTCATCCACACTGCCGACTTCAGGTATAAGATTAGCTGGAAGGTTTATTACTTCAAATTATAACTTTTGATGAGATGCTAAATTCTTCCTTATAATTACCGCTACCAAGTAGTAATCCACCACCGCACATTCAATCCTGACCCTTTTTTTCATGTGTGATTCATTGAAGTGAGTCAGGTAAACAACATTGAGTGCTGTTGGTTTTAAAGGTTCATTGGCTTCTATTTATTCCTGAATAGTCTGTTGCTTAAAGAGCTCAATTAAATATAATGGGTTAAAGTATTAAAAATCTGTTTGATTACCACTATTTACTCAGTGAGATACTGATTAAAGCTTGAGGCACAGACAGGTCTATTCTGGGAGAGTAGGTGGTAAAAGAGATGAACTGTGGTTCATGGAAACTTTTCACCTTATATATGTCCACATCTTTAAAAGGGAGAAAATGGAACATATTGCATTCCTCTTTTCAGGCAGGCTTATGTATAAGCAAAGGGGATACTTTTCTAAATGTGAATTTTTTTCAGGATTGTCATAGTAATCATTTCCTCACAAACAAAAAAGTTTGCCTGTTTAGCTCTGGGTCTTGGTTTCTTTTTATGAATAATAAGGAATTTAGATTACCTAAATGAGCATCATCTAATGTATAGAGAGTTGCCCATGGAACCAGAAAGATCTGGAGTCATCATCCTTTCACTGACATTGGTTGTGTGGACCTTTAAAAGTTACTTATTTTCTCAATGTTTTACATCTTCCAAAGTGTTTTTTTTTTTCTCTGAAAAAAATCCCTGTGAAGTAGACACTGCAAATATAACTTTCTCAGTTTTGCAAATTAGGCAATTGTCACTCAGAAAGCTTAAATCACTTGCCTAGAATTGCCCAGCCAGCAAATATCTTAGGCAGGACTGAAATCCAGATCCCCTGAATCCAGGCCCAGCCTTCTTTCCACTTTGTTATGCCATTAATGTGATCTCTAAGGTCGTTTGCCACTAGAACATCTTTTTAAATTTCATGTTACAAAGTTCCTTCTAGCTTCAATATTCTTAGTACTCTGAATTAATATTTTATTTTCTAAGATGCCTTCAAGCTCTAATATTCCATGATTTGATGATGGCCCATATTCCACTTTTTGATATCTCTTTGTCTTATAGGTACCAATTTTGTATCAGTGTGAATAAGTATTACTTTCATACTTGCCATTGATATGGATGTTTCCTCCACATGATGTTGCTCACTGACTCATCTATGCCTTCAAGTATTTTGCTATTTTTGTTCATGAATTCTTATGGATCCAGGATTGGAAGTGGTCTTCTAGGTCCTTTTAGAGAGAATCAGCATAAGCAAATATCCTTAGGGCAGTCAAGTGAGCAACAAGATGGTGAAATAAACAATTTCTCTGTTCCCCATGACCTCTCAGACCTTTCCTAAACAGAAATTATGCATCAAAGATTAAGCTACTTCACATGCCTACGTTCTAGGACATCAGGAAGTCAAAAAACAAACCCCCAAACTGGGGAACTGAGGATAACTGACTCCGAACTCATATAGCACTCCTACCTTACCTCCCATACTACAGGCAGTGAGGCTGCAGCCGCAGACAAGGACACAACACAGGCAAACCCACACAATCCCTTGATCCTGATACGGTCATCTTCTAACAGACCTGCCTTGGGAGTTGTTGTGCCCTAAATTGTTACAATAATATGGACCGTGAGAGACTGAAGCAACTCAACAATAACAAAAAGTATTGCCAGATCCCCACAAAATCTCCAAAGGATGAGAGAAAGGCTTTTAATAAGTTAGATGGATCCTTTATAGGAGATTCATCAAAAATTTAAACGAAAAATGAAAATGCAAGGATATGGTGTGACAGGCGATAGGAGGAGTACTTGCCCTAATTAAATCATATATCTATTCAAATAACATTTACTGGGTTTTTTTAGCATTAATGAAACAATGACATTAGTAATGAATTAGGATTCATGCAAAATCTGTTTTTCAGTTGAGAGTTTTAAGCAATTGGATAGAACACAAGAAAAACTTAAAAAATCAGAGCTTACAGATATAGCGAGGAGTCAAGCCAACTCTGTTTTTGTAGAAACTGTGAAGGGTCCAGAATGAGTGTGTGTTTCTGTTACAACTTAACACAAAGGAATAAGGCATTAATTTAACTGCTCGTCACTCGATGGAAACTGCTGTCTCCACTTTATTATACTTAAGTAAGGCTGTCATAGAAACCGCTGCACAATCTAGAGGAGTCCTTTCTATGTTGCATTACCATTCAATATTGTGTTCTGTTCCTTGGCCATTACACTAAGGAGCTAGTGCCCTGTTTTTTTCCCCTGAGGGGCCAAGTCCACTGTTTCTTACCAATCCTCTCTAATAAAAGGGAATAGAAATTTAACCACCTGCGCCTCTGTTCAGAATTTGAGCTTTTTCAAACTCTAATATAACGGGGCTGTGTGATTGAGGTTTTCAGAGAAAGGCTAAATAAGGGGTCCCTTACACACACACAATAAACAGAGAACAGAGGAATAGGTAGTTGAATTACAAGTATCTTTTTATTAGAGGCCTTTGCTAAGGAGAAATGAATTTGGCAGAAAATCCACACCTTCGTAACATGACAGCTACAGAACCCAACATCTGCAAGGCATATAGAAGTGAATATTTCTTTTTCATGAAGATAATTGAAGAACTTATTCAGAAGGGACAGAAAGAATTGCCTCAGGTGAGAAGGGGGAGAGCACCACCTGCCTACTGGATCATATGCCTCTCTTGGATGGAATCATCATTCCCTACCTGACTGCACCCCAGACTGCCTCGGCCTGTTAGTCTTTGGTACTTCTATGTATCTGCCTGGGGTTTCCGAAGTAAATGGATTCCTCTAGCCTTCTGAGCCTAAGAAAACAACAAAACTAATAAATAACCTTTTTTCTTAATTCAAATAGTTCGCAGTAATAATAGCTGGCATTTGTGTAGTGCTTTAAGGATTGCAAAGTGCTTTTTAGATATTCTAGCTTCAGTCTTATAGTAGCTCTCTGAAATAGGGAATGTAGGCATTATAATTCCCAAATTAAAACAACAACAACTAAATTTCAGAAAAATTAAATGGTTTGATCCTGGTTATATATTGAAAGTATCAGAAATGGGAAGGGAACACAGTTTTTCTTGTCTCCAAGGCCAGCAGTGAATCAGTCAACTGGCATTAATTGCGTGCCTACTATGTGCTGGTCTTTATTTACATTTTCTGTCATGTTTGACTTTTCATGACCCCACTTCAGGTTTTCTTGTCAAAGGTACTGGAGTGGTTTGCCATTTCCTTTTCCAAATCATTTTACAGATGAAAAAACTGAGACAAACAGGGTTAAGAAACTTGCCCAGGGTCATACAGCTAATAAATGTCAAGGCCGGATTCAAACTCAGGAAGAAGAGTTTTCTTGCCTCTAAGCCTGGGACTCTATTCACTGTACCCATCTAGTTACCTTATTGTGTGCTAGGCATTGCTCTAAGTGCCAGAGATATAAAGAAAGTCAAAAGACAATCCCAGTCCCATAGGAGAAGAGGCCATTGGATTTGGTAGTTAAAAGAGAACTGTTACCTTTGGAGAGAACAGTTTCTTTTGAATGATAAGGTCAGCATTCTATGTGCCACACCATATTCTCTCTCAAAATATAGAAGGGCAAAATTATAAAAGGGACAGAAGTTTTCTTAATTTTTGGCCCACTCAATATGTTTAATTCAATTCAATTTTAAAAAGATAATTAAGAAGAAAAGATACCAAATGAAATAATAACTAATTCATTTTCTATAGTTTTTACTGATTTAATAAGATATTTCCACATAGCAGCACAGTGAGATAACAATAATCATAATAGAATAGCATTTACATAATGCCTTAAGATTTATAAAGAGCTTTACAGTTGTTTTTCATTTAAGAATCAATGCATATTTATTATGTACCTACTATGTGCTAGGCTGAGGTTATAGATAAAGATTAAAAGAAAAAAAAAGAAAATAATCCCTGTCCTCAAAAGAACATCTGATCTAATTGGGGAAGGCAACAAGCAAAGGAAAAATGAGTGAATGGGGGAAGCAGGTATGGTGGTGATGTCCAGAATGAGTGGGAATAGCATGTTAGACTTCAGTAGGTAGGGGGAAATGAGATGGCTAAGGAGATGTCACTCCTGTCTCCCTACCTTGCTTAGAAGTTGAGGAGGTCATGGCTCCACTATCCAATCAGAGGAGCAGAGGGTACCGATAAGGTATGAGTACCACAGTATGTTAAGATCATTCAATCCTTTCAACAACCCTAGGAGGTTTACAGATGAGGAAACTGGGGCTGGCACAGGCTAAGTGTTTTATTTAAGATAGTACTGCCAGTAAATGTCTCAGGCAGGATTTGAACACAGGCCTTCCAGATTCCAGAGCGTTCTATTTTCTGTACCACTTAGTTGACCACTATTATTATCCTTTTTTAAAGATAAAGAAATTTAGGAGAGGATTCTGGGAAGATGGTGGAGTAGGTCAGAAAATTCCAAGCTCTCAAGATTTTCCTCCACAAAAGTTAAAACAGCACCTTAGGGCAAGCAAAGTGTGGGTGGAGACAAAGAAAAATAGGGGCGCAACCCGGGTTTTCCTCGGACAGTTTGAGAAGATCTGAAGAAAATCCCCAGGACTAGGTTTGGTCCCACGCAGGATTAAACACCTCCAGGCCAGATTCCATTTTAACAACAAGCCTTCTTATAGAAGGTTGGAGTTTTGGATTTGATCCCAGGTTAGAGGAGAGAACTGAAGATCTGGGGCAAGAGGCACCAGTTCGCATACCCCAGGGCTAGAGGTGATTGCAAAAATCAAGTTATTACTACCAAAAAAAAATTGCACAGACAAAGGAGAAATAATCCAACCGTACAAATCTATTATGGGAATAGAGATGACCGGGGTTTATCCTCAGAGGAGTATATTGAAGTAAAGAAAACCCTGAAGAGCATCTTCAAATGGTCACTTGCCCAAAAAGAATTTATAGAAGATCTTAAAAAAGATTTTAAAGATCAAATGACAGAGATGGAGGAAAAACTAATGAAATAAAATAAAATAAAATAATCCAAGAAAAACAAGAAGGTAATGAAAGGAAAATCAACCAATTAGAAAAGGAGATCCAGAATCTCAAGAAGGAAAATTACACCTTGAAAATTAGAATTGGGCAAAGTGAAGCAATTGAAATTATAAGAAATCAAGAAATAATGAAACAAAACTTGAATAATGAAAAACTGGAGAATAGACCAAGAGGAGAGAATATAAAAATAATTGGAGTAACTGAAAGTCATGATAAAATAAAAAGAATCTTGATACAATAATACAAGAAATAATCAAAGAAAATTGTACTGAAGCATTAGAACAAGGCAAGGAATTAGAAATGGAAAAAAATCCATCGCTTACCACTTAAAAGAGATCCTAGGAGGAAAACTCATAGGAATATTATAGTCAAATTCCAGAACCCCCAGCTCACGGATAAAGTATTAAAAGCATCAAGATTAAAACAATTCAAATATGATGGTGCCACAATTAGAATTACACAAGACCTAGCAGTGGAGACATTAAAGGACTGCAGGTCTAGGAAAACAATATATTGAAGAGCAAAAGACCTGGGGCTCCGGCTGAAAATATCATACCCTCCAAATTTCAGTATTATCTTGAATGAAAAAAAATGGACATTTGACAAACACTCAGACTTTCAAGACTTTGTTAAAAAAAATCCTTAACTTAATAGAAGATTCAACATACAAGAACCAAGAGAAACATAAGGTACACACCAAAGACTGATAAGGGATTCATAAGAACAGACTGCTTACCTTTTATATAACACAAATTGTAAAATGTATGTCTAACATTCTTAGTAATAATTGTTGAGCCCATAAGAAAGAGGGGGATAAACCTGACTATGATATGAATTTAAAAAGTAAAACCATTTAGAAACAGCTAAAAACAGTAACTATTTTATACAAAATCGTTGTAAGAAGAAGAAAGGATACACAGGATTTAGATGGGGCAGGAGGGCTGGTAGTTCTGGTGCCCTACTTTGATCGGGAATGGGTTTAAGAAGGAACAATACATATATATTTAGAAGAGTATAAAAGTTTTCTAAATTTAGAAGAAATAAAATAGTAGGGGTATAGTGAGGGGGGAGAGGACAAGAGAGGGATAAGGACAAGGGAGGGATTTTTAGAGAGGAGAATGAGGGAATAGGTAAAGGGAGTTTAGATTAATGGGAATGGTGGGATAGGGGAGGGATCCTTAGAGGGGGGAAGGCAAGTAATAGGAGGGCAGGGTGGTTGGTGTAGGAGGGTAGGCAAGTAATAAGAAGGCAATGTAGCTGGTAGAAGTAAAGTAGAGGAGGCAGGAAGGATAGGAAACAAAAGATATGTACAAACATAAAAAACAAAGATGAGGAATAGATTATGTTTGGTAAAGTGTATGTCTATATACGCATGTATATATGTATGTATATATCTGTATGTCTATATATCAAGAAATATCTAAATTATATTGTAGCCTTCTTTGGGGGGTGGGGGGAGGGGAAAAAGAACAAAGTTAAAAGTGCACAGCAGAGAACAAAAGAAAACACAAGGAAACAAAGAAAAGATGGACAATTCCCAACACAAGATGTATTATTTATCATACAGGCTTTCTTGAAATGAAAATTTATTGTTACATATTTTGAATCCTCTGCTATGTTCTGCTATGCACATGACATGCTTTTTTTCTTTCCTACTTTGTATTTAAGTTTCAATATTTAAGTTTATGGTACGTTTTTGTTTCTTTTCTCTATTTTGTATTTGTATTATTCTGGTAAAATAAAAAAAAACTGTTTAAAAAAAGAAAAAAAAAGATAAAGAAGTTTATGCTTATGGAAGTAAACCTATTTGCCCAGGATCCATACACATAATTAAAAAATGACAGGACAGGATTCAAACAGAAGTCTTATGTCTTGTGGTCCAGAGTTCTTTTAACTCTTCCATGATACCTTTCAAAACACATCATGGTCAACTCCACATAGTTCCTAGATTTTATTATTTTTTTTGCCCTTCTATTCACTGACAAATCCACTTATTAAACATATGTTTTGTTTTGTGCTTGTTGCTGGGAATAAAAAGACAAAAAATGCTCTTGACCTCCAGGATTCTTCCTTTTTCTGGTGGGATATATAGCACAAACACAAAGAAATCTTTCAGGATTAAAATGTTTAGTTGAGAGAAGAAAGGCTATTATGGGGAAGAGAGATTAGGTTCTGTTTGCTTTTGTTTAGAGGGGAGGAAAGAAGTAATGAAGGATTCTCCTCCTCTACCCCCCTCCCCAAGCCCTTTAGGATGCTGGAAACCTAGAATTATTGGATGGGACCTCAGAGGCTATTTAGTATTTACCCTCCACATTTATGGACAAGAAAATTGAATGCCTAGGGAGGTTGTGACTTGCCCATTGTCACACAACTAGTATATAAATTTCAGAGATGGGTTTTAAACAGTCTTTTTCTGACTCAAGCCCAGAACTTTATGCTATATTCCATGATTCTTAGAGTCCTTCTTCCAAATTCTGATATTATTTTGTAATGTTATATTTAACTCTGATTTACTAATGTGTGTTTGTATAGTTTCCAGAGTAGAATATAAGCTTCTTGCTGTTAGGTATTGTTATTTCCCATGAGATTTCATAAAAGTGCTTGGCACACAGGGCTATGGGATCAGGACTATAACCTGAATTTTCATTAGTATAGAGAACTCCCATCAAGAACCTTTTAGAAATTCATGTTAGCACTTTCTCTGCAAATTATAGTTTTAGAGCAGGGATTCTTAGCCCTTTTTATATCATGGACTCTGGGCAATTCTGGGTGAAGCCTATGGACTTCTTAAAATAATGTTTAAACATAAATGTACAGGATGCTAAATATAAATTAGAAGTTAGTGAAAATAAAGATTTTTCTTCTTCTCATCATTCTTCTCATCTTCTCATCTAAGTTCATGGATGCCCTGAAATCTCTTTGCAGACCCCTTGATGATCCCCAGCTTAAGAACCTGTATTTTAGAGCATTGCCTAAAGCATGAGAGATAAGGGACTTGCCCAGAGTCACATAGCCAGGATGTTTCAGAAGCAGAAATTAAAACTAGATGTTACTGGTTTGCAGGGCAGCTTTCTCTCCTTTATACCAAATTGCCTGGAACATAAGTAGGGTCACAAAAATGATTTTTGAATTCATGAATAAATGAAATTTTACTGTTGTTGTTTAGTCTTTTTAAGACGTGTCTGACTCTTTGTGACGGAATTTGGGGTTTTCTTGGCAGAGATACTGGAGTGGTTTGCCGTTTCCTTCTCCATTTCATTATAGAGGCAGATTTAAGTTTGATGTAAAGAAAACCTTCCTAACAATTAGACCTATCCACAACAAGAATGGGTTTCCTGGAGAGGAGGGGAGGCTTCAGATGAACAATGGAGGTTTTAGAGCATAGACTAGCTGGCCCCTTGCTGGGGATACTGTAAAGGTGAATCCAGTGCAAGAATGTATTAGCTTCTGAAGTGTCTTCAAATTTACATTCTCTGATTTGGATCCTTATTGATTCTGTGGATTAATGGCAATCCTCCACCAAAGGGATCCTTTGCTTCCTCAGTGAAACTTCATGGTAATCCTGAGTCGTCAATGTCTTTGCTAGCACATTGTGAGCTCTGGTATGTTTTTATTAAGCTGGAAAATGTTCATGTGTGGGCCCTGTAATGGGTTGTAAATGCTGAGAACCAGTCCAGAAAGACTCATCTCCAGAGGGTGGTGAGACAGGTATGAGGATCTGGGCCACAGAAGCTAATGAAGGCCATCTCCTAAGGTGATGAGGGTTTACTACCTGGGTGGGCAAAAGCAATACTCTCACCAGTGGAACCACAGATGTCTTGGTGTTTTGCTAGGAATAGGTAGGAAAGCTTTGGGGGAAAAAAAACCATCCAGGAGTTTTCTTGAGGCTTCTGTTAAAGCAACCATGCTCTAAAAATAAAACTGCAAGCAAACTCCCCTATTTAATTTTGCCAAGCCCTAATTTGTGATATTTATTATATTTTGCTAAGCCTCAGCAAAACTTGTTTAAGATTGGCCTAAATGCCCAAGTCTGCTTTTCTCCAGTTCTGAGATGAAGTGTGGTCAGTAAATCACAAAGTTTGATGAGGCCTGAAACAGGTTTCCCCAGCTTCCCCCTTTCATTGTAGAGGAAAAGAAGTATTGCTTCTTTCAATTGAGTCACCACGATAACTGAAAGTGATCCCTATCACAGAGATGGTCACAAAACAGCTGTTTGGACTTATGTCAAGCCTGTGCTCCAAGTCCCTAGTAAATGTTTTCCAGATGTGATTACCACAAAAGGAAGACCACCTACAGTACCTCCTACTGGGAGTAGACCTGAATATTGAGATAGTTGTGTGCTCCTGTGTAGTAGAATCTGAGTGAACACATGAATTTTTTTGGGGGGGATGCAGGGATAAAGCACAGGACTTGGAGTCACGAGTCCAGAGATTTGGTTCAAGCTTTGCCAATCTCTAGCTATGCGACTTATATCCAGTCACTCCATCTCTCTAATCTCAGTTTCCTCATATGTAAAACTTATCTCAAAGAGCTGCTAGGACTCAGATGAACTAAAGAATAAAGAGTGCTTTGTGACCATACATCTTTATATAAATTTTCTTCCAATACTTAGCATTATTAATAGAATCTCCTACATAGAAGGACTGGAGGCTTAGCTATTGTTTTTCTCCTTACTGCTAGACATGCAAAGACATTTTAGAAATATACTTTCAGACAGGAATGTGAGCTAGCCTGAGCTCAACTCTCATCGGTGATAGTCAAACCCTGATAACTTGAAAAATTCAGAAGCTACCATCAATATCTTATAGGCTCATGCAGATAAATATAGAAAAAATGAGATCTGTAAAGGAGCTTTCTTCAAGGCTGATTCCCCTTGGCCCAAGGCCCAGATCAGCTATTTGAAAGGAAACTGAAATACTCAAAACACAAGGAAACAAGGGACCTGATTACCAAACCTCATAAAGTTGGAGTTCTAGTATGGAATGTACACCAACGTGATTTCTCTAGGGTTCTCTTCCTCAGAGTTACTACCCTCCAATTAAATCTCCACCAGGAGGGAGAGAAGCCAGGTTCTAGAATAGACACAGAAGGACCGTTTGTGTTAGGTTTGATAACTACGAACTTTCACTAATCCTGGATGGTAGGGATAGCATCCTTCTCCAGCAGCAGTAGACAAGGGTCAAAGTGGCTCTCAACCTGTATTCAGGCCATGAGCTGCCTCTGTATCCTGCAGAGACTAGTAGGACATAAAATAGCACTCTGCATTAGATGACATCAGAAGACTCTCAGCTCTGACAATTAGTCTGTGACTTTAATCAAATCACTTTCCCACTTCTAGCTTTAGTTTCCTCACCTGGAATTTGGGGATAACCATACTTAAATTTCTTATGTCAAAGGACTATTGTGAGAAAGGTGATTCATTAAACTCACAATACCAAAAAAGTCAGAGATATTAATTAAATTACAAAGATTCTTAATCTGAGGTTTCTGAGCTTGTTGTTTTTAATATGTTGATGAATCTATTTCAACATAATTATTTCATACACTTGAAAATATCACTCTGAAAAGAGTATGGTATGTTTCACCAGACTACCACAGGGTTCCGTGAACTGTATAAAAGAGGTTAAGAATCTTTGAAAAGGAAAGGGAAATATCAAATAAATAATATCTGGCATTTGACCCTAAGGCTTAATGAGTATGTCTAAGTGCATCACTCAATTTCAGAAAGCACAAAGATAATGAACTAAAAAGAAAAAAATCTGCAATACTGATTCCATACTTTCTTAAAATGACTCTGTTATGCTTCTTTTTTTGTCAGAAAGGAGGTTAGAATTTTTTTTTATTTTTAGCTTAAAACATTGGTCTTATGGAGCAAGCTTTCGCAGAATCTACCATCTCTCAAAATTGAACAGAGCATAGCAGATTGATGAGGAAGTTAGTATGCTACAAGGAATTGTCAGCTACCACCAGGTTAAAAGATATAACCTCCAGGGGCCTAGCCGATAGCTTACACCTTTGCCATGCCATTCTCTTAGTAAAACAGAAAGAAAACACACACACAGAGACACACAGACACACTCACACACACACACACACACACACATAATTAAATGGACAGAGGGAAAATGAATTAGTGAATCACTCTAGACAAATGACAAATATAAGAAACTGATGCCCCAGTAGGAGAAATGACTTGCCTAATATCATGTAGCCACACAGGTAGTATATTTGGTTCCTGTTCTGTATTCTAGCTTCTCCTTTAGACTGTCTCCTCTAATCTCAACTTTTGATGACATCAGCTAACACACAAAGCCACTGGTTATTTTCTTCTTAGTTTGTTTTAACATGTTCATTAAAACAATGAGCCATAGTGATCGCCATATCTGTCAACAATAAGATTAACCTTTGCTGGTGAGGGTTGACCAATCAAACACTTGCCAAGAATTTACTGAGTCCTATTTCTATGCTGGGGGACAGGAAAAAAAAAGTCATGGCCCCTGCTCTGAAGGAACTCACTGAGGGACACAAAAGTAATGCACAAAAATACAATAACAAAAAAAATGATACCCTATCTAATTAAGTACTTAATTGTGTAATAAAGTTTAAATGCTTTGACTTGACATTCAAGGCCTGATATAATCTGCTCCTAATTTATTTTCTAGTTTTATCTCACACCCACCCCTTTCATCTATTCTCTCCAGTCAAACCGGACTTCCAGTCATTTTCTGCACTTTATTGTTCCTATGCCTCCAGGCACACTATTCCTTGTATCCAAAATTTCCTGTTGATAAGAGATGGAATTTATTCAATAAGGAGCAAGATAAGTATCTGTATCTTATAAGATATAACAAAAATGTTTACCGATATGAAAATAAATGAATGAGAGAAGAAAAACATTTGGATAAGGATGCATGTAGAGAAAAACTGAGACAATAATATGTTGGGTGTGTGGTGTATGTCAAATGCCCAGAAGGAGGAAATATATAGTGAATTCTAGAAGTAGGTCACAAAGTTTACATGGAGGCATTATATAAGAAGGACAAGGTATTTCATTTAATTTCACAACTGTGTGATCTCCATATCTGTCAAAAGCAAAGAGATTAAATGGTTCTTGATTTACTATGATCATAACTGAGTTCTTTAAAACATGCATAAAACAAAGAAATTGTAGGGGATGCCCGTCAGTTAGGGAATGGCTGGACAGACAAGTTGTGGTATATTGTCAAAGAATACTACTGTGCTATAAGAAATGATGAGCTCTATGATCTTAGAAAAACATGGATAGACTTGCATGAAACAATGAAGAATGAAATGAACAGAACCAGGAGAATGTTGTACACAGTAATAGCAATATTGCTTTAAGAAAAACTTTGAGGGAATAAGTCATTTTGACTATTACAAATACCCAAATTAACTACAAAGGATATACGAAGAATGACGCTATCTGCATCCATAGTAATAAATTATAAATAGAAAAAATATATAGAATGATTTTACACAAAACACACACACTTCTAATGGTAGCCATCTTTAAGGTAGGGGGAGGGGGGAAAGAAAAAAAAGAAATTTACATGATAATTTTGATATATGTTTTAGCAATTTACACGCAATAGATTTGCAGTTTCATGTGCAATCGTTTTTTTATAATTATTATACTATGTTATAGAAATGCTTTTTTATTCCATAGATTAAAAATAAGATAAATTAAAAAAAAAACACACAGAAGTAGAAAAGGAAGGCCATTCTCAAGCTGATGGTGACCAATGATAAAGGGTTGATAAAATATGAATGAAAGAAATGCTGTGACATGATCTGATATGTTACCTAGATTTTGGGGAAAGAATTTCCAAAAATTCGGAAAAGATAATATGTAGGGCCTGACCACCTAAAATTTCATTAGTGTAAAACTGATGAGATGGATTAAAGTATAAAATTCTAGGGACATAAATAGAAATGGACACATTCATGAAGAAAAAGGAAGGTATGACGTAAAATAGTCATGTAAATGTACCAAATAAAACTCATTTTTGAAATTATGTTACAGACCACTTAATTTTTTTTTCTTAGCCATACAACTTATGAAGATCACCAGAGGACAAAAAGCAAGGAGGATGTGATCTGTATTATTGGAAGGAGGCCCCACAATAATGAGAACATAGATTCAAAAAACACTAATGTATAATTTCCTCGATGTTAAAAAATTGTTTTAATATGTAACTGGGGAAATAAATATTGTTAATTTTTTTTGAAAGAAAGAAGAGTCTCATCACAAACATAATAAAAAGAACCTTTCCCTGTGGGGAAGTAGGGAATGTTGTATGTGGAAAGGGTACTGCACTGGTAATCAGGAGATCCGGGCTCAAGTATCTGTCTACCATATATTAACTATATAAATTACTTCCTTTTAAGTTATCTCTTGTGTAAAGTGAGGATTTCTACAAGACGGTGTCTGAGGTTCCACCTAACTCTAAAGTTCTACAATTTCCTGGCATATGTGGATCAGAGGAAGAAACTAGGCCTTTTTATCCTAGAGTAGAGTTAGGTTAGGTCAGGAAAGCGGTCTCCGGGCATTTGAAGGGTTGTCATGTCACAGAGAGATCATCCTTATTCTGCTTGGTCCCAAAGAGAAGAACTAGGAGCAATGAGTGGATGATGCAGAAATTTGAATTTAGGCATGGTAGAAGTGGGGGAAGGGGCAAGCATTTATACAGCATCTACTACAAGCTAGGCACTATGGTGATCACTTTACAAGTATTACTTCATTTGATCTTTACAACAGCTCTGGAAGGTAGGTGCTATTACTATCCCCATTTTACAGTTGCATAAAACAAGGCAGACAGAATTTAAGTGAGCTAGTAAGTTTCTGAGGTCAAATTTAAATTCGGGTCTTTCTGACTCCAGGCCCAGCACTTTGACCACTACTGGTCCTAGATTCCTAGGGAAACAAACACACTTTGTAACGTTAGAGCCAACAGAAAGCAGAACAGTCTTGTCTGGGATTTAATCAATGTACTCCCCCTCACTAGAAGCCTTGAAGCCAAAGCTGTGAATCTAACTCTCTGTGCCCTTAGTTTTCTTCATCCACAAAAGAGACATGCTGATTCTTGTATTATCTTCCTCAAATTGCTGTTAGGATAATGCTTTGTAAATCAATTGCTTAATTGGTCAATCAGCATACCTTTATTAAATGACAATTAAGTGCTAGGCATTGGGCTAGCTGCTCTGATCTGTATATAGATTTCCTGAATATCTGAGGTTCCATGCTTCTGTGGCGTAGTCATGCTCTTCCACTCTGACTCTCAGTTTTTCCTAAAGAAGGTAGCTCTTACCTTCCTTTCTTAAACTAATCATTTTCAGAGCAGTTCTTCTTGAGGTTGTGATCAGTTCTTCCATTCTGGGCTTCTGTTCTAGTTCAAGATTTTTTTTTTCAATTTTATTTCCCCAGCCCTCATGTTGGTGACATCTCTGTCAACTAACGTCCTTTAAATGTTAACTACAATGAAACTGAAGTAGAGGTTATTAGCTGCATGCTAAATGAGGATTGGCTTGTTCTCTTTTCTAATATGCCTGGAGCACTTTTAAAGAGTGCTGGTGCTCTCCACAGTACTGTGACAGTTATTCTAGTTAGAAACAATTCTGTTTATGTGCTCAGAATTTCTTTTCTTTTTTTGGCTGTCTCTCTATAAAGACATTTGCTAGAAAGAAAATAATGCTGCTAAATTCTTTTATCATAGCATGGTAGAAAGAAATCTAGAAAAGGAGTCAGGAAACTTGGCTTATAGTCCTTGCTCTACCGCTTATTTACTGTTTGACTCTGGGTAAGTCACCTCACCACAATTGCAACCAGTTATTTCTCTGAGCCTCAGTTTCCTCATCTGTAAAATGGGCATAGTAATATTTGAAGTACTTTTTTCAAATGGATATTATGATTAGAGAAATGCCTTCCAGAGAACTGGAAGGTTCAGGTTCTTCCTCACATTCATTATATTTGGGGGGGGGGGGAGGGGAGGAATGACAACAAGAAAAATGACAGGTGATTGAGAGGTGAGGAAATAGACTAATGTTCTATTGGTGCAGCTGTGTATTCAAACAGCCGTTTTGGAAAAATAATTTTTGATTATGTCTCCAAAGTCAGTAAGCTGTGCATTTCTTTTCAAATAGTGATGTTACTACTAGGCTTATTCACTAAAGATATCAGCTTATTCCCCAAAGAGAGCAAAAGGAAAAAAAAAATAAACTCAAACATAAAAATATTCAGCCTAGACTTTTCTTCTAGTGTCAAAGAGTTAGAAACTAAAGGATTCCCTTGCAATTGAGCAATATCTAAACAAATTATGTACATAAAAATAATGGAATATTTTTATGCCATTAAAAATTATGAAAGGAACAATTTTATGAACCATTATGAAAATCTGGGAAGACTTGAATAAATTGATACATAGTGAAGTGAACAGATATAGGAGAAATTTTAAAATAATAACATTATAAAGATTTCAAAATATTTTAGAATTTATCAGTCATGATTCCAGAAGCCCGGTGATGAAGTATGCTGTTACTCTTCTAACAGAAAAATGATTTACTCAAAATGCAGACTGAGACACATTTTTGGACATGGCCATTGCAGGAACAAATATGCATTTTTGTTACAAATGTTTTTATTATTTTTTCTTATTTTTCAGTGGCGTGGTGAGAGGTAGAGAATAATTATGTCCTAACTAAAATAAAATAAAGTCAGCTAAAGTGCAAAAAAAATAGTCAATCAATAAGTCAATAGATATTTATTAAGTCCCTACAAGTCCTTCCCTATTCCAGTCCATCTACCACTTAACTATCAAAATGACTGTCCTAAAGAGCAGGTCTAATCAAATAATCCACTCTATTCTATCACTCCCAATCAAATTCAGTGGCTTGCTCTCACCTATGAAAAAAAAAAAACACAACCCTCTGTTTGACATTCAAAGTCCTTTAAAATCTGTCTCCTCCCTTTCCAGCCTTCCAATACCTTACAACCTACCACATACTCTTGGATGCAGTGATGCTGGCCTCCTTTCTATAACTCGAATAAGACCCTTTATCTCCTGACTCCAGGCATTTTCTCTGACTGTTACCAGTCCCGTAAAGTGTACCTTCCTCATTTCTGCTTTTTGATGCTCTGGCTTCTTTCAAGTCCTACCTAAAATTCAGCCTTCTGCAGGAAAGCTTGCAAAATTCTCCTTAATTCTAGTGCTCCTCTGTTATTTCCCAGGTCTTATATTTGCTATTCATATTCTAACTTTCTCTGTTTAAAGTACCTGTTCTTTTGTTCTTAAATTTTATTATCTTTTTTTGTCTCTAGGCTTTAAGATACTGTTATATGTTCTATTCTTTCTATATTTTAAGTTCTCTTTCCCATAGGACAATTTTATGTTCTGTGTTTCAAATATCCGAAGCTTTCAATGATCCTCTGAAATGATATGCAAGAAAAGGAATTTGGTCTGAATACATATAAATCCCAAGAGCCATTTGTTGTTATCTTGAGCAAGCATGATGCATACTCAAAGCTTCTTATGTGAAAATAAATTTAAATAGTAGACAGTCACAAAGCAATTTGCTGTGAAGTCTTAAAATAACCACATCTCTACAAAAGAGTTCCATGTATTTTAATTGAAGGAATTAGACTCCTCCAAAAAACAGGCAGGAGGCATATTTGTATGTGTGTGTGCATGCATATATACATGTATATATGTATGTATGTGTATGTATATGTGTACACAGATGTGACCATGAATTTATGTGTGTTATGTATGTGTGTATATGTATATGTAATTCATATTCTGATTATTTCCATTACTGCTAACAAAATTAGAATCATTTGAGAGCTAGACTAGTGGGGACCTTTTGTATCATTTACTCTAAATCCTTCATTTTATAGATGAGAATGCTGAGTTCCAAAGAGAAGGCCCAAGGTTTTACAAAGAATTAGTACCCAGGTCTTCTGAACTTTAGGTCTATATTCTTTCTATTTTAACACCAAGCCTGGAATAGGAAAAAAAATAGATAGATGATAGAGAAAGAGAGATAGATACACAGATACACACATACATACAAATATACAATCATAGACAGACAGTCATGCCAAGATATATAAATAAAAATACTGTGTCTGTCCTTGTGACCAAATTTTGCTCTAATAGAATGTAAAATCTTTAAGGATGAGGTCTCTATCCTTTTTGTTGACTAGCCTTGCATGCAACAGTCACACAATAAATGTTAGTTGGATTGAAATAGAACTTAATGGCCATATGAAATTGGGGAACTTACTTTTTTTTTAGGTTTCAGTTTATTTACACATGAAATAAGAGTCTTTTGCAAAAATGTTGTGGTAGGTATCTTCCTGCTCCAAAAGTCTTTAATGTTGTGCTTATGATCACACAGTCAAGCAAGGCATTTTTCAATTGAGGTTACCTAACTGATGGGAGAGTCTTGTGATTTTATCTAATCCCTTTTTTTTAAAATAAAATTGTAGCAAGGATAGTCTTATCAGTTACAGAATAACGTGACCCATTTCAGAATTGCAATTGTGAACAAGAGCCCAGTCTTTTATTTTTATAAGATAATATTAATATATTTACATCTCACTGGTGTCTGTCCAATGGAAAAATCCAAGGTGGAATGATCTTTGTGAGGAAGGAAGTTATGATAACTAGCCATTTAATACTTTAAATGACTGACCTATCACATAAACCCTATAACTGCATCTAAATTTGCTCTTCCGTGTGCAACTCACTTTACTCTCTACACAATCAGTCAATAAATATCTAAAGAGTGCTTACTATTTTCTAGACTCTGCTAAAAACTGAAGATATACAACCAAACAAAAATAGCAATAAAAATGATCCTTGTCTTCAGGCACCTCATATTATAATTAGGGAAACATAATTCTTTCCTTTAGCAAAATTGTTCTCTCTCCCATCCCCTATTTCTTATGCTTTCCTGCTGCCAAATCTTTTCTCAATACCATTATCACCACCTTGACTGCCCTCTCTCTCCAAACTCTGTACAACAAATGCCTCTTCCATGAATTCTCTAGCCCTCAGTGTTCTCACTTCCCTCTAAATTTATAGCATGCATTATCTATATGCATTGTGCAATTAATTGGGAAATTGTTTCCATTCATGTAGGACTTTTTATTAATTTATTTTTGTATTATATTAATTCATTCTACCCTCGCTACAACCCAGTGAGATATGTATCACAAGTTTTAGCCAAATCTATTACACTGGAAGAAATGGAGCCTCAGAGATTCACTGAGCATGAACACTTGTCTGAGCTGTTATAGAGGAGATTTGTGCCCAGATGTCAGTTGGACTAAATAACTCCGAGGATCCTTCCAAAGTGGAAAATCTATTATTATCTACATAAGGTTATGACTTTTCCAGTTTCATCTGGATTTAGAAGCCAAACTTATTAAGTCTCACCTGCAAAACTTGAGTCTATTGAGTTTGTCATTCCCAAACAAAAGGAAACTTCTTCCCACTTTCTACCTAAAGACTCTGTTCAGAAAGTATCTGGGCAATTTTGTAAGAAGATGCCTCTACTGATTTATTTTAATGCTGGAGATTAAACTGAGAGAGCTCTGTAGGAGAGCTCTGGGAGGTGATAAGATTGGCCAATATTGATTTTAGCTTTGCCATGTGGGTTCAGGCAGCATTGACTCAGTGGGCAATAAAGAACAGACAGACTTGAAACAGATGAAACACTTCCAGACAACAAGCTCTCACTCAGCCCAGCTATCCACCTCCTGTTTTTCCTGAGAAGTGCTGGTTGTTACTCACAAGCCTGGCACACCAACAAAGAAACACACAAAACATACCAGTCCATAAAATGAGAGAATGTTAAACCTGGAAACGAATCAAAGATGGCATCTTGGCTTAGCCCCAGAGAACAGGAAACGCACTTCCATTCAAGAAGCCTGGATAACAGTATCTTGTCTATGCCAAATCCCAGAGTGCATTTCTGGGATGAAAGCCCCGGCTCAGGTCCTCCTCACCTCATGCCTGGATTAATGCAACTGCTTCTTTGCTGTTTTCTCTGCTTCCAAGTTCTCCTCCTTCCAATCTGACCAGGACACCCTGTTGTCAGATTAATCTTTCTAAAATTCTGCTGCCATTTTGTCACTCAACTGGCCCAAGAACTCATAGTGGCTCCCTATAGTTATCTACAACATCTAGGTTAATGTTTTGACTAAATCTGACCTGTCTACACATTCAATTCTCTCTCTCTGTGTATATCCCTCTGTGTCTCTGTGTCTCTCTGTTTCTCTCTCTGTCTCTCTCTCTCTCTGTCTCTCTCTCTCTCTCTCTTCCCCTCTCTCTCTCCCTCCCTCCCTCCCTCCCTCTCCTTCTCTCCCTCCCTCCCAACCTACTTATTATTTACCAAAGGTTACATATTTGCTTAGATTTCCTGGTCCCCTGAGCTCCTAATGCCTTTCCCTTTTAGAAAATCCTCCTCTACTTTGTATATATCTTATATGTACCTAGTTATTTTCATGTTAACTCCTCCACCAGAATGTTGGCTTTTTTGAGGATAGAGATTTTTGGTATTTTTGTTTTTGTTTCTTTATTTGTCTTTCTATGTATCCTCAGTGCTTAGCACAGCGCCTGACACAGAGTAAGTGGTGAATAAATGTCTATCAACCTACTGGCCCTGAACCCCAGCTCATGTACAGTTTTGGATTGTTGCAATTATTATTATTATTATTATTAAATGCTCTATGCTTTTTTACCTCAAGACATTGTCATTTTTAAATTATTATTTTTTTTACTATTTTTAGTTTTCAGCATTGATTTTCACAAGAGTTTGAATTACAAATTTTCTCCCCATTTCTACCCTCCCCCCCACTCCAACATAGCATATATTCTGCTTGCCCCATTCCCCAGTCAGCCCTCCCTTCTGTCACCCCACTCCCCCTCATCCCCTTTTCCCTTACTTTCTTGTAGGGCAAGATAGATTTCTATGCTCCATTGCCTGTATATCTTATTTCCTAGTTGCATGAAAAAACTTTTTTTTTGAACATCTGCTTTTAAAACTTTGAGTTCCAAATTCTCTCCCCTCTTCCCTCCCCACCCTTCCTCTGTAAGAAGGCAAGCAAATCAACATAGGCCACACGTGTATCATTATGCAAAACCCTTCCACAATACTCATGTTGTGGAAGGCTAACTATATTTTGTTCCTTCCTAGACTGTCCCTCTTTATTCAATTTCCTCCCTTGACCCTCTCCCTTTTCAAAAGTGTTTGCTTTTGATTACCTCCTCCCCCTATCTATCCTCCTTTCTATCATTCCCCCTTTTATATCTCCTTCCTCCTTCTTTCCTGTGGGGTAAGATACCAAAATGAGTGTGCATGTTATTCCTTCCTCAGGTCAAATCCGATGAGAGCAAGATTCACTCATTCCCACTCACCTGCCCCCTCTTCCCTTTCTACAGAACTGCTTTTTCTTGCCACTTTTATGTGAGATAATTTACCCCATTCTATCTCTCCCTTTCTCCCTCTCTCAGTATATTCCTCTCTCATCCCTTAATTTGATTTTATTTTTTTATATATCTTCCCTTCATATTCAACTCACCCTGTGCACTCTCTCTCTCTCTCTCTCTCTCTCTCTCTCTCTCTATATATATATATATATATATATATATATATATATGCATACACATATGTATATTCCCTTCAGCTACCCTAATACTGAGGTCTCATGAATTATATACATCATCTTTCCATGTAGGAATGTAAACAAAACAGTTCGACTTTAGTAAGTCCCTTATGATTTCTCTTTCTTGTTAACCTTTTCATGCTGCTTTCTTGTGTTTGAAAGTCAAATTTTCTATTCAGCTCTGGTCTTTAAATTGAGAAAGTTTGAAAGTCCTCTATTTTATTGAAAATCCATATTTTGCCTTGGAGCATGATACTTAGTTTTGCTGGGTAGGTGATTCTTGGTTTTAATCCTTTCCATTGACCTCCAGAATACCATATTCCAAGCCCTCCGATCCCTTAAGGTAGAAGCTGCTACATCTTGTGTTATCCTGATTGTGTTTCCACAATACTCAAATTGTTTCTTTCTGGCTGCTTGCAGTATTTACTCCTTGACCTGGGAGCTCTGGAATTTGGTGACAATATTCCTAGGAGTTTGCTTTTTGGGATCTATTTGAGGAGACGATCGGTGGATTCTTTCCATTTCTATTTTACCCTCTGGTTCTAGAATATCAGGGAAATTCTCCTTGATAATTTTTTGAAAGATGGTATCTAGGCTCTTTTTTTGATCATGGCTTTCAGGTAGTGCAATAATTTTTAAATTATTTCTCCTGGATCTATTTTCCAGGTCAGTGGTTTTTCCAATGAGATATTTTACCATGTCTTCCATTTTTTCATTCCTTTGGTTCTGTTTTATAATATCTTGATTCCCTATACAGTCACTAGCTTCCACTTGCTCCAATCTCATTTTTAAGGTAGTATTTTCTTCAGTGGTCTTTTGGACCTTCTTTTCCATTTGGCTAATTCTGTCTTTCAAAGCATTCTTCTCCTCATTGGCTTTTTGGAGCTCTTTTACCATTTGAGTTAGTCTATTTTTTAAGGTGGTGTTTTCTTCAGTATTTTTTTGGGTCTCCTTTAGCAAGTCATTGACTTGTTTTTCATGGTTTTCTCACATCACTCTCATTTCTCTTTCCAATTTTTCCTCTACTTCTCTAACTTGCTTTTCCAAATCCTTTTTGAACTCTTCCATGGCCTGAGACCAGTTCATGTTTTTCTTGGAGGCTTTTGATGTAGGCTTTTTGACTTTGTTGACTGCTTCTGGCTGTATTTTCATCTTTTTTGTCACCAAAGAAAGATTCCAAAGTCTGAGTCTGAATCTGAGTCCATTTTTGCTGCCTGGCCATGTTCCCAGCCAACTACCTGATCCTTGATTTTTTCATTGGGGTATAACTGCTTGTAGAGTAGAGAGTACTTTTTCCCAAGCTTGAGGGGCTGCACTGTTGTTTTCAGAACTATTTCTATACAGCAAACTCTGACACAGCAGTGCTCCTCCTCCCCCAAGAACTGCCAAACCAGACCAAGATTCAGATCTAAGCAAACTCTGCACTCCCACTTGGATCCACCACTTAATTCCTCCCACCAGGTTGGCCTGGGCCCAGAAGCAACTGCAGCTGTAGTTCTGTAGCTGCACTTCCTCCACAGCCCCAGGGTGGTGGCCGAACCTTGAACTCCTTCCTTCTCTGTTGTCTTTGGTGTTTGTGGGTTGAGAAGTCTGGTAATTGCCACAGCTCACTGATTCAGGGGGCTAGGGCCTGTTCTGCCCATCTCCTGGTCTGATTGATCCAGGCACAGCCCATGCTGGGGTCTGCTCCCCTCTGCTTCCAGCTCTGTTTGATAAACCCTACCCAGCAACTATCCAGGCTGTCCTGGGCTGGAGCCCTGCTTCCCTTCACTATTCCATGGGTTCTGCAGTTCAAGAATTTGTTCAGAGCCATTTTTATTGGTGTTTGGAGGGTCCTGGGGGAGAGCCCTAGGCAAGTCCCTGCTTTCCAGCCACCATCTAAGCTCTGCTCCCTGATCTATTCTTTTTATGGAGTGATAGGTTATTTGAAGAAGAAGGGAATTTAGATATTATCTAGTTCAGATTCCTTACTCAATAGCAGAGGAATAAGCTAAAGGACTTGCTAAGGTCACCTAGCTGATAAATAGGAGAGGCAGGGTTTAAACTTAGGTTTTATGACTCCTCCCCCACAACTGATTCCCCTCTGCCACATTTTCTCCTGAAATAGATTCTAGTTCTATGTCTCCAACTAGACTAAATACTCCTCAAGGCCGGAGATCATGTCTTACATTCTTTTTTTACCCTTGATTGTAGCTATAACCACACTACACTCACAGGCAGACACCAGTGGATGTGTCATGAGGTTATAGTCATTTTCATGAGACATCATGAAGGAGCTCTGAGCCAGATGTAAGAATGCAATCATGCCAACAAGAACTGAAATTGAGAGAGATATAATAATAACGATAGTAAAACAAAAAACAATCATAACTAACAACTGCAGAGAATTTTAAGGTTTATAAAAGACATTCAAAACATCCCTCCTATCTGTCCCTTTCTTTTCTCATACAGCTTCCTTTATAGTCATAAGTCTCATCATCTCTTGGTCTCCACTCCTTAAGTCCTTCTCTGTTTAAATCTTTCTTTCTGTAGAAGTATATATTTTTTAAAGTGAAGATATAGTTATGTCACCCTTTTCCCATTAAATGAACTCTATTGGCTCCCTATTTCCTCTCTAAATATAACATCTTCGATTTGATATTTTAAGCCCTTCACATTCTGTTCTACTTTCTCTGTCCTCCAACCCTTTATGCCCTACCACATACTCTACCATTCAGCTACACTGGCCTACTTACCATTTCTTGCATTTTACATTCTATCTCTCTTCTAAATTCCACCTCATTGACTATCCCTGCTGCCTAGAATGTCCTGCTCCCTCTCTTTTGCCTCTTAGCTTGCCTAGTTTCTTATAAAACTTCCTTCATATCCCACCTTCTGCACTAGGTCTATCCCTTTTCTTTCTTCATCCAGTGACTTGTCTCTGATATCCCCTTCCAGCTTCTCTGTCCTTATTACATATATATATATATATATATATATATATATATATATATATATACACACACACACACACACATATACATACATATATACACATACACACACACACACATGCACATATATACAGAGTGTTCCTAAAGTCTGGACACATACACAAAAATACATGTTTTCAAGAAATGAAATTTTTAACATTTTAAATAAAATTAAATAATTGGAATATTAACAAATAACGTCTTCAGTATGATTTCCATCATTTGTGATGCAAATGTTGATGCGCTTTGCAAGATTCACGGGAACTCAATGCAATAACTCCATATTACTGTCAATTTTAGCACATTAGTACATTCACTCTTTATGTGTTCAATCAAGTGTGTTGCATCTGTCATTTTCATTGAGTACACCTTCTCCTTCAGCATACCCCAGAAAAAGAAGTCGCTGAACACCACAGAATCTTCAGTGAGTTGGTTAATGAGATGTTAATGAGATTTCCTATGTGTCCAGACTTTAGGGATATCGTGTGTGTGTGTGTGTGTGTGTGTGTGTGTGTGTGTGTGCACGTTGGTTCCCTCAGTAGAATGTGAGTTCCTTAAGGAGGACAAGGGACTGTGCTTTTGTTCCTCTTCGTATCTTTAGCACTTAGCACAGTACCTGACACTTAGTCTTAATAAATGCCTGTTGACCTACTTTCCTCATAACAGCCCTGGGAGATATGTAGAACATGTTTTAATATCCCCATGAGGAAACCATAGCCAAGAGATATAAAATCATTTACCCAGTGTCATATACGTGGTATGTTCCAGGACCAAGATTCAAATATAGAGCTCCTATCTCTACAGCCAGTGTTCTTTGCACTAGACCTCATCACCTCTCATGAGGCTCTTGTGATGGGAAATTTGGTCAAGATGATGAGGTAGAAGTATGAGTGGCAATCTCGCTGTACTGATATTTCTCTAGGTTGTTTGGAAGAAAATACCTGCCGAGAAACCTGTAAAAATCCAGTGTGATGGGTAAAAAAGTAATATTGCAGAAATGCTTTTAGTGGTTGGCAAGATGCCAAAGTGGAAGATTATGGGGAGACAAAAGGTCACCTGGTGTGGATGTGAAGGCTTTTGTTCTGTCTGCTCCTTATTTTGAAGCTTTTCCAATTGAAAAGATCCCTCTTCATTCCCCCCAACACCAACATCCAAAGATCTCTAGTCTTAGATACAAAAAGCAGCTGCAAAGCCAATGGCAGAGAATAGATGAGGGATGAGGCTGGTACTAATTTGCATGGCCATAATTCATTATCCTGGTGAGCAGTCAGAAGCAATTTACAATTAGCTTTAAGCAATCATGCAACGTCTTCATAAATGATTTGCCCGAGCACTGACCCAACAGCTTGTGCTGGATGACAATCACTGTTAAGGGACATGGAGGCCTCAGTGGGAAGAAAAGAAGTACTACAGTGCTGGCTCCTTATGGGATTGTGTCATGGCTCTCTGGTTGAGTGTCCAGAGCACATTATGTAGAACTCTGGCATCTCATCTTTCTCCCTTTATGTACTGGCATTTGGACCCTTGCTTTGATTAGATGACATTCCAGGAGGATCAATGGAGCATCCCCTCCGTGCAATTTACTATGTTATACCCTAGAGGCATTACACGATTTAGATATGCTCCCTCCTTTTTAGGGGATATAATGGAGTGCAGGCCTCGAGTCTGGAAGATCTGAGCTTGAATCCTGCCTCGGACACTATTAGCAGTATAGGCCTGGGCAGGTCACTTAACCCCTGCCACCCCCAGTTTATTCACCCATAAAATGGGGGAAATAATAGTACCTGCCTTGTAGGGTTGTTGTGAGGACTAAATGAGAAAAAAAAAAAAAAAACAATTTTCACACTTTAAGTAAAAGTGTTAAATAGAAATGAAGGTCACTGAAACATAAATAAGGGTCTCTGTGGGTGCATATTGACTTAGAGAGTCGCATTAGCAGCACCTATATTTTACTGTATTTTTATTTATTTTCAATAGCTAATAGTCAATAAACATTTATGAAATGGCTATTATTTGCCAGGCATTGTACTAAGCACTGGGAATGAAAATAAGAAAAAGAAAGAGATTGGCTCTCCTCGAGGAACATACAATCTCATGGGGGAAACCAATACCAAGAGGGAGCCAGGGGAGCAGCTAGGTGGTGCAGTGAGTAGAGCACCAGCCCTGAAGTCAGGAGGACCTGAGTTCAAATCCAGCCTCACACACTTGATGCACTTACTAGCTGCGTGACCTTTAGCAAGTCACTTAACCCCAATTGCCCTATATTCTCCCCTGCAAAAAAAAAAAAATAAGAGGAACCAGAAAAGGGTGTGGTGGGGGGGAGGGGAGCACCAGAAGGTATCTTGCACAGGAATATGAAGTTCTGTTGTTCATGGAGTCAAAATATTTCCCAGCTACATTTTAATCTGGTCAAGGGCATACTTAGGAGTGTTGGGGGTTATATATTTGATAGCTTTACCTTCAAACACTGTATGAATGCTAGCTATGAATATATGTATAATAATTATTATATTTGTTATAAGTAGTAGCTAGGTGGTACAGTGCCTAATGTGCTGGTCCTAAAGTCAGGAAGACCAGACTTTAAATCTGGCATCAAGAAATTTACTAGCTGTGTGATCCTAGGCAAGTCACTTAACCCTGCTTGCCTCATTTTCCTCATCTGTAAAATGAGCTGGAGAAGGAAATGGCGAAACACTCCTGTGTCTTTGCCAAGAAAATCCCAACTGGGGCCATGAAGAGTCAGACATAACTGAACAATGAAATAATAATGTTTATAATTATTTAAGTGCATTAATTATAGTAGTTGCAGTAGTTGTAGTAGTAATAGGAGAAGGACGAGGAGGAGGAGTATCACCATTCTAGGAAGCTGTGGTCACTAGCTATTGCTCCACAAAACCTTTACCAAAGACAACACAGCCATATGTCACCATATGGGTCAAAATTTTCAGTGGCTCTCTAGGGCCTATCAGATGTAGTCTACCACTTCTTAGCCTGGTCTTCCACAATGCAGGTCAGACTCAACTTTCCAGCCTTATTTCCCACAACTAACCTTCTCTTCCTTAGTCTCTCTTAATTCTGATTACTTTCCTCCATTAATTATTTCACATTTTTCTTTTATGCAGCTTGTTTTGCACATATTTGTTTCCATGTTGTCTCTTTTATCAGACCGTTAGCTCCTCGAAGACAGTCTTTTGCCTCCTTTTTTATCCACAGAGCTTTAGCACAGTACCTAGCATGTAGTGGGTGCTTAGTAATTGATATACTCATCAAATCAGGTCAATTGAAGTAACATGTTATAATGGGATAGAACAGTAGACTGGGATTTAGGAGAACCTGTGTTCAAGCCCCGCCTTACACACATACTAGCTGTATGACCTTGGGCAAGTGACTTAAACCTTTCTCTCTGCTCAGTTCTGTCATGTGTAAAATGACCATATTGGACTCAGTCCTACCGGGTCCCTATCAGCTCTAAAAGGAGGATTCTTTGATCCCATTACCATTTTCTACAAAGCCCCTAGTTTCATTCCTCCCAGCATTTGGCCACTGTGTCTCCTGTTCTCAAATTCCTCCTCCCACACCATCTCTTCCTAGTTATACCCAACTTACCCTTCTAGGCACAGCTCCAACATCACCCTCTCCATGAAGCCTTTACTGATTCTCATTTGTAGCATATTATCTGTGCCCCTGTCATGCTACTACCTGCTAGCTCTTAGCACCCTGGACAGCATGGATTATGTTTTATTTCTCTTTAAGGAGATCTCTAGCCATTGCTAGAGATCAATAAACATAGTTTTCGCTTAATCAATCTCTGTTGAATAAATTAATGAATGAATAAAAAGGGGGGAAAAACGAAGCTAAAAGTATTGTGCTTTTCTCCTTTCAGGACACTCAACTATACAATTATTCACATCAGCAAACGTTTATTAGGCATTTATGTAGCACGTTAATATTTGTCTGACCTGTGCTTTACCTTTCATACATTATCTCGTGCTCTCTTTACAGGGACATGGCGAGGTAGGTGCTACCATTATTCCCATTTTACATATGAAGAAACTGAGACAACAGGAGCTCACATGACTTTCCTAAAGTCTAATAGCTAATAAATGTCTGAGGAAGCATTCAGATTCAGATTTTCCTGAATACAAGTTTGACACTGTAAGCTATACCATCTAGGAACCTCTTATGTTTAAGATTTGTTTATTTTATTAAAATATAGCCTATTCTTTTTTGAAATACTAAACATGGACATTAATTAATATTTACATGTATATAGATATTTATAGTAATGTTCTATAATAAATAATACATATAATTTATATAATATTTATATCTTTTTTCTTTGTGTTCCCAGGATGCAGCACAGTTCCTGGCACTTAAGCACATATTTAATAAATATTCACTGACGATTGATTGAAATTACATTAGGAAGAGGATAAACAATATTTAAAGAAATTTTTTTTAAAAACCTAGGAAAAATCAGGTGCTTCACTTACCACTTTATCTAGAACTGACTGCTCTCCCTACCTATCCTCAGGCTTCAGTAAAATGGTCTTTTTAACCCAGGATGAAAATGTATATCTCTATCCAAACACATGGCTGCTTCTACAGTATTGCCTCCTATTACAGACTAATTGCTCAGTACTATAGGTATTGTGACATGTTTAAAATACCACAGGAAAGGTCTCTGTTTGTCCTTCCAAGTTTCTTGCTTTTAACCCTCCTCTGTTCCTGCAGATGGCTGGGTGGTCCAGTGGATAGGGTGCTGGGCTCAGATCCAGGAAGATCTGAGTTCATATTCAGCCTCAGACATTTACTAGCTGTGTAACTTCAAGCAATTCACTTAACCTATGTCTGCCTCAGTTTCCTCATCTGTAAAATGAACATAACAGTACTTACTCCTAGGATATTGTGAGGAAAAGTGAAATAACGTTTGTAAAGTGCTTAATGTACTAGATAAAAGAGAGCTATTTTCCCACTGCTTTTCCAAAGTAAGATAAATAATTTGATGCTGTAATGGAACACCACTGGTCTGTATGCATTGATAATTTACCTATTCAGCAAACAATTTTCCTTTTTTTTTGATTTTGATCTAATATTCACTAATATTTTCCTTCTTTCTGATCAATAGTTTAAATCTGCATGCTATATTTATGCCTTTAGTACTAAAGTTTTCTTACTCTTTAGTAAGAATACTGGTAGGCTTCAAAATTGCTTACACATTTGTTTCTGACTCAATGTGCTCTGAAAAAGCTTCTAGTTGTAATACAAGTTTACCACAATAGAACTTAATAAATACATTTAAAGAGGTCACCATAATGGTTTTAAATGCAGATATACAATGCTTTATATAGAGAATACATCGTTCAAAGACAGACAAATCCTTTTCACATCCACAACTCCTACTCTATGGATTATTTATAACAGCTGCTATTTCTCTTTTTGCCACTTCACTGGGCTTTCTCCAGATGTGCATTCTCTGCTCTTATAAGCCAGATGCAAATTTCTCTCAAATAAAATCAACTCTTCATTGGGATACAGATGGGTTATAGGGAAATGGAAATTGGAATTCTGGGAACAGATCTAGATATGTCAATTTGAACATGGGGAGTGTTAATACTCTGCTTGTCTTCGAGTAGTACTTAAGATTTTAGAGTCATTATGTCTAGATAATACACATGTGGTTTTGTGTTATGAAAGCTTGTGTAGACCAATTACCAAAATGGACTTCATGTCATATTTGTGGCATCCAGAAAGAGAATGGAATTTTAAGATATGCAGGTTAAGCCACTGACTCTAAGTCACCAACTCTATATAGATATTCCCAAAGATTTTTTTGTCTTCAAGAAATATACAAAAGTTGGTGTATATATATATATATATATATATATATATATATACACACGTATGTATATATAATATATGTTATACAGACATATATGTGTGTATATTTGTGTATATATGTACATATATGTGTGGTTTTTTTTCCCCTGGGACGAAGGGTACAGATATGTGATATAATCACTCCAGATAACAACGAAAACTGCCTCCTCATTTGAATAAACAATTTTAGAGAGTTGACTTGGGTGCAGAGAATTCAAGCGATTTTGTTCATGGTCATATAGATAATATGTGTTAGAGACAAGACTTTTGACAAAGTCAGTCCTATATCCACCGAGTCATATTGTGAGGAAAGAAGAAAAGAAGGAAGGAAGGAAGGAAGGAAGGAAGGAAGGAAGGAAGGAAACAGATTGTGGTGGCACAGTAGATAGACTGCTGGGCCTGGAGTCAGAATACTCATCTTCCTAAATTCAAATCTGTCCTTTGACACTCACTAGCTGTGTGACCCTGAGCAAGTTATTTAATCCTGTTTGCCTCAGTTCCTCCTCTGTAAAAGGAGCTGCAGAAGGAAATGGCAAAACCGCTCTAGGATTTCTGCCAAGAAAACCCCAAACTGGGTCACAAAGTTGGAAACAACTGAACAGTAACAGCAAGAACTACACACACAGATAATTATATATTTATAAGTTAACATATCTGCTATATATGTGTGCATATGTACTGTGAAAATATGAATAATGCGTGTATATATGCAAGAAGTAACCTTGTAATTCCTTGTATTCACCGTCATCATCATGATTTCAAAGATAATTTCTATGGCACTTTAAGGTTTGCAGAGTACTTTACCCATGTGATCTCATTTGATCCTCACCACAACCCTGGGAGATAGGTGCTATTGTTACCCACATCTTACAGATGACGTAACTTAAACTGAAATTAACTTCCCGAGAGTCACACAGCTATTAATAAGTGTCTGAGGAAGAATTTGAACTCAGGTCTTCCTGTCTCTGTGGCTATCCACTAGGCAACTTAACTTCCTGAAATTGCTTCTCTGAAGAACTTTTTGCCTTGGGCTCCTGCTCTCCTGAATGATAACTACCTCTCTTAGAGCAATATTTGAGGGAAATCCCATCCACTAGTTTTCACTTCACTCGCTCCTTTCCAGAAATCTCTTCCATAGCCTCACCTTACCAGCGTTGCCAACAATGCACATTTGTATTTTCCCCCTTCTGGGCTCTGGAACTATAAACCATGATTAAAATAATTCTGCCATTTTTATTGGATGTAATGGGTCCTCTATTGCTGCACTCTCCAGCCTATGAACTTTCCAGATCAAAATGACCTGACTTGGCACATCTCACCTTTGTGTTCTGACTTCCCCAGGTGGATAGATGTCCCTTAAGGAGGAGAGTAGATTTGCTTTGCTTTTGTATTTACATCCTCCAGTGCTTAGCACAGGGCTCATCTCTTAGTAAACACTTATGTTATAAATAAATGTTTCTTTTTTTCCATGAGTTGATAATTCACAAAGGAGATAAAATTTTACATTTCCAATTCTAAGAACTGATGAAATTACAGTAGAAAAACCAATCAACTAATCATTTATTAATCAGGCACTGTACTAAGCTCTAAGGATACAAAAAGGGGCAAAAGACACTCTTGCCCTGAAGGAGTTTACAATCTAATGGAGGAGACAAAGATACAAACAGATATACACAAAGCAAGCTACAAGCAAGGTCAAGGAGAATGAGAATTGAATCAAATTAAAAAGGACTTTTCAGTCACCATCCTACTCCTCTGACCTTACATTTTCTGATTCCTTCCCATTTTTTCTATGATCTAGCCAAACGACTACTCTCTGTTCTCCTAACACTCCTAGAAATCTTCTGTTTGGGTACTTTCGACCATGCATACCTTATATACTAAATGGTTTCTCCTTTCTCTCTTTGCCTAATGAGTTCCTACTCATCTTTTAAAACTTGACCAAACTCCCCTAATCTTCCATGAAACCTTCCCTATTGTGTAAGTTCATAGTAAAGTTCTCCCACAGACCTCACATGGTACTTTGTTTGAGCCTTTTGGTAAATGCGACATGTAATTTTGTGCATGGATTACAGTTAAAGGCAGCTAAGTGATACAGTGAATACAGTGCCAGGCCTGGAGTCAGGAAGATTCACCTTCCTGAGGTCAAATCTGACCCCCAGACACTAGTTGGGTTATCTTGGGTATGTTACTTAACCCTCTTTGCCTCAGTTCGTCACTTGTAAAATGAGCTCAAGAAGAAAAATGGCAAACTACTGCAGTATGTTTGCTAAGAAAACCCTAAATTGGGTCACAAAGAGTCAGAAACAACCGAAATGAGTGAAAACCAATAACGTTTTAACTATGATCTCCATGAGGGCAGAAGTTTAAAAGCTTATCTTCTTTAAAAAGTTTATCTTCTTTATCACCATGCAGGTTGCTCTGCACATAGTGTGTGCCTAATATTTTATTAAGTAAATGACTATGCATACGTGTGCATGTTCACAGATGCATATATACATATATATGAATGGATGTATATGCATATATATGCATGGGTACATATCACATATACAGTGAATTCCAAATATTTTGTATAGTGAACTACATATACCTACACAGACATGCCTATACGTAGGTAAATGTGTATGTGCATGTATATACAGAGATACAGAAACAGAGAGGGACAGAGGGAGGGAGGGAAGGAAAGAAAGAGAAAGACAGAGAGAGAGAGAGAAACGGAGAGACAGAGAGACAGAGAGATGTAGATGAAATCACACAACTGTTTCAAAAACTCTAGAAGAGAGACTTTTGGAATACTTTGCATCAGATACTTCCTCTGCTTTCTGTCCAGTTTTACATCCGGTACCTAATTCCCATCATGTCTAGAACTCTTTTTTTTCTAATCTCTACAGTAATAGTAACTGATATTTAAAGCACTTTAAAGTTTGCCCAATGTTTTCACATTTCTCTTGTTATTCAATCATGTCGAACTCTTTATGACCCCATTTGAGGTTTTCTTTGAAAAGTAATAGAATGGTTTATCATTCTTTCTCCAGCCATTTTATAGATGAGGAAACTGAGGCAAACAGGGTTAAATGACTTGCCCAGGGTCACACAGCTAGTAAATGTCTATGGCTGAATTTGAACTCAGGTCTCCCTGAATCCAGAGCCAGTACTTTATCCACTGTGCAAACTTGCTTCCACTTTCAATCTCCCTAGAGCCTGGTAAATCTGGGTGATAGGTACTGCAGGTGCTGTACACCCACACCTGAGAAGGCTGAATTTTGAAGAAATGAAGTGACATATCCTTGGTCACATAGCTCCTAAGTGTCAGAAGCAGTATAAGAAATCAGTTCTGCTTGCTTATAACTCTACCGCTGTACTTACTAGGCAACACTTCCCCCTTGAGAATAATTAGATGATCTCCTTTACTGAAGTGAACATTTTTGTATTTGTCACTCCACCTCTTTGGCATCGGTTTCTCATAACCATAAGAGCCAATATTCCTGGTCAATATTATAATACAAAGATAATTGTTTAGCAAACATGAACCTTCCCTGCTCAAAGTGAATGCAATACTACTCCAGGCTACCATCCGCTGGAAAAGAGTGCTAATTGTCTGTCCTTGGGGATATACGTATGTGCTTGTCTATCGAGCCATCAGCAGGGACCATGGTGGGGGGAGGCTGATTTAGAAAGAAGGGGAGATCCAATTCAGCTCAACATCCTCTTCCTTTCAAACCATGTGGAGATGTTTAGTGGCATTTATTGAACAGGGAACATTTCCCCTTGCAAGGGCTATTAAAAATTATCATGCTGGCTTCCTATTATTTTCTCTCAAGTTAAACCTGCTGTTTTTCCAGAATACATTAATCCCTCAGAGTAGGCAGGAAGGTTTGTGGAGTGCTAAAATGGCCAAAATTTAAAAAAAAAGGTGTCAGGTACTAACAACTGGCTCTCCTCTAAGAAATCCCCTGTGTTCCTTTTTTATTATTGAGTGACTCTGCTTAAAAGCCTTTACCCCCATCATGGGCTGATGTTGTCTAAGGATGCCCCAAACTAAAAATTCTTATTCTTTGAGAGATAACACTGGATTTCTTTCCTCACCTTATCCTGATAGAGAGGTTACAAGCCTTTGAGAATAGCCAGAGGGAATGGGAATGGGAATGCAAAGTCAAAACCTTTCCTATTTGGGTAGAAGTTGGCCTCTGAGTCAAGAAAAATATCAATTCTCTTTTCCAAGGTAATTTGCTTTCTTAGGATGCTTACACTAAGTGCTCTAAGAAATACCAGTTTCCCTTGAGTGGGTGGGATGAGAAGAGGGGGTGGAGTGTCTTTCAGTCTCGTTTGCCAGTATTGAATAGCTTGCTCCTTCACCATTATCTGATCTTTAACCAATACATGTGAAATCTAATACTTTATTCATTATTATTCAAATTAAGACAATTCAATTAGTTCACCTTTTTAGTTTCCTTTAAGGCAATTTCATTAATTGCCCTAATTATTTGGGCTTAACCAACCCTTAAAAAAACTTTACTGATTTCAATTAATGTTCCCTACATGGTGACTCTCTAATATCATGGTCACATTAATTGTATGATGATTTATCTTGATCGTAGGAGATGAGAGGGATTCACAAATCTTTAGTTCAACTTCTCTCTGAAGGCAGCTAGATGGCACTGTGAAAAGAGTACTGGGAGGTTGAGCCAAGACGGCAGAGTACAAGCAGCAACTCAGCAGAATTCTCCCAACATTCTCCCAACATCCCCATGCAATCATATTCAGAGCCAGAAAAAAGGTTGGGGTGAGACATTTTTCTAGCCCAAGACAGTTTTGAAGGTCATTAGGAGAGGAATATGACACTAGGGTGGGGGACAGCCTGGACCACAGTACAGGCCATTACGAAACCAATGGTGGGACTTAGAGGCAACCTATTTAGCAGCAGTAGTACCTTTTGGAGCTCTCAGACCAAATTTGCTAAGGAGATTAGATGACCGGTTAGAAAGAGATTTCAGGGACCTGTTTGAACAATCTAGTTAGCAACTGCTGTGGGGGGTATAAAACCAACAACAACCAGCTCACAGAATGCTGCAAGCCCAGGATCTTTTGATCTGCTTTACTAAGGAAAGCAACATTAAGGGGTTAACAATCTCATTTTAATCTGGCACACAAATATCTTTCACTTAGTTCATGGGAAAAAAGCCAGTGCCCTGAACTTCAGAGCAAATACAAACAAATTACAGACCAAATACAGTTCATAGTTACCAAGAGAACCATCAACATCTAAGTTCAGCTGGTAGGCCCTTACAGTGGCTGCCCAGAGTCCCGCACCCCCAGGAGTGAGAGCCTTAAGCAAATAGCTCCGTTCTTCCTTTTTATACAGTTTCAGATGTCATCAAGTCCATCAGAACTTAGGCTCCTACGATTGACTCTGGTGTTAGCACTTCCCTTCCTTGGCCCTACCTGGAGCCCCACCTTAGTTACCAATTCATACCCACATAGGCTTAGCACCTAATAGATAGGGGTTTGGGCCTGGGGCTTAGCACCTAGTAAGACTCAATCAAAGACACTAAATTAATCAAAGGAAACAAAGGCCAAACTCTGAAAGGATCCCCAATACAGGACCCTTTGCTGGCACTGGATGCAGGACTCTGCTTTATTGCCTATATGTAGTTACAGGTTGCACTTCAGGGCAGAGAGGAACACTAGTGTTTTTGGTTACCAGAGATCCGGAGCCCTGGTCCCATTTCCAAGTTGGAGAAGAGTGCTTGTGGTCACTCACAAGCAAGTAATGGTCCTGGTCTCAGGTCCTAAGACAAAAAAGGAGTACTAGTGCTGGTGGCACCATAAGAGCTGGAGACCTAGTCAAAGTTCCAGGGCCAAGAGGAGTAACAGCAAGACAGTAAGGTGCCTTCCTGGGTAAGTACCAGAACGCAGGCCAGAAAAAAAATGACCAGACCTCAACTTGGTTCATACAACCTTGGAAGCATAAAAAATTTAAAGATCCCCAGAACTATCTTTGAAAATAACAAAAAACAAAACAAACTGAAGCTTGGGATAGTGCCCCTTATAGCCCAAGAGCAGATTCCAACTTCAAAATAAAGTTAAAAGTAAAAAAATAGACTGGAAAAATGAGTGAACAACAACAAATTTTCTGATTATAAAAATCTACTATGGTGACAGGGAAGATCAAGACATAAACTCAGAAGACATGGATATCAAAATAGCTACAAGCAAACCTCAAAGAAAAGAAAACAGTGAATTTTATACAAGTCCAATAACAATTCCTATAAAAACTAAAAAAGGATTTTAAAAATCAAATAAATGAGATAAAGGAAAAATTTGGAAACAAAATGAAAGTGATGAAAGAAAATTATGAAAAGAAAATGAACAGACACAGAAATTACTGAAGAAAATAACACCTTAAAAACAGAATTTGCCAAATTGAAAAAAAGAGAGGTACAAAAAAACTGAAGAAAATAAATACTTACAAATTAGAATTGGGCAAGAAGAAGCTATTGACTCCATGGAATTCCAACAAGCAATAAACCAAAGTTAAAATAATTCTTAAAATGGAAGAAAATGTGAATTATCTTATCAGAAAAACTACTGATGTGGAAAATACATTAAAGAGAGATAATTAAAGAATTATTGTACTGATATTATTTATCTAAAAGACATGATAATAAAAAGATCCTAGAATCCTGTATCAAGAAAATGTCAAGGAAAACTTCACTGAAATCCTAGAACCAGAGAGTAAAATAGAAATTGAAGGAATCTACTGACCATCTCATGAAAGAAATCCCAAAATGAAAACTCCTTTGAAATAACAGCCATATTTCAGAGCCCTCAGGCAAAGGAGAATTTTTTGTAAGCATCCAGAAAAATGGAATTCAAAAATCATGAAGCTAAAGTCAGGATCACAGAAGATTTAGCAGCTTCCATTTTAAGGGAGTGGAGGGCTTGGAATATTATAGTCTGGAAGGCTAAGGAATTAGGATTACATTTAAGAATTACCTACCCAATAAAATTGAATATAGTCCTTCAGGGGAAAAATGGATATTAATGAAATAGAGGAGTTCTAAGCATTTCTGATGAAAACACCAGAGCAAAATAGAAAATTTGGCTTGAAAATGCAAGACTCAAGAGAAGCATAAAGAAAGTAAACACAAAAGAGAAATCATAAGATTTTCAATAAGGTTAAACTTTTTATATTTCTATATGGGGAGGTGATACTTATACTTACTAATAATTTTATTATTATCAGATCAATTGTAGGGAGCATACATAGTCAGAGGGCTAGATATAAATTGACTATGATGGGATAGTTAAAAACAAATAAGGGATGAGAAACAGGGCTGCACTGAATGAAGGAAGAGCAGAGAGGAAGAATGGAGTAAATTATTTTATATAAAAGAACAATGAAAGAAAGAGCTGTCACAGTAAATGGGAAAATGGGGTTAGGCAACACTTGAACTTTACTAATCTCGTCTGAATTGATTCAAATACATACTCCATTGGGTATAGAAATCTAACTTACCCAACAGGGAACTAGGAGGAGAAGGCCATAAAAGATGGGGGAGGCTGATAAAAGGCAGTATAGATTAAGTAAGGCAATGATCAGAAGAAAAACAGACTTTTGAGGAGGGACAGGGGAGGGAGAGAGAGAGGGGGGGGAGAGAGAGGGAAAGAGTGCGGGGGAGAGAGAGACAGAGAGAGAGAGAGAGAGAGCGAGAGAGAGGGAACAGAGAGAGAGAAGAGAAGAGAAGAGAGAGAGAGAGAGAGAGAGAGAGAGAGAGAGAGAGAGAGAGAGAGAGAGAGAGAGACAGTGAAAACTAAGATGGGGAGAAATACAGTTTGTAATCATAACTGAATGTGAATGGTGTAAACTCACTCATAAAACAGAAGTGGGTAGCAGAACGAATTAGAAACCAGGATCCAACATATGCTGTTTACAAGAAACACACTTGAACACAGAGAGACACACACAGAGCAAAAATAAGGGGCTATAGGAGAATTTATTATACTTCAACTGAGGTAAAAAAGGGAAGAGGTAGCCATCGTGATTTCACAGAAAGCAAAAGCAAAACAAGCTAAGCAGGGAAACTACATTTTGCTAAAAGGTACCATGGATAATGAAGTAAAATCAATATTAAACATAAATACACCAAATGTCAGAGCATCCACATTCTTAAAGGAAAAGTTAAATAAATTATGTGATGAAATAGACAGAAAAACTATACTAATGGGTATTTAAATTTTCCTCTCTCAGAACTAAATAAATATAACCATAAAATAAATGAGAAAGAAGTCAATGAGAATAATAAAATTTTAGAAAAGTTAGAGGATTTAGAAAAGTTAGAAAAAAAAAGTTAGGAATAAAAAATATATATATCTTTTTTCTCAGCTGTATGTGGCACCTTCAGAAACAAAAAAGACCACATATTAGAGCTTAAAGGAATGACAATATATCCCAAAGATTATACACCATGACCTGGTTGGATTTAGATCAGGCATGCTAGACTCATGGAATATCAGAAAACCTATCAGCATATCTAACCATATTAATAACAACAACAAAAATCATACAATTATTTCAATAGAAGCAGAAAAAAATCCTTTTCACAAAAAAATGCTTATTCCTACTGAAAACACTAGAAAACAGTTTTCTTTAAATGATAAGTAGTGTCTATATAAAACCATCAGTGAGCACTATCTATAATGGGGATAAGGTAGAAGCCTTCCCAATAAAATCAGGGGCAAAGCTATGATGTCCATTATCACCACTATTGTTTAGTTAGAAATGCTAACTATAGCAATAAGACAAGAAAAAGAAATTGAAGGATTTAGAAAAGGCAATGAGGGAACAAAAATATTACTCTTTGCGGATGATATGACAGTACACTTAAAAAACCCTAGAAAATCAGCTGACAAACTAGTTAAAACAATTTTATCATCTTTTTTAAAAATTAGCAAGCTTGCAGGATTTAAAATAAACACACATAAATCATCAGCGCTTGTATATTTCCAATAAAATCCAGCAGGAAGAGATAGAAAGAGAAATTCCATTTCAAATAACTGCAGAAAATAAAAAATACTTGGGAGTCTACCTGTCAAAACAAACCCAGGGACTATATGAACACAACTACAAAATATTTTTGCCCAAATAAAAATAGATTTAAACAACTGGAGAAATATTAATTGCCCATGGGTAGGCTGAGCCTATATGATAAAAAAAATCACAATTCTATCTAGATTAATTTACTTACTGAGTGCTATATCAAACTATCAAAAAGTTGCTTTATAGAATAAGAAAAAAATAAAATCTATCTGAAAGGACGAAAGATCAAGAATATTAAATGAATCAATGAAAAACATGTGGAATTGCCTAGCATTACCAGATTGTACATTGCATTACAAAGCAGTAATCATGAAAACAATCTGGTACTGGTTAAGAAATAGCATGGCCAATCAGTGGACTAGGTTAGATACACAACACACAACAGTAAATGACCATAGTAACCTAATGTTTGATAAACCAAAATGCACAAGCTTTGACAAAATTTGACAAAAATTGCTGGTAAAACAGGAAAACAATTTTGATGAAATTACATGTAGATCCACATCTTATGCCAAGATAAGGTCAAAATGGTTATATGATTTAGATATAAGGGGTGATATAAATTAAATAAGAGAACATGCAAAAATTTACCTGTCTGTGCATAGGGGAAGAATTTGTGACCATACAAGGTACAGAGGATCATAGTAAGTAAAACAGTTAATTGTGATTATATTAAATTTCAAAGGTTTTGCACAAATAAAACCAATGTAGCCAAGATTAGAAGGAAAGCAGGAAGCCAAGGTGGAGGGATTTTTATAGCAAGTTTCTCTAATAAAAACCTCATTTCTCAAATATATAGAAAATTAATTAAATTCGTAAGAATATGAATCATTTCCCAAATGACAAGTGGTAAAAAATACATGAATAGACACTTTTCGGAAAAAGAAATCAAAGCTATCCATAGTCATATTAAAAAAAATGTTCCAAATCACTATTGATTAGAGAAATGCAAATTAAAACAACTCTGAGGTACCACTTCACACCTATCAGATTGGCTAATATGACAGAAAAGGAAAATAACAAATATTGAAGGAGATGTTGAAAAACTGAGACATTAATGCACTGTTGGTGGAGTTGTGAATTGGCCCAATTATTCTGGAGAACAATCTGGAATTTCTCCTATAGGTCTATAAGACTATGTACACTTTTAACCCAGAAATACCACCACTAGGTGGTATTTCTTTGTATCCCAAAGAGATAAAACAAAAAAGAGAAAGACTTACAGGTACAAAAAATATTTTTAGCAGATGGCAAAGAATTGGAAATCAAAGGAATGTCCATAAAATGGGGAATGGAATGGCTGAATAAGTTGTGATATTATGGAATACTATTGTGATATAAGAAATAACAGGCAAAATAGTTTCAGGAAAACCTTGGAAAACTTATATGAAGTCATGCAAAGTGAAGTGCGCAAAACCAGGAGAAAACTGTACACAGTAACAACATTATTGTATTATGATCAGCTATGAATGACTTAGCTATTTTGATCAATACAGTGATCCAAGATAATTTGGAAGGACTTATAACAAAAAATGCTATCCACTTCCAGAGAAAGAATTGATGGAGTATGGATTCATGTTGAAGCATAATTTTTCCCTTCCTTCCTTTTCTATTTTTTCAATATGCTAATATGGAGATGTTTTACAAGATTTCACATGTAATTGATGTCATATTTCTTGCCTTCTTAGTGAATGAGGGAGGGGTGGAAGGGGTGGGAGGGAGGAAGAGAATTCAGAACTCAAAAGTCAAAATAGAAGGTTGTTCGTTTGTTTGTTTTTAAAGAGTACTAGGCCTAGGGTCAGGTAGAATTGAATTCAAATCTAGCCTTACACATTTACTGACTATGTGGCCTAGGCAAGTCACTTGACTTGAGTCACATGACTCAGTTTCTGCAACTGTATATGGGATAATAGTAGAACTAACTTCAGAGGATTGTTGTGAGGATCAAATGAGTTTGCATTTTTAAAGTTCTCAGTATAGTGCGTGGCACACAGGAGGTACTTAAATGCTTTCCCCCTCAAAGCTTTTACAACACCCCAAAAAAGGCCTTCCCATCATTCTTTGAAGGTGTTCAGAAATAGGAAACTCACTTCCTCTATAGTGAGTCAGCCCATTCCACTTCAACAGATTTAATTTTTACATACTTTTTTTCACATTCAGCTGAAATTTGTTTCCCTTAATCATTCATCCATTGTTCCAAATTCTTCCTTATGGAGACAATTAGTCATGTCTAATATCTCTTCCATATGATATGTAATCCCTTTATAATTTGGGTTTCTAGAAAAATCTTAGTCATTTTGTATAAGATTCTCCAAAATGATGCAGAATATGCTGACTGCAAGAAGGTATGAGAGGAGTTGGTTGAGACAGTTTTGGTGTGGAGAAACATTCTTCATTTTTTCCCTTTACTTCTTGGCAACTAAATCTAGACATATAGAGACAGATGGAGAGAATTTGGGTGTGGCAGACATGTATGGAAAACAATGATACCAATAGGCTATTGTAGAATGCATGGAGTATTCACAGAGGACTAGAACCTTTGTTCTGAGGGCTTGCCAAACGTTTTTCAGGGATGTTCATCCACCTTGCATGTCCACCAGACACCCAACTCTCACCTGTGGCTCCAAGAAGTTCTAATATGTGTAGTTGCCACACCCTGATAAAACCATCTTAGTAGATAGCCTAACCCAGGCTGAGGGTAACTGACAGGCCCTCAAACCCACCAGGGATTTAGGGTGATGTTTACACCAAGAATGTGAAGATTTCCACCAGTGGAATGAAGGGATGAAAACAATTTGTTCCAAGAGTCATGAAGGCAGATGAAGCAGGCACTATGGAGCCCTCAGAGCTTAGTCAGATATCAAAGATACTAGTCCAAAGATTCATATACTGCATTCCAGGCCATCACTGGTTGTTGCTTTTACTTTTGTCTTACCACTGAAATTTGATGACTCTGTAAGAGAGTGAGGCTGACAAGTTTGTGCAACACTCCCTCATTTAAATCCAATTTATGTGCAAGCCAAGCCATCACCCCATGATGACACTGGTCCTCTTTGTAAATAAAGGATGAACAACGAACAATAAACTCTGTACTGGTTTTCTGCCTGTTCACTTACTAAAGGAAGTTGACCAACTCAGGAGCAAGTTCTGAATCTTCCCAGGTCCATGAATGATCAACAGATGAGCTGACTCTTGTAGAAGGATTTTATATTCCCAGAAGATATACAACCACCCTTAAGGAAACTCAACACATAATAATAGCTAGCAATTTATAGCTTTTTAACATAAACAAAGAACCTAAGATACGTTACCTCATTTCATCCTCACAATAACCCTAGGCAAATGTTACTTTTACTCCCCTTTTACAGATTAGAAAATGACAACCAGAAAAGTTAAGTTCCTTGCACAGATTCACACACACATTCACACATCTGGATTCAAACACAGGACTTCCTCCCTCAAAGCCCAGAATTTTGTCCTACTAGCTGCCTCTCATGACATAGTTATACATTGAATATATGGGAAAGAGGAAGGTAATAGTCAATTGAACTCTACTGAAACATTGTTCAGTTATGAAATCACTATGCAGAATTTATCCTCAGAGTCACAGCCTTGGGAAAATCCCTTTAATGTTGCTGAAAAAAATAACCAGAAAATCTCTGAGCTCCTTGGTGGAGCTTTGTAGGTATGTATGTCCAGGCTAAACAATGATAATAACTCTTATTTATAATCTAACAGTTTACAAAATGGTTTTCTTCAACAATTCTGTGAACTAGGTAATGACTGTATTATTATTATTAACTTAGTCATTTTAACAATGAATAAAATTAGACTAAGTGAGTTAACTCAAAACTTTACCCATGGTAAGTACTGGAGCAAGGATTTGAAAGCAGCTCTCTTAATAACAAGATCGATGCTCTTTCAAAGTTTATGCCACTGATTAACAGAGGGATGAATTTGTGGGACTGTGATTTATTTACATATTGATCACACAAGTACAGGACATAGACTTTTGTCTTGACAGTTTCAGGACTATTCTGAAACAACTGGCAAAGTTTAGCCTGGAAAAGAGAACACTTAGAAAATACATGGTAGCTGGGTAGCTGTCTTCATGTCTTTAAAGGGTTATATTGTATGGAAAGAGATGAGAGTGATTGCATTTGCCCTGGTATACCCGAAGGGCGAAACTGGACAATGGACTAAAGTCTTAAAGGTCCTATTTACTAAACAATATTGGGAGCAGGTCTTTGCTAAAAAATGTTTAAGAACTGGCTCTCTGGAAAAAAAATACACATAAGACATTATGTTTAATCTGAATTATAATTTATTCTCCATCACTTTCTTATGTCTAGATGGTCAGAAAAAGCAATAAACCAAGCTTTGATTTTTAGCATTTGCTTATTTCTTAGAGACAAATATTCACACTGAAAAGTTAATGATGTTTTGTGAGCAGGCCCCAATTGGCTTCAGCATACTACTGATTGAGAATTATAGGGAGGGAACAACAACTTTGAGGTCAATGAACTTGGGAGTATACATTCATGCACACACACACACACACACACACACAAATACATGTTAACATTGAACTTTACAAAACTAAGGGAGCGATTATTTTTGACTCACAATGACTGAGTACCCGCTACTAGTAATCACTGGAAAAGGAAACATAGGCACATAAAGGGAACCATAAATACAATACCCAATTTCCAGAAGTTTAAAGCTCCTGAATGACTGTGGACATTTCAAAATTCTCTTTCTATTCTCTCTTTTTTTTTTCTTCTGGTCTCAGTCTCATTCCAGTATACCATGTTGTTTTTTGTCTAAATCTTGACATTTATGCCTTTGGCCTGGGTTTATTTATACTCTATCTCCAAGTCTGCTTCAAACATAAACATACACTTGTAATTGCCTATGTCTAGGTAACATTTTGTTTCCTTGTGTTGCCTTCTCCAAAACACTGTGTATGTGTACTATATATTATATAACATATATATATATATATATATATACACATATATATATATATATACTCACACATACATATATAGTAATTATTTAACTCTGAGAGACACTGAATATTCAATGGAACTCTACAGTCTATGGCTTATCCAGGCATACATACATACATATATATATATAGATATATATACACACATACACACACATATATATGTATATATGTATGTATATATGTATGTATGTATGTATATGTATGTATGTATGTGTATATGTATACGTATACATATATATGTATGCATGTATGGTTACAGACATACATATGCACATGTGTACACGTGGACATGTGTATGTGTACCTTTGTTACTTTCCATAAAGAATCTTTGGATTTAGAAGTAGAAGAGGCCACAGGGACCTTATATTGTTAAACTGTTATTTTAAAGAGAAACAAACTAGTCCAAGGTCCTGTAGGTAGTAAAAAGTAGAGCTGCATTTGAATTCAAGTATTTTGACTCCAAATCCAGCAGTCTTTCTGCTATAACACTTATGGTCATATCTCACATATGGGAATCACATGGAAAATGATCAAAAGTTCCATCTCTTGAAGCTATAAAGTTCACAAGTCTTTATACAGGTAAGGGGAGGAGGTAGAATGAATGATGTACAAGTTCCCATCTATGTCTGAATCTATGATTCACTCTTAATTGTTAAGCTTGGGCAAGCTATAGACTATAGAATTTGCCACTGAATATTCAATGTCCCTCAGAGGTTAATAAAAATACTCTAAACCCTCAATGAAATTGGTCATCTATCTGATTCTTAATGATCTCTAATTTTTCTAATCAGAGCTCTTCCCCTGGCAAGCTCTCTCTATTTTTTAAAAAGATCAACTTCATAATTATAAGAATATGGAGACAATTCAACTTCAGAATAGTCTGAGAGTATATGCTTTGATTAAGAACTTGGGGGTTTATAATGTACTACAAGCTCAATATGATTCTTCCATGTGATAAAATATCCAAAAACGAAAAGCAAACAAACAAAATCCTAATTTAAAATAGAGCTGGATTCTAAAAAATGGGAGGTAATAGTTCTACCATATATACTCAGGCCTCATCAGCTCTCATATGTGTATTGTGTTCAATTCTTATTACAATTGTTTAAGAAGTACATCAATAACCTAGAAAGTGTCTAGATAACAGAAACAAAGATAATGAATGGATTTCAATCCAAGGCCTCTGAAGATCAATTGAAGGAACTGGGAATGTTTAGCCTAGGGAAGAGAAGACATAGGTTGGGGGGCAGGGAAGGATAATTATTTCTAAGTATTCAAAGGGCCATCATATAGAAAAGGGATTAGAATTGTTCTGTTTGGCCCCAGCAGGTAGACCTATGAGCAAAGCCAAAAGAGAATTGAATAGGAGGCTTGGAACACTAACAAAATATTATGCCATATTTAAGAAGTAAAAGCTTGACGGAATGAGGTAAGACTCCCCAGAGGAGATAACATATGAAATGAGTCTTAAAGGATAGATGGGTATTCATCAAGCAGAGTTAGTAAGATTGATGACAGAGTTGGCTGATGGAAAGAGAATATTCCCAGTGTATAGTAGGAAAAGATCCTAGCAAAGGCATCATGTAGAACATGTACAAGTGACAGCAAGTGGGGTAGTTAAGCTGAAGAATAACACACATGGTTAAGAGGAATGTCATATAATGCTTGAATGGTAAGTTCTGGATGTACTCAGCAGTCATTGCATCAAAGATTTAGAGCTAAAAGAAAACCCAAGAGGTTGTCTAATACAATTCTCTTAATTTATGGCTGAGAAAATTGAGTCCACAAGAAGATGTAATTTGCTCATAAATGGGATTAGAAACTAAGCATTCCGATTCTAAATGTAGTTTATTTCCACTCCAACCCCTGCCTACTACTTATACCACACTACACCAAACCAAAATGGATTAGCAGATCTCTCCTGTTCCAGTAGTTCAATTTTTCCTGATTTTAAAAGAATCACACTGAGATTCTCTATAACGAGAGCAGATGATGGAGACTTTCTATTTTAAAAAAAGTACATGCAAGGAAGAGACTTTATACAAATAAAAAGTATACATTAAAAACTCCTTTTTGAGCAGCAATAGAATTTCAACTTTCTACTAGGTGGAAAAAGTCAACAGATAACTAGTTCATGCTAAATTTTGTTCTATGTGATAATAATGGTTCTCTTTCAAAATTGTACTAAAAATACAGTTTTATTCTGAACCATCAAAGGCTGTTAATTAGAAATCATGAATAAAAGACATTTTATATGCCAGGCATTAGCAAGGAAAATTCCTAGTCAGAGGTGTTTATATTCTGAAATGGTCTCTTCAGAGGCTACTAGATATATGCTATAAAAACATCTGGATGAAAAAAGAACTTAAGTCCATCAACTAAATGTTTGCTCTGTGTGACAACAAACATCCAGATGTTTCCAATAGCTCAGCCATTTTTGACATTGTGCAAGCATGGTTTGCATAATGGCAAGAATATCCACTGAGATTTTAAAGTAGCGATAATCTTTTAAATTTACATGATAATACTGGGAATTTTTATAGTAACTCTCTTTGAGATACTCAAAGTATTTTGCACAAATCACAGATTTCTTTTGAGACTGGTTGAAGAAAGAACACCACAGATTTTATAAATTGACTATCTCAAAGGGTGTTACTCTTCCACAATTACAACAAAGAACATAGATACAGTTCAGAATGGAATGCTATGACTTCCATACCAGGTCCTGCTTTGTATTTGTTACTGCCAATTTAGAGAGCACAAAAATGAAGGAAGAGTTTCAGATAGTTCATTAAGTATTATCACTGATTAAACAGGTGACATTATTTAAAGAGAAGATCAGTTTCAAATGGACACCTTGCAAAATGGAAATTCTAAGTTTTTCCAGGATCCAACTTTTACATCATCGGAGACTATCAAAGAACAGATACTTTTAGAGCTGAGAATTTTTAGACACGGATGGGTCATTAGATGTCATATATATTTCAACCTCCCTCATTTGGCAAAAAAAACAATTTGAGACCCAGAGAGGTGAAATAACTCAACATCATGTGGCTAGTAATCGATAATAAACAATTGGATAAAATTTGCTAATAAGAAGGAAAAAAATGTAAATGACTTATTGTGGGTTGAGAATGAAGATCTGTGATTGGCTTAGATATGTAACACCATCTCTGTGATCTTGGGAAAGTCATATTCCTTCTCTGAGCCTCAAAAAATTCCCCAGAAGTCATCTAATAAATCATAGGCATGTTGCAATCTGTACTGTTGAAGGGACTATACCGCCTATCTTAAATTTCTACAATTTTCAAAGATTATTTCTTTTAAATAATAGTAATAATAATAACTAATATTTATGTCACACATTAAGGTTGTCAAAGTTCTTCATAATGTTCCCTCTTTGGATATTTACAACAATTCTATGAGTTGGGCAATATTTCTATCCCCATTTTACAGATCAGGAAACTGAAGCTGAAAGCAGTAGTGACTGCACTGGGTCTCACATCCAAGGAGCAGTAGTCTCGACCAAAATTTGAATTCAAGATTTACTGCCCTGAAGTATAGTATTCTATGCACTGTGCCACCTAGTTGCTTATCATACATTTTGGGCTTTTTTTCATCTAATTTATATATATACATATGGATATACACATTCCCCTGATACTTAGATCTTGATTTCTTCTCCAACCAATTTATATACATTCTTCATTCACAATGAAATGTGTGATCTTTGATAGACCAAAACCAGAACTAGGTATTAACATCTAGGTTTAAGAGGCAATACTGATGTATCTCAGGTCAAATTGAATTGTAATTAATTCAATAAATGTGTACTGAGAATCTATAAAATGCAAGATACTGTTCTGGGTATCACTGGTGTCTGGCAGACCCTATGAGCTTTCCTTACTGATGCGGTCTCCCCATATGTAGAAGCCAGGAAGCATATTTTCAGGGGAGTGATAGTGATGTTGGATGGAAGTACACTGGGGAACCATGCAGCATGAACAGACATATTGTAATTGGGATTTGATTGGCTAACCATGTTATTGAAGAGGAAACTTCTCTTAGTGACAGAGGCATTAAAAAGATCTTTCGGTTTTTTCTACTTCCTCTTTTGCCTCATTTTCTCTTAGAGGATCTCAGTGATTCTTTCACTGTTGATGTCTGGTGAAACAGCAGGTTGTAAGGAGAAAGTCATGTGTTCTTCCTCCCCCTCTGAGGCATTATAGTTCAGAGATAAGGTCTTGGTCCTTGGCCTTTATCATTTTAAGTAAGGGGAGCAGATCCTCTTTCTAACTTTATGAGTTTTCAATTTCCAGTGGGTGCCTTGGCATTTTGGCATCCCAGTGGCTGTGTATAAGGACAAGCAAAGTGCGAATGTTTGCTTTTTTTTTCTTTTGGAGTGTTTCACAGCTCTAAGGCAATCAAGTGTCTTTGACTGAGCCTTGCTTTGTTTGAATCAAGAGTCTCTGATTGCAAACAGTATATATATATATATATATATATATATATATATATATATATATATATATATATATATATATATATATATATATATATATACGTATGTATATGATTTTTGATTTGTGTTATTTTCTCTGTTTAGAATTTCCGCTTGTAATTTCTGTTTTTATTCTCTCTGAAGTTCAAGGTGCTGATTTTTCCCCCTGAACTAAGTGAATTTTATGTGTATGTTTAATTAAAATAAGATTTTTAACCCCTTAAAGTTGCTTTCCTTTAAGAATTCAGATCAAAGAACCTGTGCTAGCAGCCCTCCTGTGTGCTGATGTTATTAGTTTTACACCCCCACAGCAGCTGCAAGAGACATTGTTGTTACACTGTGTTGCAAAGCAAGATTAGAAACAATTCCATGAAGAGCAAGGAGAGACCTTCAGGAGTTACTTCAGATACTACATGCCAGCAAAAGTTGAGACAAAAATTGGTCTAAGCAGACATGCCACATCTGGACACAATCATGCTGAAACCAATAGTATGCAGGAACTGCACTGGGTTATAAGCTTACTCTCCCCATCAGAGACCAAGGTGTTATAGAGGAGAATGTACTCTCCTTCTCCCAGGTGTTTGAAGAAATATATTGAATGAAATATCCTTTTGTAAAAGCCACCCAATCCTAAATTATTAAATGAAACTGGGATGCTATTTATTGTCATTCTCCCTCTTAACAATGGGGAGAAAACAGCTGATGGGTGGTCAATAACAGGCATATTACATTGGCTCTGGGAGGGAAGGATCAGACTATATGCTACTACTCTAGGAAATGAAATAATATTGAGTTTGGTTTTGAAAACCAGGCTATGAATCTTAGCTTTGTGACACTGTAAAAGCCATTTCACATGTCTGAGCCTCAGTGTCCTCATATGTAAAATGGGATAATAAGAACTGCGTATCCTTCCTTAAAAGCCTGTGGGGTGATAAAAATGCAGTAATGTAATTTTCAAATTCCAAAGGGTGCCATGGCATTTTGGTATCCCAGTGTCTGTGTGTAAGAGGCAAGCAAAGTGGAACTTTTTGCTGTTTTCTTCTTTTGGAGTGCTTCTCAGCAGTAAGGCAATCAATTACCTGTGATTGAGTCCTGCCTTTGAATCAAGAGTCTTGGATTGAATTTGTGTGCTTTGATTGCTTTGTTGCCCTAAAAAGTATACAATGTGATGAAGGTGATGTTGCTGATGATGATATCTCCAGCAAAATCCAACTCTGATGACTTAGTGTGATAGGGAAGCCAACTCTATCACTTCCTATTTCTGCTTGAATAGCAGATCCCACTAAGTAGGAAAAGACTCAAGTACAGGCCTTTCATTTTATGGTGTGTCTAGTATTAGCAAGCTGATCAGTACAAGGTTGGTCATTGAGTGATAATTTTTTTCAGCTCTCCCAGCTCAGAGAACATCTAATGGGCCACAGAGAAGTTTCCATTTCCATTGGCAGAATAGGAGACATTACTACATTTTAATCTAATTATGTATTCTTGAAATAGAGGAGGTGCTGTTAGTGGAAGTAGGTATTTCACTGGACGAGGGATTTCACTGTTACTAGAACTCCTGGGTGAGGAAATTCCTTCAACCAATTGAGTTCATGTTTTCTCTGATTAGTGGTCTTAGAGAGTTACCTAGAGAATGGGAGATTAAATGACGTGGTCAGAGCCAGACAGTAGGTATCAAAGGGAGGGCTTGAAATTGGATCTTTCTAGCTCTGAGTCATATCTCTTTCCACCAAGACATTCTGACTCTCAGCATGTACTTGCTGTTATTGTTATCATAATAGACTAATACATACATCAGGAATTACAATGTATCCTTTTAAATTTATTAAAAGGACAACAGAATGTAACTTCCTGGAGGTCAGAGTACTCTTCTCTGTTCTTGTCTTCATACTCCCAGTGCCTACCAGAGTGCTTTCCCAAATCTAAGCATATTATGAATGGTTTTTGACTTAAATAAGTTAATCAATAACCATTTCTCGGATGGCAGCTGGAAAGCAGGTACTAGCGTGAGCTTCCCGCCGAGTCCCTCCAAAAACCTATAAAAATGGCTCTGAACCAATTCTATAACTGCAGAACCCACAAAACAGCAGAGGGAAGCAGGGCTCCACCCCAGGACATCCTGGGTGGTCTCCAGGTGAGGGCTATCCCACATGGAGTTGGGAGCTGGGAGCTGGGAGCGGAGCGGAGCAGAGCCAAGCATGAGCGGCGCGAACCAAGCAGACCTCCCTCCACGCCAGGCAGGAGCGTGCCCTAGCACCCTGAATCAGTGAGCTGCGGCAGTTACTAGACTTCTCAACCCACAAACATCCAAAGACAGCAGAGAAGGTTAGTGGGAAAAGCTGCAGGAGTGGAAGGAGTTCGCAGTTTGGCCACCGCCCCCGGGGCAGTGGAGGTGGGGCAGCTACAGCTGCAGTTGCTTCTGGCCCCAGGCCCATCTGGTGGGAGGAATTAAGTGGTGGATCAGAGCAGGGGTGCACAGCCTGCTGAAGATCTAAGCCCAGTCTGGGTTGGGGGTTCTTGGGGAAGGAGGAGTGCTGGTGTGGCGGAGCTGGCACATCCCCCCCCAAATGTGGAACATAGAACTCTTTAGTCTACAAGCAGTCATACCTCGCTGAAAAACTCAAGGGTCAAGTTAATTGGTTGGGAATATGGCCAGGCAGCGAAAACACACCCATCTTCATTCTCAGACTTTGCATTCTTTCTTTGGTGACAAAGAAGACCAAAACGTACAGACAGAAGATGTTAACAAAGTCAAAGAGCCTACAACAAATGCCTCCAAGAAAAACATGGACTGGTCTCAGGCCATGGAAGAGCTCAAAAAGGATTTGGAAAAGCAAATTAGAGAAGTAGAGGAAAAATTGGGAAGAGAAATGAGAAGGATGTGAGAAAACCATGAAAAACAAGTCAATGACTTGCTAAAGGAGACCCCAAAAAATACTGAAAAATACACTGAAGAAAACAACACCTTAAAAAATAGACTAACTCAAATGGCAAAAGAGCTCCAAAAAGCCAATGAGAGAAGAATGCCTTGAAAGGCAGAATTAGCCAAATGGAAAAGGAGGTCCAATGGACCACTGAAGAAAATACTACCTTAAAAATTAGACTGGAGCAAGTGGAAGCTAGTCACTTTATGAGAAATCAAGATATTATAAAATGGAACCAAAGGAATGAAAAAGTGGAAGACAATGTGAAATATCTCATTGGAAAACCACTGACCTGGAAAATAGATCCAGGAGAGATAATTTAAAAATTATTGGACTACCTGAAAGCCATGATCAAAAAAAGAGCCTAGATATCATCTTTCAAGAAATTATCAAGGAGAACTGCCCTGATATTCTAGAGCCACAGGGCAAAATAGAAATTGAAAGAATCCATCGATTGCCTCCTCAAATAGATCCCAAAAAGAAATCTCCTAGGAATATTGTTACCAAATTCCAGAGCTCCCAGATCAAGGAGAAAATACTGCAAGCAGCCAGAAAGAAACATTTTTGAGTATTGTGGAAACATAATCAGAATAATCCAAGATCTGGCAGCTTCTATATTAAGAGATTGAAGGGCTTGGAATATGATATTTCGAAGGTCAATGGAGCTGGATTAAAACCAAGAATTACCTACCCAGCAAAACTGAGTATCATGCTCCAAGGCAAAATATGGGTTTTTAATAAAATAGAGGACTTTCAAGCTTTCTCAGTGAAACGATCAGAGCTGAATAGAAAATTTGACTTTCAAACACAAGAATCAAGAGAAACATGAAAAGATAATCAAGAAAAAGAACAAGAAAAAGAAATTGCAAGGGACTTACTAAAGTTGTTCTGTTTCGTTTACATTCCTACATGGAAAGATGATGTGTATGATTCATGAGACCTCAGTATTAGGGTAGCTGAAGAGAATATGCATATATATATATATATATATATACATATATATATATATAATATATATATAAGTGAATGTATGTATTATATATTATGTATACATACATATATATATATATATATATATATATATATATATATATATATATATATATATATATATATACACAGAGAGAGAGAGAGAGAGAGAGAGAGAGAGAGAGAGAGAGAGAGGGCACAGGGTGAGATGAAGATGAAGGGAAGGTGTCTAAAAGAAATAAAATCAAGTTAAGGGTTGAGAGAGGAATATATTGAGAGAGGGAGATAGGGAGACATAGAATGGGGTGGATTATCTCGCATAAAGGTGGCAATAGGAAGCAGTTCTGTGGGAGAAGGGGAGAGGGCAGGTGAGGGGGGAATGAGTGAATCTTGCTCTCATCAGATTTGGCCTGAGGAGGGAATACCATACATACTCAATTGGGTATCTTACCTCACAAGAAAGAAGAGGGAAGAAGATTAAAAAAGAGTGGGGGATGATGGAGGGGAAGGCAGATGGGGGTGGAGGTAATCAAAAACAAACACTTTTGAAAGGGGACAGGGTCAAGGGAGAAAATTCAATAAAGGGGCATGGGTTGGGAAGGAGGAAAATATAGTTAGTCTTTCACAACATGAGTGTTTTGGAAGGATTATACATAATGATACACATGTGGCCTATGTTGAATGGCTTGAATTCTTGGGGAGGGTAGGAGGGAAGGGAAGAGGGGAGAGAATTTGGAACTCAAAGTTTTAAAAACAGATGTTCAAAAACAAAAAAACAGTTTTTGCATGCAACTAGAAAATAAGATACACAGGCAATGGGGCATAGAAATTTATCTTGCCCTACAAGAAAGGAAGGGAAAAGGGGATGGGAGGGGAGTGGAGTGACAGAAGGGAGGGCTGACTGGGGAACAGGGCAACCAGAATATATGCCATCTTGGAGTGGGGGGGGAGGGTAGAAATGGGGAGAAAATTTGTAATTCAAACTCTTGTGAAAATCAATGCTGAAAACTAAATATGTTAAATAAATAAATTAAAAAAAATAACCATTTCTCAAGCACCTACCATGAGCCACATACAGTGCTGAGTATGAGGGATTCAAAGAAAAAATTAGGTCTTACCATCAAGGAACTTATAGTCTAATGAATAAAATGAATCAATTATTCTAATGAATAATATATTTTTAAAATGTTGTAGAGCCTTGTCATTAGCATGATGTCACCAGGATGTTTTCAGATCTGGTCATCTTTAAGATGCATGTTTGCTCATCTGACTGATTTCAGTCTCAATGGGTTTCCCTTTTTCTCTATTGGCTAATTACCATTCCCATCAACATAGCCAGAGAAAAATGTTTTCACAATATTCCACAAACATGCACTGATTTCTCCCTCTGAACCTTCTTGTAAACAACTTATCAGGATTTCCAAATTCAGGTTGTCATTGATATTGTAGAAACAAGGTAGTATTATTTTTTAAACCTGCCAATGGAAGGTAAACATCAAACATGTAAATGTACACACCCACTCCAGGTCTGCAAAGGCACATTCTATATATAGTCATTTGAGCCAAATGACATTGTTATAAACCACCCACCTCAACGCACATGGGAAGTTTTCTTCCGAATGCCAAGAAGGAGCTTCACTTACTCACCTTACTAAACCATAGCAAGTCATTTTGAAAATGGTTTTGAAAAAAAAAGTTAAAAAATATCAAATTACAATTGCTTTTCTCCTCTACAATCTTCCTTTTTTCATTTATATTAGTGGGACCTTAGATGGTAATAGAAAGAGAACTAACTGCTGATCAGAGAATGTAAGGTGAGTCATTACAAGCTAGAAGAACTTAAGGTACTCATTTAACATCTCTTCCTTGGTTTCCTCATCTATAAAATGGAAATAATAGTAATCATGGTGCCTAATTCACAGAGGTATTATAAGGACTAAATCAGAAGATATGTTTAAGAGTAACTTGTAACCATAAAGTGATACATAATGTTAGGATTTTGTTATGATTATCTTATATGACCCTTTTGCTAATATCAGCTGTTTCAGCTCTTCCATGGCAGAGTGATAACCCTTGCTTCTCAAAGACTTTGGAATAGCATGGTATATATTTTATGGCTAGTTCTACTAAACTAGAAAAGCTTTAAAGATGGAACATACACACACACACACACACACACACACTCACACAAATGGAACAGCCAAGCTGAACTCAGAAAGACTGATCACCAAAAGGTTCTTATTTCTAAGCAAACTACTGCTGAATGACCCTTATGCTTTCCCACTCCAAATTTCATCCTATGAAGTTTCTCTAATCTTACCGTGTGTTGTCCTACACCCCCTTCACATTCTCTTCTTTCAGACCAGTTACTTATTGCTAATCTCTTGCAATCTTCTTGGTCCTGACTGTGTACCTGTTTTGACCCAACAGTAGTAGTTATGGAATGATTGTGAAAGTGATAAAGACTGCCTTTGTTGTCTTCTCATGTCATTCTTGTCTCTCTTAAATACCCAGAATTTTTATGTTGCATACAGTCCTCTACTGCAGAGCCACCTTGACATCTTTCTTCCATAACAATGCCTCAGTCTTCTACATAACATAAATAATTATCACAGCATAGGATAATAGGAAAATTTATAAATTAACTATGTTTCTTTAGTTCAAAATCCTCATCTAAACAATGTTTCACTCACAAAGTGCCTCAAATGTGGAAAAAAGCTATATGAAACCAATTGTATTTGACAAAATTGTAGAAATTAGAGTGTGAAAAGGAGGTTTGAGGTCATTTAGCTCAACTTCTTGATCTGAGAGATGAAGGAACTGATTTGCCCAAAATCACACAATTAATAAGTAGCAAAGGATTTGTCTCTCCAGTTCTTAACATAATGACTGGCATGCAATAGGTATTTAATAAATAATCATTAGTGAGTGTGTGGTATCCTAACTCTACAGTGCTCTACTGATTTGAACCTCTGTCCCCTGAAGTCATTGCTGAATGGTTTGGGGTGTAACGAGTTGGTAAGATTGTCTTTGTTTGCCTTATTATTCTTGAAATATGGAATAAATGACTAGACATTATTCCTGAGAGAGATCCTATTTGTTCTCTTTGCTATTAATACAGATGAAAATGGTAGCCCATATCAGAGCTAGAAATGGTGAGAACCTTGCCCGATTCAGATTTGCAGTATCAATGCAAGGCAAGCCAAAACAGGAAAATTATGCTTTGGTAAATCCTATCATCCTTCTATTTATTAACCTATGAATATATAATTTCTATTTATTATAAGAAAATAAACATTTTTAATGGAAAGATTATTTGATTTTGAATAAAACACCTATGTTAGAATTGGGAATTCACCACTTAGTGCCCGTGTGACCTCAGGAAAGCGATTTAGCGTCTTTGAGCCTCAATTCCCTCATTTTTTACATGAGAGTCTTGGAGTATAAGAACTGAAAATTTCATTCCAGCTCTTGGGTCCTGTGTCATCCATCAATCCAACCATCCATCCATCCATCCATCCACGCCTTTAGTGAATCAATAGTTATTAATTACCTATTATGCAACATGCACCATGCGCCATCTTAAGTATTAGGGATACAAACACTGCCAAGATGTTCCCACTTTCAAGAAGCTCACAATCTAATGAGGAAGACAACATACAAACAACTATGTACAAATAAGCTTTATACATGACAAAAAGGACATAATCAATGGATGATAGGAGCTAGAATTAAGGGAAATCAAGAAAGGCTTCCTATAGAAGCAGAAATTTCTGCTGGGATTTGAAGAAAGCCAGGGAAGCCAGGTGGTAGAGATGAAGATGGAGAGCATTCCATTGATGAGAAACAGCCAGTGAAAATACCTGGACTCAAGAGCTGGAGTATCCTATTCAAGAAACAATAAAGATGTCAGTATCATTTGGGGTAATGATATAAAGGTATATGAAGATTGTAAAGGATTGGGTGGTGGGTTACAAAGGGCTTTAAACACAACAAGAGAATTATAGAGTTGATCCTGTAGGTAATAGGGAACCCCTGGTGTTTATTTAATAGGGGAGTAATATGGTGAAATGTTCACTTTAAGAAAACCATTTTGGCAGCTGAATGGACTATGATTGGAGTAGAGAGAGACCTACAGAAGGCAGATCAACCAGAAGGCTATTGAGACAGTATAAACATGAAGAGATGAAGTCTTGTATAAGAGTGTTGGCTGTATCAGAGGAGAAAGAGAAGAAGATTTGAGATAAAACCAATAGGCCATGGGAATAGATTAGATATGGTTAGGGGATAAAAGAGAGTGAGGAGTTGAGGATAACAGTTAGGTTTTGAGTTTGTAGGATGGAGAGGATGCTGCGGCCCTTGGCAGTAATAGGAAAGTTTGGAAGAGTGGAGGTTTTGAGAGAAAAGATAATAAGTTCAGTTTTGGACATGTTGAGCTTAAGATATCTGTAGTGCATCTAGTTCAAGATATCTAATAGACAGTTGGAGATGTGAGACTATAGGTGAGCTGAGATATTAGGACAGGACAAGTACATTTGAGAATGACAGTATAGAAATGACAATCGAATGATTGGGAGTGGATGAGATCAACAAATGAAATAAGATTGTTGAAGAACAGACCCTTATGGGATACCCGTAGTTATTAGGCATGATTTCAGTGAAGACCCAGCAAAAGAGACTGAAAAGACTGCAAAGGTAGAAGAGGCACAAGAAAACAATTTCCTCAAAATACAGTGAAAGAGAATATTGGGAAGAAAATAGTGATTGGCAGTGTTAAAGGCTAAAGAGAAATCAAAAAGGATGAGGATTGAGCAAGGCCACTGAATTTGGCAATTAAAAGATCATTGATAACTTAGAAGAGAGTACCATTGGTTTAATGATGAGGTGGGAAGCCAAACTGTTGAGAATTAAAAAGAGAGTGAGAGGAGAGAATGTGGAGGCATCCATTGTAGATGACCTTCTCGAATTCTATAAAGTGGGGATAATATTTCACACAGTACCTGATACAAAGAGTTATATGAGGAAAACACTTTCAAAATAAAGTGTATAGAAATAGAAAATATTATTTAACATATTTAGGGCAGGTGATGTCAGTGGCATATATCTGAGAAAACTTTCACAGACTGAAACTTAATTATGGTATCATGCCATTTGGCAGATAATTTATTTCCCTATCTATATTTCATATCCCATCAATAGTTGATGGGAAGTCAAGAGGTAATGACTTCCACAAGACTGGGAATTGGAGCTGAAGGTAGGGGGCAGGGAGAGCTAGAATCAATAAACTGTGGTCAAGGACAAGAGTTGTGGAAAGACCACCAAGGCAAGGAAATTGAGTAAGTCATTAAAAGTGGGACAATAAAGATACAAAGAGCCAAAACAAATTGAGGATCAAAAAAAGGCACAGTTATTTTGAAACTGATTTTGTTCCTGGAAGCTTATATTTTGAATATGGTTTTATTTTATTGGTGGGTCAGTAAGTTCTGGTAACCACGAATTAAATAAAGCAGACTACTAGGAATTGGAATCCTTGTAACCATGGAAGAAAAGCAGCAAAATGGTTAGTGATGGGTCAGTTCCTCTTCAGTTATTTATTTATTTGTTTGTTTTTTTTGGAAGTTGGGATATTGGATTGTTAAGATTTTTCATTCCTTGTTATACAAACTTTATTGGAGTGATAAGGACGGTACAGTACCATCCAGACTGAAACACTAAAGCAAAGACATGTTTTTATTTATTTATTTGTTTGTATCTTGGGGAGGGGGGTTTATGAGGGGAGAGAGAACATCTGGTGTTTAGAATTACAAAAAAATGCTCTCTTTAGAAAAGGTTTGGGGAAAACAAACAAACCACCATCCTTTCCTCCATGAATATCTCTTAACTAGTGAAACAAAAGAGGAGTTCTCACATAAGCAAGACAATTACTAAGAAACATCTGAATCAGTCAACTGAATAATGAATGTGAAAGAAACCAGCATAACAATGTTAGACAGATGTCTTATTGACCACACCATCAGCTACTGCACTTTTACTTTGGAGGCTTTCCTTAGATTTTTACACATACTTATTTTCACACATACATGTTTATGTACACATATATTATCTATCTGTACACATATATTATCTACCTGTCTGTCTATATATCCATCTATCTATCTATTGTCTATCATCTATCTATCTGTAGATGGAAGTAGGTGGTTCAGTGGATACAAACTGGGTCTAAAGTCAGAAAGACTCATCTTCCTGAGTTCAAATCTGACCTGAGACACTTATCAATTGTGTGACTCTGAGCAAGTCACTTAACACTGCTTGTCTCAGTTTCCTCATCTATAAAATGAGATGGAGAAGGAAATAGCAAACCACTCCAGTGTATTTGCCAAGAAAACACCAAATGGGTTCATGAAGAGTTGAAACAACTGAGCAGCAACAACAACAAAATACATATATGGAAAGATTTTTCTACCTTTTCTTCATATGTGTATATATATATATATATATATATATATATATATATATATATATATATATATATACACATGTATACATGATAGAAAAATTAAACTTTAATATTGTTAATACCAAATGCAATATTCTCTGTCAAAAAGCCATCCTGATACTGAGAGAAACCCTTCCCTCTAAAAATCCTATTGATCTCCTTACAATCCTTCTCTTGAGGCTGGGTTAGGTTGGATTGGATGCCACCCTAGGAATCCAGCAAGGGATCTTTAGCTTTGTTTATCCTGTAAACAGAACTAGCTTAGGTTAGTCACTGCTACTAAAAGTGTCCTTGCCTCCTCCTTAAGGTCTGGGGCACATAGCATCAAGAAGGGTTAAAAAAAAGGAAGTGAGTTTTCTTGACAGAATTGCCAAGGTAGCAGTGGAATCATGATCAGGCCTCACTCCTCATATGATACCTTCCTCCCCACTTTTCCTCCCAGATGTATAAAAACCTTTCTTTAGGTCTTCTTGGTGGATATTCAAGAAGTTTGAAGCCCTCTTTCTCTAGATTATAGATGCCTTTTCTACTCTATTTATGTGTGGGATGAAAGACCCTCAGCAATAAAAAAGTTAATTTATAATAAGGAGCCATTTCAGGGTGGGAAAAGAAATAAATTTTATTCAATTCTTGAGAATAGGGCGTCCTCTGCCAGAACAGATCTAGCAAGGGGGGTGCTTTACAAGGAGCAAAGCACCAATAATTATACCTAACACAAGAGAATTCCCACCCACCTCTGACCCTTCTCACCACTGGCTGGGAGGCGGGCTTACAATCTGAGCATGAAAGCTAGACAAAGAACTGGGAAATCGAGGCACAGAAACTCTAATTCCCATTCCTTTAGTTAATGATTACAACTGAGGTGACATCTATAAATCTAAAGAAGGAGAATAGGACAAGGGGAGGGGGAGACCCTCTCCATTCTTTTACAGTACTTTTACAGTAAAGGAAAGCAGGTCACAGTGACCGTATTCTTAATGAGCAAATCTTTAAACCAGAACCATAAGAAAGAACAAAAACGCAGGTAATGATTAACCTTAGCAGAAGGAGTTTAACCTAATTGGATATTTCCTATACTAAGGCACTGAAAGTCCAAGTGTTGTGTTGGGGACGTTGGGAAATATAAAAACAATACTGGCCTTGGCCTCATGGACTTTGCAATCTAAGAGACTTCAACATTATACAAATAACAATAATACAAACCCAAACATGTGAGCATAACCCTAAGTTCTGTTTATAAAAGACAACACTGAAACAATGCAATTTAAATAAAATATCTATGAGCAATTTGGTACTTTTTTACTTGTGGTTATTTTGTTTTGTCCCTTCTTTCTCTTTTTAGGGTTTGCAAGAACACATTTTATTGGCCTTCTTACCATGGATCAAATCCTTGATGGTTTTCTTATTTTGCTCTGGAGCTTTACTTGGAATTTAAGTCCTTCCTCATTCACAGATTCCTTCATAAACTAAGTTCTGATTTTTCATTATTCTTCTCTAAGCTAATGAAAGTGATCTATCTGGTAGGTACAGCAAAGCTTCTTTTCATATTTCATATTTTTTCCCTTTAATTAAGGTCCGGAACAATAAAACAAGACCTTTAGAGACCAATTAACCCTTCTATCACTTGAGGGTACCAACCAATAAATGATATTGCTCTCAGTCTCTTAAAAAAGACAAGAGAGATGCTTAGTGAGGGAAAGTCGAATGGAGTAAAGGTTAGTATTAGAGTTTCAAAAATTATCAAAGAAGCTTTGAAAGCAATTACCATGAATCTAATAACACTGTAAATGAAAGACATCTGACTCATCTTTATGATCAAAAAATGCAAACTCTTCCATGAAATATCCACTAATTCTCCCAGTTGAAACTTCACTCTGTTTTCTGGAAAAACATTTTCTATTCCTATTTGCTTATGTGTTTTTAATTTTATACTACACTTGCTTATATTAACTAGAACTATATTAACTAGAATAGAGTTAAAGATCTTTGAGGGCAAGTACTACATGTTATTTCTTTGTCTTTCCTCCAGGATCTTGAATAATACATTATATAAAATAGATGCTTTACAAATGCTTGTGAAATGATGAAAGACCCTTTAGAATTCATATTTTAGAAGCTTTGTAATTCAAAAGAAATAGTTTTATGATTGTGTCATGGTGGCTGGCACATGGAAAGTGCCTAATAAATGCCTTGTGATATCCTCCCTAGGATTCTGTTTTTCAACTGTAAAAAGGAGGAGGTTGGACCAATGTCCTCTTATTCTATGATACTATGGTTGACTGACTGATGAAAGCTATTCTCACTAACCTAACCCTAAAAAAAAATAAAGGCAAACACCCTTTATGCTAGCTGAACACCATAGGGAAAAAAAAAAACACTCCGCAGTTGTGGCAGTATCTCATTCTCTGGTCATGCTGGAAAGCTCTAATCAGGACAGCTGCCAAGTCCTTGAGAAAATGTTGTATTGTAGGCTTAGTCTAAACAAGCAACTGGGCCAATAGCATCTGGGATAATTATATTTGAACTTTGGAATTGTGTCACTCTGATATTGCCAAAGAACTTGAAGAGTTTTAAAAAATAAACAACTAAAATGAAAGTACCCATCAGAAGGCAGGGGAACCAAAGAGCAATAGATAGATTCATGGTGGACAAAAAAGGTTATAATAAACTAGCAACAATGGCTTACATACACACACACATACACACAATTACACACACACATTAGCATGAAAGAATTTATCAAATACATATCTTGCTATAAATATGGTAGGCATATGTGGCATAGTGGAAAAATTGTTGGCCTTGGAGCTGGGAAGCCCCAAGTTCAAAACCTACCGCAGATACTTCCTAACTGTGTGACCCTGGGTAAATCACTTTACTTGTCTGCCTCAATTTCTTCACCTGTAAAATGGGGATTAAAAATAACTTTTCAGCTAGGGTTTTAGTGATAAACTAAGAAAATATTTGTAAACCAAACTTCCTCACCCAAACAAATTTTATTTATTTTTTAGATATTTTATGTAACCCTTTGCTGTACATGTTTTCTCCCCTGGTAGAAAGTCAATTTCTAGAAGGTGGGTACAGTCTCACTTTGGTCCTTCTGTCTCCAGTGTCTGACACAGTGCATGACATACAATGTCTGATTTATTGCTTGATGGAATTATATTTATAACTAACTAGAGATATGACCATGAAATTGAAACAGCCTCCATGGGCCCCAGTTCCATTATCTGTAACATTAATACCTCAAAGTGCATTGATTTTTAATGTCTTATTATTCTTTAGCATTCCATGATTCTCAAGAAAAAATAATTATATGAGATGACCATGCTTTTAATTCCTTAAAACTGACCGAGAAAAACTGTGACTTTATACATGGCGTGACAATGCCTTAAAACTGAAATCACCAATACCAAATTGATATATTTTGCAGTGCAAAGAACATTGAGCCTGTCATTTTCTGCTTTATTTTCCTCATATGCAAAATGGGGATGATAACAGCATCTCTTCCCCAGGGTTGTTCTGATGATCAAATGAGCTAACATTTGTAAACTGCTTCACAAACCTTAAAGCACTATATAAAATTCTAATGATGTTCATGATGTGGAAGTCAAATCCTACCTATGTTGAGGTTGAGATGAAGTCCAGGCACCCCAAGACTGGAATTCCCAGACAGGGTAGTTGAGGGGGAGTACCCCTCAAGGACCAGAGTACTGGAGAGAGTCAAGGCCTTCTGGAATGAATCATGGACTCAAGCATTCTTGATGTCAAGGTGGCAAAGATTTATTTTGCTTTTCAGTGGGCAAGAGTTCTTAGGGAACCTGCAACCTTACAGGGGTGCAGGTAAAGTTTATATAGGTTAAACTTTACTAAAATATGTGCCAAATATGTTAATTAGGTGATTCAGAGCAGGATTAGGGAGTGGTTAAGGGGTGGTCAATTCTTACAGGAACATGCACTTTTTGTATCTACTGAGCAGGTATCTTACCCAGAGTTCACTGGGAAATAGCCCGAGGCAGGGCTACATGAAGGTGTGGTTTTAGGCCTGAAACATCACTAAGTCAACTAAGAATCAGGGCTGACTGGGAAATACCCAGACTGCTCCCATCAATGTAAGGAAGTATACATATATCTAGGTCTAGCATACATATGCTAGGTCAGTGAGTAGTAAATATATCTATGACCTGGTACATAGCTGGTTCAAACTAATAAATTCTATAGGTACAACTGGCCACTATATCAGGAAGAGAGATAAATGTTTTGCTAGGGCATGCTGTCCTGCTTTGCTAGAGAGAAACTGCTAGGGACAGTGTTTTGAGGCTAAGGAGAAATATGATTTTGGAATTGGGATCCAAGCACAGGCACCCAAGCACCCCAACACTTCTGCCTTTCAATGTGTAGGTTTGAGTAAATTAGTTAACTGCTCTTTGACTCAGCTTCCTAATCAGGAAAAGCAGGGCAATAATACTTATTTTTTTCTCCCTACTTCGAAGTATTATTGTAAGAACATAAAGAAATTTTGTAATTTTGAAGAGTTATTCAGATAACTGAGAACATCATGATTTTTAATTGATGAATCAATCAAAAATATATTATTACTTATTTATTTAGTGCTTGGCATTGTATTAGGCATCAGGAGCACAAAGACAAACCCAACAGTACCTATTCTTAAGGAACATTTTCATGTGGTAACGTGGCAGCTAGAGGGTAGTGGGATCAGAAGGGGTTGGTTTTGTCTGTGAAGTGAAAGGGAAAAGCAATTTTGTCATAGGAGAAAAGATTGATTACCCCCTTTCCAATAACAATGACAGGATTGATTTGGTCATGGTTTCTAGAGCAAGAGATGGAAAAGCAGGGGGAGGGTAACACACTTGTTTAATAGTAGGGTACATGCCAAGACGTTGTTCATTGTGGTAGATGACTGAGTGGGATATGGAACCTTCCCAGAAATAATACAACATACTTAGCACCTTATAAGTTTGTGTGCTTTTCAGTTATTTTCAGGTGTGTGTGACTCTTTGTGACCCCATTGGGCATTTTCTTGGCAAACATGCTAGAATGCTTTGCCATTTCTTTTCCAGCTCATTTTACAGATGAGAAATGAGCCAAACAGGGTTAAGTGACTTGTCCAGGGTCACCTAGCTAATGTCTAATGTCAGATTTGAACTAAGGAACATGAGACTTCCTGATTCCAGGACTGGCATTCTACCCACTGCACCACATAGCTGCCAACATTTATGCAATAACATATATGTGTTACATATATTTAATATATACATACACATAAACACATAATTCCTTGAGTGTTATAGTAATATTTTCATGTCTTAAAGAGCACTTGAATTTGTGGCACATGTTACCCTAATAAATTATAAGCAAATTGAGGACAAGAACTATCTCCATGCCATATTAAGGAATCAGAATAAACGTGTTCCATAGGTAGTTCCATGAAGTTAAGAAAATTCAAGGAATTTGGTCTCCAACACCACTCGTTCTCAAATTGCATTGAATATACTACTTGATGGAAACTGATAAGAACATCTGGGCAAGAGTCACACAGGATGGAGAGGCATGGCTAGGGTACAATTTGATTGCATCAGCGGAGAGGTGGAGAGAGGGCTCACATCACCGAGATTATGAATTCAATGGAGCACTAAGTTGTTTCCAGAGCTTAGCAGGACGCCTTATATCTAATAGGCCGATAGCAGGTGGCTGGTGTTCTAACATTGTTTAATTCAATTGAAGTCATGATACATGCTTTTTTTTTAAGCTAAAAAGCTGCCAATATTTTGTTAAAGCATTTTCATCCCCTAAACGCATAAATCTTTCAGGGTTACTTGCAAGGTCAGAGTTATACTCAACCTCTTTAGTCTTCACTCATTAAGATAACATGCTTTAAAAATAACAATTAAAACAGCATCACTAATGAGGGATATCCTAGATCTATAGTGTTCTAGGTGTTAAATATATTATCCTCCAGACATCCTTGATAGCTAATTAACATATACTGGGAATGTTCAGGTCTTGAGTATAACAGTAACATCAGGTTAGGTGAGACAAGCCAAATGGGAGTTTTGAAGAATGATCTAGTCATCTGAGAGAAAGAAGACAAGGATTATATCAAATTGGAAAGAAAATATTTCATTTATTTTATCTACTTTATCTCGGGAGAGGCAGGATGGAAAGGGGAAAGAGACTTGGTCTTGGATTCAGGGTGTCTAGTCTCAAGGCTGCTACTAAGCAGTTTTGTGGACTTAGATAAGTTGTTTTCTGTAAGCAACTTGAGATCTTCGCTTGTAAAGTGAGGTTAATAATATCTGTCCTGCTTAACTCCTAAGGGTGTTATTAAAAGCAAATGAGTTAAAGGATGCAAACATGCTTTGCAAATTGAAAGGCTATCTACATATCAAAGAATAAATTCCACAAACATGCAATGCCTGCTACATGTAAGGCACTGGCAAATGCAAAGATAAGTAAGTCATTGGAATACAAGGAATAGAATACAAGGAATATAAGGAATAGAAATGATGTTTCATCAATTCTCTGTCCATTTTTGCCTTTGTGTGTCTCTCTGGATCTCTCTTGATATATTTCCATCCCCTTTCCTCCCCTCCCCTCTCCTCTCCTCCCTTTTCTTTTCATCCCATCTCTCTCTCTCTCTTTCTCTCTCTGTCTCTTTCTCTCACTTTCTCTCTCTGTCTCTCTCTCTCCTACCTCACCTCCCTCCTTCTCCCTCCTTCCCTCCCTCCCCCACCCCCACACACATATTATCTTTTGTGTCTGGACTTTTAACTGTATTGGGGAAGATAATTCCTCTTAAAGAAATTTCATCCACGAATACAAATCTGAAAATATTCTACAATGTACAGTTTTAGAGAGTTGCCTAGGGCATTACAAGGTTAAGTGACCTACCCAGGGTCATATAGTTGGTACATGTCAGAGACAAGCCTTGAAACACAGTCTTTCTGATTCTGAGGCAGGCTCTTAATCTGTTTTGCCAGAATGTCTTTGTTCTATTTTATGATTGCTTCTCATAGACCCTAGGTTGGTGATAAATCAATTAATCAAACAGGAAAGACCTGAATGAAAACCTTTTAAAAATCAGATTCACAAGGACATGTTTTTTAGGCACTGATTTCACAGGTAACCTGGATTTTAAGATGGGAGAAACTTTAGAAATAACATTATCCAATCCTTCCATTTTCTTATGAGGAAACAAGATCCAGAGAGGGGAAATAAATAATTTGATTCATTGGTGGATTTGCATTTTCATTGTGGTATATTTTCCCTCCATCAATATGGATTACCCTCTATCTATGACTTCTTATCCTTTGTGATTTTTGATGATGTCTTTCCACAAATTGTATACAGTATTTAGGATCATCTCTAGAGATAGATATCTTCTTCTCATTCTTTGAGGATTATTAGGGTACTAACATAACACCTGAGATGCCCGACTCTTGTTCCTCTTTTTTTTAATTTGAGCATTCCACTTCTGTTTATGGGCATCTAGGCCTACAAGAATGTTCTTTATGCTACCGTGCTACCAAATCATTAATCAAAAACTATAGCCCTCCTTTCGCCCGCAATGTCAAATTAAGCTTACATTTGTTTATATTTACACCTTCATGATATTCCTCCAAAAGCACAAAGGTAAAATAATTCCAGCTTTGTAGTGCCACAATCTAGCTCAGGAAGTACTGATTAACAAAGTCAGTATATCTGATTGTTATAAAACTATGGACCACATCTGCATTTTATATTTAATTGAAAAAAATGTAAATCTTATAAAAGCCTGCTTGTTTTATGTTGGTTATGAAAAACTTTTTGATTTATTAGAATGAAATACTACATTAAATGCTATTTTGACAAAAATGCATAATCCAGATAATTCAAGATTCCTTGGAAGATTTTTTTTTTTATTTAATGCAATTTATTTATTTAACATATTTGGTTTTCAGCATTGATTTTCACAACAGTTTGAATTACAAATTTTCTCCCCATTTCTGCCCTCCCCCCCCCACTCCAAGATGGCGTATATTCTGGTTGCCCTGTTCCCCAGTCAGCCCTCCCCTCTATCTCCCCCCTCCCCTCTCATCCCCTTTTCCCTTCCTTTCTTGTAGGGCAAGATAAATTTCTACGCCCCATTGCCTGTGTATCTTATTTTTTAGTTGCATACAAAAAGTTTTTTTGTTTTTGAACATCTGATTTTAAAACTTTGAGTTCCAAATTCCCTTCCCTCTTCCCTTCCCACCCACCCTCCCTAAGAAGTTGAGCAATTCAACCTAGGCCACACATGTATTATTATGTATAACCCTTCCACAATATTCATGTTGTGAAAGGCTAACTACATTTTGCTCCTTCCCAACCTATCCCGCTTTATTGAATTTTCTTCCTTGACCCTGTCCCCTTTCCAAAGTGTTTGTTTTGATTACCTCCACCCCCATCTGCCCTCCACTCCATCATCCCCCTGCCTTTTATTTTTTTTTTATCTTCCTCCCTCTTCTTTCCTGTGGGGTAATATACCCAACTGAGTATGTATGGTATTCCCCCTCAGGCCAAATCTGATGAGAGCAAGGTTCACTCATTCCCCCCTCACCTGCCCACTCCCCTCCTCTCCTAGAACTGCTTCCTCTTGCCACCTTTATGGGAGATAATCCACCCCATTCTATCTCTCCCTATCTCCCTCTCTCAGTAAGTTACTCTCTCATCCCTTAATTTCATTTTATTTCTTTTAGCTATCTTCCCTTCATCCTCAACTCACCCTGTGTCTGCTCTCTTTCTTTTACATATATATATATATATATATATATACACATACATACACATACATACATATACACATAGATACATGCATACATACACATTCACTTATATATATACATAAACATATATATATATGCATATATATATATGCATATTCCCTTCAACTACCCTAATACTGAGGTCTCATGAATCATACTCATCATCTTTCCATGTAGGAATGTAAACAAAACAGTTCAACTTTAGTAAGTCCCTTGCAATTTCCGTTTCTTGATTACCTTTTCATGCTTCTCTTGATTCTTGTGTTTGAAAGTCAAATTTTCTATTCAGTTCTGGTCTTTTCACTGAGAAAGCTTGAAAGTCCTCCATTTTATTGAAGGTCCATATTTTGCCTTGGAACATGATACTCAGTTTTGCTGGGTAGGTGATTCTAGGTTTTAATCCTAGCTCCATTGACCTCCGGAATATCGCATTCCAAGCCCTTCGATCTCTTAATGTAGAAGCTGCCAGGTCTTGGGTTATTCTGATTGGGTTTCCACAATATTCAAATTGTTTCTTTCTGGCTGCTTGCAGTATTTTCTCCTTGATCTGGGAGCTCTGGAATTTGGCAACAATATTCCTAGGAGATTTCTTTTTGGGATCTATTTGCGGAGGCGATCGATGGATTCTTTCAATTTCTATTTTGCCCTGTGGCTCTAGAATATCAGGGCAGTTCTCCTTGATAATTTCCTGAAAGATGGTATCTAGGCTCTTTTTTTGATCATGGCTTTCAGGTAGTCCAATAATTTTTAAATTATCTCTCCTGGATCTATTTTCCAGGTCAGTGGTTTTTCCAAGGAGATATTTCACATTGTCTTCCATTTTTTCATTCCTTTGGTTCTGTTTTATAATATCCTGATTTCTCATAAAGTCACTAGCTTCCACTTGCTCCAATCTAATTTTTAAAGTAGTGTTTTCTTCAGTGGTCTTTTGGACCTCCTTTTCCATTTGGCTAATTCTGCCTTTCAAGGAATTCTTCTCCTCATTGGCTTTTTGGAGCTCTTTTGCCATTTGAGTTAGTCTATTTTGTAAGGTGTTGTTTTCTTCAGTGTATTTTTCAGTATTTTTTTGGGTCTCCTTTAGCAAGTCATTGACTTGTTTTTCATGGTTTTCTCGCATCCTTCTTATTTCTCTTCCCAATTTTTCCTCTACTTCTCTAACTTGCTTTTCCAAATCCTTTTTGAGTTCTTCTATGGTCTGGGGCCAGTTCATGTTTTTCTTGGAGGCTTTGGTTGTAGGCTCTATGACTTTGCTGTCTTCTTTAGGCTGTATGTTTTGGTCTTCTTTGTCACCAAAGAAAGAATCCAAAGTCTGAGAATGAATCTGGGCGCGTTTTCGCGTCCTGGCCATATTCCCAACCAACTAACTTGACCCTTGAGTTTTTCAGTGGGGTATGACTGCTTGTAGATTACAGAGTTCTATGTTCTACGTTTGGGAGGGAGGTGCCAGCTCTGTCAGAGCCGCACTCCTCCTTCCCCAAGGACCCCCAGTCCAGACTGGGCTCAGATCTTCGGCAGGCTGTGCACCCCTGCTGTGATCCGCCACTTAATTCCCCCCACCAGGTGGGCCTGGAGCCGGAAGTAACAACAGCTGTAGCTGCCCCACCTCCGCTGCCCCCAGGGCTGGAAGCCGAACCGCGAACTCCTTCCACTCCCGCAGCTTTTCCCACTAACCTTCTCCGCAGTCTTTGGTGTTTGTGGGTCGAGGGGTCTGGTAACTGCTCACGTATTCAGGGCGCTAGGGCCCCCTCCGCCCGGTTTCTGGTCTGGATCGTCCACGCCGCTCAGGCTGGGCTCTGCTCCACTCCGTTCCCAGCTCCCAGCTCCCAGCTCCGTGTGGAATAGGGCTCACCCAGAGACCATCCGGGCTGTCCTGGGCTGGAGCCCTGCTTCCCTCTGCTGTTCTGTGGGTTCTGCCGTTCTAGAATTGGTTCAGAGCCATTTTTATAGGTTTTTGGAGGGACTCGGGTACGGAGCTCACTCTAGTCCGTGCTTACCAGCCGCCATCTTCTCCTTGGAAGATTTTATGTCAAAAGTAGCCCAATTTAATAACCCCCTGATAACAGGCAAAGCATTAAAAAGAGATATTTATTTGTTTCAAAGATATTCACCTATGTGACAGAGGAAAGAAGAAAGGAAGGAAGGAAGGAAGGAAGGAAGGAAGGAAGGAAGGAAGGAAGGAAGGAAGGAAGGAAGGAAGGAAGGAAAGAAGGAAGGAAGAAAAGAAGAAAGGAAGGAAGGAAGGAAGTAAGGAACTGTACTGTATCTCTTAGATCAGGGATAGTAAATAGAGAAGAGCAATGAATTGGTCCCAGAGTTGAAGACGATCAGGAGAGTGTGTTAGATTGCCCTCAGAAAACTGCAAAACTCTTGTGCAAACCCCAAGCTTCTCAAGAAAGCAAATACACATTTTTTAATGCCAACATTCTACTTGTGTTTTTATATGGCAGAAGGACATGGAATGCAAATGTCTCTGAAGAAATAAACATGGGTATTAAACAGAGAAAAATGCAGGGACATAGGATAGGTTGGATCAGACTATAACATAAAACAATTAGGAATTGGAAAAAAAAAACAGGGGTAAAAGATGTGATCAAGTAATAGGATGCCAAAAAGAGAAAATGGGCTTGTTACTCAGAGACAACAAAAAATATCAGACAGCCAGAATGTTCTACAGATGTTCTAGAGATATTAGGAGAAAACAAAGAAGTTCTTTAGCACATTATGTGGACTCTCTTTGGCGAATATACTGTAGGACAAAGACAGAAATCCCACACTATGGGCAGGTGTGAATGAGTTCTACTGTTGGAGATAACATATTTCTATTTGATCATGTACAAATTGAACACCAAAGCAAACACTGATTAATCTAATGAAGACCTGTATCCCAGCAAAAATTCTCATTTCTACCTGGATAACCCCAAAGTCTTTTTTTGTTCTCCTTCCTTGTACCTGTTTATGTCCATAAAATGCTTACTTGAAAAATGAATTCATATATACAATAGAATGGAAGATCCATGAGGTCAGGGATCAGTTCTTTTTTTCCCCTTTACCTAGTACCTAAAGTATGTTGAAGGGAGTAGCTGAATTAGGTGCTGAACTACTGTTTCCCTCTACAATAGTTCCATCTCTTATGGCCCTTCTCATAATAACTACTACTGTAGTTCAGAACATCTTTTGCGTCTCTATATGTACATGTTTATACATATAAAGGTACACCTATTTATATCTACATGTGTATGTTGTAGACATGTAAACACAAACATACATTTTGTGTAATACGCATGCATATGCATAGTACACATGTGTATATGTATTGTATGTGTGTGAGTGTGTACTATGAACAATGGGATGGTGCCACATTTGAATAGGATGTTCTGCTGAATACCCTCCTAAGTGGTCTTCCTGTCTTTCATGTTTAAGCTTTTTAATCCATCCTCCTCACAGCTGTCAAAATAATCTTACTAAAGCACTGCTATGACCATGTCACTTCCCTGCGTAGCAATCACCAGCGACTCTTTTTTTGCCTCTAGGAAAAATTACAAAATTCTCAATCTGCCTCTGGCCTGTGTTTTAAGGATTATTTTCATATTATCCTACTTCATGAACTCTACATTTCTGTCAAACTACTTTATCGGCAGTTCTACAAATTGACTTCCCCCATGTATGCAATATACTTTCTTTGTTCATGCCTCTTAGTATTTGAATTTTCCTTCAAGGCTTATTTGAATTACATGAAATCTTTCCTAACCCTGTCCCCACCCCAATTCTCCCTAAATTATATTTCCTTTATGTGTATGTTTATATATATATAATATATATGTATATGTAAGCAGCAAGTTTCTTGAGGGTAGAAGATCTTAACTTTTTTCTCTCCCTCCTTCCTTCCTCCCTCCCTCCCCTCCTTTCTTCTTTTCTTTCACAAATGAAGAAACTGACTCCATAAACTTAAATTTAAAATGAAAAAGAATCAAACATTCTTGTTTTTGAGATGCTTGGATTTTTTTTCCTGATACTAACTTACTAATCTCTTTATAACATTGTTTTGAGCATGACATTTTTCTCTTGGCATCACTCTTTACTCTCTGATTGTATATATCATGCCACAGAAACATCTTCACCATGGAATCTCACTGATTCCATGGACTTTTTGCAGTGTAAATACACTATACCCCAATAGCTTCTTCCTCTATGTTCGGTGTCCTAACATTTCACTTTCAAAGGTTCTTTTCAGCTCTAACATTCCATGTTCTAAGCTCTTTTTCAAATCTAATTTTCCATGTTCTCGGGTTCCTTCCAATTCTGACATTTTATTTTCTAAATTGGATTTGTTCTAACATTTTTTATCTTAAAGTCTTTTCCTGCTCTGATCTTCTGTAGTGCTAAAAACAGGTTGATTGGTTGACTGTGGTCATTTGCATCACCCTGACCTTTGGGCCATCTGAAAATCATATCTGAAAATCAATTACTTCTTTGAAATTCTATTGTCCTTTAATAATATCTCACTTTTTATTTAACAAAACATTTTCTTTATAATTAACTTTTATGGTAGAAAGGAAATGCTCCATTATTTATATTTTATACATTAGGGAAGTGACTGACCCTCAAAAAAAGTTAAGGAACTTTTCCAAAAAGTTAGTAAGTAGAGAGGCTGAAATAAGAACCTAGGTTTTTCCTCACTTCATTTCCAGTGATTTTTTCACTTTGCTACACTGTCTGAACAACTACAATCAGAGCAGAAATCTGCTCTGATAGGGGAAGAATACTGGCATCCCTACCAGATCCTACCCTTTTGGACTACATCCTGTCTCCTTCATACACCTAATTCTGAATTCTATAAGTACAAAAAGTAAATATAAAACCTGAGCTGCCTTTACTTGATAACGCTCAGTTCTGCAATCACACTCCCCCCAGGTAATAAAAACAGAACCAAGCCAAAAGCTAAATGAGCTGAGCTGTAATGAAGCATAATTAGACGTGAACATCTTGTTCAATTACATGCAAGAACAGGAAAATCAGAGGCAACCCCCGTGGTTTGGAGCAAAGAACAAGCCAGCTAACAAAAGGTTTTTCACTGAATAAACATTGTAAGAGTCAGCTCTACACCTTTTCTCAAAACAAGGCTGGGATAGCCTTTGGTGAAAATCATTGCAAATCAACAAAGGTAAACCTTGCCCAATGGAAAGAACATCATCACACCATCTAAAAGGTTGGGGGGAAGGAAGGGGGAGTGTTGAAGAAAGACTGCTGGAAATAGCAGATTTATTTACATGATTCAATGAACCTTTTTGGAATATGTTTGTATTATTTGACTTTAAGAAGCTTGATAGTGCCAACAGATCCACAAAAATAATAAAGTCTAACCTGCAATCCATTGCTCCACCATCCTATCTTAAAGGGAAGATTTGGAATCAAATATTAGAATTGGAGCCACCTTAGAACAACTAATAGTTGAATTTGGAACACAGAAAGTTAAACATTTTTTTAAAACAAATCACAGACCGTGACAGGTGTTTGAAAAATATTCCACAGACTGTTAGAGGTGCAAAGGACCTTAGATCATATACTTAAAGAACAAAATAAAGACAAATTCTAAACACCGGGGTATTTTTAGGAATGAAGGAAATACGCATTTACTAAGTACCTTTTATGTGTCAGGAACTGTGCTAAGCACTTTACAAATATTATCTCATTTGAGTCTCACAACAACCTTAAGAGGTTGGTGCTGTTATCATCATTTTATAGTGGAGCAAAGTGAGGTAAACAAAGGTTAAGTGACTTGCCCAGGTTTAAACACCTGGTAAGTATCTGAGGTTGGATTTGGATATGAACAACAACCACGATAGTGGTGGTTGCAGCAGCTAATATTCATATAAGGGCTTATGGCTTGCCTTGCACTATCCTAAGTACTTATAATCATTATCTCATTTCATTCTCACAATAATACTGGGCGATCGGTGTTATTATTATCTTCATTTGGTAGATGAGGAAACTGAGGCAGACAGGTATTAAGTGACTTTTCTAGGTATACACAGCTGATCAATGTCTAAGGACACATTTGAACTCAGATGTTTCTGACTCCAGGCATAGCTCGCTCTCCACGGTGCCTGTCAATTTTTAAACAAACCAATACTTTAACCAACTAGTATTTGTCATCACTTTGTCTTTGCTAAGGCTCTTTCCTCAAGGAGGGGGATAAGTATAGCTAGTAATTCCACAGTGTTTTAAGGTTTACAAAGGACTTTCCTGAAAAAAAAAAACCCTGAGAGAGGGAGTGAGAGACTTACATTCCCATTTCACCACTTTGCAAATTGAGACTCAGAGGTGAGTACCAAAAACTCCCCCATTTTATACTGTTTTACAGTTTACAAAGACATTTTATGAAACATTTTCAGGTAAGTAATGAAAGTATTAGGACAGAGAAGCAGTCACTCTGAGAAATGAACTGACCAGCCTAAAGTATCATGGCTAGTCCATTTCTGAGGCAGGATTTGTACTCATCCCTTTGGTTCAATTTCCAATAGTATGATATACTGCTAGCTCACTTTTAGAATGCTTTTCACTTGCAAGGGCCTTTTCTCACAGTCTTACCCTTAAGGAGATAGTTCCAGAATTACTGCCTTTATTTCATGGACATGGAAAAAGAGATTCAGAGTTTAAATGACTTGACCCAAGATGAAACAGTTATTAAAGGGCAGATCTTAAAGCACAAACGGCCTTGGAATGGGAAAACCTGGATTCTAGACCTTCCAGCTCTGCCTAGCTACCTAGAGAAGAAGTAGGTGGGTACTTTTTTGGTGGTGGGTGTAGGGACTGGGATTGGGGGGCAGGGCAAGATAAGCAATTCTTATAGTCCAGAAATCTCATTATAGAGGCTTCTGCCTATTCCACTGTTTTTATGATTAATTAAAAACTTATTTGGCCATAGTGCTTTCAGATTTATAAAACACTTTCTACAACTCTGATACATAGTACAAGAATTGTTATTCTATTTTACAGACACAGAAACTGCTACATTGAGAGTTCACCTAACTTGATATGAGTCAGAAAATGCTAGGCTTGACATAAGGACCTCTGACATCCCTGAACAAGTTCTCTTTTTCCACATGTAAATGCGGACCTTGTAAATTCTCTCAGAATATCTTCCATCCTCTTCTCCTGTTGTGATCATAGAGTGTATCTAATTTTGTTTGCAAAATAAAATTTCATTAGTTCCATTGACCTTTATTCTCATTTTTTCCTGATGTAGGTCAAGGCCATCCTTTGGAGTTCAGAACTGCCACATAATGCTGAAAATAACTCAGCTAGGAATGATACTAACCTGCTATAATACCCTCTGATCATCCAATAATTTGGGGTCTCATGTATTTTTTTGTATCATGGACACCTTTGTTAGCCTGGTGAAACTTACAGAAGCCATTGTATAATAAAGTCTTTAAGTGAATAAAGGAAAATGTATCAAATTACAAAGGAAACTAGTCATATTGAAGTATAGTTATCAATTGTTTTTAAACATGTTTTAAAGAAAGAGTCATCTTATTGTAAGTCATTACAGGATTAAGGCCACCAAGTGCTGGGCTACTGCTCAAGAGAGTCATAGCCTTGGAGTTTTTGGATGGCCATAACATTAAAATTTCAACCATGATCACGGGAGAGCTATCCCTTACCCCCAGGTTGGGTAGCACATATATCGCCATGTTACCATCCTCTTTTTATACCTGGCTACTTCCCAGCTTGGTTGTAGAAGAGCAATGGTCCTGAGGGAGATCTTGTGAAAAGGTTTATCTGGAATATAGTTTGCCAAGAATCTCCAAGTGTCTAGTATATAGTGGTTGGTTCTACTTGTCCCTATTTGTGAATGTATTGCCTTTTGTCCTAAGCCTTGAGCACTGGTTCAAGAAAGATGTCTCTTGTTTTGCCTGTAGCTGGGGGTTTATTTTTCTAGTGGGAGCCTATTGATTTGTCTTTGCAGAGTTGGGAGGGATAAGGGAGTGAATTTTAAAGCAACAACCACAGATTAGAAAATGTACTCAGGTTAATATAATAATGACTGATATTTATTTACATAGCACTTTAAGATTTTCAAAGCACTTTACTTACATTATCTTATTTGAACCTCATATTAACTTGTTAAGTTAGATAGGAGTCAAGTCAATAAGAATTGATGAAACTCTTGCTATATGCCTGGTACTCTGCTAAGTTCTAGGGATACATAAAAAGGCCAACAACAACAGATGGGGGAAAACTATCTCTTCTCTCAAGGAGCTTAAAATCTCATGGAGGAGATATGTGAATAACTATGTACAAACACGATACATAGAAGATAAACTAGAAGGAATTACAGAATTACAGAGGACCAGAGAAACGCCTCTTGCAGAAGATGAGATTTTAGCCAGAATTTGAAGGAATGGAAAAATGTATGAGTCAGAGATAAAGAGGGAATTTCAGGCAAAGGGACAGTCAGTGAAAATGAGGAAACTGAGATGCAGCAAAATTAAGCAATTTAACAAAACTCATACAGTTAATCCATTGCAGAGAATTTGAAAACAAGTCTTGATTCTAAGGAGAACATTCCATCTGCTGTATCATACTGTCTCTCATGCCATACTTTCTGAATGTGTGTATTTGAGAAAACATAGTATCATATGAATAACGGTTATATACATTCATGTATATATTTTACACATATATACATATTTAATTCTCAATGGTGCTACTATTATTGGTGGGGAAGTTATATGTAAGTTTACACACACACATATATGTATGTATATGTATATAAAGATGCAACTCTGTCAATGTAGTTAAAAGCAGAGATAAGTGAAATTTTGAGTTAGTATTCAAAATATATCCTCCTCGAACACAGAGTCTATTTTCTTTTGTTCTATATATGCTCTCCACCTAGCATAGACTTGAGCAAAATGGACACTTAAATGTTTGTTAAACTGAATTGATTCCAAATCTCATGTTACTTATGAGATATTTTAAGCCCTGAAAATTAAAGGAGTTGTTTAAGATCACAGAGCTAATAAAGTCGAGGCAGCATTTGAATCCAAGGTCTCAGATCTCAATCTAATTTAATTTCCACTTAGCCATAGTCACAACCCATGCCTCCCTCTCAACCCCAGCACTGACCTACTGGTATGTTTCCCATAAAGAAGTCAGCATAGTTGAAGGAAATTTAGAGCATAATATCTCATATTTTCTTCATTTTCATGAGAAAGTCAGTATAATGGATACTGGTAAGATGAGTAAACCAATGAAATATGAAGATCACAGAATTAAAATTTATCCAAATTCTTTAACTGAGGCTATCAAGGAAAGAGCTTTTTTAATCACATCAAGTGGATGCGTCATAACTGCAGAGTTCGTTACAGGCTAAACTGCTCTCTGTTCTTATAAGCAAAATTAATGGTTAAACCAAAAAAATAGATTAGCTGGAGCAAACTACCTTTGAAGACCTATATAATAGACCTACTCAACATTTTCAAGTTGTCACCCCATGAAACAGAAATTAAATACTAAATCCCTTGTGAATTAGTCAATCTGATAATAACCTCCTTCATTCTTACCATTCCTAGGGGAAAAGAAATTTCCTGTGTTTTGATTTAAAATCTCATGCCTTTAAAATGTTGATTTAGCTTAAGAGCTGCAACTGTTGGCTTAGCTGCCGTCCTCTCTCTGGGGATAATGTAAAAAAAATAAATTAGACCCAATATTTTTGAAAGACCCACTTCATGAAAAATGAATTAGATTCATGTTACATTTGTCAGAGCTTACTCAAGTAGTGGCTTTGGCTCTGCCACTTTTTTGTGCAGAAGTAGCTGGCTTTTAAGGTGATGTTTTCTTTTTAAAGTATTCTTAATTTTCCTTCCCATATGTCTATGGAAAGACATATAATCATCTTAAATGAGATGCTTAATGTATCTAATTATTATTAATATTAGTTGACATGTATATTTTATTTTATGTTAATCAGTGTGCTTTGAATATGTTACCTGATTTGATCAACCCTACTGGCTGACAGGTATCACTAGGGTTGTCACCTCAGATCCTTTGAATTCTATGAAATCCCATGTTCATCGATGAGTAAATATGTGAGTTTTTAATGATTTTTTGAGTTTCTGTAGGATTGTAGATTATTGATTATAGATTTAGCCCATTCTATCATCATTATCAACTATCACCATCATCATCATCACTCTTAAATCATTATAATTATTAAAATAATTATCTGCTTGGCATTATATACTACTTTGAGGCATTGGGTTTTTCTTCTTAATACATCTTGTATGTCTTTTCATTGTCTTTCTTTCTCAAGTTGTCACCCCACAACCTACAGGAATGTAGGACCATCTTCCTGTGTGCTTATGTAATATTTTTCATGCTGAGTCATTCTTTTCCATACTTATCCTTAACATGTTCAGTAAACACTCGGACTTCCTTTGGAATTTGGCAATAGCTACACAGCTGGTGTCCTTGATCACTTCTCCCTATCATCAGTTCACCCTCCTTATTAAGCATCTTTGGAGAGAAGCTAGGTAACCACTTAGCATCGTGGGAGGAGGGATTCTCAGTAAAGCATAGGTTGGTCTAGATTGCTTTGGAGATCTCTCTATATTTTTCCCCCTATGACTCCATGAGCTGAGAATCTAAAAAGAATGTCAGATTGAAATGTAGGGGGGATAATAAGGGTAGAAATTCTTGTGATACGGTTTATAAAACCAATGAATAAGAAAAGTGTGTAGGTGTTTCAAGAGACTGATGAAACTGAACAGGGCGTTCACTGATGACCTCAGATTATAGAATGTCATAAAAAAGCTGAGAGCAAGAATAAATAGTTTAAGGCAGCTACAGGATAGGCCAGAATGACCTGTGGCAAATGCTAAACAAACAAACCAAAAAGATTGTTTTAGCTGGTGGGGTGCTTGGGTGCCGGTGCTCGGACCCCAATTCCAAGACTATATTTCTCCCTAGACACAAAATGCTATCTCTGATAGTTTCTCCCTAGCCCAAAGACACTATGCCTAGCAATTACTCATGAGTGAGTCCCAATGAAACACTTATCTCTCTTCCTGGTACAGCAACAAACTGCACCTGTAAAAATGATTAGTTTGAACCGGCTTTGTACTGGCTCATAAAGATATTCAGTACCAATCAGACAATCCATACCGGACTCCTAATTATGTGTATACTAGACTTAAGACATATATATATATATATGTGTGTGTGTGTGTGTGTGTGTGTGTGTGTGTGTGTGTGTGTGTATATATATATATATATATATATATATATATATACACACATATATATACCTCCTTCTATCTTGTCAAACAAGATATTGATTAGTGACAGACTGGACCATTGTCAGTCAGCCCTGACCGCTAGTTAGCAGACCTAAAAACTATAACTCTCCGTAAGATGCCCTCACACCCTGGGGTTTTCCTGGTGAACCCTGGGTAGAACACCTGTGCAGCAGATATGGCAAGCTCATGTTCCTTGAAGAACTGATTACTCCTTAACCACTCCCTAATCCCACCCTGAATCGCCTAACTAGCATACTTGGCATAAGTTTTACAATAATTTTTTCCTATATGAACTTTAACTGTACTTCTCTAAGGCTGCAGGTTCTTTAAGAACTTTTGACTGCTGGAAAGTGTAAAATAAACCTTTGCCAACTCGACTTAAAGATTGCTTGAGTCTGTGAATGATCCAGATGACCCAGATTCAGTCGTGAGGGGTCCCTGAACCCCTCAAACTGCATCATAGCCCTATTTGTGACAGGAAGATCGAGGAAGGGACAGATCCTTGTTCAGTATAGATAGGAAAATTATAATGGATGATCAATCAATCAACCAAGAAGCAGTTATTAAATGCCTCCTGTGTGCCAATAATTTCCCAAGCATTGTGGATACAAATGCAATAAATGAAACAATCCTAACCTCAAACTGTTTACATTCTCTCAGTGAATATGGAAAGAAGGTAAAATTACTTAACTCCTATTTTTATTCTATTTTCTCTATCAAGGATAATGATCTTCAAATGAAAATGAGTGGGGAATTGAAAACTAAGGGGAAAAAAAAGATAAAAGAAGAATATTTATCTAGGACTTAAGACAGTGCCTTAGCATAGTTAGTTCTTAACATATGCTAGTTAAGTGATTGGCTATTTGAATGTCCCACCTATGAAGAAAAAGGGTGCTGAGGTCTGTAATGCTGTAAAATATACCTCCTGAAGTTTCTTTCTCAAAATCTCATTGAGCTATGCATGGAAAAAAATATATTTCCAATTACATATAGTAATAGAAGGAAAAAGAGGACATATACACAGAAGAAATAATATGAGAAATTAAAATTGATGCTTAAAAATGAATCAAAAGTGGGTACAGGTTAGCCGTAGATGATTTTTATCTGAATTTGTTTGCAAAGCCATAATTATACCCTTGAACATTTTTAGCAATGGAAAACATTTCCCTGTGGAGTTGTACTCAGTTAAAGGATTAATTAGATTAAAAGATTCTAAGATTAATTCGTTGAGATAAGAAATTGTGATTTTGGCTTCTATAAAGAAGTCTTAGAACCATGTTGCTTTTCTAAAGAAATTAATTATATCCCACTGGTTCTATATATAATATCTATTCAGCTTACTGGATCTATTGAGTACAAAAACCTATTGGGGTACAACCATATTTACTTAACAAAGACAAATGTTCTACTGTGCAATTAAAATTAAATATGTATAACTGATATTAGATGCTTACCAATTATTCACTTTACAAAGTTGTAGCAGATGTTGCTAGTAAATGTTACTCTTCTAATATATCAAATATTTAATCACAATTTATAGATTAAGTTGAACATTTCTTAACCCTTCTAGTAAACATATTAATTATCATTTGTATCATGAGAGTCAGTGTAACATAGTGATTAGATAATTGGCCTCATTGACAGTAATGCCTGAGTTCAAATGTTGCCTCTGATATATATACTGGCAATGTGAACCTGCAGAAGTCATTTAAACCTTCAGTGCGTTAGCCAGTTCGTTAAGCCAATAAATTGTAGAAAAGGATGCATTGGTAAAGTAGAATTCCTTATCTGGAATTTCCTATGCCAATGAAATATTACAGCTAGTCCTTTCTCTAGTTTTGTTATAAGTAGTAGTAGTAATGGTATCATTCTCATAATTAGTAATTGATTAGTAATAATGATAATACAACCATCATAAAATAGAATATATTCTAGTTATCTATTGTGGTGTCAAACGTCCCTGAATTATAAATCCTTTGGGGCAGCTATGTGGCACAGTGGACAAAGTACCAGGCCTAGATTCAGGAAGACCTGAGTTCAAATGTGACTTTGGTCACTTACTAGCTGTGTGACCCTAAGCAAGTCATTTAACTGTGTGGGCCTCAGTTTCCTCATCTATAAAATGAGCTGGAGAAGGAAATGGCAAACCACTCTAGTATCTTTGCCAAGAAAACCCCAAATGGGGTCATGAAGAGTCAGACATGACTGAGACAACTTAAGAACAAAACCAATATAAACCCTTTGAGGTCAAGGATCTTGTTATATATATATATAAACTTTTTATCTCCTCCACTGCTCTGGATAGAATAAGGATTTAATAATTCATTGTTGTATTGTTTGATGTGGCTGTATACCAGTTCAACAAGCAGTATGGCTTCCAAAAAGGAATGTAAGAGCTGCTGTATAAAAACTAAATATGGATAGACCTTATTTTATGCAAAAAGTAGTTTCCTAAAAACAAATGTGCATCATTGCTATTTAAGGTAAATTAAATTATTTTAAACATAAGAGGGAAGCTCATTAATGAAAAGTTATTAAAAGTTCATCCATATATAAAAAAAGAAACAATATCAAGTGAATAATCTCCCTCCCCCACCTCATATCTGATTAATAAACATATTTTCTTGGGATGAGGTACAGTCGTACGGTCAATGTCCTATTAATCCTGCGTACACTGGAGACTGGTCCCACTATGCCTAGGTCACCGCAACTTAACCATGCTCATATTTTGAGCCTGAAGTTTGTGAGCAATGGCTGCAAGTTAATTAATCTATCAATCAATGCATCAACAAGAATTTATTAATTCTCTAATATGTGGCACATACTATGGTAGGTGCTGGGGATACCAAAGGAGAGAATGAAACCACCCCTAATTCACAGAGACCTTACATTCTAAAGGGGGCAATGAATCCATACAAAAATAATACAACATACATGCCCACATACACACTCATAGGTATACGCATACATATATATGTGTGTATCAACTATACATAAAGTAGTTCAATATGTCTTCTCACTTCCAGTGGGAGATAAATGATTAGATGGATGGATAGATGAATGAAAAATAATTTATTATATATTTATTATGTTCCAGGAGATGTACACATGCAGAGATGATAATGCTATTACTCTTACTGTTAAAGCTGGGTTTGGAGACACATGCCTATGTTCCCTATCTGAGGAGGCTGTGACTGGTGGATTGCTTGAGCTCAGGAATTCTAAACTATAGTAGGGCTAAAGCTAGTTGGCTATTTGTTCTAAGTTTGGCATCAGTATGGTAAACACATGAGACCAGGAGGGCACCAGGATACCTAAGGAGGAGATAAACAAACCAGGTCAGAAACAGAGTAACTCTAAGCTTCAATGCCAAGTATTATTAGGATTAGGTCCATGAGTGATTGCTGTACATCTAGCTGGTATGAGATAGGGAGAAACAGTTTTCAAAACTAAACAAAGAAACAAATAACAAATAAAGAATTAAATGAATGATTAAATTTTTAAAAAATGAACTATTTTTAAAATCACTAAATGTCATGTTATTTTGTTTTATCAGACTAATAGTAGTTTATTTTTCCCATTATACATATAGTTTTCAATACTCATTTTTATAAAATTTTGAGTTCCAAATTTTTCTCCATCCCTTCCTAACCCCTGCCCCCTTCCAAGGCAGCAAGCAATCTGATATAGGTTATATATGTACAATCATGTCAAACATCTTTCCACATTAGTCATTTTGTGAAATAAGAATCAGAACAAAAAAGAAAAACCACATGCAAAAAAGTGAACATCGTGTTCCCTGATCCCCATTCTGACTCCATAGTTCTTTCTCTGTATGTGGATAGTATTTCCTATCACAAGCCTTTTGGACTTGCTTTGGATCATTGCCTTGCTGAGAAGAGCGAAGTCTATCATAGGTGATCATCACATAATGTTGCTATTACTGTGTACAATGTTCTCCAGCTTCTGCTCACTTCAGTAGGCATTAGTTCATGTAAGTCTTTCCAGGTTTTTCTGAAATCTGCCTGCTCATCATTTCTTATAGCACAATAATATTTCATTAATTCATATACCACAACTTGCTCAGCCATTCTGTAATTGAATGGTCATCCCCTTAATTTCCAATTCTTGGCTAGCACAAAAAGAGCTGCTATAAATATTTTTGTACATACAGGTCCTTTTCCCCTTTTTATGACCTCCTTGGGTTACAGATCTAGTTGCTGGATCAAAGGGTATGCATAGTTATATAGCCCTTTGGGCATAGTTCCAAATTGCTTCTGAGAATGGATGGATAAGTTGACAATTCTACAAACAATGCATTAATGTTCCAATTTCCCCACATCTTCTCCATCATTTATCATTTTCCTATTCTGTCACATTAGCCAATCTGATAGGTATGAGATGGTACCTCAGAGTTATTTTAATTTGCATTTCTCTAATCAACAGTGGTTTAGAGCATTTTTAAAAAATTTCCTCTTCTAATCTGGGCAATGTGTGTGTGTGCACATACACGCTCATCCATTTCACTTAGATTGTCAGATTTATTGGCATAGAGTTGAGTAAAATAGGTCCTAATTATTGCTTTAATTTCCTCCTCAGGGGTAGTGAATTCACCTGTTTCAGTTTGGATAGTGGTAATTTGATTTTCTTCCTTTCTTAAAAAAAATCAAATTAACCAATTTTTAAAAAAAATTATTTGAAAAAAAGCTCTTAGTTTTATTTATTAGGTCAATAGTTTTCTTACTTTCAATTTTATTACTCTCTTTGATTTTCAGAATTTATAATTTGGTATTTAATTAGATATTTTTATTTAATTGTTTTGGCTTTTACATTTGCATGTCCAAGTCATTGATGTGCTCTTTATCTATTTTATTTTATTGATGCAAACATTTAGAGATATAAAATTTCCCCTAAGAACTGCATTGGCTGCATTCCATAAATTGTGGTATGTTGTCTCATTGTTATCCTCTCCTTTGATGAAATTATTGATAGTTTCTATGATTTTTTGGACCCACTCATTGTTTAGGTTTAGATTATTTAGTTTCCAATTAATTTTTAGTCTACCTTTCCATGTTTCTTTATTACATGTACTTTTTTATTGCATCATGATGTGAAAAGGATGCATTTAGTATCTCTACTTTTCTGCATTTTATTATGGGTTCTTTTTGTTTGTTTTTAACCTAATACATGGTCAATTTTTGTGTTGATGCCATGTACTGCTGAGAAAAAAAGATATATTCCTTTCTACCTCCATCCAATTTTCTCAAGAGGTCTATCATCTCACTTTTCTAAAATTCTATTCACCCTCTTAATGTCTTTCTTGTTTATTTTGTGATTAGATTTATCTAGTGCTGAGATGGGGAGGTTGAGGTCCCCTACTACTATAGTTTTGCTATCATTTTCTTTCTGTAACTCACTTAACTTCTCCTCCAAGAATCTGGAGGCAAAATCACTTGGTACATATATGTGTGGTATTGACATTACCACATGTGCATGATACCTTTTAGCAAGCTGTAGTTTCTTTCTTTATCTCTTTTAATTAGATCCATTTTTGCTTTTGCTTTGTCTGAGATCAGGATTACTACCCCTGCTTTGTTTTTTTATTTCAACCAAAACATGATATATTCTGTTCCAGCTTTTAACTTTCACTCTGTGTGTATCTCTCTTCTTCAAATGTATACCTTGTAAACAACATATTGTAGGATTCTGGTTTTTAATCCACCCTGCTATCTGTTTCCATTTTATGTGAGAGATCATCCCATTCACATTCACAATTATGATTACTAAGTATATATTTCCCTCCAGCCTATTTCCCCCATTTGTACTTTTCTTTCTCTTTTCACCCTGTCCATCCTTATCAGTATTTTGCTTCTAACCACCATCTTCCTCAATCTCTTTTTCTTTCTGTAAGCCCGCCCTACCTTTTTTCCCTTTCCCCACCAACTGCCTTATAGAATAAAATAAATTTATACCCAAAATATTGTGTATGTTATTCCCTCTTTGAGCAAAATACAATGAGAGTAAGGGTCAAACAATGTTTACTCTCTTTTTCTTTCCCTCCACTGTAATAGGCCTTTTATGCCTTTTCATGTGATATAACTTACCTTATTCTGCCTCTCCCTTTCATCTTCTTACAATACAATCCTTTTTTTGACCTCTTAATTTTTTAATATCATCACATCAAAGTTAAGTTATAGCCATACTCTCCGTCTATATGTATACTCCGTTTACTCCTTCTAACTGCCCTAATAGAAACACAGTTCTCAAGAGTTACAGATATTATCTTACCCTGCAGATATATAAATAGTTTAAACTTACTGAATAACAATTTTTTATTTCCTGTTTACTTGTTTGTGCTTCTCCTGAGTCATGTATTTGAAGATCAAATTTTCTGTTTAGCTCTGGTCTTTTCATCAGGAAAGTTTGAAAAGCCCTTATTTCATTGAATGTCTATCTTTTCCCCTGAAAGATTATGCTCAATTTTCCTAGGTCATTGATTCTTAGTTTTAAGTCAAGTTCCTTGGTCTTCTGGAATATCATATTCCAAGCTCTCTGACCCATTTAACATAGAAGCTGCTAAGTCCTGTGTAATCCTGACGCTGTCATCTTAAAATTTGAATTGTTTCTTTCTTCCTGCTTTCAGTGTTTTCTCCTTGACTGATAAATCTGGAATTTGGCTACAATATTCCTTGGAGTTTTCATTGTGAGATCTCTTTCTGTAGGTGATTAGTGGATTATTTCAATTACTAGTTTATTCTCTGATTCTAAGATATGTGTAGTTTTCTTCGATATTTTCTTAAAAGATGCTGTGCAAGCTATTTTTTTGACCATGGCTTTCAGGTAGTCTGTGTCATTTGTTTTTTCCAATGAGGTATTTTACATTTTTTTTTCTAATTTTTCTTCTTTTTGATTTTGTCTGACTGATTCTTGATGTGACATAGAGTCATTAGCTTCCACTTGCCCAATTGTAATTTTTAAGGAATTTTTTCTGGTTAACTTTTGAAACTCCTTGTTTCATTTGGCCAAGAAAACCAAGAGTGGTTTTCTTCAGCCAATTTCTGTGCTTCCTTTTCTGAGAAATTAGAGTTAGGCAGGAGAATTATGAAAAAAAAGTGATTTCTTTTCCTATTTTTCCTTCTACCTCTCTTACTTGATTTTTCAAACGCTTTTTGAGCTCTTCCATTTTGGGTTTGAGACTAATTGACATTCTCCTTTGAAGCTTCACATGTAGGCACTTTGACATTGTTGTCCTCTTCTGAGTTTGTGTTTCGATCTTCCCTGTCATCATAGTAGCTTTCTATGGTCAGGGCTCTTTTTGGTTATTTGCTCATTTTTAAAAGTTGAGCTCTGTTTCTGGGGCACAGGGGACAGTGTCCCAAGCTACTTGTACTGGGAGACAGGAGCTTGGTTGCTAACTTTTAGCACAGGGGGCTCTGGGGCTGGTGGCTTGCCCATCATGCTGGAGTGGCCCAGCCTAGTTGTCCCTGTTGTGCTGGGGTTCTGGGTCTAGCAATTTGCTTTCTGCACTGGGGCTGGAGGCCTCACAGCTCACTTGCTGTGCCACTAGCCTGCTGATCCAGGACTGAGGTGCCTAGGTTGCTGATCTATGTTGTGACTAAGAGCTTCATGATGGCTTGCCCAGACACTGTCTCTGCTGGGCTGTACTATTCTATTACCTAAGTGAGATAGACCTGTCCAGAAATCCTTCTAAGTTAAGTTACAAAATTGTTTCACCCCATCTTTTTGTGGGTTCTGTCACTCTAGCATTGATTTACAGGCTTGATTGTTTCTGAGGGAAACTGGGGAGAGCTCTGGACTTCCTATCTTCTTTCTGTCATCTATAAATTATTTCTAATAGGGATAACAGTATTCTTATCACTATTATAATAATAGTAAGAGATAATATAATTATCTCAATTTATAATTCACTATATTGTTCACAAACCACTTCCTTCACAGTCCAATTCTTGGACTGAAACTATACAGTAATATGTCTCAGGCAAAAACTGACAATGTGACTGAGATAGCGGCTTCAGAATTTTATTGAGCAATTCTCCATTGACCATGTATGTGTGCACTATCAGATGCACACAGAAGTAGCATCTTCTACAATGGAAGTGCAAACTCATTATAAAAGCCAAAAGAAGTTTTCCCCTTTCCCTCTATATCATCCTCTTCTGTGATATAGAGGGTCATCATTCTAATCAGCTTTACCTGGAGAAATCAATACTGAGAAAAGTTAAGTGTTTTGTCCAATGTCACATAACCAGAAAATTTTGAGCCAGGACCTGAAGTTGACCTGAAGTTCAGGATTATTTTCACTATACCATGCCATCTCCTTAATATGGTCATTTTTTTTCCAACATGGCATGATCACTAGTTTGCTGGACCTGGGATCAAGAAGACGCAAATTTAAATTCAGCTCTTGACCATGTGGTTAGCCATGACATCATGAGCAGCTCATTTAATCCCTTTTAGCCACAAACAACTGACTAAAACATACCTACTAAATTATAATTAGGATGTGACCTACAGTTTAATAACTGAAAATGCTTCTGAGGTGTTGAACTTCTTTATACTTTTAGAAAATAATTTATTTCACTGTTCATATACTTATGAACAATTTTTGGTGTTTCTTTCTTTAAATTTCTATAAGAAAGTGTTGTTTTGCAGTACTGTTAATAAGTAAATAAAAATCAAAAAATATTTACTGAATTTAGAGAGCATATTTATTTTTCTGGCCAACCAGATGATCAATTCTTACTATATGAGAACTGTTTGAGAGTGATTTCTCCACACTAATGATAGCAAATAGAAGGATGGCATTACAGTCTGGACCTAATAAACAAACAAACAAAAAACATCATTATGTCACAATAAGGTGCTGTAGGCTAAATAGTTTTATCTGTATTAGAGTAATAAGCGTTATTAAAATGATCACTCTGCCCCAAGACCCTTGCTTATCCATTTACTCTTCATTCCAATATGAAATTCACCTTCAAAAAGCACAGATTTAATCATGTGATCTCATTGATTAAAATCATTCAATGACTCACCTTTGTCCAAAAAATGAATTATAAGTTTCTTAATATTATGTAATGGTGCCTTCTCTCCAACGATGTTTCTTATACATAGATATATGAAACCACATAAGATTCCCTAAGGTAAATCTGCAAGACTCATGACTGTCAGTTGCATTGCCTATATGATAAACTCTGCCCAGGTTCTAAAACAGAGATGTTCCACCTTAGGTTTTATTTAAACAATAGACAATACATTTTGGTTTGCCATTTTAGTGAGAACTCTGCAGTAGCTCCACTTTGTTTACTAAAGAATTTATGTAAATTTCTATGCTTCTAGGCAGGCTGCAAAAATGTCACTGAGGGCTGCATGCTGGACAGCTCTGATCCAGAATATAATTCACAACCAATGAGACTTAATTCTCTTTTTTTTCTGTTAACTTTTGTTTCCTCTTAACAATTATTTTCTTATTTAATTATTTAATATTTTAGTTTTCAACGTTGATTTCCACAAGATTCTGAGTTAAAAATTTTCTCCCCATTTCTACCCTCTCCCCCTATTTTCAAGATGGCATATATTCTGATTGCCTCATTCCCCAGTCATCCCTCCCCTCTTTCACCCCACTCCCTCCATCCCCTTTCCCCTTACTTTCTTGTAGGACTGAATAGATTTCTATTCCACATTCCCTATATGTCTTGTTTCCCAGCTGCATGCAAAAAACAACTTTTTTTAAATTTTTTTGAAGCATCTACTTTTAAAACTTTGAGTTCCAAATTTTCTTCTCTCTTCCCTTCCCACCCACCCTCCCTAGGAAGGCAAGCAATTCAACATAGATCACCCATGTCTCATTATGCAAAACATTTCTACAATGCTCTTGTTGTGAAAGGCTAACTATATTTTCTTCCATCCTATCCTGTCCCCCTTTATTCGGTTTTCTCACTTGACCCTGTCCCTTTTCAAAGGTGTTTGCTCTTGCTTACCTCCTCCCCTTATCTGCCCTCACTTCTATCATCCTCCCTTTTTTATCCCCTTCCCCTTACTTTCTGTGGAGTAAGATACCCAGTTATGTGTGTATGTTATTCACTCCTCAAGTTGACTCCAATGAGAGTAAGATTCATTCATTCACCCTCACCTGCCTTCCAATAGAACTGCTTATTCTCGCCACTTTTATGCAAGATAATTTACCCCATTCTATCTCTCCCTTTCTCCCTCTCTCAATATATTCCTCTCTCACCTGTTAAATTTATTTCATTTTTTTAGACATAATCCGTTCATATTCAACTCATCCTGTGCCTTCTGTCTATATTCCCTTCAACTCCCCTAATACTGTGAAAGGTCTCATGAATTACATACATCATCTTTCCATGTGTAGATGCAAACATAACAATTCAACTTTAGTAAGTCCCTTATGAATTCTCTTTCTTGTTTACCTTTTCATGCTTCTCTTTATTCTTGTGTTTAAAAGTCAAATTTTCTATTCAGCTCTGCTCTTTTCACTGAGAAAGCTTGACAGTCCTCTATTTTATTGAAAATCCATATTTTGCTTTGGAGCATGATACTCAGTTTTGCTGGGTAGGTGATTCTTGGTTTTAATCCTAGCTCCTTTGCTCTCCAGAATAACATAGTCCAAGCCCTTTGATCCCTTAATGTAGAAGCTGCTAGATCTTGTATTATTCTGATTGTGTTTCCACAATACTCAAATTGTTTCTTTCTGGCTGCTTGCATTATTTTCTCATTGACCTGGAAACCCTGGAATTTGGTAACAATATTCCTAGGAGTTTTCTTTTGGGGATCTTTTCCAAGAGGCTATCAGTGGATTCTTTCACTTTTTATTTTACCCTCTGGTTCTAGAATATTGGGGCAGTTTTCCTTGATAATTTCTTGATAGATGATGTCTAGGCTTTTTTTGATCACGGCTTTCAGGTAGTCCAATAATTTTTAAATTATCTCTCCTGGGTCTATTTTCCAGGTCAGTGGTTTTTCCAATGAGATATTTCACGTTGTCTTCCATTTTTTCATTCCTATTGTTCTGTTTTATAATATCTTGATTTCTCATCAAGTCACTAGCTTCCACTTGCTCAAATCTAATTTTTAAGGTGGTATTTTCTTCAGTGGTCTTTTGGACCTCCTTTTCCATTTGGGTAATTCTGCCTTTCAAGGCATTCTTCTCCTCATTGGCTTTTTGGAGCCCTTTTGACATTTGGGTGTGTCTATTCTTTAAGGTGTTATTTTCTTCAGTATTTTTTTTGTGTCTCCTTTAGTAAGTCATTGACTTGTTTTTTCATGGTTTTCTCGCATCACTCTCATTTCTCTTCCCAATGTTTCCTCTACTTCTCTTACTTGCTTTTCCAAATCCTTTTTGAGCTCTTCCATGGCCTGAGCCCAATTCATATTTTTCTCGCAGGATTTTGATGTAAGCTCTTTGACTTTGTTGACTTCTTCTGGCTGTATGTTTTGGTCTTCTTTGCACCAAAATGGAATCTAGAATTTGAGTTTTTGTCTGAGTCTGAATCTGACTCCGTTTTCACTGCCTGGCCATACTCCCAACCAACTACTTGACTCTTGATTTTTCTGTCAGGGTATGACTGCTTGTAGAGTAGAGAGTACTTTGTCCCAAGCTTTAGGGTCCAAGCACTGCTCTTTTCATAGCTACTTCTACTCCACCATCACCCCAGGTTCTGTCCCAGCAGGCTTTCTCCTCCCCCAAGAACGGCCAACCAGGACTGCGATACAGATCCAAGCAGGACACAGCAAGAGAATCTCCCTTTGTTGTGGAAAATGCTCCTTGTACTCCTGCTCTGATGCGCTGCTAGATTCCTCCCACCGTTTGAGCCAGGGACTGTGGAAGCAGCTGATGCTGGTGCTCTGGAAGCAACCTCAGGCCGTTCCTGCTGCTGCTATCACTGCCACTGCTGCATCAATTCCTCCACCCCTAGAGCTGACGTCCGAACTGCTCAGAACTCAATATCTCATTTTTCCCCTATTCTGCTCTTTGGCATTTGTGGGTTGAGAAGTCTAGTAACTGGCACAGCTCACTGTTTCATGGCCCCAAGGCCTGTTCTGGCTGGCTGACTCAGGGTCTGGTCTGTCCCAGTGAGGCCACTGGGCTGCCCTACACTCTTAGCACCGTGAGATAGATCCTACCCGGTGAGAATCCAGGGTCTCCTGGGCTGGCGACCAGTTTCCCTCTGCTATTTCATGGTTTCTGCAGCTCTAGAATTTTTTCAGAGTCATTTTTACGGGTGTTTGGAGGGATTTGGTGGGGGAGCTTAAGCAAGTCCCTGCTTTGCAGCTGTCATCTTGTTTCTACCCTCCAATCTAATTTTTAAGGTGGTATTTTCTTCAGTGGTCTTTGGACCTCCTTTCCATTTGGCTAATTCTGCCTTTAAAGGCATTCTTTCCTCCTTAGCTTTCTGGAGCTCTTTTGCCATTTGGGTTAGTCTATTTTTTAAGGTGTTATTTTCTTCAGTATTTTTTTGGGTCTTCTTTAGCAAGTCATTGACTTGTTTTTCATGGTTTTCTCGCATCACTCTCATTTCTCTTCCCAATTTTTCTTCTACTTCTCTAACTTGCTTTTCCAAATCCTTTTTGAACTCTTCCATGGCCTGAGACCAATTTATATTTTTCTTGGAGGCTTTTGATGTATACTCTTTGACTTTGTTGACTTCTTCTGGCTGTATGTTTTGGTCTTCTTTGTCACCAAAAAAAGATTCTAGAGTCTGAATCTGACTCCGTTTTCACTGCCTGGCCATGTTCCCAGCCAACTACTTGACCTTTGAGCTTTTTGTCAGGGTATGACTGCTTCTAGAGAGTGCTTTGTCCTAAACTTTAGGGGCTCTCCTGCTGTTTTCAGAGCTACTTCTACTCCACTGTCACCACAAGCTCTGCCACAACAGCACTCCTCCTCCCCCAAGAACCGCCAACCAGGATTGCGACCCAGATCCAAGCAGGGCAACGCAAGCCCTGCACTCCTGCTCTGGTGTGCCACTTGATTCTTCCCACTCTGTAAGTCAGGCACTCTGGAAGCAGGTGACAGTGCAGCCCCTCCCCATACCACCTCTACCACCCCCAGGGCTGGGGCTGGCCTGCTCTCTAACCCAACCTAGCATTTTTCCCACTCACCTGCTCTGTGGTCTTTGGCGTTTGTGGGTTGAAACATCTGGTCACTGCCACAGCTCAATGATTTATGGCCCTAAGATCTGCTCCAGGTCGACTCCCAGTGTGGTCTGTCCCAGAGCAGCCCATGCTGGGCTTCGTTCCACTCCCAGGATCATGCGATAGACCTTTCCGAGCTACCGTCCAGGCCATCCTTGGCTGGAGACCTGCTTCCCTCTGCTATTTCGTGGGTTCTGTAGCTCTAGAATTTGTTCAGAGCCACTTTTTTACCAGTGTTTAGAAGGATTTGGGGGAGAGCTTAAGCAAGTCCCTGCTTTCCAGCTGACATCTTGGGTCCATCCTCTTGAGACTTAAATCTTAGGAAATACATGTATACTGCACAACTTCCTCACTGATTTTTCCAGTTAATCAACAGTAATTTAAAATGTTAATGGGAAGAGAGATTCCTGACTACAGTAATAAAATATCTGCAACCTCTCCAGTTTCTTTCCTAGTTACTTGTTCTTTTAGCCTTTTACCTACTGTACTGTGAAGCTTGCAATATATAGGACAGTTTGACAACTGCACCTGCACATGTCACTGCTTTGATCTCTTCCTTATCCCAGGTACATTTTCTTGAATTTATCTTTGATCCATAGTTTCAGAACTTGTAAGTATTGTTAACACTTAGGCAATTAATCTTGCAACTCATAAATATTAACATTCAAGGTCATCCACAATATTGCTCTAGTCCTATCTTATAATACTCCCCTTGACATACTCCATGTTCAAGCAAAACTAAATAATTCATGCACCTCTTTTCTATACAATTCTAAATCCATGCCTATATATATCTCATTCCCTATAGTTGCAATGGTTTCTCATTCTTTTGCTTTCCCTAGTTACGCATCTTCAAGATGCCCTAAGTTCATCTCTGCAATCCAACCCCTTTTCTCGCTTCTCTTTTCTAGCATGCAGCCACAGAGTGGCTGTGATGAACTCTGCTAGGTCTTTGTTCTCATGCACTTTCACATTGCAATTTGCATTGCATTCATTTGACTTCTAGCTTTATTTTAGCTTCACTTTCTAAGTTTGAAGAGAACTATTTAAAGTCAGGAACTATTTAAAAATTGTCTTCGAATTCCAAAAAAAAAAAACCAGGAACTTCTATAAAATAGGTCCTCCATGAATATTTGTTGAAGAAGTGAATGAATAACAAAAAATGAAGTAAATAGCTATTTTATAACAATTAACTTAAAGTAAGTAGTATTGTTCTGAATACCACCTCATCGTTGTCACAATTTTCTATTTTTAAAATATTCTATAATCTGTATATTTTGAAAAATCATGAAAGGGAGCATATTACAATGATTTACTGGAAAAGTGGTAAGGTTTCTAGCCTTCCCATTAGATTCAGAATTTGTTCCTTTCTCTCTGCAGTCTTTTTTTTCCCTCTTCTAAATGAGTTAAGTGATTATCTTTGAAATCCAGCATGTTTTATATGCATATCAATGAGATGGATGAATATAGTGGTAATTGTCATAATGGGTTTTCCTCCTTTGCTTATTCTTGTTTATCACTCCAAAAGGAATTAACTGTCACTAAATCAACTTTACATTTAACAAGCAGGTTAACATATTTTGTTACCCCAACCCTCCTTCCTCATTGATATTCCCCAAACTTTAGCATTCTTTTTACAGCTTCCCTATCTGATACTAATCCCTTCCTTCCAAGTATGGGCTTATAGCTGAAAGGGTTCACAGAGACCATCAGGTCCAATCGTTTTCCACTTATAGATGAGACCACTGGTGTCCAGAGCAATGAAGTTGTCAAAGGTTACCCAGACAATTATTTGGCAGAGCCAGGAATAGATGTTGAGTTTTCTCAATCTTAGTTCAATACTCAGCACCCCAACTTCAAGTAGTGAGAAATTGATACTAAATCCCCAAAGAGCAAATATTATTATTCTTATTTTGTTTTTAAGTCCATACTTACAATTTTTGAAGGTGTAAGACATCACTGATTACAAAAGTCCCTTTATCCATGCAGTATACCCTTTGACTCAGCAATACCAATATTAGGTCTGTTTCCAAAGATGATCAGGGAAAAAGGAAAAGAACCTATATGTTCTAAAATATTCATAGCAGCTCTCTTTTTGGTGGCAAAGAACTGGAGAGCAGTATTCAAACATTCAACTGGGAAATGGCTGAAAAAGTTGTGCTATGTGATCATGATGGAATACTACTATGCTATAAGAAATGAGATCAAAGATTTTAGAAAAATATTAGCAGACTTGCATGAAATAAAGAAGAGTGAAATGAGCAGAACCAAGAGAATGTTGTATATAGTAATAGCAATATCATTTAAAGAACTTTGAGCAAATAAGTCATATTGAATACTATAAATTAACTATAAAGGATCTCTTTCCTTCCTTCCTTTATCACTTCCTCCTCATCCTTCTTTCCTTCCTTGTCCTTCTCCTCCTCAGTGAATGCCCAATGAGGGCTTAGTCTTCTGCCGTTTTTCTTTTGCTTTTCCCTGCCTGTGATACAATAAATACGGAAAGGTAGTATTTCCAGAATTATGATGAATACTGAAATCTATGACATGGAAAGGCCTCAGCCACATGGAGATTTCTGTGGCCAAAATCAAGACAGTGGGGCAACGAGGTGCTACAGTGAGTAGAGCACCAGCCCTGGAGTCAGGAGGATCTGAGTTCAAATCTGGCCTCAGACACTTGACACACTTACCAGCTCTGTGACCCTGGGCAAGTCACTTAATGCCAATTGCCCTGCCTTCCCTCCTTCAAAAAAAAAATCAAGAGAGCCAAGTCCCTTTTAGGCTTAGTGTAAAGAGAAAATACTTAAAAATTAAGATGATTTTTACATTAGAAATAGTTCGGGATTTAATGTCAGAGCACCTATGTTAAAATTCTAACTTTGCCAATTATAGCCTGTGTGACTATTGGCACTTACTCTTCCTGGGCCTTTGTTCCTCTCATTTGTAAGATGAGGAAATCAGTTTAGATAACCTGTGAGGTCTCTTCCAACTCAACATGTAATCTGAAATCCAACCCCTTCCCCATTTTGTTAGACCTAACTCCTCAGTCTAGCTCAGCTGAGAGTTTCTGAGGGGCTTGAAGTAATAAGTTATCACTCCCACACAAGTGGACCCTGCTTCAGTTTACCAAGTAAATAGAGAACCAGCTTGGCTTGACTCTTCCCAGGGGACAACTCACCTGTCCTTGCTTTTCCTCCTCAAATTTAGGGGTGACTTGGTCTCCAAGGGGAAGGCCAAACCAGGGAACCTAATTGAGATAGCTTTCGTTTTTCTAGAGATTGCTAGAAGCAGCTGGGTCTCACAAAGCAATTACCATTCCTTAAGAGTCCAAAGGGACTTAATTAGTCACAACTGAAGGCTGGCTGGCCGGCCCACTTTCCTCAGTTGTAGACTATTCCTATCACCTGAGGATTACTCTTGTCTCCTAAAAAAGGAAGAAATAGGGAGAAGCTGAGAACCCTCAATAAAGTCTATCAATTGGAATTATCTTGCCTTTGCCTGGGGAGGTACAAATGCTGTACTGCCAGTCTATAAAACAGGTAGACACACAAGGGCTGCTAGTTCAGGTTCACTCTTAATCTGGTCAGACAGAATGGACAGGAAGACAACTTCAGAGGGGTTAATAGTCTTACTTTATTCTAGTGTAGTCTTCTCAAAGGGGGTTGCTGATAATGGGAACACTAACTCCTACAACATTCCCTAAAGCACTTCTTGCAGGGTCCAGCATGAATGGCAGGCAACTACACCTATGTCTGAATGGAGTCAATCAAGACAAGCACAGCTTGTTCATGCTCCTAAATCCCCCCAAGCCTTGATGGGGGCCAATCAAGGCACATACAGCATTCCAGCTGGTGCACTCAAGCCTAAGGGTTCCCCACTCACTGACCAATGCCCACCTGCTTTATAGGGGAACAGGCAAAGAAGGCATATTGCCAGCAATAGCCTCACCAGTTTACATCTTACAAGTCACATCTCACTGCACAGTCGCAGTGGATATTTACAATATTAAGCACAAATGTTTATATTATTTATCATTATATAAGACTACATAAATGTGGTGGAGATGTTTTGAATTGTGATGTGGAAATCATGTCTAACACCTGGGAACAAGAGATTGTTATGGTTATGGATCCTGGGAACTAAACTATAAGAAAGAATAACAAAATCCACCTTACACATACTAAAATCTACCTTACATACACAGGTCAATCAAAGAGAAAACACACATTGGCCCTCAATACATGTCTTTGGTTATTGAGAGAGACCACTGAACCAATTTATTGGTTACTGCTAGTTTAATAAATTGATCATACTCAGGTCCTTGGCATTTTGCTGAGGTTCCTGACTATCTTACCAACAGTATATGAGTCACTATTATTAAAACTATAAATTGTGCTGCAGAAGCCTACTTCATCATCTTATTTTTAATTATTATTATTATTATCTCTCCACATCATCAACACAGATCTTGAAGGATTCTGAGTATGATCTCATTTTATGTATGTGGAAACCAAGACAAAGAGAGATTAAGTGACTTTCTCTAGGTCACACATCTTGTTAGCGTCCCAATTGTTCTCTGATCCCATGCATTGCAGATTCCTGGGAAAGTGCCTTACCCACTATTAACAGGCTACAGCATAGTGAAAACAATTACTTACTCAGAAGAAGTAGTAAAAGAGCATCAAGATTATCTGTGATATCATAGAAAGAGTGAAAAAAAATTGTAATTGGGTTCAAATGCTGGTTTTGCTACTAACCACCTGTGTAACAGCGTGCGAGTCTTGTAACCTCTATATGACTTATTGCCTTCATTTAGACAATGAATGGGTTTGCTCCAGTGATATCCAAGGTCCCTCTAAATTCTAAATATGGGATCTAAATATGGGTAGGTCTTCTAATGAGGTAGACGGGATAGAGATGGATTGACTAAGTATTGTCCTGGAATCCCTATGGTAAGAACAATGGCAAGGTTTGAGTATAGTATCATATGGACCAGAAACATCTTGGGTGAGAGTATCAAAGTATCACATAATGATAGTCATAACCTCCATGACAGTGTCTGGTAAGAATAGGTCACTGGGAAAATAACCATCCTCATTTGGGACATGAAAGTACTACTAGAGCAGCCAAAGATTGAATGAACTTTATTGGCCACCATGCTATACTGCTAACTCAATGTATTACAAACAAACAAACAAACATACACACGTACATACACAAACCCACAAAAATATTACACAGTAGGTTTGGAGCCCTGTTCACATATTGCTCCAGATTTTCTATTATATTCATGCCTGGTCTTGCCTCAAATACCTCTGAGAATGGCAAATCCATCACGTCTCATCACAGGTGTACTGTTAGCAATTGTAATGTTTTCTCATTTTATATATTTTATATATATATACACACACACACACACACACACATATATTTATATGTATATGTCTATATCTATGCATGTATTTCCCACCCAAACTTTTTTTGTATTGTAGTGATAAAAGTAACTTCACTTAAAACTGTGTTTTCAATGTACTAAATACTAAAGACAGGATTACTTTGTTTAAGCAGCTTTATCACCATCTATGGCAAAGGTTGTAGAGAGATATCAGGTTTCCATCTGATAGCTCCTATTAATTCAACTTAACATATCTGTGTTAAACAGCCCAGGATCAGAGTCTGTTGGAGTGTAGAGCCTTCACCCACGAGAGCAGCTAGGCCAGAGGCCTCCATCCCACAGTCTAAAGGTTTGAAACTCACCTTCTTGGACTCCTGGTAGCCAGGATGTGCAGATAAAATGGCTCCTATCTCTCCCTTGAATAACCCTGAGAATAAAACCTGAGGAGAAACAGAGGAGCCAGAAGTGGGGCTTCAGTAGCGGAGAGAAGTGGGGGGAGAGGGCCCTTCCTGTGGTGGCTGAAGGAGACTAGTGCAGGAAGAGAGGTGTCCCAGAAGCAGAACAATGAGAGTAACTGAGTCCCAGGGGGTGGAGCTAACTAACATCAATGCCAGGACCCCAGACTTGGCTTTGCACAGCCAGGGGAAGTGGCAGACACCAACACGGACATGAGGTGAGACCAACACTGCTGTAGAGCAGTCCTGGGGAAGAAGAGACTCCCAGTAGGCAGACGACCACTCTCCCACACCTCATGAAACCAGAAGCCGTAGCACATAAAGCTAGATCCCAACACAAGAAACTTGGGATAGAGTCCCCTGAGCCTCAGAAACAGAGACACACTTCAGAAACCAGGAGGGGAAAAAACCACCACAAAAAAGAATTGTAAGAACCTTTGAAAGACTATTGACATATAATGGAGACAGGGAAGACCAAAATGCCAATTCAGAAGAGGACAGCATGGACACTGTACCCACATCTGAAACCTCAAAAGGGAAAGTGAACTGGTCTCCAGAACAAAAAGCATTCCTGGAAGAACTCAAGAAGGACCTTAAATACCAAACTGGGGAGGCAAAAGAAAAAATGGAAAAAATGGAAAAAAAATTTATGGAGGAAAACAAATCTTTAAATGGTAAAATTGGGGAATTGACTAAGGAAAATCAGAAAATAAACAGAGAAAATGTCTCATTGAAACGTAAAATCAACCAAATGGAAAAGGAAATAGAGAAGACAAAGGAAGAAAACAAAACATTAAAAATTAGAATTGGACAAGTAGAAGCTAATAACCCTATGAGACATTAAGAATCAGTCAAACAAAATCTAAAAAATGAAAAAAATAGAAGAAAACATGAAATATCTGATTGGAAAAACAACCAACCTGGAAAATAGATACAGGAGAGATAATCTAGGAATTATTGGTCTAACTGAAAGCTGTGATAAAAAAAGAGCCTGGACAGTATCTTCCATGAAATCCTTAAAGAAAACTTCCCAGAGGTCCTAGAACCAGAGGGTAAAACTGTCAGAGAAAGAATCCATCGATCACCCCCAGAAAAAAGATCCCAAATTCAAAACTCCAAGAAATATTGTAGCCAAATACCAGAACTACCAGGTCAAGGAGAAAATATTGCAAGTAGCTAGAAAGAAACAATTCAAATATCACAGAAATACATTTGGGATCATGCAGGATCTTTCAGCTTCTACATTAAATGACAGGAGAAATTGGAATACGACATTCTGAAAGGCAAAGGAGCTTGGACTAAAACCAAGGATCAACTACCCAGCAAAATTGAGCATAATTTTCCAGGCAAGGAGATGAGCATTCAATTAAATAAGTAAATTCCAGACCTTCCTGATTAAAATGCCAGAGCTCAATGGAAAATTTGATCTCCAAATACAAAACTCAAGAGAGACATAAAAAGGTAAATGGGGAAAAAAAACCCTAGTTAATCAATAAGGTTAATTAATTACATCCTTATATAGGATTATTTTATTTTAAATGTATTTTATATATATATATATACATATATATATATACATATATATATATATATATACATACATTATATATGTTAATCTTGAGAACAGTATACTTATTGTGACAATTGAAAGCGATATTCGTAGACTGTGGATGTCAGTATAAAATAACTGATATAATGACAAAAAGTATAATTATGGAGATATAAAGAGATGGTTCTGGCAGAAGAGGTAAGGATGTAGCATAAAAGGATAAATTACATCACATGAAAAGGCACAAAAACATATTGTAGTAGAGGGAAAGAAGGGGGTGGGGGAGAAGAGCAGTATCTGAGCGTTACTCTCATAGGATTTGGCTCAAGAAGGAATAACATACCCTGAGAAGTATAGAAATCTAACTTGTCCTACAGGCAGTAGGAAGGGGAAGGGGGAAAAAGGGGAGGGGTTGCTCAGAAGGGAGGGAAGATGTAGCAAGTGGAAAATGGGAAGATAAGGAGGGGAAACAAGAGGGAGGGTAAACTGAGCAAGGCGGAAGTCAAAAGCACAACTTTGTTGAGAAGTGGAAGGGGAAAAGGAGAAATAAAAGCATAAACAGGATGGAGAAACAGACACAGATAGCAATCAAAACTGTGAATGTGAATGGGATGAATTCTCCCATAAATTGGAAGCAGACAGCAGGATGGATTAAAAACCATAATCCTACAACATGCTGTTTACAAGACACACATTTGAAACAGGGGGATACACACAGGGTAAAGATAAAAGACTGGAGTAGAATATTTTGCGCTTCAGCTAAAGTAAAAAAAGCAGTTGTAGCAATCCTAATCTCAGACAAAGCAAAAGCAAAGATAGATCAAATTAAAAGAGATAAGGAAGGATACTACATCCTGCTAAAAGGCATGATAAACAATGAAGCAATATCATTGTTTAACATATATGCCCCAAGCGGTATGGCATGCAGATTCTTAGAGGAGAGGTTAAGGGAATTACAGGAAGAAATAGACAGAAAACCATAAAAATGGGAGACGTCAGCCTCCCCCTCTCTGAACTTGATAAATCTAATCTCAAAATTAACAAGAAAGGAGTTAAAGAGGTGAACAGAATCTTAGAAAAGGCAGATATTATAGACCTCTGGAGAAAACTGAATGGGGATTAAAAGCAATATACTTTTTTCCCCAGGGTACATGGTGCATATTCAAAAATTGACCATGTAGTAGGGCATAAAAATATCACAATCCAGTGTAGAAAGGCAGGAGTAGTCAAGGCATCCTTTTCAGATCATGATGCAATAAAAAAAAATTATTTGTAATAAAGAACCAGGGAAAAATAAGCTAAAAATTAAATGGAAACTAAATAACCTAATTCCGAAGAATGAGTGGGCCAAAGAACAAATCACAGAAACAATGAATAACTTCATTCAAGAGAATGACAATAATGAGACAATATACCGAAACTTGTGGGATGCAGGAAAAGCGGTTCTTAGGGGAAGTTTTACATCTCTGAATGCTTACATGAATAAAATAGAGAAAAAGGAGATCAATGAATTGGGCATGCAACCGAAAAAGTTGAAAAAGAACCAATTGGGGTGAAGCCAAGATGGCGGCTGGAAAACAGGGACTTGCGTGAGCTCCCCACCATGTCCCTCCAAAAACCTATAAAAATGTCTCTGAACAAATTCTAGAACTGCAGAACCCACAAAATAGCAGAGGGAAGCAGGGATCCAGCCCAGGACAGCCTGGATGGTCACTGGATGAGGTCTATCACATGGAATGGAGGGGAGCGGAGCTCAGCGTGGGAGGCAGCAGGACCAGCCAGACCAGGAGCGGGGCAGAACATGCCCTAGCACCCTTAATCAGTGACCTGTGGCAGTTACCAGACTTCTCAACCAACAAACACCAAAGACAACAGAGAAGGTTAGTGGGAAAAGCTGCGGGGGACAGAGTTTGGGTTCAGCCACCGCTTCAGGGGCAGCGGGGGAGGTGCAGCTATACAACTATAGCTGTAGTAACTTCCGGCCCCAAGCCCACGTGGTGGGAGGAATTAAGTGGTGGATCAGAGCAGGAGTGAAGAGCCTGCTGAAGATTTGCCTCAGTATGGGTTGGTGGTTCTGGGGAAAGAGGAGTTCTGGGGTGGCAGAGAGGGCTATATAGAAATAGCTCTGAAATTACTGGCACAACCCCTCAAGGTTGGAACAAAGTATTCTTTCCTCTACAAGCAGTCATACTCCAATGAAAAACTTAAGGGTCAAGTAAGTTGGCTGGGAATATGGCCAAGCAGCGAAAACGCACCCAGATTCAGTCTCAGACTTTGGAATCTTTCTTTGGTGACAATGAAGACCAAAACATATGGCCTGAAGAAGTCAACAAAGTGCAAGAGCCTACACCAAAAGCCTCCAAGAAAAACATGAACTGGTCTCAGGCCATGGAAGAGCTCAAAAAGGATTTGGAAAAGCAAGTTAGAGAAGTAGAGGAAAAATTGGGACGAGAAATGAGAATGATGCAAGAAAACCATGAAAAAGAAGTCAATGACTTGCTAAAAGAGACCCCCAAAAATACTGAAAAAAATATTGAAGTAAACAACACTTTAAAAAATAGACTAACTCAAATGGCAAAAGAGCTCCAAAAAGCCAATGAGGAGAAGAATGCCTTGAAAGGCAGAATTAGCCAAATGGAAAAGGAGGTCCAAAAGACCACTGAAGAAAGTACTACCTTAAAAATGAGATTAGAGCAAGTGGAAGCTAGTGACTTGATGAGAAATCAAGATATTATAAACCAGAACCAAAGGAATGAAAAAATGGTAGACAATGTCAAATATCTCATTGGAAAAACCACTGACCTAGAAAATAGATCCAGGAGAGATAATTTAAAAATTATTGGACTACCTGAAAGCCATGATCAAAAAAAAAGCCTAGATATCATCTTTCAAGAAATTATCAAGGAGAATTGCCCTGATATTCTAGAGCCAGAGGGTAAAATAGAAATTGAAAGAATCCATAGATCACCTCCTCAAATAGATCCCAAAAAGAAAACTCCTAGGAACATTGTCACCAAATTCCAGAGCTCCCAGGTCATGGAGAAAATACTGCAAGCAGCCAGAAAGAAACAATTTGAATACTGTGGAAAAAACAATCAGGATAACACAGGATCTGGCAGCTTCCACATTAAGGGATCAAAGGGCTTGGAATACAATATTCCGGAGGTCAATGGAGCTAAGATTAAAACCAAGAATCACCTACCCAGCAAAACTGAGCATCATGCTCCAAGGCAAAATATGGATTTTCAATAAAATAGAGGACTTTCAAGCTTTCTCAGTGAAAAGACCAGAGCTGCATAGAAAATTTGACTTTCAAATTCAAAAATCAAGAGAAGCATGAAAAGATAAACAAGAAAGAGAAATCATAAGGGACTTACTAAAGTTGGACTGTTTTGTTTACATTCCTACATAGAAAAGATGACGTGTATGATTCATGAGACCTCAATATCATAGTAACTGAAAGGAATATGCATATATTTATATGTGTATGTATACATGTAGGTACACACACACACACACACACACACAAAGGGCACAGGGTGAGTTGAATATGAAGGGATGATATCTAAAAAAATAAAATAAATTTAAGGGATAAGAGAGGAATGTATTGAGAGAGGGAGAAAGGGAGAGATAGAATGGGGTAAATTATCTCACTTTAAAGTGGCAAGAAAAATAGTTCTGTAGGAAAGAAAGAGGGGGCAGGTAAGGGGGAATGAGTAAATCTTGCTCTCATCGGATTTGATCTGAGGAGGGAATACCATACACACCCAATTGGGTATCTTACCTCACAGGAAAGAAGGAGGAAGAAGATAAAAAGGGGGGATGATAGAAGGGAGGGCAGACGGGGGGAGGAGGTAATCAAAACCAAAACTTTTGAAAAGCGACAGGGTCAAGGGAGAAAATTCAATAAAGGGGATAGGTTAGGAAGGACCAAAAAATAGTAAATTTTTTACAACATGAGTATTGTGGAAGGGTTTTACATAATGATATGCATGTGGCCTATGTTGAATTGCTTGCCTTCTTAGGGAGGGTGGGTGGGGAGGGAAGAGGGGAGAGAATTTGGAACTCAAAGTTTTAAAAACAAATGTTCAAAAACAACAACAAAAAAAAAGTTTTTGCATGCAATTAGAAAATAAGATACACAGGCAATGGGGCATAGAAATTTATCTTGCCCTACAAGAGAAGAAGGGAAAGGGGCATGGGAGGGGAGTGGGGTGACAGATGGGAGGACTGACTGGGGAACGGGGCAACCAGAATATATACCATCTTGAAGTGGGGGGAGGGTAGAAATGGGGAAAAAATTGTAATTCAAACTTTTGTGAAAATCAATGGTGAAAACTAAATATATTAAATAAATTAAAAAATAAAAATAAAAAAATAAAAAGAACCAATTGAAAATCCCCAATTAAATACCAGATTAGAAATACTGAAAATCAAAGGAGAGATTAATAAAATTGAAACCAAGAAAACTATTGAATTAATAAATAAAACCAAGAACTGGTTTTATGGAAAAAAAAAACAATAAAATTGATAAGCCTTTGGTCAATTGGATTAATAAAAAGAAAGAAAAGCAAATTACCGGTATCAAAAATGAAAAGGGCAAATTCACCTCCAATGAAGAGGAAGTAAAAACAATAATTGGGAATTATTTTGCTCAATTGTATGCCCACAAATTTGATAACCTTAAGGATATGGATGGATATCTACAAGAATATAAGTTGCCCAGGTTAAGAGAAGAGGAAATAAAATTTCTAAATAACTCCATCTCAGAGAAAGAAATTGAGTAAGCCATCGAATGAACTCCCTTAGAAAAAATCTCCAGGGCCAGATGGTTTTACATAGGAATTTTATCAAATATTTAAAGAACAATTAATTCCCGTACTTTCTAGACAATTTGGGAAAATAGGTGAAGAAGGAGTCCTACCAATTTTTTTTATTACACCAATATGGTACTAATACCCAAACCAGGTAGAGTCAAAACAGAGAAGGAAAATTATAGACCAATTTCTCTAATGAATATTGATGCAAAAATTTTAAATAAAATATTAGCAAAAAGATTACAGCAACTTATCGCAAAAATAATACACAATGACCAGGTAGGATTTATTCCGGGAATGCAAGGCTGCTTCAATATTAGGAAAAATATCAACATAATTCATCATATCGACAACAAAACTAGCAGAAACCCTATGATCATCTCAATAGACGCAGAAAAAGCCTTTGACAAAATACAACACCCATTCCTATTAAAAACACTAGATAGCATAGGAATAAATGGAGCCGTTCTTAAAATTATAAATAGCATCTACTTAAAACCATCAGCAAGCATTATTTGTAATGGGGATATGCTAGATGCATTCCCAATAAGATCAGGGGTGAAACCAGGATGTCCATTATCACCCCCCCCCCCACTATTCAATTTGCTACTAGAAACATTAGCTGTAGCAATAAGAGAAGAAAAAGAAATTGAAGGAATTAGAACAGGCAAAGAAGAAACTAAATTATTACTTTTTGCAGATGATATGATGATTTACTTAGAGAATCAAGTAAAAAACTACTTGAAATAATAAACTACTTTAGCAAAGTTGCAGAATATTAAATAAACCCACACAAATCCTCGGCATACCTCTACATTACTAACAAAGCCCAACAGCAAGAGATAGAAAGAGAAATTCCATTCAAAGTTACTGTACACACCATAAAATATTTGGGAGTCTATCTGCCAAGACAAACCTAGAACCTATATGAACATAATTATGAAACACTTTTCACGCAAATAAAGTCAGTTCTAAATAAATGGAAAAAAATATCAGTTGCTCATGGTTAGGCCAAGTTAATATAATAAAAATGACAATTTTACCTAAATTAATCTATCTATTCAGTGCCATACCAATACAACTACCCAAAAATTATTTTAGACAGGTGGATAAAATAATAACAAAATTCATCTGGAAGAACAAAAAGTCCAGAATATCAAGGGAATTAATGAAAAGAAATGTTAGGGAAGGCGGCCAAGTCATAACAGATATTAAACTGTACTTTATGGCAGCAGTCCTCAAAACTGCTTGGTACTGGCTAAGAAATAGAGTGGTGGATCATTGGAATAGGTTAGGTACAAAAGACATAGTGGTCAATGACTATAGCAATCTACTCTTTGATAAACCCAAAGAATCCAGCTTCTGGGCTAAGAATTCACTATTTCGCAAAACCTGCTGGAAAATTGGAAAACAGTAGGGCAGAAACTGATCATACACCAATATCTTACACCATATACCAAAATAAAGTCAAAATGGGTTCATGATTTAGGAATAAAGGCTGATACTATAAGCAATTTGTGAGAGCAAGGAATAGTTTACCTATCAAATTTATGAAAACGAAAAGAATTCATGACACAACAAGAGATAGATGGCATTACAAAATGCAAAATGGATAATTTTGATTATGTTAAATTGAAGTGTTTTTTTGTATAAACAAAGCCAATGCAACAAAGATTAAGAGGGAAGCAGAAAATTGGGAGAAAATCTTTACAACCATTGTCTCTGATAAAGGTCTCATCTCTAAAATATACAGGGAACTGAGACAAATATATAGGAATACAAGTCATTCCCCAATTGAAAAATGGTCAAAGAATATGAACAGGCAATTTTCAGAGGAATAAATTAAAGATAACTATAGGCTCAAAATGAAAAAAATGCTCAAAATCACTACTGATTAGGGAAATGCAAATCAAAACAATTTTTAGGTACCACATCTCTCCTGTCAGATTGGCTAAAATGACAAAACAGGAAAATGATAAATGCTGGAGAAGATGTGGGAAAATTGTTACATTGCTGGTGGAGTTGTGAACGGATATGGCCATTCTGGAGAGCAATTTGGAACTATGCCAAAGGGCTATAAAAATATTCATACCTTTTTGACCCAGCAATACCACTTTTGGGGTTGTATCCCAAAGAGATCACACAAGTGGGCAAAGGACCCATATGTACAAAAATATTTACAGCGGCTCTTTTTGTAGTAGCTAAGAATTGGAAATCAAGGGGATGCCCGTCAACTGGGGAATGGCTGAACAAGTTGTGATATATGAAGGTGATGGAATACTATTGTGCTATAAGAAATGGGAATGATATGGACTTCATAATAACATGGAAAAACATAAATGATATAATGCTGAGCTAGTGGAGCAGAACCAGGAGAACATTACACACAACCACAGATATATGGATTCTGTGATGACTAACCCTGATAGACTGTGTTGGTAACCAAAAATGGGCTCCTTAGCACTTAGTCAACAAATGCCCTTGACTAGTTTGGCTTTTTCCCCTGAACTGAATGCTGTTTGTATGTTGGATTGGAGTAAGCTTGTCGGCCCCTTCACCTTGCTTCCCTTGCTTAAGCTGATGGAAAGAACCTGTGCTTTCCCGGTCAACCCCTTCACCTTGCTTAAGCAGATTGAAAGAACCTGTGCTTTCCCCGGCGTACCTTACACCCCCGCAGAAGCTGGATGGTTAAAAACAGCTTTTGTTGGAGCCAGAGGCTGCTACAGCTACAGCCACAGCCGAAGCAGGAGCTGCCTGTAGCAGAGCTGACCTACGGGAGGAAGCTGAACAATGACTTGAGGCCAGTGGGTAATCTTTTTTACCATAGAGGGGAAGCATGTATATGATTTTGCTGTACACCATCATGCTTACATCATGTGGCCTCCTGGTTACTCTTGTGAGGTGTACTTATTGGGCCTGGAAGCTTTTGATCAATATATCAAAATGGGGATGCTGGTTCATGGGCTGGTTACTGTGGAGCCTAAATAGATGCTTTGATTCTTCTGCCTCCTACTTTGAGAGTTTCTTATATCTGGTGGTTCCGAACCTTTCAGATACATATATAATCCTCTTTGAAATTATAAACTCTGCCCTCCTAATACGTAGACTTTGCTCTTCTCAGAAATACAAGGTACAAAGATAACTCCAAAGGACTCATGATGGAGAGAGCTATTTGCATCCAGAGAAAGAACTATGAAGTATGAATGCAGATTGAGTAACACTGTTTGCTCTCTTTTTTTTCCCTTTTTTTCTCTTTTGTTTGTTTTTGGTTTGGTTTCTTCTTTCTCCTGATTTATTCCGTTGGTCGTAATTCTTCTTTAGAACTTCACTATTGTGTAAATAAGTACAATGCAAAGTTATATGTGGAAGATGTGGGGGAAGGAAATCTGGAGCTCAAAACTATATGGAACTGAGTGTTGTAAACTAAAAATAAAAACTCTTAATTATTAAAAAAAAGAATGTTCATGTGCAAGACCAAAAGGATAGAAAATGTGAAGCCATGTTGCTAAACTCAGATGGATTGATAATGAATTGAAACTTTTATTTTTTTTAATTTAATCAAAAAAAGCACCAATAGTGTCTACAATGGCCTTCATGAGCAAAATGCCACAAAAGTGGCAAAAGTATACATTACACTGGAAGGAATGGAGTCCCATATGGGGAACAATAGCCAGAAACTGATTTTACCTATTGTTAGGATCACCCCTCCAGAAATTATATTTATTAAATTATCCTTTATTTGTCTGAACATTTTGTATATCCTCAGTAGAATGTCAACTCCTTGAAAGCAGGAACTATTTTGCTGTTATATTTCTAACCACACTGACTAACATTGTATATTGGAAAAAAAAGAGCTGCACCACTTCCACGCCCCAGGGCTTGGGGCCAAAGGTACAGTCCTTTCACTGTTGTCTTTGGCATTTGTGGGTTGAGAAGTCCGGTAACTGCCACAGCTCACTGATTCAGGGCGCTACACCTGTTCTGCCCAGCTCGTAGTCTGGTTTGTCCTGGTGCTGCCCACACTGTGCTGGGCTCTGCTCTGCTCCCAGCTATAGACCCTTCCTTGCAACCATCTAGGCTTTCCTGGGCTGGGGCCCTGCTACCCTCTGTTGTTTCGTGGGTTCTGTAGCTCCAGCATTTGTTCAGAACCATTTTTATAGGTGTTTGGAGGGACCTGCGCAGGGAGCTCATGCAAGACCTTGCTTTTCAGCCACATCCTCGCTCTGCACCCCCAATTGAAACTTTTCTATTCCATTTTGTGGCCTGGAAAGCCAGACCATATGTTACTTTTCATGTTTTATATAGTTACCAAAGAGCATCAAACTGATAAAATACAGAGTAAGGAATGACTGGAGGTAAATACACTGTACTTGTAAAATTGCTGATCAACTTTCTTGCCTGAATTCTCTCAGAGGCTGTGATTCTTTTTTTTTTTTTCTGGAGAGATGGATCAAGTGAAATTAATAAAACCATTTGTATCTAAAAAAATCTACTGTGCATTAGTCATTGGGTAAGACACATTGGGTAAGATAAAAGCAAAAATTAAATATTTAATTCATCAAATTCAGTTAGACAATCACTTAAGTATTGCTAAAGCCAGAAACTCACTGTGCAAGGTACTGGGGATGCAAAGAAAAAAAATCAAAATAGTCATAGGATCATGGATCTAGAGCACAAAGAGAGTTCTAGGCTGTCTGGTCTTCAAACTCTGTCCTCTGGGAATTTACACTCTACAGTAGAGTGTGGGCAGTATGCATGCACATGAACAAGCACACATAAAGTTAATCTGTGGGTAGAGAAAATACTAACAACCAAGGATATCAGGAAAGACTACTTCTAAGAGATGGTACCTTCCCGTGAAGAGAGAGAAAAATTGTGGAAAAGATAGATGAAGAGGACATGAGTTGCAAGTATGGAGATAGCTTGTAATAATATATGGAGTTGGGCATCAAACGAACAAAAAGACCAAGTTCAGGGAAGAGTAAATAGGTTAGCTTTCCAGGAATGAGTAAATGGGGGAATATGAAATACATCTAAAAAAAGGTTAAAATAAATTTTAAATGGTGATAAAATTTAGGTGGAGATGTTTGTATTTAATCCTACAAGCAATGAGGAGCCCCTAAAGTTCCTTAAACAAAGGAGTGACAGAGTTAGACATGTGGTTTAGAGTTAATGTCTTCATTGTTATGTGGGGAAATCATTAGTGAGTGGAGAGACTGCAAAGAAGTAAATCAGTTAGGAGACTATAAAAGTATTCCAAAGAACTCATGATGAGGACATGTACTATGAACTAATTATTTAATCAAACACACACACACTCACACTTGTTAAGCACCTACGATATGCCAGGTGTTGTCCCAGGTACAGAGAACATATTTCTATGCAGAAATGTCTAGTAGGCAGTAAATTATATAAGGTTTAATTTAGGAAACATTGAGTTTTTGGTTGTATATATGTAATCATCTGTGTAGTGACAATATTTGAAATTGTAGGAGCTGAGGAGATCAACAAGGCAGAGTATATACAGAGAGGAGGCCCCAAGATAGAGCCCTGAAAATGTTCACACTTAGAAGAGAGGAATTATTAGTGATCTAGACAACAACCAACAACAACAAATTAGAAAGGTCAACGAGGTCAGAGGCTATCCAGGTCTTGAAAGCCAGGAGGATTTGAGAGGCAATAGATTCTGAAGTACCCCTGATTAAGAGGTACCTAAATGAATGAGATCACTGCTCCACAACAGGAACTAATTAAGAACTACTGACATTTGTGTAGAACATTAAAATGTATAAAATTCTTGATAGAAATAGGATGCAGGGGAAATATATCTTCAAAAATAGTGATGATTCTTTCTCCAAGTAAACATTCATCAGACAACTACTGATTTTTCGATACAATCGTTCCATAATTTACTGATCCATCTACTTGTACTTTCATCAGGTATATACCTCTACATTTCTCTGTTATATCAAGAACCCTTTGTAACGCCTTGACAGAAACACAGTCTACCATTCTATCATTTACATATTTTGAGAATGGATGATCTCACATGTTTGTCTGAAAACCTACACTACCATGGTTTTCAATCCAAGTACAACTTAGTGAAAATTGTTGTAGCTGGAACGATAATGATTCTGAGGCAAATCTGGTGTTAGGCCACTCTGGCATTTTCAAAGTCATTCTTTGGAAAACAGAGGTTCCATTCAAGGTCTTTATCTAGTAGGACTTCTCAGCACTTTTACTTCACAGACATAGCCTTAAGAATGAGAAGGTAATACTACTGCATCATGATGAGGCATCAGAGTTGGATTTTACTGGAGTTCCCATGATTTTGTTGAATCTAAATTTAATAATGAGTTCTTTGTCCAGCTATACCCAGTTATTTTGAGAGTCCCTTCCTTGTGTTCCCAGTTAGAATTGTTGGTGTATGGCATCATGTATTGGTAATTAAGGAGGGACATTTTTTTAATTTTCCTTTTTGGAGCACTGAAGTAATCAAATACCTTTGTTTCTTTGATTAAATCCGGGAGTCTTTGATGACCTGCTGAAGAAACAAGAAAGCCTAGTCTATGTAGGTTTGAGTCACATGGTTATGATGCCCTTTGACTTTGAACAGGGTATATAAAGTCAGAGGTTAGAGTTTTGTTTGGGGCACTCACTCACTAGAAGACTGTTGTGTGATTTGACCAGAGGAGACTCTGGATAGCCACTGGAGCCTCCTGGCTTTGGAAAAAACCCAGATGTTGGTGCTTCTCTGGTAACTATGCATTGCTATAGATAGACTGGTTTGTGTTATTTGCTTCATTTATATAATGTATGTTTGGAATTTCTGTTTGTATTTGCTCTGAAGAGCAGGGTGCTGGCTTTTCTCCTTGAAATAAGTGAATGACATATGTATGTTTGATTATAGTGAGATTGTTAAGCCCTTAAAGTTGCTTTCCTTAGAAAAACAGTTCGAATGAATTTGTGCTGGCAGCCCTTCTGTGTGCTGGTGTTGTTGACCTCACATCTCCACAGCAGCTACTAGTAACATTGTTATTACACATCAGTCCTTGAATTCCAGTAAGCCAACAGACATTTATTAACGACATCCTACATACCAAATCAGTTTATATTCTCAAAGATCTCCAGGGAAGGAGGAAACATACAAATAACTATATACAAAAGAGATAGACACTGAATAAATTGGAGATACTCAACTAAGAAAATCACCAGCATTAAGAGGGACTGGGAAAGATTTCTTGTAGAATATGGAATGTTAGCTGGGACTCGAAGGAAATCAGAGAGAAAAGGAGATGGAGATGAAGAGAGAGAAAATATCAGGGATGGGGAACATCCCATAAAAATACTTGGAAGGTTCCATCCCTAACTATTTTGAATTCTAAATAGACTCAGACATATTTCATGGCTCTAGTTTTTGTTTTAAAGTTCAGAAACAAGTCTTTCACTGTGGCTTAAAAATGGATCCATGACAGTAATTACCATCATACATCTTTTCTACCTTTTGAAGAGTTAAGAGATCATCAAAGAAAATTAAGATTTTATCAACTACTCTGTTTTTGGTAGATAAAGAGTTCTACCAGGTATCCTAAAGTTTTTCTGTTGTTTCCTCATGTTTATGACAATATTGTGAGGTTGTAGAAATCATTTATTTTGATTTGTAGCATAGTTTTCCCAAGAATTCACTTTTGTTTTTCCCTCCATTGATTTTTAACAAAATGTTTCCCCTTCCCTTCCAATTCATTGATTTCTTCACGTGATTGTATATTCATGATATAAAATGCTACAGTATCAGTAATTTTTACTGAGTTCCCCCCCCCATTTGGAATTTGATATAACCTTTTGTAGCCATATTACATTTATGAATTATACACCATCAGGTCTCCTTGTACCACCATTTCTAGTTCATCTTGTTTATTCTCCACATACTGGGTAATTGTTTATAACCCAGAGGATTGGAAGAAAACATAAAATATTTAATTTGGATGGAACCATAAAAGTAATTTCTTACCTCCCCCTTCATAATTTTACAGAGGTGGAAATGGAGATCAAGAAAGGGGGAATGACTTTCTTGAGGTCTGAAAAGTAATAGTAAAACTGGGAGAGAATTCAAGTTTTCTTACTTTTGGTCCTGTGTTCTTTCCATAACAGCATGCTACCTGTTATCTCTTGGATAAAATTTACATGAAAACCCCACATATGACTAATTTGGACTTGTCACAGGGATTGTCCATTTGGAATAAAACCTGAAGGACATTATCTGCCCTTTAATACTGTAAATGGTCATACTATGTTAAATGTTGAGAGTTCATGGAGAATGACAGAATCTAAGTCTTTTTTAAGAACTCTAAGGGACCTTAGAACATATCACGTTATATGAGGGTGAGGTCACAGAGATAATAAAGTCCAAATTCCTCGTTAGAGAGATATGGAAACATATGGAAGCAGAGAAAATAATGGAAAGTTGCATTAAGCAAGGCCATACAATTACTTGCTGGGAAAGCTAGAACTAGAAAGACTTAGTTTTAGGCAGTATGCTAAGATATTGAAAGTGAAGTTAATTCTGAGATTTTTTTTTCTTTTATGCATGTGAAAAAACCCATTTACAATACCTGTATTTGCTATTACAAAGTAACTTGAATTCTGAGATTTTTTTTGGATATAATCCTGTAGTATTTATAGCTAAAATGTATTTATTATGCTCTATTTTTTTAAATCTCATTTGATTCACTAAATATTCACTAAACTTAACCTAAATATCTATAACGTTTAGAAACTCTAGGCTAGTATTTTGTAAATAAGCATATTAGTTTTTGAATAATGAAGGATTTGGCAAGGCTGACCCACAGTTGCCCAATCTGTACACATTTTGTATTGATTTTCCTCCCTTAAATTATATTCCCCTCCATTTGCCACTACAGTTTAGAGAAGCTCAGTAATGTGGATACTTGGGTGTGAAGGAGATCTTAGAAGCCACTGAGTTCATTTTTCTGTCTAATATTTCCAAAGAGAGCTCACTATCCTGAGGTTTTAAAGGGTAAAACTAAAAGTGAACTACAATGGCAGTGACCTACTTAGAAAACTCATTTTAACAATACTACCTCTCAACTATCCAGATCTGAGAGTTCTCAAACTATTTTCACATAAATTATTTCTCTTATTTTCACAACTCTGCAAAACTGGGAGGTTAGTATGGGTAACGTGATTTAATTGATAAACAGAAAAGGAAAATAATTTATAGCTCAGAAAGTTCTTTATACATATATGTATAAGTATATATTATATGTAACATGCAATATATATATAATATATTATTCATATATTAATATATTATTAATAGTAATATATTATTCATATATTAACAATATATGTTATTCACACACATATATGCCCATATTCACATATATATGTGTATATATATGTATATATATATATATATATATACATACATACACACATATACCAATAGACACCCTATATACTGCATTGATAACTAGTCATATCATGTTCTCAGGGCTACATGAGAGCCCCCAGGATGTTATATGGAAACTCTATACAAGCTGTAACTGGAGGCTATGGATATGAGTTGTACAGGATGAAAAGATATAGATGGGTTATAACCACATGAGACAAGAACCCACAATGCTGAGATCACAGATCCATCAAAATAGAAACGAACTGATGCCAGTGTTGATGATCATGTTACTAGCACCTCTATCCATCAACAATGATGAAAGTTGTGGCTTTCTGCATCTTGAGGGCAGCCTTTTTTTTTCTTCTATATTCCCTTGAAGCAAGCCAGTGCAGGAGATTGAGTGATATTGTAATTATGATAATCAAGATGTTGCCTGTAAGACTTACTTTTGCCTTTGGGGTACCAAAATAAGTCCTCTTAGTGATCTTGTAGGGACTTAGGATAAGCCCTATATGGAAAGCAGCCAAGGAGGTCTTTGAATGGCCCTAAAATGATAAAGTTCTCAACAGAAGGTTCCATCCTCCTTACTCACTATAACATAATATAATATAATATAATATAATATAATATAATATAATATAATATAATATGAAACCAAACACTCTCATACAACCCAAGGTGCCCAGGAAAGGAAAAACATAGCCAGAAAACCCCGATTCCATGCTTGCTTCCATGTGCTGCTCAGTACACTAGAAAAGAAACATAGAAACATGCTGATGAAGTTGATATTTCCTAGGAGTAATATAAAATAAGATGGATCTTTAACAGATGCTAGAATTTTAGGTGCCTATGATTTTTGCTCTTTAACCATCCCAAATTGCCTAAGGCATGGATTCTTATCTCTCTCTCTCTCTCTCTCTCTCTCTCTCTCTCTCTCTCTCTCCCATTGTGAAACTTTTAGAAGTCTGATAAATCCAATGGATCACTTAGCAGAATATTTTTAAGTACATAAAAGAAAATACATAGGATTACAAAGGAAACCAATACAGTTATATATATATATATATATATATATATATATATAATATATATATATATATATATACACACACACACACAGTTCTTTCCATTGTCCATGTGCTGCCAGATTGACAATGCAATTACTCACATGATATTTCACCTGTTACTTTGCCTCCCCACCCCCAACTTTTCTATTTAGACAGATGTATCCTTTCCTATCATCTGTACACTCAATGGGTTCTGGTTTAGACTCTCCCATAATATCTTAAGTCCCAAAATGCAATAAATAAAATATGTGTTGGATAGCTATTGCATAGAATCATCTCTCTAGCCTCAATGACTGAGGGAGATCTGATAGGCTGTTTTCATGAGAAAATCATCAAAGGGATTAATTTTTCTAGATTATATGTACACTGTATAAAGGAGACTAATGTATAATATACTTGGCAAGGTATTTTGGCTCCACTTTGTGAAAGGTTTTAAGGCCAATCGAAAGAGTTAGTCTAGTTGATCTGATATGTGTAAAATAAATTCTTCTTGAGTGAATTATGGAACACCATCATGTTAGAAAAGAAAACCAAAAACAACTAAAATTGCAAGTTGCCCAAAGACCAATGAAATGATGCACAGAAATTTGCAGCATATGAGCAACAATAGCTATTTTGTGAAAATTAATACCAATGGCATCCTCTAGGATGCCCTGGTCATGAATAAGAATTTGGAGTATATTGGCAAACTGGAAATGCTAGAGTTTCCCTGTTTAGTAAATACTCTTTCTAAAAATAATTTAACTTTGACTAGTAGTTGCTGAGGAGCACACTGGATGGGGGCTTATGAGCAACAGAACTAGAAACTTATAATCCCTCCCCCGAAGAGGGGAGATATAACAGTCACTCTGTGGTCTGGTAATCAGTCTATCAGGGCAAGGAGTTGTTAGGGGAGTATTGCTGAGGGATATAGAGAAAAGTTGCTAATATATTGAGATGAAAATCTATGGTGAATTTGTATGAATTTGAACAAGAATAGTCACTGACAACAGGTTATGGAGGGGTGATTTTCCATGGTAGATGTAAAAATACATCAATGAGATGCAACAAAGTATTTATGGTTGGATGCTTTAAACAGGACAAGGCAAGATAACAAGCAGTTATTAAGCATTTATTACATGCCATTCATTGTGCTAAGCACAAAAGAGACAAAGAAAGACAAATCCTGACATCAAGAAATTTATATTCTAATGGAGAAAAACAGAATACAGAAGAGAGATGAAAAAGCAGCCATGGGATAGGAATGAAGCTACCTATTTAGGGGAATTCTTTTGAAAGTCAGAAGCACAGCTGAGGAAGGATTAAAACTTGGATGGTGGGGTGGGGGGTGGAGCCAAGATGGTGGCTAGAAAGCAGGGACTTGCTTAAACCCTCCCCCAAATCCCTCCAAACACCTGTAAAAATGTCTCTGAACAAATTCTATAGCTGCAGAACCCACAAAATAGCAGCAGGAAACAGGTCTCTAGCCCAGGAATGCCTAGATGGTCGCCTGGAAGGGTCTACCACAGGGCACTAAGAGAAGAGGGCAGCCCTGCATGGACCACGCCAGGACAGACCAGACCTGGAATCAGAGAGCCTGAACAGGTCTTGGGGTCATGAAACAGTGAGCTGTGGCAGTTACCAAACTTCTCAACCCACAAATGCCAAAGAGCAGGTTAGGGGGAAACTGCGGAATTGAGTTCAGAGTGGTTGGATCACCTGCACTGGGGGTGGTGGAGGTGGTGCCGCAATGGTGGTAGCAGGAGCAGGAAATGCCTGAGGCTGCTTCCAGAGTCCCTGGCTCACACAGTGGGAGGATTCTAGCAGCACATCAGAGTGGGAGTGCAAGGAGCATTTTGTGGGCACAAAGGCAGATTCTCTTGTTGTGCCCTGCTTGGATCTGTATTGCATTCCTGGTTGGCAGTTCTTGAGCGAGGAGGAGCACTGCTGCGATAGATCCTGGGGTGACGGTGGAGAGTAGAAGTAGCTCTGAAAACAGCAGTGTTTGGACCCTAAAGCTTGGGACAAAGTCCTCTCTAATCCACAAGCAGTCATATCCTGACCAAAAGCTCAAGGGTCAAGTAGTTGGCTGGGAACATGAAGAGGCAGCAAAAAATGAACTCAGACTCAAACTCAGACTCTAGATTCCATTTTTGTGACAAACAAGATCTAAACATAAAGCCCAGAAGAAGTCAACAAAGTCAAAGAGTATACATCAAAAGCCTCCAAGAAAAATATGAATTGGTCACAGGCCATGGAAGAGCTCAAAAAGGATTTGGAAAAGCAAGTAAGAGAAGTAGAACAAAAATTGGGACAAGAAATGAGAGTAATGCAATAAAACCATGAAAAACAAGTCGACAACTTGCTAAAGGAGACCCAAAAAATACTGAAGAAAATAACACCTTAAAGAACAGACTAACCCAAATGGCAAAAGAGCTCCAAAAACCCATGAGGAGAAGAATGCCTTGAAAGGCAGAATTAGCCAAATGGAAAAGGAGGTCCAAAAGACCAGTGGATGAAAATACTACCTTAAAAATTAGATTGGAGCAAGTAAATGCTAGTGACTTTATGAGAAATCAAGATACAGAATGATAGGAATGAAAAAATGGAAGACAATGTGAAATATCTCTTTGGAAAAACCAGTGACCTGGAGAATAGATCCAGTAGAGATAACTTAAAAATTATTGGACTACCTGAAAGCCATGATCAAAAAAAGAGCCTAGATATCATCTTTCAAGAAATTATCAAGGAAAACTGCCCTGATATTTTAGAACCAGAGGGTAAAATAGAAATTGAAAGAATCCACTGATTGCTCTTGAAAAAGATACCCAAAAGAAAACTCCTAGGAATATTGTCACCAAATTCCAGAGTTTCCAGGTCAAAGAGAAAATAATTCAAGCAGCCAGAAAAGAAAGAAACAATTTTACATGTTGTGGAAACACAATCAGAATAATACAAGATCTGGCAGCTTCTACATTAAGGGACTGAAGGGCTTGGAATATGATATTCCGGAGGTCAAAGGAGCTAGGATTAAAAACAAGAATAACCTACCCAGCAAAACCGAGTATAATGCTCCAAGGCAAAATATGGATTTTCAATAAAATAGAGGACTTTCAAGCTTTCTCAATGAAAAGACCAGAGCTGAATAGAAAATTTGACTTTCAAATACAAGAATCAAGGAAGCATGAAAAGGTAAACAAGAAAGAGTATTCATAAGGGACTTACTAAAGTTGAACTGTTATGTTTACATTCCCACTTGGAAATATGATGTGTGCAATTCATGAGATCTTTCTCAGTAACAGGGGAGTTGAAGGGAATATAGACAGAGGGCACAGGATGAGTTGAATATGAAGGGATGATATCTAAAAAAATGAAATAAATTTAGGGGGTAGGAGAGGAATATATTGAGAGAAGGAGAAAGGGAGAGATAGAATGGGGTAAATTATCTCACATAAAAGTGGCAAGAATAAGCAGTTCTGTTGGAAGGGAAGAGGGGGCAGGTGAGGGGGAATGAGTGCATCTTACTCTCATCAGATTCAACTTGAGGAGTGAATAACATATACACTCAATTGCGTATCTTACTCCACAGGAAAGTAAAGGGAAGGGGATAAAAAAGGGGGAGGATGATAGAAGGGAGGGCAGATAGGGAGAGGAGGTAATCAAAAGCAAACACTTTCAGAAAGGGACAGGGTCAAGGGAGAAAAGTGAACAAAGTGGGACAGAATAGCATGGAAGGAAATATAGTTAGCCTTTCACAACATGAGCACTGTGGAAGTGTTTTACATAATGATACATGTTCGATCTATGTTGATTTACTTGCCTTCTCAGGGAGGGTGGGTGGGAAGGGAAGAGGGGAGAGAATTGGGAACTCAAAGTTTTAAAAGCACATGCTCAAAAAAAATTGTTTTCTGCATACATCTGGGAAACAAGATGTATAGGTAATGGGACATAGAAATCTATCCTGCCCTACAAGAAAGTTAGGGGAAAGGGGATGGGGAGGGGCGGGGATGAGGTGAAAGAAGGGTGGGCTGACTGGGGAACTAGGCAATCAGAATATATGCCATCTTGGAATGGGGGGAAAGGTAAAAATGGGTAGAAAATTTGTAACTCAATATCTTGTGGAAATCAATGTTGAAAACTAAAATATTAAATAAAAATGATAAAATAAAAAAAATAAATAGGGTGCCCCCCCAAAAAAAACTTGGATGGCTTGAGTCTACCCTTCTCAACATGGAACTCTCTGGAGCTATTCACCAATGGGATAAAGGGGCCAGTATAATGGAGGAATATTCTAGTGTTAAAAGGCTGCAGGGGATCATGAATGTCCTGGGATAGAAGGCCCCAAGTGATGAGCAAAATTTAGGGGTGAGATAGCAACTAAAAAAATAATAGCAAAGTTCAGAAAGTCAGAAGCAGATCTGGAAGTGGCAACATAAATTTATTATACTTTTTCTTCACCTTTCTTTACTTTCATCAAGTACACACACACACACACACACACACACACACACACACGAACACACACATACATTATATTCTGTATATATATATATGTATATATATATATATATATATATATATATATATATATATACATATATACGTGTGTGTATGAATTATACACACACTCCAGGAAGTGCTGAAATAGGACTTTTATGCCAAAATCTTTGACAGCATAACATTATTTATGGGGATAGGTATGGGTAAGTAAGCAAGTTAATGTTGCAGTATTTTAAGAAACCAGCTGTTCACAAACCAAGAATATTTCTGAGTGTCGTGAATGATCAATTGCAAAAAATAGGTTTGAAATCTGCAACTTTCCAAAGAAAATGTTTAAATTTAAAGAGTTGTTTCTTTCTTCCATAAGTTTGCCAGATTACTTCATTGCAGCCCCCAAAATGTGGTTTTATCATTTTGAGTTGAGCTATATACTGTGGCTCAATTGTTGAGATATGTTTTTCTTACCCCCAAGTATCACTAAATTGGAAATGTCATAACCCTCAGGGGCACATGAGAATTGCACATTATACCACATCTGCTTTTCATTTGATCCCGGTGGGCCTGGTATTTCCCCAAATTGCTGTGCAGAAAAGCCAATTTAATTTGATTGAAGTATGAAGTGAAACTTGTAAGCAAAATATCATAGTCATTTTAAGGCTGAAAGCTAAAACGTTGTATTTTATCATCCTATCTAAAATTAGTTCTCAAAGTTCTCAAAGTCCTTGCCATTCTCATCTCCCTAACACCACTTCAAATTCTACTTATTTTTTCACTTATGGCCCCAGCCCTACCATCTTCACAGGGCCTTGTCTTATCATTCTATAGAGTTCTCCCTTTTAAAATGACAGAGCCTTTTAGGGTTCAAGTTCAGCTCCCTAATTTTGTAGATGATGAAACTGATGCCTAGAGAAATAAAGCAATTTTCCCAGGGTCACACAGCCAATAAGTGTCTGAGAAAGGATTGGCTAATATAAGTACTATTATCCCAATGTTGTAGATCCTCATCTGTAAATTATTCCCATTTTACAGGTTCTCATCCATTACTCAGAGACCAAACTCATTTATCCAAGTTCTTAGATTTAGTAAATTTTGAAGGTGGATTAGAATCTGATTTTTCTTTTTCCCATTATAGCATGTTTTCTCATTTATTTCTGTTACAAATATCTAGCTTCTATTTGGAGAATGCTGGTGATGAGAAGCTCATTATGCCCAGAGGCAGATGAGTGCATTTTTGGATATTTCTAAAACTTAGGAAGTCTTTTACCTTACATGATGCCTAAATCTAGTTCACCCTGACTTTTACCCTTGTTTCAAATGCTATCCCTTGAGTCTGAAAAGACTAAATTTGCTCCCTCTTATATATGACAGACATTCAGAGGTTTGGAGATAGCGACCATTTTGACACTCTAATTATAACAGATTTTATTCCAAATACTCTTTGCATTCGCAGTCAAGACTAAAGAATTCATCTACTCCATCATGATGGGCAGTAAAGTGTCATGGAAAGAATTTCAAAGGAAGAATCAGAAGACTTTACTTTAAGTCATGTTTATATTGTTATTTGCTAACTTTGAGACCTCTGGAAAGCACTTTATTTTTCTAGGCTTGTTTCCTTTTCTGTTAAATAAACACTTTTGACTTGTTGATCTCTGAAGTACCTTCCAGCTCTTACTTTCTGTGGTTTTCTGAAATGACCTCTTCTTATCCCTTCCAGCATAAGGTTTCCATGCTTCTAATTGTGACAGTTCAATTGTCATTCACCTCAAGGGTCGTTTTCCTCCCTATCACTAAGTTTAGAGACTCAGAAAAGTATGCCTCAAGAAACCAAAAATGCATTTGGAATGCAATGTAAGTAAACTATGAGAGAAGGATGCAGACAGAAAATGTCGGCATTCTAGAAGAAGATGGAATACCCCAATATATCAACTATCTGGTCATTTTCCCATCCTCCCTTGGGTCCCTCAGGGAAGACCATCAGATTAGATTCAACACAATCGCTTCTGTGGAAGGGGTTATGTGTTTCACTGATAAGCAATACTGAGCTGCAAGAACCCCATTGTTGGATACATTTCCCTGGGGTGTCAGCCATATATTTTACTTCTACTTCAATTGGGAAGGGATATTTGTGAAATTTTATTGGATGCCGTCGTGGATCCCTTTGAAATACAATGAATCTGTAACAAGGCTGAAATCCTTGGTAAATGAGACTACTTTGTTACAGTGTCAAAGAACTGCCTGATATGGGTAGAATTTCTTGGGAAAATTATCTATTAATTAAGTGATTAGAATCTACCTGTGTCGTTTTGCCAACTGTAGAAGTAAATGAATTAAGTTTCCTTTTTCCCTTGAGTGAAATATTAGGAACCTTAAACAACAACAACAAAAGATATTGAGTTAATAATTAAGTATAAATGTTGTTGTTCAGTTGTTTCAGTCACGATAACTCTTCATGACCCCATTTGGGGTTTTCCTGGCAAAAATGTTGGAATAGTTTGCCATTTCCTTCTCCAGCTCATTTTACAGATGAGGAAACTGAGGCAAACAGAGTAAAGTGACTTTCCCAGGTCACACAGCTAGTAAGTGTCTGAAGCTAGATTTGAACTCAGGAAGAGAAGTCTTCCTGACTCTAGGCCTAACACTCTGTAGACAGAGCCAAGGCTTGAAAAACCTTACCACGTACTAATAGGTAACTACTAAAAATCATCTTTTTATTTGACCTCTCAAGTGGATTTCTTGTGAAATAGTTTTTTTTCAATCTATAAAATAAGTAAATTTGAGTTAGAGATTCAAGACCCTGGATCCATGGACTTTTTTTTATTTTTTTGATAACTGTATTTTCATACAATTGATTTTCTCTGTGGTATCATGTACTTCATTTTAAAAACAGGAATCTCATCATACTGTAAGGTCACTTCAGCCTTGGTACTCACATCTGATAAATACTTTATGCCCCTGAGACCTCTGTTGGAAGGGAAAATCAAGGAGTTCCTCCTAAAAACTCCATTTAAGGAGGGTACCCAGGCCAGCCTTCTCTTCATTTACTATAGAGTGGCAAATAAGTTCTACTTTTAGACTTCCCCATCATGTTGCCACAATGGGTACTTTACTCCCTCCGCCACTTTTCATGCTCTTTTTGTGCTTTCATGTGTTGTCTTCCCCAACAGATTGTGATGTCCTTGAGGAGAATGATTGTCTTTTTTGATATTTTTATTCCTAATGCCTAGTTTAGTCCCTGGCATGCAGCAGGTGCTTAATATGTAATTGAGCCCTGATTGACTAACTATGTATCCAACAGGTTAGAATATTAATGAAATCACATGCCTACTCCCTATTCCTACTTTGAGTCAAGCCCAAACATTAAACACTATTTTCTACTTCATTCAGTTTTGACATCTCTTGTAAATAAAATCAGAGATTTTGCTGAGCAATGTGGTAGTTGTATGGTATGTCTTTATTTCTTATTTTTCTATTTCTTTTTTGATGAAGGGCAATGGATAACGATGAACATTACAGGAATCTATTTAAACCAAAAACATTGGATGACTTTGGGTAGGGTTTATGGAGAGGATGACGTTTCAAAGTTACAACAAAAGTATTTCCTTGATTCTTAATTTTTGTAAACAAGAACCTTTGGGCTTTTGAAAGGATAAAGAAAAAGAAAGAAATTTCAGAGGTCCACTAACCAAGAAGAGGTGCCAAAATAAAAATGTCAAATGAATTTAGAAAGTTGGGTTTGAGAGAAGCAAAAGAAAAAAAAGCTATTTTACCTGTGCTAAATATATTAACCTTTAGAGAAAAGCCAGTCACTCACTCTGGGGGACAGGGGTATAGATGGAATCTTTTATGCTCCTACTTAACTGGAAGAAATAATTTATTTATATATTTAGTCAACCCTCTACCTCGACCTCCATATTTTTCTTCTATAAATTCATGGCATTCGATGAAATGATCTTTATCTCTTCCAAGACTCACATTTTAATATCTACATTCAAATTTTCTTCCAGTGTCAATATTTTATTTTTTAGGTTCCTAGTCTACTTTGCTGGATCTTTATCCAGGTCACAGCCACAAACCATGGGTGCACATGAAAGCTCTGTCTTGGGCCCACTTCTCTCTATATATTATCCTCATTGATGATATCATCAGCTCCTTTGAGTTTAACTACCACCTCAGATTTTTATATCCAGCCCTAACATCTCTCCTGAGCTCTAGTCTCACATGACAAATTGCTTTTTTCGATATCTCAAATTGGGCATTTTGTGGACATCTCAAACTCAACATGTCCAAAGAGGAACTCATATTTCCCCGCAATCTTATTTCTTCTTTCTGTTTTCACTTTTACTTTCTGGGATATCACTGTCTTCCCTGTCATTCAGGATCACAACCTTGGAGTCATCCCCAGTTTTTCTTCCATAGTCAGACTCAATTCAATCTGTTTCCAAGTTTCGCTGTTGCTCTTGTCACAGTATCACTTACATATCTCCTCTTCTCCCCATTCATAGAGTCATCACCCTGAACCAGGCTTTCATTATCCCATGCCTAGACTGTCACTATAGGCCATTATTTGATCTCCCTGCTTCAAGTCTATTAACTTTAATCCATCCTCCATCTGTCTATTGGAGAAGGTCTACAACCTCATCTTTATTAAGTTGTACCAGAGTACAGGGGCCATGCCAAAAGGCATGCCTTGGGGGTTCCCAGGGGATTGCGCAGCCCCATCTGGAGGTCCTTCTTCTGGACCCACTATTGAAGAGGTCAGCTAAATGCACCAGAAGAACATTCCACACAGCTTTCTAAAAATTGAAGGACTAAAATCTGTAGCCAAGGCAGCAGCAGCAGCAGTTTAAAGTATCGTGTAAAGTACTGTGTAAATCTGGGCATTCTGAATACTTGAATGTGTGCAGAGAGGGAGTAGTGAACAATATTGTACTCTATCAGTACTGTAAACAAGTGGAAATGCAATTCTTGTCCTGGAGAATAAGATCTATTTAAAATTTTAGGGAAAAAAAGAAAAGAAAAAGAAAATACTGAGTACTAATATAAATGGGAAGAAAATGCAAATGAACCAAAGAATCTTCTTTCCAATCCCAATCTCTTACCTCTAACTTTATTAGGAATCATAGTTTGGGGGCCTTTGTGAGGTCAGCCTCCTGTGCCCTCCATGACACTATTGAACTTATGCAGAATGAGGAAGCAAATTGAAGAAAAAATATATACATGACACCTACAACAAAATAATTGCAAAGGAAAACAGAAACATCATTAAAAAACCAAGTGCTGAAGTGGAGACTAGTTCTGGAATATTGCAAACTTTGTCAGAAAGGGTTGATGTGTTAGTTTTCCTGATTTTTTGGTACTTTTTTACATTTTCATCATGTGTTATGAGGGATGGCTCCCTGAGTAGGGGAGGAAAGAGGAGGAATTAGCAAATGAAGGTAATGTAAAAATAAACAATATAAGCAACAATTTTTCTTAAGCAGAAAAACAATTTAAACCAAGAAGATGGTGCAGTACATTTCCCTCATTTTACAAATGAGAAGTCTAAGGATCACACATGATTTGCTATGGAACTTTTTCATGTGAGGATAAATACACTCCCTCCCCTAAAGAAAAATCTATTAAATTAATGTATATTAAGAAAATAAAAAAAAAAATTATTTGAGTGTCAGGGAATATGGAAGACTTGTTTTGATCAGGAAAGATGTCCTGATGGGTTTTGAATTCAGTTAAAAATAAAGACTGGATTGGGGGTAATTGTTTTGTTTGACTATGCATATTTGTTACAAATAATTTCTTTTTATTAAATGGTGTGGGGGTGAGAAAATAAATGCCTATTCATTTTAAAAATAGAGAGGTGGGGGGGGCTCCAGATGTGAAATATTTTATGTACTTTTGCATGAGATTGTTATATTATTTGTTTTACTTAATTGTTCTGCCTTGTTAAAAGAGAATTCTCACAAAGTGGGAGTAATTTGTAAATGTACGTCCTGTAAAAACAAAGCCCATCAATAAAACTGAAAGTGACAAAAAGGCTAAAAGAATGAGCAATTTCACAGACTTGTTGGAAATTCAAGTGACAGATTTTCATTAATTTATGGTTCACTAAAAGACAAAGAAAATATGAAGCATTGTTTTATGTACTTTTGTCTTTAAATTCTGGTGACCCTGTTGACCCCTCAAGATACTGTAATGCCTTCCTTTCATTGCCAAGCTCTAGAAAGTCTAACATAAATATCATGTTTTCTCCCTCTCCTTCTTTCTATCCATTACATTCTGGTTTTAATTATCCAAGGTCACTGATGACCTCTTGATTGTCATTGCTAATATCCTTTTCACAGTTTTCCTCTTCCTTTCTTTCCTTCTCTTCAATAAATGTCAGTTTTAGCTATCCTGTCCTTGTTAGTGTCACCCATCTTCTGTTTTGTAACACAATTTACTCCTGACACATTTCCCACCACCCTATCTGACATATATATACTCTCAGATACCTACCAGCTATAGAATCCTGGGCAAGGTCCTTATCCTCATCTGGCTATGTTTCCTCAACTATGAAATGGGGAAAAGGATGTTTTTACCTCCCAGGGTTGTTGTGATGATCAAAGGAGATATGTTCCTGGCATGTGCCTGGCATGTATTAGGCACTTAATAAATGCTTGCTCTCTTCCTAACCCACCCTCTTGTACAATCTCATTACCAATATATCCATTGTTCAGTTATTTTTGCCATGTTCAGCTCTTCATGACCCCATTTGGTGTTTTCTTGGCAAAGACACTGGAGTGGTTTGCTATTTTGTGCTCTAGCTCATTTTATAGGGGACAAAACAGAGGCAAACAGTTACTTGGCCACAGTCACATGGCTAGTAAGAGTCTGAGGCCAGATTTGAATTCAGGAAGATGTGTCCTCCTCACTCTAGGCAGTCTATCCACTGCTCCACCTAGCTATACTATCAAAGATCGTTGTAGTTGACATAATCCTATAATTTTTCTTTGGGAAAAGCAAATAGTCTGTTTGACAATGATCTAACCAGGGCTGTCCAAAATGCAGCCACCATGCAGCTCGCCTGCAAGCATAGAAATTTACATAAATGCTTTAGTAAAGGAAGGCAAGCTACCTCAGACCTCTCAATAAAATGGCACATAAAAATATATTGTCTACTGTTTCAATAAAAACCTAAGGTTGGACAGCCCTGATCTAAGACAATTCCAACAGACCCATGATGAAAGTTACTACCCACCTTCAAGGGAGAACTGATGAACTCCAAATGCAGAGTGAAGAATACTTTTTGAAAATTTCTTTATTTTTATTGTTTCATCTTGCTTTTACTTTCATTTGCAACATCGCTAATATGGAAATGCTTTGCATGACTTCACATATATAATTGATATAAAATTGCTTGCCTTCTCAAGGAGAAGGAGTGGGAGGGAGAGATTTTAAAACTCAAAAAGAAAAAAAAAAGATTGTTAATTTTTTTACATGTAATTGGGAAATCAATAATAATCAATAATCAATAAAAAAACACTACCTAGCAAAACTTGATATAATGTTTCAAAAGAAAAAAAATGGGTATTTAATGAAATAGAAGATATTCAAACATTGCTGATGAAAAGACAGAGCTAAATAGAGAATTTGACATTCAAATACAGGGCTAGAGAAATAAAAATATAAGCATTAAAGAGAAATTATAAGGGATTCATTAAGGTTAAGCTGCTTACATTCCCGTATGGGAAGATGATATATGTAACTTTTCAAAACTTCATCGTATTAGGGCAGTTAGAAAAAGTCTACAATAGACAGAGAACAAGAGCATGAGTCAATTATGTTGGGGTGATCTCCAAAAAAAAGAATGGAAGGGTGAGAAAGAGAGATGCACTGGGAGAATGAGGAAGGGGGAGGTAAAATGTGAAATTTTTCTCACGTAAAAGGGACATGTAAGAAAGAGCTTTTAGAGTGTAGGGGAAAATGGGAGGGGAGGATTCTTGAACTTCATTCTCATTGGAATTGGTACAAATAGAGAAGAATATTTATAAAAAGTTGAGTATAGACATTTGACTTTAACAGGGGAATAGGAAGGGAAGGGGAGAGGGTAGAGATTATTTTTGTTATTTTGTTGTATCCCTAGAAGTTACCACTTTATATAAATGGTGGAGCACATAAATGGTGCTTTATAAATGCTCGTCAAATGATTGAATATCCCATCTTTGTCTCCTTTCCTGATTGTTCTTTGTCCTATAGCACTCAGTTGTAGGTAATCTTATATGATAACATGACTTTGGTGATCTTACATGATAGCATGACTTCAATTATCGACTTTTAGATGAGGATAATAATTACATCCTACATCCTAGGTTGTGAGGATCAAGTGAGAAAATAAGTGCAAAGTATTTTACACAATGCCTCACATATAGGAGGACATTAGCAAATATTTATTCTCTTCTCTTTCTCCTATACCTTCAGACCTGATCTCTCCTATGAGTGTCAGTCTCACATTTCTGTAACTACCAAATAGTTCTGCTTAGATATCATGCTTAAAACTATAATCTAGCATGTCTGAAAAACAAAACTAAACTAAGATCAAATTACATTTGCCCTTCCATGTTTTCTTTCCTTTCAACTTTCCTGTTTCTCTTAATGAAAGCATCATTCTCCTATTCACCCAACTTTAAAAGCTCAAAGCCATCTTTTGTCTTTGCCTTTTCTGTCACAAAAAATCTATTAATAAGTCTTGTGAATTCTACCTTCACAATACCTCTCACATCTGTGTTCTCCTTTCCATTTCTACTAACCCTTGTTTAATTCAGGCCTTCACAACTTCCAAAATTATGTGTAATAATTATCATATGGACTTCTTTTCTCTAGTCTTTCCCCTCTATGGTGTATCCCTCAAGCTTCAATTCAAACTCATTTGTTTAAATAACTAACATTAATTTTGTCCTAGCTATGTGTAAGGTACCATGAGAGGCTTTGGAGATACACAGATGCAAAGTGACATAGACCATGTTCTTTACATCTAATGAGGATATGGTTAAGGAAAACAACCTATATGCTAACAATTAAGCTATAAGGTTAAATATGATTTAGTCAAAGAAGAACTATACAGTGATAATGACCTTAGGTCATGAAGATCTGAGACATGAGATCTTAGACACTTACTAGCTGTGTGAGTCTAGGCACAACTCACTTAAATTCAGTAAATATTTATTAACCGCCTGCTATGTGCAAGGTACTGTGCTAAGGTGTGGGGATTAAAATTAAAAGAAAATACAGTTCCTGCTATAAAAGAGCTTACAGTCTAATGGAGGAAGGCAATATTCAAAATGATGCTGAAAAGCAGGGGCATATCTAACCCAGTTTACTCAGCAACAAAATGGGAATAATAAAAATACCCACCTCCCAGGATGCCTGTGAGGACCAAATGGGATTGTATTTGTAAAGCACTTAGTATAGTACCTGCTACACATTTGTAACATAATAAATGCTTGTTTCCTCGGTTCCTTGAGAAATTTAAGTTCTGAAAGTAATTTCAGAAATTATAGGACCATAGATTTAAAGTTGAAAGGGATCTCAGAAACTATCTAGTCTAACAGTCTCATTTTAAAATGAGACAATTGAAACCTAGTCATTTCACTTGCCCAAGGTCGTACAGGTAGTACCTTTCAGAGGTCGGCTTTGAACCTATGCTTTCCCTGTAAAGTTAGGACTCTTTCTACTGTACTACAGTTCTGATCCCATCATTCCCTTGCCTGAAATCTTCAGAGGCTCCCTATTGCTTACCAGACAGAAGGCAAAGAACCCTGAGGGAAGCACTGTCATTTTTCACCTTTGTTTCCTTGAACAATGCAGGAAGTTTGTGATGTCTTACGTTGAATTTTGTTGGTCTTCGTGATCCCTCAGTGTAATTCCAACCTACCTTTCCAGGCTTATCACGGTCTTCCACTTGTTCTACGTGTACTTTATTCTATTTGGCCAGCTGGCAATTCTTACCCTGCCCACTTCCACATGTACACCTTTTCTCTTCACCTTCAGCAGCAATGCTTGCTTGGCTTTAACTCCATGGGACATGATACCCTTGCTTTTCAGCATAATTTCCTATATTGTCTTCCTACACTAGACTGTAAGCTCTTTTGGAGCAGGAACTGTATCTTTTTTTCTTATTTTTATCCCCAAAATTTAGCATAGAGCCTTGTACACAGCAGGTGCTTAATAAATGTTTACTGAATTTAAATGAATTGTTCTATATATTCCTCATGCTTGAACCAGCCTCCTTTCATACATTCACCAGATAAAATCATCTCTTTCCTTCGTATCTTAGCTACATGAACTTTGTTTAATAAAGACATTCTAGATGCTTTCAGTTATAAATGAACTTATGCCCTCCTCTGATTACATTTTCTATATCATTACATTTGACCTCTCTCATATACATATCATATTTTACTTTTATTACAATTATTTGAATATATTTAGAGTCAGGATACCTGTATCTATCACTTACTTGTGTCTATCTGGGCAAATCTTTTAACCTCTCTGAGACTCAGTTTCCTCATTTATAAAGTGGGGCTAATCATATCCACACTATTTCCCTCACAAGGTTATTGTCATGAGAATATTATGTAAATCTTAAACCTATACGCGGTGATTCATCTCATTTTATGTCTGATCCCCTTGCTAGAGACTGCAATTATGTTCTCCATATTTCAGTCTTCAAGGCTTAAAAAGGAGCTTGATATGCAGTTGGTCCTTAATAAATGTTTACTTAATTTGGATCTTAATTAATTGGAGGGAGATAACAAATGGGTGAGGCTGATAATCCTCCAAAAAGTAAAAAAAAAAGAAAAAAAAGCAAATATGAGTTGGAAAAAATAATCTTTCTGACTTGTGATTTTGTGTTCCAGGGTATCCAAATCCACTCCAAGGTTTTAGGGTCATCATTATGAAAGTGACAACAAGCAGATATTAGTGTGTTTTGTTTTTGTTTTTATTTATTTTTATTTTTTTGCAATCACTCACTTGTTTTCAAGCAGTGACTTAGTTTTAGTGGCAGTGCCAGGAGAGGCTAAGGAGGGGAATCATTTTTTTAATTCAGTGTTTTGGGAATTTTGGGTATACATTATTTGTTGCCTTGCTAGTGGATGGTCTGACAGCTGATAAGCTGAAGTGCAAAGTTGGCCATGAATTGTTAATTTTTGAATACTCATAATCCTATATTCAGTGATCTCTGATTTTTTTTCACTTGCCCCCTTTGAGAAGGTCACCTGTCAGGAGACATAGCCAGTATAACTCCTTAACAAAAAGTCATCAATGGGACATTACCTTATCTCTCAATTTCATATCACCAAACCCAACAATCCCTTTGCAATTATATTTGCTTTCAATGGACAATGTCTGTTGGAGTCCACTCTTCATCTTTCCCAGCTTTCTAGTTTCTTGTTTGAATGCACTTCATCATTTTCAAATTTTCCTTTTGGTGAATCCAATACCCAAATAACTATTACTTTGCAATGCACACATTGTAACCTCAATTTTCCATTCATTGGATTTTTTTTTCATTTTCTGAGGAAAATTGTGCTTCATTCCAATTCTATTCACCTGTGAGCTAGGTGGACTCCAGGGCTATTCCAGGCTTGGTTGAGTCCCTTTTTCTTTTGTTTAGGTGAAAACAGGAGAAAGAATTTTAAGGAGCTACATGCTGTATGTTAGCACACTCGTTCTCTAATGTTCCCATAGTGGAAATCCCATATTTGCAATTAGCATTTTTAAACCTTTTTTTTTAGGTTGAAACTTACTGCTGCTTTTGACTCATATCTAGCCTCCTTAGGTAAGAAGATCTCAGACCATGTGTACATTACTCATCACCTGAGGAAAGGTTGCTAAGGCCAGACCAGGCATCTTACATTTGCCCTAAAACAAACATTCCCTCTTTGGCAGCACCAGGCATTTTCTACCTTCTGATGAAATCCAATCAACCGACTGGGATATAGAGAACATTCAGTGTAAAGAACAACCCTGCCTTTGATTCAGGCCTCCCTTTTCCTGCCATGCCAGTCCTTTGAGGGTAGGGATGAATATTCTCATACCTGGTAACACTTTTCACATCCCCCAAACTCTGAACTCCTGAAGGTCACCATTCAAACTCCATTCCATACCTCCTGCCATCTAATTCTTCATTCTCATCCCCCTTAACCCTCAGACCTCAAAGGTTCATCTTAACTCCACCCTGCCCTTCCACTGTGCCCTTTGGAATGCTTCTTCCCTAGGAAACAGACTTCCCTTCATCTTAATTCTTTTCCTCTTCCACTCCTTCTATCTAATAGCTTTTACTAAAACCTGGTTTCCCACTGATGACACAGTTTTCCTGACCAGTCTTTCTAGTACTTGGTTGTATCCTTCTCTCACTCTCCTCAACTTATTAGTTGAAGTAGAATAGTTGTCATACTCCTTGCTCCCCATTGCCACTTCCAGGTTCTTTCTCTTCCTCCATCTCTAATCTCTTCCTCTGAGGTTCACATTATTCACATCTACCACTTACCTGATATCTTGGTAGCTATTGTCTACAGACTCTCAGACCACTCCCCCCACCCTTATTTTGTTTTTACAACTTTTCACTCCTCCCCAATTCTTGTCCTCATACTAGGTGACTTCAGTGTACATATTGTTTCTTCCTCAACCTAACTACTCAGTTCCTCAACCTATTCACCTCCTATGAGTTATTCTTCCATGCAACGTTCAGCCACAAGTAAAGATGGTCATACCTTTGATTTTGCCATATACCACAGAATGAAAAATTCTGAAATCTCCTTATGTGACCATAATTAATTGACTTTCACCTCTCCCTCTGCCTTTCCTCACATAATTCTATTCTTTATAGACGCCATTACCTCCAATGCCTCCAATCCCTCAACTCTTTTTCAGGCGATCTCCCCTGAACTTCTCCACAGCTTGACTCCTTAAAGAACCAATTCAACTTTACACTGTGATCATCTCTTGAATCCCTTGCCCCCTTAACATACTGCTGATCATGCCCAGCTAAGCCTCAGCCTTGGCTCATTTCCACTATCCAGCACCTTCACTCGTGTACGGGTACTGTTAATGAAGATGGAGGAAATCACGAAACCATTCTGTCTGGGTCTGCTATAAATATATGTTATGTACTTTGACTGGGCACTCACTGCTGCTAGGCAATCCTATATTACCTCCCTTATCAACTCACTATCCCACTCTCCACATTGATTCTTACAAACTTTTTCATTCCTCCGCAAATTGCCCATCGTTTCTCTTCTCTCAACTCTCAGCTGAAAACCTTGCCTCATATTTTACAGGCAAAAATGAGGGAACTCATTGTAAAAACACCCTTTTCTAATATTTTTCTCATTTATCACTCAGGTGCCTTATACTACTTTCTCTTCCTTTACTCCTCTCCCACATAATGAAGTGACCATGCTCCTTACTAAAGCTATCCCCTCTTCTTGTTCAAGTGATGCACTTCAATACCATCTTCTCCAATAGATGGTCTATTCTGTGCTCTCACTTTTTCATTTATTTTCAATATCTCTCTATTGCCTTATTTCCTACTACCTATAAATATGCCCATGTGTTCCCAATCCTGAAAAAACAAAAAATAATAATTAAAAAAACCTAATAGGCATTTGATCCTTCTATCTCTACTAACTATCACCCTCTATCTCTTCTACCCTTTATTGCTAAATTCCTTAGACAGGCTATGTACACTAAGTGCCTCTACTTTTTCTCCTCTCAGTTTTTTCTTAACCCCTTATAACTGTTCTCTGCCCTTACCATTGCACTGAAACTGCATTCTCTAAAGATCCTAATGATTTCTTAATTACTAAATCCAATAATCTTTTCTCAATTTTCATTCTTCTTGACCTCTTTGTGGCCTCTGACACTACTGATCACTCTCTCTTTCTTGATACTCTCTTCTCTCTAGATCTTTGGTACATACAGCACTGTCTCATTTTCCTCCTACCTATCTGATGGATCCTTCTCTGTCTCTTTTTCTGGATTCTCCTCCAGATCACCTCCTCTAATCATGGGTGGCATCCCTCAGGATTCTGTCTTGGGTTTTCTTCTCTTCTCTTTCTATACTACTTCACTTGGTGATCTCATCAGCTCCCATGGATTTAATGACCATCTTTATGCTGTTGATTCCCAAATCTACCTATTCTGCCCAATCTCTCTGCTGAACTGCAATCTTACATCTGTAACTTTCTCTCAGACATCTCAAACTGGATGTTCAGTACACATCCTAAAATCCGTATATCCAAAATAGAAGCCATTATCTTTCCCAATAAAGACTCACACCACCTTCTACATCCCTGTTACTGGAGAAGGCAACATTATCCTCCCAGTCCATCAGGCTCAAAACTTAGAAGTCATCCTGAAACCCTCACTATCTCTTACCTCTCAGATCTAAACTATTGCTAGGACCTGCTTATTTCCCATTTTCAACATCTCTCAAATACCCCCCTTTATCCCCTCTGACATTGCCACACTCTAGCGCAAGACCTTACCTCCTCCCACCTGGATTATTGCAATAGCCTACTGGTGACTCTACCTGCTTCTAGTCTCTCCTCAGTCCAATTCATCTTCCATTCAGTCACTAAAGTGATTTCCCTGAAACACAGGTATGATCAGAGAACAGCCCATCCTACCCCCAATCTATAAATTCCACTGGCTTCCTATTGCCTTCAGGAACAAATACAAAATGCTCTGTTTAGTATTCAAAGCCCTTTATAAACTCATCCATGCATACCTTTCCATTCTTCTTATACCTTACTTCCCAACATATATTCTTCCATCTAGTGACACTGGTCTTGTAGCTATTCCACTAACAAGACTTTCCATATCTCACCTCAGAGCATCCTCTCTGACTATCCACTATGACTGGAACAGTCTCCTTCTTCCACTTAGCCTACTCATCTCTCTGCATATATTCATAGAATGTTATAGATGTAATTGAACTTTGAATATGAGGGTCAGAGCTAGATGGGAACTTCAAACAACAGATATAGAGACACACAAATGCACCCCAGATGAATCTATCTGTATCTACCAAACTAGACACTATTGAAAATACACTACAGGAAGAATTGAGATACTTTGAAGTAAACAATGAAGAAAATACAAGAACCAGCAATAAAACTCAAGGTTTCAAGTGACAATACCCCTGAATTTTCAGGTGTATCAAGTAAGGATAAGAGAGAGACAAACTAAGCATCATAATATAAAGAAGTAATTTTTAACTCCTAGGCCTTAAAATGATTTGATGGGATGAAAGCCAAGATTGTAATATAGTTCTTGAAGGAAACTTTTTACTCAAAAGATGACAGATAAAAATATATATTTAAGAAAAATAGTCATGTGCGAAACTCCGGGGACTAGAAGCTGTAAATGGTAGGGAAAACAATTGAAGAATTGAAAGAAGATCAATGTAAGCCAAAAATTAAAAAAAAAAGAAAGACAGAAGTGATATTGTCATCAGAATATATTACAGACCATCTGGGCAGTAAGAAGAAACAGACATAGAAAGTGTCATGCAGATCATAAGCCTGGCATGGAGGGATCCTACAGTAGTGATGGTAGGATTCAATTTTCTGAACCCCTGCCAAAATTTTCTCACTGACAAAAAAAAACAGAGCAGTTCATTTATTTTTGATTCATTTAAAACGTAATCTCATCCTCCAAAAGGTGGGAGAACTAACAAAGGAGCATTCAGTTTTGGACCGCATTTTCAGCGAAATCAATTAGTTGCTATAGAAGACTGACTACTCCATCTCAAGATCTGTGACAAAGACAGAATAACTAGGCAATATCTGAAGTTTGCCATAGATTTCCACATATCGGATTTCAAATAGTTCAGAGAAAAGTTGATTAAGATCTATTATTTAAAAACTCTACAGGAAATTTCAGCCTAGGAGCTATGGGAAGCTCCTAAGAACATAATTCTGAAAACAAAACAAAACAAAACCAAAACCAAAACAGTGCATTAATGTAGTATGAGCGAACAGTGCTGTAAGATGTTATAGAACTTCATTGTGATAACTTGTGGCTGGTCCCCTGAGGTGAAGATCTACAGGGTAGTCATTCAAGTTAGCACTTAGTAAAATGTTAATTAGTATGCTCACTGTCACCATATTTCTTACTGTACCTGAAAAAACCACACCAATGACAATAGCAACAGCAATAAAGCCACAGCAGCAGTAGTAACAACCAACAACATATTTCACTATAAAACTAACTGTACTTTGCAAAACTATTTTAACTAATGACTAATTTTGTGGGACTAATTCACAGCATTTAATTCAGAAATTTTTACATAATTGTTGCATTCTAGAAAGTGAACTGTGACTTCAGGTTTGTTTTTGTAAATGAAAATATCCTCAGAGGTCATTTGTTGTTGTTCAGTCATTTTCCAGTTGTGTCCCACTCTGCGTGAGCCCATTTAAGGTCTTCTAGGCAAACATATTGGAGTGATTTGACATTTCCTTCTCCAGCTCATTTTGCAGATGAGGAAACTGAGGCTAACAGGATTAAGTGACTTCCCTGGGGTCACACAGCTAACAAATGCCTAAGGCCAATTTGAACTGCAAAAGAGGAGTCTTTCTAACTCCAGGTCTGGGCACTCTATCTACTGCTCCACCTAACTACCCTATCAGAGATCATAGTTGACTTTGAGAAAAGCCCACAATCTGCTTAAAAGGGACCTAATTACTTATTTTGGTGGTTGTGGTGGTAGTGGTAAATACGTATGTTCATATTCTGGGTTAACTTACTGCAAAGGATTCCTATATTTTCTATTCTTGGTTCCCAAATGTGAATTAGTAATAGGATCCACAAATTTGAATAACCTTTTGTTGAAAGGGGGTCACAAAGTTGTAACCTCATCAGAGTTGTTTTGCAGATGAAGATTCCAGATGAGTTTGCACAAAATGATGCTCCATGTTCAGATATAGGTTTGGACTAGATGACTGCTGACATTCTTTCTGTCTATGAGTTTTTTGTGCATCTATGAAGCTTGGAAATTAGCATATTCATAGAATGTTACAAGTAGAAGGGAACTTTGAACATCAAGAGTCAGAGTTAGACAGGATATTACAGATGATCAGGTGTTAGGCTGGAAGGGAACTTAGCCCTTAGAAAAGGAACTTAGAACACAAAGTCAATGCTGGGTCATCATCCATGTCATACCTATTGTCCTGGGTTCTCTTCTGGGCATTTTCTCTTTTTCCCCTATATCCTCCAACTTAATCTTCTCATAGATTCAATTAAAACATTTATGCTACTTACTCCCAGATTGATTGATCCAGTCTTACTATTTAAAGAATATTTCACTGGTAAGTTTTGTTCTTAAATCACTTAGATATTCCGATTATGCCTTACCATCACTTCTCCCAGAAAACCATTCCATATAACAAAGAATTTGTAAAAGGAAAAAAAAAGATGAATGTGGGGGAAAAGTCATTAGAACTTAATAGTACATGGGAAATATTGATGCTATATGACATTTTCCACACTGTTGGACCTCCCTCTGTCTCTTCTGACATCTTGTCTTCTCATCTGACATTTTTTTTAGTTCAAGTGTGTTCTTCATAACTTTTCAACATTCATTTAAATTATTTTGTGGGGATTTTTCCATTTATATTTTTGTAATGATTGTGTTTCCCCTCCCCACAAACCTTGGCTTGGCTTAAATCATCTTGCATCTGTTCCTACATTTACAAGTTTCTCTGTATTCATGATATTCATAATTTCTTGTAGAATAGAAATATACCATTAAGTTCAACTACTATAATTTACTTAGCCATTCTCCAATCAACAGGCATCTACTTTATTTCCATTTTTTTGCTCTCAAAAAAAATGGATGTTAAATATCTTGCTGCATATGGATTCTTTCTGTCAATCATCTTCTTGGGTTATATATTCATCAATAGAGTTTCTGAGTCAAAAGGTATAAACATTATATCCACTTTATGCATAATTCAAAATTTAGCCCTTGATTTTTACCTGAACTGCAAGCTGATATCACAAATAACCTATTGGGTCTTTCAAACTAGATATCTCATTTACATCTCAAATTCAACATGTCCAAAATAGTATTCACAATCATTCCCTCAAAAATATATATTCTGAATTTCCTTGTTTCCTTTGAGGACATTAACAACCCAGGTATAAAAGCTCAGGTATACTTGACTTCTCATTCTCTCTCTCCATGTATCTAGTTTGTAAATTATGCTTTTGTTCCCTCTCCTATTCTCTTTCTTTCCAGCTCTTGTTCTTTTACTCTTTCTTTGTATTTTTTGTTCTTTTTCTCCTTCCTTCCTTCATTCCTTCCCTCCCTCTCTGTCTCTCTGCCTGTCTCTCTCTGTCTCTCTGTCTCTGTTTCTGTGTCTCTCTCTCTCTGTCTCTATCTCTCTGTCTCTCTGTCTCTCTTTGTCTCTCTCTTTCTCTCTCTCTCTGTCTCACACACACACACACATACACACACACACACATGCACATACACAAACACAGGAGAAGGAAATAAATATTTAAGAGCCTACTATGTGCCATGCCAGGCATTATTAAGTACTTTACAACTATTACCTCATTTGATCTTCACAACAACCCTGTGAGGTAGGTGCTATTATTATTCCTATTTATGCTTAAGGAAACTTGGTCATACAGAAGTTTAGTAACTTATCTAGCTGGTAAATGTATGAGGCAGGATTTGAACTCAAGTCTTCTTGACTTCAGGCCAGCATTCTATCCACTGTGTTAGGTAGCTCTCATGACCATCTAATTGCTCTTAAGGAGAGCTTTGGCTCAAAACTTGCTATTACCTAGATGAATGGCAGTGGTCAAGTCACTTAACGTCCTGCACCTGAAGTTTATCATCTGTAAAGTGTCTGAAGCTCAGGTCTTGAACTCAGGTCTTTATGACTCCATCTCTAGTGTTTTATCTGCTACACAACTTCCCTTTCCTTCTCTCTTCTCTCTTCTCCTTCTTCTTCTTCTCCTTCTTCTTCTTCTCCTTCTTCTCCTTCTTCTCCTTCTTCTTCTTTTTTTTGAGAAGGGAAGGCAAGGCAATTGGGGTTACATGAGTTGCCCAAGGTCACACGGCAGTGTCAAGTGTCTGAGATCAGATTGGAAATGAGGGCCTCCTAACTCCAGGAGCCATGCTCTATTCATCGTACAACCTAGCTGCTCCCCCTTTTCTCCTCTTACACAGACTCCAACCTATTTCAGGCCATATGATCTCTTGCCTGGGCTATTTTAATAGGTTTCTAATTTGTCCCACTATTCCAAGTATCTCCTCAGTCCAATCCATCCTCCCTATGGAACCAAAATGATTTTCCATCTGCCAAATATCATATCTCCTTCAATCTCAATAAACTCTTATAGCTCCTTACTACTTCTAGGATAGAACATAAACTCCTCTGTTAGGCATATAAAACTCTTTATAACCTGAAACCTTCCTACTTTTCTAATTTCACACATTATTCCACATTGTAATGCACTCTACATTCCAGCTATACTGCACTTCTAGCTGTCCTATGTTCCTGAATGTTCCCTTTTCCTTTTTAAATATTTATTTTTTTATAACATGCATTAAAAAAATGAGTTACAAATTCTTTCCCTCCCTCCTGCTCCTCCCCCACCCATAAGATAAGATTATTTTTGTTTGTTCTTAAGAGGACCATGCCATCAGGGAGGTGATGCCATGACATGCAAATGAATTGGGTTTAAGTGAGGGAGATCTGTGCAAAGTCACCAGCCTCACTTCCTCCTCTGGAGCCATCTGGGTCCAGCAGAAAGATAGAGATCAGGATGACTGGAGATGGCCCAGGATGCAGTAGGTGACCTCGGCCTTTTAAAGGTCTTTAATAGGTCTCAGCTTGACTGAGACAATATTCATTCAGGGATTAAGGCTTAATAAGAATTAAGGCTGAGAATTGCCTCTTTTCCTCGCCAAAAATTTAGAATAAATAGGGAAGGGAAGACCCTCGGGGTTTCTGACCAAAACAGAAAAATTGCTACTTACATTCATTCTGAGCCAATCAGGGCCCAAAAAATGACCAAGTGATGTTTAGAGATGGTTCTGGAGGAGAAGTGAGGCTGGTGAATTTGCATAGCCCTCCCTAACTTAAATCCAATTCACTTGCATGTCAAGAAATCATCTCGATGATGTCATGGTCCTCTTCAAGAAGGAAGGACAAACAGCAATCATACCTTACTTGTGGTGTTCTGCCCACAAGAATATAAATTTTAATCTCTGAAACTTGTCTTTTTCCTTAAAGAAGAGCCTTAATCCCAAATCACTCTGGCTTTCATTGATTGACCAACAATAGTAAAAGCTAAGAGTATGATATCAATTACAAACATGAAGTCACACAAAACATATTTCCATATTAACCATGCTAAAAACAAAACAAATGAACAAAAATAAATAGCAAGGAAAAAGTACATTTCAATCTGTACTCAGTGATTCGCAGTTCTCTCTGGATGTAGATAGCATTCTTTATCATGAGTCCTTTGGAATTGTCTTGGGTTATTGTATTGATTAGAGTGGCTAAGTCTTTCACAGTTGATCATCATTACAACATTGTAGTTACTGTGTACAATAATCCCCTGATTCTGCTCACTTCACCTTGTATCAATTCACATAGGTCTTCCCAAGTTTTTCTGAAATCACCCTCCTTGTCATTTCTGATAGCATAAGAATTGAATCCTCCATTTTCAGACTCTTGGTCTTTGGACCCATTGTCCCCTATGCCTAGAATGGACTCCCTTTTCACCTCTGCCTTTGGAATCCTTGGTTTCTTTCAAAACAAACCTGAAGTGCCACCTACATGAATTCTTTCTTGATCCCCCTACATGCTACTGCCCTTTCTTCCCAAACTACTTTGTATTCATTCTGTATGTATTATATATGTAAATGTTTTCTTACCTGCCAGAATATAAGTTCTCTCTGGGGAGAGACTCTGTTATTTTTGTCTTTATATCCTGAGCACTATTTCTAGTGTAAAGTACCAAGTATCAGTTTACTAAATTTATATTGATTGATTAATAGACATTTAGATTTACAAGTCATCTGAGAAAAGTCAATAGTCAACAAATATTTATTAAGCACCTACTATGTGTCAGGAATGGTGCTAAGCACTGGGGATATAAAAAAAGGAATACAATGAGCCCAGTTCTCAAGAATTTCATAGACTAATCACTCAGACAATGTTACTAACTATGTACAATCAAGAGACAATCAAGATAAATTGGAAATAATCAGATGAGGGAGGGCACTAGATTTTCATGAGATCCAGAAAGGCTTCCTATACAAGGTAGGATTTAGATGAAGCTTGAAGGAAGCCAAGGAATTCTTCCAGTGTTGGGGATAATCAGAGAATCTGCCTGGAGTCAGTGTCTTTTGCAAGGAACAGCAGTGAGGTCAGTGTCACTGGATCATAGAGTACGTGATGAGATAAAAGACATATGAAGACTAGCAAAGTAGGAAGAGGGCAGGCTATAGAGGAATGTAAAAGCCAAACAGAAAATGTTATAATTGTTCCTGGTGGTGATAGGGAGCCACTGGAGTTTGCTGAGTAATGGATATGATAATGTTCAAATTCTGATTTCAGAACATCAGAGATTGGAGACATTTTAAAAAATGTGATGGCACAATACAGAATATAGTGTTAGAAATGAAAGGGACCTTAGCATACAAAACATTGGAGTGGGGAAGGAGATTTAATTAGAAAAAAATTCTCAGGAGAATGATCATTAGAATTAATCAGTCAACAAACATTGATTAAACTCCTACTATGTGCCAGGCACTGTGCTAAGTGCTGGAGATACCAAAAGACAATCTCTGCCCTTAAGGGAAACAACATATAAACAAATATCTACAAAACAAGTTATATACAGAATAAATGGGAAATAATTAACAGAGAGAAGGCACTAGAATTGAAAGATGACGAATGCACAACATTAGAGATGAAAGTTGTTTTTGAACAAAAAAATGACAAAGATGGAAAGGACCTAAAAAGTGTGAGAAAAAGTACATAGAATTTTAGTGAACAAAGGAGCTATTCCTACTCTCTCATTTAGAATATAAAGAACCTGAATAAGAGAGAATTTTAGAGACAGGAGTTAACTGACTTGCCTATGTTGACCTTGTAAAATATGGAGGAAAATCCAAGTCTTCTGCCCACTAACCATTTATACTTTGTATCACAATCCATTACTTTCATCCACTACCTTCCCCAGCCTCCGAAAGCCTTTTTTTCTTCAACATGAAAAAACACTGGGCCAATACCTGTGTGATATATGTGTTGGTTTCATGCCACCACGATCATTCTCTTCAGCCCACCCTGGCCTATATTTTCCTGGACTTTGCTCATAGCTGAAAAAGCAACAGCTTTTTTTACTGGTTCCAGGGAATATTCCTGGAAACCAGCTATTAGGGTGACAACTCATTGTGTTTGTTTTCCAGACAAGTGGAGTAGTTTCCTTGCTTGAGTTTTAAGTGTGAAATACATGCCTAAATAAATAGGATGGCTCAAGGAAGCAACTACTTAGTAAGCAAACAATGATCCAGCCTTAACTAGATTTCCAGAAAGCTGCTGTAAACACAGGGAAAGAGAAGACTCAGCAGCTAGGATATGTTTTTGCTTTAAGGAAGGAAATGGAGGAAAGTAATTTACGGAGCATCTTAACTCTAAGGAGTGCTCAGATTCTCAGTAAAAATCCTTGTGTTGGTTTAAAAGCTCTGCTAGTCAATGAATTTAGACTGGGGTGAATGATACCTGAATATTTCATATTATAAGAGAGAGGGAAGAGTGCCTACTAAAACCAAAGTGCACACATTAACCCATTTAATATTTTTCATCTTCATAGGTGGATTGTTTCAGAAAAGATTCGAGTCACGAAGCAAACACATGGACAGATGTGGCTTTAAAAAGCGGGGGGGGGGGGTGACATAAATTTGGGAATATGGGATGGATCTTCACCAGAGAGCAAACATGTCAATATTTATCTCCTGGATCCCTCAATCTTATTGAAAGGGAAGGGAATAAAGGGAACAAACATTTATATAGCACCTACTATGTTCTAGCTACTGTGCTAAGCTGAAGGTCTTCCCAAAAGGGAAGAAAAAATACTCAATGCAGAAGATAGATCAGGTGTAAGATAGCTACATATTTCATCCACACAAAACAAATTTATCAAGACACAAAAGTATTACATTGATGAAGATTTAAATTTGGTACCAAAAACAGTAATAGCTCTTTAGACTCTCTCAGGGCATAGAAGTTTATTTCAGTATCTCTACCACCGACTTTTGCACTATCGAAACAATTTCCTCAAGGCCCATGTCTTCGGCTAACCAGGCCAGGATTCACTCTCATCAGTCCTTCATGGTTTTCTTCTGAGAGAAGGGGGCAGCTTCAGAACCTTCCTTCTCCTTCCAGGAAATACCAACTGAAGAACACAAGAGTTCCACACCTCTTAGATTCATGAGGTTGCCTCCAAGGAAGATGATGATCATTGCAAGATCATTGTTTTATCTTCTATACTAAGGGAAAGAAATGTAAGCAGAAAATTCAGCCAGAGCCTCAAGGCTCAGGCTTAGGATCACCTATGCAGTTCATGTATGAGCAGCTACTATTACCAGAAATGGAACCAACAGTGGAAGCTAATGTGCCTTTAAAGTTCAATAAGTATTTTTTTTTTCCTTGGCTCGGTTAACAATCCTATTTAACAAAGGGTCCCATTGTTGTGATCATAGTACCAAGGGAGTGCTACATCTTTGGAAAGTACTAAATACTTAAACACAGAGCCCTATACGTAATTCGTTTGAAGCATTGGAGGTTTCTACAGATTAGGGGGCTCAGTTGAGAACCTCTAAACACATATGCATACAGACGTGTATCTGTTATAAAGTGTGTATACATGTATATACACACATAAAACAAAGTAGTATGTTAAAAAATAATTTATACGTGTTACAAAGTAATTTTCTATATGTTAGAATTTATACATATAAGTATATGTATATAATGTGGAGAGAGAGAGAGACAGAGAGAGAGAGCAAAGTGAGCAAAGAAATTTTAGGGGGAAGGGCATTAGCAACTCAGGGATCAGGAAGGTTTTATGTAGAAGGTGAAATGAATTTTAGATATGACAACAATATCTTAATAATGCATGACTATATATTCACTTACCTTGGCCATCATTGTCACTGAAGTCAGATAAGAGCTGCCCATTATGAGAAAAAAGATACTTGCCAATATTGCACATCATTTTGGTTTATAGATAACATCGGGCTTTTAAAAATTGTACCATTCAAGCACAAGCTCTGGGAAAGTCCAACTAAGTAGGAACATCCAAAATAAATAAGAAAAGCTTGAGCCCCAGCCCTAGACCATGTTCAGAGAAGTCATCATTGAAAGTTTTACCACCAGAATATAGACTTTTTTTTTGGTATGAGATAGAATCTACACAGGAATTCAATTCAATTGCAAATCAACGTGGAAAGTGAACTACACTTGAGCAAGAAAGACATCTTTTTTTATAGCAACAGGTCAAGGATGTATGATCTTGTCAGAACAGGGTTACTCAGTTACAGGGATTCCCTTCACCAATATAGCTTGAAAACCTTTCCTGAGGCACATACAGCTCTATCTATCTTATAGTACTGCTTTTTTGATAAAAATGTGATACATGCAAGCTATTTATAATTTGTAAAGTCTGAAAAGCTAAATTAAAGCTATAAAGCTAAATTACTACTAACATTATTATGTATTAATAGCTGGAGAGCCATACTGTCCTAAGTGTCACTATCAACCTTATCACTCCCTTATTTTGAGTTTAATTGTAACTATATGTCTTCCAGTCACATTTAGAAAGTGCGTAGTTCAATTGCTACATGACTCAATGGATAGAGTGCTGGTCCTGGAGTCAGGAAAACTCCCCTTCCTGAGTTTAAATGAGACCTCGGACATTTACTAGATGAATGATGCTGGACAAGACACAACCCTGTTTGTCTTGGTTTCCTCATCTCTAAAATGAGCTGGAGGAGGAAATGGCAAACCACTCCAATATCTTTGCTAAGAAAACGTCAAATGGGGTCATGAAGAGTCAGGCATAACTAAACAATAATACAGTTTATTTCAATGGAAATAATAACAATAATAAGAATAATAATGACCAAACAACAAGTGATTCAGAGTTTCAGCTTAATCTAGACTGGAAAGAATTTAAATAACTTATATACATGTACATCCCCCCAACCATCCCAATATTCATTCCTTTTATTCCCTAGCCAGCAATGTACGTCAAAGAAATTTGAGGGAGCCAAACAGATATTATTTCTGTTTTCTTTTTATAAAGAGCAATTTAGTCTGAAGATCAACCTAACCTAAAGAACTGGAAATGTAACTCATCCAACCACTGATGAAACAAGGCCAGATCTGAAGGGCAAATTGGTCGGAGAAGAGCCTTACCATGTAAATGAACAGAATTACACCTGTATTTTGAGAGGGGCCTGTTCTCCTCCCATAAACCATTTCCCTTCCATTTTCATTTTTATGAAAGAACATATTTAAATTTTGGGCCTTGGTTTAGTCTGTCCTTAATACATTATTTATAACAATGGCTGAATTGTATTACTGAAAAAACACAAACTAATAATGGGGTGAATCCTAAACAACTATAGAAATCTAGAGTTAAAAGGTGCCTTAACAGGTGATCTAGCCCAACTTCTTTACATTATGAGGAAACTGATGACAGTGAGATGGACAATCTCTTCTAATTCCACATTTATAAACTCCACAATTCAGTCTGGATGGGACAGTATAATTCCATGAGATTTGCCTTCAAAGCAGACCAGTCAGCCCATGAAAGGTGGTGGATATGAACATGAAGCTAAGGAGGTTGGGATTTGATAATTAAATAATGGAGAGACATTGAAGGTAGTTGAGAATTGGCAGTGCCATGATTCAAGATGTAATTTAAGGATATAGATCAAGTTACTGATGCAGGTTAGATGGTTGGGGGTGAGTAGAGAGTGGCATTAGCTAGGGCATTGGCTAGGTAGTCCAGGTTGGGGGCAATGAGGGCTTCAACAAGGGTAGTGGAAATAGAATCTGAAAGGAGGGATTGGATTTGAGATACATCAACATATGCTACAACCTTCCAAATCCTTCTTGAACTCTGTGTCTACTTGATTAAAAGCATAAAATATAATTTTAAAAAAAATCTTTCCCTGAGACATAATATAACACTTAATTTATAGATGATTAACTCTACTGACTTCCAAGACTGTTAGGAAGAAAATACTTTGCAAACTTCATAATACTATATACATATGAATAGTTATATACACGTGAATAGTCTACACCATCTAACTATTTTCATCTTTTTCAATGGAGTTCAGATAGAAATAGCCTGAAACTAGTTGGCACCCTACAGCTAGGTTTTCACCCTCCAGACTTTTTGACCTTCTCCTCAGCATCATACTTTTTCTGGAGTTCTTTCACTCTATGGCCCTCTCTTTTAATTAATGAGGCCTTGTCCTTAAGGATCATATCATGAGAGGTCCAGTCTATCTTCACTTCACTCTTCATTCTTCACACTTTTCTACCTACTCTCCGGAAATCTTGTCTCCACCCCTCCAGTATCATTTTATCCGAATCTCTTTTATATATGGTCTTCCCTAATAAGTGTGGAAGATCCTTGAGGATTGGGATTGTCTCATTTGCTTGCTTGTATTTGTATTTCTAACTCTTGGTACGATTTCTGGCACATAGAAAGCAATTAATAAATATTAAATTTCTGTCTCTCTACCAATAATTTAGATTTAATTTCCTATATACTTGCGCACAACTAAACAAAATAACTCACTTTGGTAGTATAATTGATTAAATAGAATGTAAGCTCACATGGCTCTTTATTACTATTAATGTTATAATATACATTTGTACATATATTCCTCATGGATATGAATTGCTTCATATTTCTGTCATTATATCCTGTGTCTGACATATGGTAGTTGCTCTAACAAATGTCTATTGGTTGGTTGATTGATTTTCATTATCTGCATTGCTATACTATTCATTATTATATTGTAAATTCCTTGTGGACCAAACTTTATCTACACTTTGCAGTTATTTCAGTGTTTAGCACAGAGATTGACACAGATTAGGTACTTAGTAAATGTACATTGTATTTGAATTTGCACAGTCTATTTCTTGGTGGCAAGAGAAAGAAACTGCTGCTTATGTCACTAAAACACCAAGTGCTTCACATTGCAATAAGAACCACTGCTCAGGTTCTCAAAGAATCTAATCTGGTTCAGTATAAAGGATAAAGCATGTTATTTTCAACAAATTAATCTAATTGTTATCACAATAGCAAGAGGAAGGAAGTCTCCGCATCTCAGTGTTCCCCTGGGAATAGGAATAAAAGTCTTTTAGGCAGCATGCAAGGATTCGAGTGCAGATTATGTTTCTACAGTGTCCTGTGCTTATTGTATTCCCTAATTACAATGGTAATTTCACCTTCTGTATTGTCTTCCTTTGTATCTCTTAAAAGAACTATATACTTTCAGGGTGTACACAATCGGATATTTTCCATTCATAACATATTAGGAGAATTAGGACAAAGCCAAATTTCTAATGAAATTGATTCCCCTGCAACCTGTTCATTTGAAAATGATGTGTGGCATACATACAGGTCCATGTGAGTCATGTCATTTGCTTTTATTCTAAAGAAACTTACTGACAGAAGGCTCTTTGAGATGTCATCTAATCTAGCTAAGTTGTTTATGTTTTTAGTTAATTTTTTTGTTATTCTGCATTTCATAATTACAAACGAATGAACATTTTCATATATAAAGAAGAATGGAAAATATGGATTGTATTTAAAACTACATATCAGTAGAGTATGTCTTACTTATTATAATTTATGATAAATTCTACACAATAGTTCCAAAGCTATTTTGATTCTCTACATCTTCCTTTCTCCTTCCTTCTGTTCTCTCTCCTGCTCATTTTAAATACTTCATTAGTAGATTTTTTGTTCCTTTTATTTTTTTACATCAATATAACTTACCCATTACACTTCCACCAAAACAAATAAACAAAATAAAAAACAAAAAAAGCCTAACAAATACACATTTTTAAACAACACATCTATACACTCTATGGAAAGTACCTCTCAATTTGCAGGTGTAGCCTACCCCTCCCTCTGTTGAGAGACGGGGAACATGCTTCATTACTAGTCACCATGAAAGGGGATTGTTTCATTCTCTATGCTTGTATTTCCAGCACCTAGCACAATATCTGTCATATAGAAAGTACTTAAATAAATACTTGTTGATTGACCAAATCAGTGTTTTATCCTCTGGAATTGTGGTGGGTCATCACATATTTTGCTGCTCATAGTTCTCTTTTTTCCATTTGCAATATTGCAATAATCACATAAATATTTCTTCTGGTTCTTCTTCCTTGTCTCTATACCCATTCACATGAATACTTTTATGATTCTCTAAATCCATACTTTCATTGCATTTTATGGCACAATGATATTCTATTATATTACACTCATGTACCATAACTTATTCAGTCATTTCACAATAGGACACCATAGTAACTTCTAGTTTTTTTTTCTTTAAAAAAGGCTAATATGGATTTTTTGTGTATATGTATGCATTTATGCAAGTATGTATCCCCCTTTTTCTCCTTTTGAATATGTACCTAGTTGCATTGTTGGATCAAAGATATACAGTTTCACAACTTTCTCAATAAAGCATTAATATACCCATCCTCCTACATCCCTTCCAGTGACAACAATTTTTCCTTTGTCACCTTTGCTAACTTGATAAGTGTGAGGTAACACCTCTGAAATGTTTTAATATGTATTTCTCTTAATATTCATGATATGGAGCATTTTTGTTATGGTTGTTGATGACTTGTTTTTCTTATTTTGAGAAATGCCTATTCATATCGTATACTGTATGCCTTTTTGTATGATTGTAAGATCTTGTGAGAAATATTGGCATGTGTATGCCTGTGTGTACATATAACATTGCTGTGTATATAAATGTATGTGTATCTATGCATGCAATTTGCACATTTGTATGTATATATACACGAATGTGTGTATATATTATATATGTATATGTGTGTATAACTACTATATTATGCATATCAGTCCCTCATCAGAATAACATGTGGGAAAAAAAAAATTTCCTCCAGGTAATGGTTTCCATTTTAATGTCAACTGAATTGATTCTATTCATGTAAAGTTTTTTTTTTCAATTTATATGGTTAAACCTTTCCATGTTGTCTAATATTAGTAGTGGTAGTAATATCATTATTGATAATTATGCTAATAAAAATAGTAGCTAGTCTTTATATTGTACTTTAAGGTTTACCAAGCACTTTATGTATATTTTCTAATTTGATACTCATAACAACAATGTGAGGTAGGTGCTATTATTATCTCTGTTTTACACATGAAATGGACTTACCCAGTGTCATACAGCTAGGAAGTCACTGAAGAACAGTTTGAACTCAACTTCCTGACTCCAAATACAAGATTCTATCCATTGCAAGACCTAGCTGCCTCTTCCTGTGAATTGCTTATCTCTTTTTTGTCCATATTTACCAACGGAATCCCCTTCTTTGCTGTTTCAATTTGTAAATGATGTGACTGTACATTTTAAACAAAACGGGTTCAAGCACAGATCACTGGACCACAGATTAGAACAGAGGTGTCAAACATGCTGCCAAAATGTTCTTGAGTGTACCTAAACCAGATGGAAATGTAAATAGGAAAGATATAACAAAATTTAAAAAAAAGAATAAAGATGTTAATATGTGTTTTTTAAACTCAATATGTTTGGTTATTGACCCAATTTCTATTAGAATCTGATACCTCTGGGCTAGAGACAAACCTCTCCTTAAGATAACACTGAACCATGAGACCTGTTTAGTCGACCAGTTCTAAATCCAATGATTATATGACTATATAGCTCACATTTCCCTATTGTGTCCCCTAAAATGGCTTTATAATACTTTGATGAAATATATATAAGCTATATTTAAAATATTTTCTTAGCCTTCTAATAAGAAAATAAAAGCAGTGAGTTTTTGTAAATGATCTATTGATAAAGAAGCCATGCCAGGCTCTTGCAATTACCACTATCATTCTAGATATTCATAAAACCCACCTCTAATAAAATGTTATGGAACTGTACTCAGAAACAAAATGCATCTAATCAGTTGATAGTATTTTTTAAATTCTGCTTTCTTTTTTTCAAAAGTAATAGATTTGTACTTTTTTCCAGTGCTATTATATCACACTCCTACTCTTAAATCAATCATCATCTTAATCCTAATTTATACTTCCACAATTTTTCCCCCTTAGGGCAGATACATGGCACAGTGGATAGAGCACTGGGCCTATGATCAAGAAGACTCATCTTCATGAGTTTGAATCCAGCCTCAGACACTTACTAGCTATGTGACCCCGGGCAATTCACTTAACCCTATCTGCCTCAGTTCTTCATCTATAAAATGAGCTGGAGAAGGAAATGGCAAACCACTCTAGTATCTTTGCTAAGTAAACCCCAAATGTGGTCATGAAGAGTCAGACACAACTGAAAGAACACAATGACAATTTTTTACTTCCTTTATTCTCCATTTTCAGACCCCTATAAGGCATATCACTTACTGTGTCATTCCTTTAACAATCTTCAGTAGTTCCTTACTATCTCTAGGATAAAATTGAACCTTTAGAACTTATAGCCCTCACAAATCTGATTCCAATCTACATTTCCAGACATCTTTCAGATTACTTCCCTTTATATACCCTACTACCCAGCAAATATGGGAAAGTCTGTTTCTTGAGCTAAACATTATGACTTCTCACTCTATATATTTATAACACATTTTTCTTGTCATGGGATGTGCTCTTTAATCATTTTATTTTTGCTTGCCAGAATCCTAATTTTCCATCAGGCTTCTGCTGAGATGCCACTCTTGTATGAAATCTTCCTTAAACCATATATTCCCAATTGATGATATCCTAGCTCTCTTCAAATTACTTTGTACTTGATAGGGTATATACATATATCCTCAAACATGGATTGTTTACCTCCCTTCAAGTTTCCCATCTTTTTTTAAACTTAAGTAAAACGTTTATCTCGTTGATCAAAATGAGATCTAGAATAACTGTTTCCTTTATCACTTCATTTACTTTTTGAAGAATTAAATTATCATTAAGGCAGAGACAGATTTCTAGGAAATGTCTGGATGATTGCAGTCCTTATGCTCTCTACCAGATTTGTTTTCTGTTTTCTGAATTTTTCATCTAGTTCTTTATGCTGTCCAGGTGATCTGTTACATATTCCGATCACAAATTTTGGTTTTTACAGCAGGCTTCACAAAAATAATCATACAGAGCCGCAAATTAGAAAGCAATAGGATCTTGTGTTAACATGTTCTCACTCAAATAAGGGAAGGTTCATTGTCAAAATCAGACATTTATGGTGGGAGAATGGAAGTAAAAGGAAATAAAATTAGGAAGTCACCAGGCCTCATTGGTCTTTGAGTTGCAATCAACAGAGAAAGAAAACCAGTAGTAATATCCTGGAATGCTTACCCCCAGACTTGACACGCCAAGGTTTTTCATCTCTCCTTTACTACTCCCAGTTGATGTATGAGACAGAAAATGCCCTTACTTCCTTCACAATGGAATAGTTTACCTAAACAAGCGAGGATTATGAGTTTTGCATGGAGGGATACATCCTCACTCATCCTTATATCCAGTTAATATTCCACCTGTCATGTAATAGGCAAGGATAAGTTCAGGATTGTAATGCAAGTAACTTACCTTTTAAATTTAAATTTTATTTTATTTTCAATTCATAGAAAAAAAACAAGCATTTTTATAACATAGCATAATTTAAAAAAATGATTGAAATGAAACTGCAAATCTATTGTGCACAACTTGCTATTCCTTTTAAAATATGATAAAGTTATGACTTAAATTTTCCCCCTTTTTTCTTCCCATCCCCTACCCTAGGAATGGCTACCATTAGACACAAATAAGTGCATGTATATGTGTATATGTACATATGTATGTGTGAGTTTGTATAGGTAGACATAATAAATATGTAAAATAGTTCTATACATACTTGTATTTATCAGTCCTTTCTCTGGATACAGAAAGCTGTCTTCCTTCCTATGTCCTTTGCAGTTAATTTAGGTACATATAATAGTCAAAATGACGTAGCCACTCATAGTTGTTTTTAAAACAATATTATCTTTTTTTGGGCAGGGCAATTGGGGTTAAGCGACTTGCCCAAGGTCACACAGCTAGTACATGTGTCAAGTGTCTGAGGCGAATTTGAACTCAGGTCCTCCTGACTCCAAGGCTGGTGCTCTGCTCTCTGTGCCACCTAGCTGCCCCAACACTATTATTTTTACTCTATATAAAATTGCTCTGCTCATTCTGCTCTTTATTATTTTGTGCATGTTTTTCTAAGAACAACGAGCTCATTATTTATTATAGCACAGTAGTATTCTGGGTCATCAAATTCTCACGAGCTATGGAAATTACCAGGAAAGAGCAGGATTGGCTTAGTCTAAAGAGACAGTATACTATTAGAAATTAGAGTAGGAGTTCTTAACCGAGTGCCTGAAAAGGATACATATACACGCATACACATATCTGTATCTACATCGTGATACATATACACACAACACATCTATATATGCATTGCATTGTACATGCATACGTATGCATGTGTGAATGTATACACACATACACGTTATATACATATGTATGCACACACATGCATATATGATGTGCTTATATATACACATATGTGGATGTATTATGCATATATGCATATATATACATGGGCATATATACATATATGTTATATATGTATGTGTATATGTGTATCACACACATGTATTTAAGTCTATTGGTTTCCTTTGCAATATATTTTATTTTATGCATTTAAAATATTATTGTGTGAAGGTGTCCCTAACATTTTCCAGACCATGCAAGGTTAAGCAAAAAGTTAAAAACTTCCAAATTAGCACCAGTTCTTCACCCTCCCTCCAAAAGGAAAGATTTTGTACTATATTCTTTCTGTATCTGCCTCCATTGATCTTCCCATGGATATTCTCCACTATGGTTTCTCTCTCTGCTTCCTGAACTTTTAAATTTGAGAATATTTCCTTACAATAAAGAGTGTTTATTCAACCTCTAATGCTTACCTTCCTTTTGAATATGGTTTATTTTTTCAGATTGTCAACATTGTACCTGGTCTCAGTTATAGGGGAGGTCAAATTACTCCTCTTATCGTAAGATCTCTAGTTCACCTTGTTCATCACCTATATGTTGTATATTTGTGTATATAAATTTGGTACTATGACTTTTATCACTGGCTCCTTAATAGATTGTGTCTCCTGTGAATCACAATTCACTGTGCTTGTCATCAGTCATATCTCCTTTTTCACATTAAATCTGTCTTAATCAGATGTGCAAGCTTCAAGGCAAGTGTATTTTATCAAGAACTGTTAGGTGTCCTCTATTTCTGGCTAAGTATTCATGATTCCTATATTTTTACCATAATTTAGAAATCTATATCTTATTCCCCGTGCTATCTTCTTTCTCAGTCAATGAATGCATTTTCCTTGAAGTCCTGTACTCTCATTTTCTTTTTGAATTTATATCCCCAGTTCTGCCATATATAGTAGGTAGTTAAAAAATTCCTGCTGGATTGATTAATTTCCTAATATACTTGTTCCTTTTGAATTCCTTATCTTTGGTGTATAGCAGCAATGAAAATATTACCATTTTCCCTCAGGTATTCAGTTTTTACTCAGGACATTACAATCTAGAGGAATTGCAAATATCACATTTAAGGAGTTTTCAAGAAATTTAACTTATATTCATTACATAATAGAGGCCCACTCCTTGAATTAGACAAAAATCATACAAGTTATATAGGTGATCTTTTTCAGCTTTCCCCTGGAAGAAAAGTTGTGCATGGAAGCTTAAGTCTTAAGTCTCAGGTATAATACTCAGGTAACAAAAAAAAATTGAGCTAAATTCCCATTATTAATGAACAAAATACTTTTTGAGTCTGAGATAATTTCAGATGCTGTGAAGGAGAACAAGGCCATATTAGATTCAATAAAATCTTTAAAACTTCTAGAGTTGTTTAAGTAAGCACATGTACAGACATAACACACATATACACACCGAGTGCTATATCCTCAAACTTGCCTTAGTCATACCAAACAAGATCTTAAGTCCTGTTCATTCTCCCTTTGTAGTATTTCTTTTACCTATCTCCTCATTTCTATTTCCACTGTTCCAATTTACCTGGACTTCATTAAATTCTGTAAAGATCTTCGTACCTCAACTTATCCCACTCTTTCTAATTTGTTCTTTATACCACTGCCAGACCATGAAGCCTTATGCACAGATCCACTCCTATTATTCACACACACACACACACACACACACACACACACACACACACACACAATCTGACTGGTTGCCTAATACTGGAAATTTGAAATTCCCTTGCAAGAACTATAAAGCTCTTCGGATTCTGTTACCACTCTGCCTTTCCAGCTTTGCTTCATATTATACACACTCAGTATATTCTGTACCCCATGGAATCTTTACTCTTTCTCCCTCCAAGATACTCTGAGTTCTCCCTCTGTGTCTTTATTCATAATCTTCCTAATGTCTGGAATGCCCTTCTTTCCTATCTTCACCTATCATGCTGTTGTCAGTTGTATAGCTCAACTCAAATGTTCTATTCTGTAGCTCCCACTACTTCTAAGGATATCTCCCTCCTCAATCCCACAAATCCCACTTTGTTTCATAATTTTCTAAATTAATTACATATCAAATTTTTAATTTCTTCAATAAATATTGGTTAAGCACCTAACCTTAGGTAGAAGATTGTATAAAAAATTTAGGAATATGAAAAATTTAAATAAGACAAGATCCCTGGATTTCTGTGATAAAGCTTACAGTCTAGTTTAGATGGATAAAACAGTGGGACATATAACTAAATACACAATATTTCATGCTAAATATGTTTGGGACGTGTAGAACAACACACAATGTGAATACCTAGGGAGAAAGTGTATACAAAGGTGAAAGAGGACTATTTGTCACATTTTCAACATTATACATTTTTTATAAATCTTTAGGTATAAGTTTACAAAAATAATGTTAGACAAGTTATTAGTTATATTAGTATTAATACTATTAGTAATAGTCTTCATTATTTATGAAAACTTTCTTGGTTGACTTCTAATCAAAATATTTTCCTTAATATATAAACTATAAAATACATACAAAATAGAATCTAGTGTTTTGAAATACAATTTGAAATACTTTTGATTTAATAAGATACAAAAAAAGGTCTGTTTTATTCATATGAAAAGATTCAATTGGGAGAAGAAAAGAGTGAGAGAGAGAGAGTTTAAATAAAAATAGAATTCAGGTTTCTTAAATATAGCTATAAATGTTTCTTCATGAATGGGAGTAAAAGCAGGAAAGAAGTACTGGTATAAATCAATAAAAAAATTTTTTTCCAAGAAGGTGGGCACTATAACGCCTGGTATTTATAGACTCTAAACCATAAACAAATTTAAGTTGACCTTGGGTCAGTATAATACAAAATATTCTTAGAGGGAGAGGAAAAAAAAAGTATATCATAGAATTTCTTTTACTGAGTTTATCAAATTCCTGGTGAAAACATTTCCTAATTCACTTAGATATATAGAAGGGACTTCGAAGGTCATCTAGTCTTCCCACCTTCTTTTACAGATGAGGAAACTGAGGCCCAGAGAAGAAGTTACTTGCTCAAGACAACTCAGTTAAAAAGTACAAAGTGTAAGCAATTAATGTGTATAGATCATTGTGTAAAGTTCTAGGAAAATACAACACAGATGATGTGCAGTTCCTAACCTCATGGAATTTGCAGTGTACTAACAGAAATAAGGTTTTTATGGGATGGGAATTACTGAAATACAAAAATGACTTATAAAGCAGCCAGCTTGGATTAACAGTTGACTCAATGGCATGATGCCCAAGGATAGTATTATCGAAGCATCCCATTGGCTATTAAAGGAGAGAATTGATATCTCCATTTGGATAGACCCACTAATACAGAAAAGTCATAGTCTAAATATTTTCCACATTAAATACTTCAAGCCTTATAGAATATGCTAATAATTTAAGTGAATAGCATTTGATTACTAATTTTACCTGATGATCATGGTGGGGATTTGTGCATAACACTTCTGTATTATTCTTCATGTTTTGATTTTCTATTTCATCTCAACTTTACAGTTTAATGTGAATTTGAGAAGACAACTAGGAACTGTTTGTTTCTTTTAAATTAAAATCCAAACTATTAGTTGGTTATTTCTTTTTGTAATTATTTTTTAAATTTATTTATTTAATATATTTAGTTTTCAGCATTGATTTTCACAAGTTTGAATTACAAATTTTCTCCCCATTTCTACCCTCCCCCCCCACTCCAAGATGGCATATATTCTGGTTGCCCTTTTCCCCAGTCAGCCCTCCCTTCTGTCACCGCACTCCCCTCCCATACCCTTTTCCCTTCCTTTCTTGTAGGCCAAGATAAATTTCTATGCCCCATTGCCTGTGTATCTTATTTTTTAGTTGCATGCAAAAACTATTTTTTTGGTTTTTGAACATCTACTTTTAAAATTTTGAGTTCCAAATTGTCTCCCCTCTTCCCTTCCCACCCACCCTCCCTAAGAAGTCAAGCAATTCAACATAGGCCACATATGTATCATTATGTATAACCCCTCCACAATGCTCATGTTGTGAAAGAATAACTATATTTTGCTCCTTCCCAATCTATCCCCCTTTATTGAATTTTCTTCCTTGACCCTGTACCCTTTTGAAAGTGTTTGTTTTTGATTACCTCCACCCCCATTTGTCCTCCCCTCCATCATCCCCCCTTTTTTATCTTCTTCCCTCTTCTTTCCTGTGGGGCACGATACCCAATTGAGTATGTATGGTATTCCCTCCTCAGGCCAAATCTGATGAGAACAAGATTCACTTATTCCCTCCTCACCTGCCCTATTCGCTCCTCCCACAGAACTGCTTCCTCTTGACACCTTTATGTGAGATAATCCACCCCATTCTATCTCTCCCTATCTCCCTCTCTCAATATATTCCTCTCCCATCCTTTAATTTGATTTTATTTCTTTTAGATATCTTCCCTTCATCTTCAACTCACCCTGTGCCCGCTCTCTCTCTCTCTCTCTCTATATATATATATATATACACATACATATATACATACATACACATTCACTTATACACACACACACACACACACACACACACACACACACACACATATATATATATATATATATATATATATGCATATTCCCTTCAGCTACCCTAATACTGAGGTCTCATGAATCAAATACATCATCTTTCCATGTGGGAATGTAAACAAAACAGTTCAACTTTAGTAAGTCCCTTGCAATTTCTTTTTCTTGTTCTTTTTCTTGATTACCTTTTCAAGCTTCTCTTGATTCTTGTGTTTGAAAGTCAAATTTTCTATTCAGCTCTGGTCTTTTCAATGAGAAAGCTTGAAAGTCCTCTATTTTATTGAAAATCCATATTTTGCCTTGGAGTATGATACTCAGATTTGCTGGGTAGGTAATTCTTGGTTTTAATCCTAGCTCCATTGACCTCCGGAATATCGTATTCCAAGCCCTTCGATCTCTTAATGAAGAAGCTGCCAGATCTTTTGTTATTGTGATTGTGTTTCCACAATACTCAAATTGTTTCTTTCTGGCTGCTTGCAGTATTTTCTCCTTGATCTGGGAGCTCTGGAATTTGGTGACAATATTCCCAGGAGATTTCTTTTTGGGATCTATTTGAGGAGGCAATCGATGGATTCTTTCAATTTCTTTTTTTTATTTTTATTTTTAGCTTACAACACATGGTTCTATATAATTTTGAGTTCCAGATTTGCTCCCCTCCCTCCCCCCTCCCTCCCCAAGATGGCATGGAATCTCATATAACTACCATGTATAACTTCGCATTGAATTAATTTATACACTAGTCAAGTTGTGGAGAAGAATTATGACCAATGGAATGAATCATGAGAAAGAAGAAACAGAACCAAAAAAAAAACCCCAAAAGCAAAAACAAAAGAGAAGAAAAAAAGGCAAGCATGTAGTGTGCCTCAATTGGCATTTAAACTTCACAGTTCTTTCTCTGGATGTAGAGAGCCTTCTCTATCGTGAGTCCTTTGGAGTTCTTCTTGCACCTTGTGTTGCTGAGAAAAGTCTGTCAGGGTTGGTCCTCATGGAATTCTTATATCTGTGGGATTCTTTCAATTTCTATTTTGCCCTGTAGCTCTAGAATATCAGGGCAGTTCTCCTTGATAATTTCTTGAAAGATGATATGTGGGCTCTTTTTTTGATCATGGCTTTCAGGTAGTCTAGTAATTTTTAAATTATCTCTCCTGGATCTATTTTCTAGGTCAGTGGTTTTTCCAATGAGATATTTCACATCGTCTTCCATTTTTTCATTCCTTTGGTTCTGTTTTGTAATATCTTGATTTCTCATCAAGTCACTAGCTTCCACTTGCTCCAATCTAATTTTTAAGGTAGTATTTTCTTCAGCGGTCTCTTAGACCTCCTTTTCCATTTGGCTAATTCTGCCTTTCAAGGCATTCTTCTCCTCATTGGTTTTTTGGAGCTCTTTTGACATTTGAGTTAGTCTATTTTTTAAGGTGTTGTTTTCTTCAGTGTATTTTTCAGTATTTTTTTGGGTCTCCTTTAGCAAGTCATTGACTTGTTTTTCATGGTTTTCTTGAATCCTTCTCATTTCTCCTCCCAATTTTTCCTCTACTTCTCTAACCTGCTTCTCCAAATACTTTTTGAGCTCTTCAATGGCCTGGGACCAGTTCATGGTTTTCTTGGAGGCTTTTATTGTAGGCTCTTTGACTTTGTTAACGTCTTCTGTCTGTATGTTTTGGTCTTCTTTGTTACCAAAGAAAGAATCCAAAGTCTGAGACTGAATCTGGGTGCGTTTTCACTGCCTGGCCATATTCCCAGCCAACTAAGTTGACCCTTGAGTTTTTCAGCGGGGTATGACTGCTTATGCAGTTAAGAGAACTATGTTCCACGCCTGGGGGGATGCACCAGCTCTGCCTCACCAGCACTCCTCCTTCCCCAAGAACCCCCACCTGGACTGGGCTTAGATCTTCAGCAGGCTCTTCACTCCTGCTCTGATCTGTCACTTAATTTTTCCCACCAGGTTTTCCTGGGGCCAGAAGCAACAGCAGCTGTACTTCTGTAGCTGCCCCACCTCTGCTGCCCCCAGGGCGGTAGCAGAACAGGGAACTCCTTCCACTCCCGCAGCTTTTCCCACTAACCTTCTCCGTTGTCTTTGGTGTTTGTGGGTTGAGAAGTCTGGTAGCTGCTGCAGCTCACTGATTCAGGGCACTAGGGCACACTCCATCCAGCTCCTGGTCTGGTTGGTCTGCACTGCTCATGCTGGGCTCTGCTCTGCTCCACTCCCAGCTCCCAGCTCCATGTGGGATAGACCTCACCCAGAGACCATCCAGGCTGCTGTGGGCTGGAGCCCTGCTTCCCTCTGCTGTTTTGTGGGATCTGCAGTTCTAGAATTGGTTCAGAGCCATTTTTTATAGATTTTTGGAGGGACTCAGTGGCAAGCTCATGCTAGTCCCTGCTTCCCAGCCACCATCTTGGCTCTGCCCCCCTTAGCTGGTTATTTCCCATTGAATTTGTTACTCCTACTCATAAATGTGTTACTGTGATCACTATATTGCTTGACTTTTCAAAAAGCCACTTATTCAAAGGTGTAATTTCTAGGAGGGAGATTAATGCTGCACTCTTTGAAAGCATAGACATTCATTAGAAATGTTAACTGCATGAATGAAGACCTCATATTCTTATTGTAGTTCAGTGACCAAAAATAAAAGTGGGGGTGGGGCTTTCATGTGCATTGTCTTATTTGATCCCTGCAACACACTGGTAATTAAGTAATGCCAGTATCACTATACCCATTTTCCAGATGGGGAATCTGAGCCACAGGTAGGTGATTTACTCAAGTTAATGCAGCTTCAAAGTGGCAAAGCCAAACTAAAATCATCTTTTGAATTGATGACCTAGAATCATAGCTTATAGGTCTAAAGCTGGAAGGACCATTAGAAGCTTTCTGGGGTACAGACCCAGGAACTTAGGCCTAGAGGGAATAAGGGATTTGTTGAACTCATACAGGTAGCAAGAGGCATAGCTGAGATTTGAACTTGTCTTGTGCTTTTGAATCCAGTATTCTTTCCACTACCATATTGATGACTTCTGGGGATCTTTCCAAGGTAACATAATGCCCCATGAAATTGAACTTCAGTCTTCTAGGAAAGTTGCTCGTATTAAGAACTATAGACTAGTGAGAAGTTTAGATATATACCTATATACAAGCATCTGTAAAATTATTTACTGGACTTGCTGAATGACATGCTTTTGATAAAGATCAAGTTAGTAGATAGCATGATGGATTTAGAGTCAGGAAGTCCTGGATTTGAATATTACTTCAGACTCTTACTAGCTAGGTGACTCTGGGTGAGGAGTCATTAACTTCTGTCATCTTCAGGATCTTCATCTGCAGAATGGGACTCATAGCAGTACCTACCTCACTGGGTTTTTGTTAGGATAAAACACGTAAAGCGCTTTGTGAACCTGGTGGTGGTGCTTGCTCTTGCTATTGCTGTTGCTGTGGTTGCTGTTATCATCAAAACCATTGAAGTCATAACCATTATCCATCTTGGTTATTATATCTGGAACGCTCCCTTTCCACATGGGATAGCTCTCTTTGTTAAGAAGTACTTTCTTATGCCAAGCCCAAATACACTCCTCTACAAGTTCCACCCATTGTACCTAGTTTGGTTCTTCTTCAGAACCAAACAGAACAACTCATCATAAACTTTTTTTAGTTTGTGGGAACTCAAAGGTTTTCCAGCCTAACCTGTACCTAAAGAATGAACTTATTCTTCTATATTCTGAGAGGAGAAAAAAGTGGCCATCCAGTGTCTATTTGAATCTCACCAATAAAAGTGATCTCACTTCATAAGACCACTCATTATCAGACAACTTGATAATCTAATTTCACGAAGTTGTACCTTGTGTTGTACCTAAAGATTCCCCTACCATTTCCCAAACTTCTTGTTCTGTTCTCTGGGTCCAAGGAGAACAAATATAATAATTATTCCATTACAGACATCACCAAAAATTTAAGTAAAATTAATTAATTGACATAATCCTAAGTCATATCTCCAGGCCAAACATTCTCAATTCCTTCAAACAATGCAGAACAAGGCAAGCAGTTGTACGTATTATACTGATCCATGATTGTATATCATTTGTAACAAGGAAATTAGGCTACAAGAGGAGGGAAAAATCCATAACCAATAGATTCCAATATCTCCCTTCTAAGTGCATGTCAAATATTTAAAGGTACATATCATTGCTCATCTCACCTTTGGGAAGACTCCTTCTTTCGGTCAAGTCCCCCCTGTTCCTTTAATGACTATTGTGATGGATATAGTTTCCCGTTTTCTAAACAACTTGTGCATCTCCTTGGTGCTCTTCAGTTGATAACATATGTTAGTTTATTTGATTTTCTTGCAAAGGATATTTAATACAATATTACAGACTCGGTTTTGCTTAAGATGGCACAATTAGTATCAGAACTAGAACTCGAATGCAGCACTTGTGAATCAAGATTTAGCAATAAGTATGATGGAATTATTAGATATTGTGATGATGATTACAGGCAGTATTGTTATTGCATATCATCTCCCTCATCATGGCCGAGGGGTGACTACTGTCCAAAATTATTTCCTATCAAAATTCGAGTTCTTATGAATCTCTGCAATTTGGAAAGTCTGAATTCAGGTATAGTTATGAATTATGAGTCTATCACCCAAGGACTAGCCCAGTGTGGAGAATTTCATTAGCATGACCCTGTGATAAATATTTTGACTATTCGGACACCTGAAGCTCTCAGCTAATATGATATGGAAGTTTTGCTTTTAGCATCTGTGGAGGAAGCACCCACAATAATAAGACTGATGATCTTGGCAGAGTTTTTCATTTTAAATTTCTGTTATATTATGACACCCCTTCCCCCACTAAAAAAATAACAAGTAAATGACATGAAACAATAGGGTAAAATAACATGTCTTAAGGTATGCCCTCCTATCATTTTCCTTCCTAGTCAGTCAGCCAATGAACATTTATTAACTACTTACTATGTGCCAGGCAGGCACCATGCTAAACACTGGAGATACAAAAACAGAAAAAAAAAGAAAGGGTCCCTACTGTCATGGAGTTCAAAATCTCATGGGAGAGACAACATGAAAACAGCTATGTATAAATAAGAATTAAACAGGACAAACTGTAAATAATCACAAGAGAGAAGGCACTGGTATTGAAGAGGACTGGAGAGGCTTTCTGTAATGGGTAGAATTAAAAAAAATGCTTTCTGTTTATTTTCTATCTATTATATTATATTATATCTATCCTATGTGTGTGTATGCCATTTTCCTGGGTACACGTGAGTTCCTAGAAGCCATAACGTATTTTATATGCATGTGTGTATGTGTGTTTATATTTCCAGCAGTTCACAAAGTCCCTGCTATATAGGAAAAAACACAGAGACTAGATCTGTCATTTCTTTGATATAGGGAACTCCTGGATGAGATAATTCCCTCTGCCAACGTGAGTTGGTAAGCTTCTTGGAAACTTGAAATTTCAGTGATTTGTCTAGAGATTTCTGAGAGATTAAGAGTCTTGTTCTGGGGCACACATCCTATGTGTCAGAGGTGAGACATGACATATATTTAGTGCTTAGCAAATGTTTCTTGAAAAATAAATTGAGATAAAGACCACATTTGTCCCTAAAGAAGGAACCACCTCCCTTTCTCCTTTCCAGTGATCATGTGATCATAAATTTAGAACTAAAAGAGGCCTTAGATACCATCTAGTCCAACTCACTTCTTTTACAGATGAGGAAATTGAGACCCAGAGAGGTTAACTACATGTGGAATATGGCAGAGATTGTTACATTTGATTAAAATGTTGGTTAGTTTTCCTGAATTGTTTTTTATGTTTTCTATCTCTTTTTTTTATTATTGGTCACAAGGATGACTTTCAGGGAGAATAAGAAAGAGGAAGGATATATCCAGGAATAAAGGTGTTGTAAAAATGAAAGATTCCAAAAGAAATTGTAAAATAAATGAATATAGGAATGAATAAATACATAACTCACTAAATAAATAAATGAGTAAATGAACAAATGACAGTGAAATGGTTACTTAATACAATGCAATGAAAGTGCACTGTATTTGGAAACAGATGATTTGGGTTTCAAATCTTACCTTTGACTTTTACTGAGTGATCTTTACCCAGTCACTTCAGTTCCCCACTTCTCACATTCCTTTTACGAGAAAGAGGTTGGAATAGATGCTATTAACATCCCTTATTGCTGCAAAATCTATCATACCCTGACCCGAACCCCTTTGAATTTTACTGAAGTCAGGAAAATTTATTTAAAAATCTCTTTTGAAATAAAAAATTCAGTGGGAGCTATACTACTTCTGTACATAAACTTGACCGGTCACTGAGCTAAGTATGCTTTCTTTTACAGAAATAACAAACAGTTTTTGTTTGGGGGAAGGTCTTACATGGCCACCTGGTACTGCTATTAAACATACCCTTTGTGGGCCCTGCTTGCTTCCCTTTCATGTTTAACAAAATGACAGAAGTGGTAATGGATTCTCTCACATGTTGTTACTTAATGCTAATGAACAATTGCTTGGCAACAGGAGAAATAGCATTTATGACATTGAAGGGAGAACTTACTCTAGTTACATACTGTGTATGAGTTTCTTATGTGTGAGTGTGAGTGTGCATGTGTGTGTGTGTGTGTGTGTGTGTGTGTGTGTGTGTGCATGCGCATATATTATAATGGATAAGATAGCTCCATTATAAGGTATGCCCCTGACAATGGTTGGTATTATAGCCAAAATAGCAGCCATGTTCTTCTTTGTTTGTCTTCAATGGAAGCAGAAACAAAACGAAACATAAAAATAACACCCCTCCCACAAAACAAGAACAAAAAGGCCCAAAACAACAATTTAAAAAAAAAACAGGCCAAGAATAATTATCTCAATAGGCTACCTATCCCTTTTAGAGGATAGTTCCCTGAGTGGATAATAAATGAACAGGCAACATAAATCTGTAGGAGAGGAAGTAATAACACCATCAAGATGATTATTAATAGTAATGCTATCCTAAAAGTGTTTTGTAATTTCTGAAGCATTTTTACATCTATTTTCTTATAACACTGGTCATGAAATGGGAAAGTCGGGTGAAACTAGTTCTGTTTGGCCCAGAGGGCTATACCAGGAATCTTGGGCAGTTCAACATACTGAGTAGGGTACTAGATTGTGGTCAGGAGTGTTTTTTTTAAATCTCACCTCAAGAATTCTGTGCCTCAGTTTCTTCATCTAGAAGATCAAGGGGTTAGATTTGATGACTCTTATATCCTTTTGTCCTATTATTAGTAATAATGGATTAAGTTGCAAATTTAGATTTTAAGTGCAAATGAAGAAAATATTATCTTACGATTGGAACTGCCCGAAAGTTTCATGGGTTTTCCCAGGTAGCTGGGGTCACCTTCACGTGAGATTTTCAAGGAAAAGCTAGATGATCACTTGGTAGGGAAGATTTTCTATGCAAGAGCATAATTTTTAGTAAAATAGGAGTTCTTATCTTTTTAAATTTTAGGGGTTTTTGCCTTTCACAGACCTCCATGGCAGTCTGGTGAAGCTTATAGACCTCTTCTAAGAATTATGTTTTTGAATGTATAAAAAATACATAGGAAACCAATAAAAATATTGAAATATACCAATCAGAAAAGAAAAAAAAAAGTAAGTTCATAGCCCACAAGCTAACTCCCCTCCACCCACCTTATCCTCAGAAAAGAGGACTACTAGACTCTCTTCCCTCTGTGAGTTTTCTGATTTTCTGTGTGCTTGCATGTATATTTGTGATTACATGGTTCTGGAGGTCCAGATGGTTAGAATATTTCACTTGCCAATCTGTTGTTTGGGTCCCATGAAAACAAAGCTCGTTTCTATCCTCACTCTCTCTGTGAACTTTCTTTTACCTTTGAGAAGTCACTCCAGTTTTCTCTGCGTCAGCTTCCTCAACTGTAACATAGTGTTTAAAAAATAGAAATACACTTCATAGCATGACACCAGCAAGAGCTAAAACCTATCATGAAAGACTTAGTGAATTTAAAGGGTCCCCATAAAGTCTCATCGGTTCTACTGCTGCTTTCATTTCTAAACCTTTTTAGGATGAATCGGGAATAAAATTGTAGGAAATCTTAGTTCAAAAAAACTGGCTTTCTTGGGTGTCTATGGCTCTCCAGAGATGATCCTAATTAGAAATACTGCCAGTGTTTACCCAGCTTAACAACAACCTAACGCATTCTCCAATGTTTCTAATTTTAAAATGCTTTTGTGTGTGTTCATATACACAGACAAAAATACACACATAAACATATATGAATATGTATATATGTGTGTGTGTATATATATATATATATATATATATATATATATATATATATATATATATAATGTTTAATTGTAGCCTTGCCAATGATGGGGTAGGAAGGGAGGGAGAAAAAAATAAAGTGTACAGCAGAGAACAAAAGAAAACTTAGAAGGAAGCAGAGAAAGGTAGCTTTGAAAACAATGTGTAGTACTTATTACATAGGCTGTAATAAAAGGAAACAACTCAAAATGGAAATTTGTTTTATATTGAATCATCTATTATTCTGTTGTATACATAGAAATTATATATATTTTTTCTTTTCTCATTTTATATTTAAGTTTAAAATGAATAAAAATTAAAAAATTGTTTAGGGGTTATTTGCATGTTGGAAAATTAACATGGCAACAAGAATTTTGGACTAGATGCCCAACTTGGGTTCAAGGCCCCGTTCTGCTCTCTTTAAATGATGTGAGCTCTGAGAAGTCATTTTCCCTCTTAGATAAGCTTCATTATCAGCAAAATGAGGAAGTCAGACTAAATGATCACTAGGGTTTCTTTCAGTTTTAATATTCTGTGATTCTCATTCAGACTTTGATAGGAAAGTAGGAGAAAAGCTGCTTCCATTCATTCACTTAAAAAAATCACTTGGAAAAATGAAGAGGGTGGTAGCAGGAATGATAGCTATTTTTTTTTTCCTTAGCGTTAGAAGGCACGTGTTATGGAAGAGTCTTTAGACTTCAAGTTTGGTCCCAGATGGCAGAAGTAGAAGGAATGGGTTAGTAGAGGCTATAAAAAGGTTGGCTCAATACAAGGAAAATAAATTATTTGAAATATTTATTAAACACTTAAAGTATTGAGAACACTGTGTTGTGATGGGGAAAATACAAGGATTAGATTTAACATAGAGACTACCTTTAATTTTAGATGATATCTACACCACTCTTGCACAGCTGGATGGTGTGGTAGATAGAACACTGAGCTTGGAATCAAGAAAATGCCATGAACTCAGACAAATACTAGCTATGGGAACGTGGGCAAGTCGCTAAAAGCTGTTGCCTCAGTTTCCTCATCTGTAAAATGAGCTGGAAAAGAAAATGGAAAATCACTCCAGTATTTCTGCCAAGAAAACCCCAAATGAAGAGCCAGATATGACTAAAAGGACTCAATAACAAAAACATCATACTTTAAAATTTACAGAGTTATTATATATATGTATATATGTAAGTATATACATGTACTATAAAAGTATATAGACATATAGACATATACATATGTAAACACATGTTAATATATATATGCATTGGACAGGGAGAAAAAGAGACAGAGAGAGAGAGACAGAGAGACAGAGAGAGAGAATTTAGTGACTAGTCCATGGTCACACAGCTGGTATAAAAAATGGAATATGATCCCATTTCTTTGAGACTTCAAGACTAGTATATTATTTTACTATATCATGCTGTCAAACTCTGTCTGAAAGATCTCTAAAACACTCAAATAAATCTAGGACCTCTTCTGTTTTAATATTCCCTCCAACCATGCTGATCTATAGTTACTCATGCCTTCCAGTCTTGTGCAATTTCATCCTCATTCTCCCAAACTTTTACCACTAGGAATTTACACAATATGCTAGAGGTTTTTTTTTTTTAATTTTCTCCCCAAATCCCAAAGCAATCAATGGGACACTCCATTCATTTCTCCCACCTCCCTCTTTTCAAGTGAACAATCCACCTTCTCTTTCTATTATATAATCCTCTGATGGCATCCTTTACTTCTGTTCCTTGCAGTTATGATTTGGTTATGTGTTATAGAATTTCAGCACCCAGCATGTATCCTTCCATTGCCCATTGTGTGATATTCATCCTTAATCCTGCTTTATTCTGAAACTTCCCTCAGTCCTCTTTACTCTGGACCATATTACCCATTCCTGTGGCCTGCTCACTATGGGCTTTACAAGTCCAGGTCCCTTTCTCTCAATGGTAAGTTCTTCTTGGAGCCTCCATTTCATGGAGGGCCCCAGGCTAGACCACCTTCTTTTACTTCTTGGCCATGTTGCTGAATTTATAGACTTCAAAATTATTTCATTAGCACTCAGCATAGTAAATAGCACATAGTACATGCCTAATAAATATCTTCCTTCCTTCCTTCTTTTCTTTATTCCTTTCCTCCTTTCTTCTTTCCTATACTGGATCCTAATAACAACTTTTTAGGTACTTAAAGATGAAGTAGAAATGACACTAAATAGAATAAAAATGTAAAACAATTTGGGATGGATCAATCTCCTTCCAGCTACGTTTTGAACTTTGTTGGACCTTTCCATCATTCATCACTTGCCTAAGAAACTCATCTTAGGGAAATTTCATTGTACTGTAACGTTGAATCTGGTTGGCTCTCACAGTCAGTAGCCACTGCTCCTCTGATTGGACACACTGACTAGAGGGCATAGCCATAGGTTCAAGGGTCTCTATTCAAGAAGGGAGCTGAGCACAATCTTCTCTTCATTTCTCATCAGCTGTACTGCATTTAGACTTTGGTCTTGTCCATTTTACCTTCCCCCACCCCACTTTTCAGTTTCTTTTTGTGTGTTATCTTGCCCACTATATTGGAAGCTCCTTAAAGGAAGAGACACTCTCTCTCTCTCTCTCTCTCTCTCTCTCTCTCTCTCTCTCTCTCTCTCTCTCTCTCTCTCTCTCTCTCTCTCTCTCTCTCTCTCTCTCTCTCTCTTTCACATGCATTTGTACCCTCAGCATTTAGCACACTGTTTTTTTTCAGTCCTATCTTACTCATCATGACCCCACTTGGACTTTCCTGATAAAGATACTGAAGTGGTTTGCCATTTCCTTTTCCAAATCATTTTACAAATGATGAAACTAAGGCAAACAGGGTTATGTGATTTTCTTAGGCTCACCAAACTGATGTCTGAAGTCAGATGTGAACTCAAGAATATGAGACTTCCTGACTCCAGGCTTGAAGCCCTATCCACTATCCCACCTAGCTGCCTGACACATAATAGGTACTTAATATATGCTTACTGACTGACTGACTGAAGTATATTTGTAGGTGATATGTGCTGCGGGCTATGAAATTATGAGAACAATAAGAAAGTGACATAAAAGGTGTATAAAGGAAAGGAAAATACCAAAGGCAAGGGGAAATATCAGATTTTATTATAGACTTTTTTTTCAAAGGTGGAAATGAGAGAACCTCAACAGAAGTTCTATGAATTAGGCTGAGATTATGTCACACATAAGTACTTTCTCAATCAGAGTAGAGACACAAAGACAAAGAGAAAACAATTTAATTTTTTCATTGAAATATCTCGTCAGCTAAAATAACTAGTTAAATCCATTACAAAGTCACTGAAGCAAAACTGATAGAATTGGCTAGTTGGTTTAGTCAGAAAATTTGATCCTCTTGCCCTGTATAGAAATAACTTAAGTAACTAACTGTATGAGAGGAGTGTTTGTAGGAATATTGTCTTAAGTGAGAAATTGATACAATTGACTGAATCTTCTTCAGAAATGTTTGACAAGAAGGAACAGGAGTAATTCAAAATCCAATCATGACTTTCTCCCATGGTAGTTGTGTCTGAATGTGGTAAAATGTAAAACCATTGACAAAGAAGGATGAACAGCTGTTCTCCAGCTCCACAGAGGGCCGTGCAGGAGAAACTGGGATTCAGTTGTGTGCATGAGAGATAGACTAGAGCTGAGACAATTTCCCTGTTAGTTGGAAGAGTTGAGTACTGGAGTTGGATCTGACAGGGAAAAGAAAGGATTACCAAGATAATTATTCATCAATGATATTATGGAAGGTGTTTAAGTTTTAGGTAAGGATTGAACTCAATAATTTTCAAAGTCCCTTCTTTTTCTGAGAATTTGCAAATTTATCATAACCGTTTCTCTTTGGGTTTTCTTCCAGGACCCTGTCCCTGCCTCTTACCATCAGTCAGAAAGTGATTGTTCTCTCCTAGCAGAGGAAGCAACTGAGACAGAAAGAGGGGAAGGGACTTGATAATAGCTCTTATTTTAAAGGAAATAATGGATATCTTTGTTGTATGACACTGAACTAATTACAGCATCCATTTAAGCCTGGTATGGAAGCAAAGTTGGAATTTGAGCAATAGTCTCCTGACTCCTGGGCCAATGTACTTTTTACTGTTTAATGTACTGTTTCCTAGATTTCAGAGCATGCTCATAATATTTAGCTCTGTGTCTCATCAAGTGGCCAGAACAGAAAATGGTATTCATAGTTGTTTAGTGAATCAAATTATGAACAAACCAAGCTCTCTGTATGTCTCTCTCTGTATATGTTTAATATTCATAAATTTATATTTAATATATATTTAAAATTTAATAGGTATTTAAATAAATATATATATATAAATATAAATATATATATATATATTTAAAATTACCTAAATTACCAAAGGGACTTAAATGTATATTTTCTCTCACCCTTGCAGAAGGGATAAACACAGCATAATTTTTAAAATTCCTTTCCTTTCAACATGAACAGAAAATTCCCACCTCTAATCCTGTCCACAGGGACCTGTAAATATCCTTTCTGGACTGATTAAACATTTAACAGACAGAGGTAAATAATAAAGACTATGAAAGATAGTATTACAAATAGCATAGATAGTTCCATACACCTCTGCCTATCACCACTATGTGCTTTGAAAATAACATTTAATTAGATTTTCTGGGAGATCAGTTTTGGAGGTCAGGGAGGAATCTGAAGATCAGTGCTATATGAAATATTAATAAGCAGCAAAAATTCAGAAATATCTACACACGTGCATATGCACTTGGACTGCATTAAAGAGAGATGGGGGTTCAAAGGCATCATGGAGTAGAAAGATGCAAATAGAAGATTTGAATTTGAATCCTGGCTCCTCTCACTATTGATCTTGAGATCATTGTCTTCCAGGATTTCTTCCATGATCTTGTTGATCATGACTTTCCTCCTCTTCCAAATCATTTGCCACTTTGTTTTGTGCATCTTAAATGTTCTTATCATATGTTACTATATTTTATAATTATCTGTGCCCTCTCTAACCTCTCTGATTATTGGCTGCAGAAGAGTAAGAATCATGTCTTATCGGCCTCTTGTTTGTTCTTCAGGTTCTAGTAGAACTTTTTGTATAAGGCAGCACCTAAGGTATATCAGTGGAATTTGTGTTTTAAACCTTATGAGGTGGGGAGTATAAATATTATTGTCATAAAATATTAATGAAAGGAATTAGGGTAATAGCATCTGTTATGACACATGACACTTATCATGTTAAGATCTGTAAAACATTTTATACACATTATATCACATAATTGACATGAGAAGCAATGTGGTAGACCAGAGAGCTACACCAGCCTGGTTGCTGTCTCTGTGACAGTCATCTTATCTATAGGAACTACATGACAGGGATATTTGAGGCTCAAGTGAATTATTGTATGAAATACCTTGAAAATATTAAAACATTTTATATTTATGATTATAAAAGGAGATATGGATATAGGTATATATTAGGAAATAGACTGCTACCATGCTCCCTAGGCTCCCACCCAACTCTTAAGTCAATCTTAGTCTACAAGCATTTATTCAGTTTCTGCTCCATGTCCTTAATGTGCTTAATAAGATTTTGATATGTCTCAAGAAGATTATTTTTCAACATGTTTTCAATTGAACAAAGTTTTATAAAGCCCAGTTGTGTGTAGAGAATGGTGGTAAACATAGGACATATGTAACTTAAGCCCAGTCCACTCTCTACCTTCAAGGAACTTACATCCTCTAATCTAATATTGCCTTAAATGAAATTTGGGGCATCTTCTCTGGAAGGAATTATTACCCTGAGGGGGCATGGGGACAAAAGGTCAGGCAAGATGGATTAAAAACAAAGAGTCTATTTATTTAGGAGTTCCACAAGGTTGTGAGAACAAAATGAAAGCTATTCATCAATATCTGTGTATGAAAAGAATATACCGAACACCAAGAGTGTGCTATAAATGTATTTTCTTTCTCCTATGGATCTGGGTATCCTGGGATATGATCATTCCCTATACACTCTTACTCTATGAAACCTTTACATAATTCTAAAGAGTAATATTTGAGTATCAGGACTTAAGGAACCATTTTTTTAGCTTCTTGATTGAATCATGGCCTATGTTCAGGGAAAACAGGGAATCTGAATAACATGGAAAAATCTATTTTAAACAAAAATCATATATTCAAGTAGGTATAAACCAGTCCTCCATTCATGTGCTTATTTTCTGTCTTACTATGGTCACCCTAAGGTTTGAAAAGTTCTGCTCTGCAGACAAAGAAACTTGCCAAGAGTAACTTTGACTAAAAACAAGAAAAGAAATAACAAAAGATGTGATTGAAGAGCATGTGCCATCAGAAAAGGCCATCATCAGCCCCAGGAGTGTATCCAGTGATGAACCATACAAACTGCAACATGGCCTGTAAAGGAGAAGTCAAGAATCTTGAGAGAAGAAGAGAATTCTCCCAAGGAAGTCTCTGTGCTCAACAGCATGTCACAAACTGAAGGTGTTAGTTTACAGTTCTTTTACATTACATTTTACAGTAGTGCTCATATACCTTGCCAAAGATGGGATATGGATCTCCAGTATTGACACCACACTTTCAGTTCCTCCATTTGGAATACAGGTAGGGAGGGATCCTTAAGAAATCATATGTTAAAATATTCTTTGACACCTACCGTGTTATAAATATATCACCAGATGTGCCTTGAGATGGTATATGTAACATGAAAAGAATTGTCGGCTACAGGAAATTTTATTTTGTTTTCAAAATATGGCAGAGATGGGGGATTGGGGGGAATCCTTAATGTAATATTCTTTGTGAAAGCATTAGATGCTTTTGTTACATTTTTATTCATATGCAACCACTTCTTAACCTGAGGAAAACTAGAACGAAATGAAGTCTAAAATATTTTGCACCAAATTGTAATTTCTCCATTAGTTTAAACTAGAAACTGGTCTGTTTTAATACATGTCTTTTAAATGCTGTATGTAGAGGAAAAGCTGCAGATCATTGGAATACATCTGTTAGATTCTAAAACTGCAGAGATACTGGGTAATAGTGGCAGTGACTGTTCTACATTAAGACTTCGTTTGGTTTATTTATTAATCTGAACAATATTTAAAAATCAAACATAGCTTTAGCTAAAATACTAAGCTGAATTAGTCATGTCCACTCACACATAACCAGAACTTCTAAAAAGATCAATTTCCAGAAGGCTTATTCTGTATGAACTATATATGTTAGGTTGTTTGATGTGCAATATGTTTTTGCATGTGGGTAGTAAAAAATAAACTTTGATGTTCCAAAGAAAATAGAAAAGGTCTACTCAGGTACTATAAATAATGTCTGGAAAATCTTGCCAGACTAGCATGGCTAACTCCCAATTGCCTGTCCTATAGTTCTTACCAACCCTTTCACCAACACGCAGTTCTGGATGGTCAGTAGTTTCCATTTATTGTTCACTTTAACCATTCTGATGCTCATTTTTGTTCTGTTTCAATATTTTGTCTTAATTTTTTAGAACAAAATCATTGTGTGTACGTAACAACCACAAGCAGACTGCAGTACATCACATATTGCCAAAAGGACTTGCAAGCAAGAAAAGTAGTTTCAATGTCCATCCCTGCTACCTCTTAGCTATGTAACCTTGGATGAGTTCTCTTTACCTCTATGCAACTTAGATTCCTTACATGCAAATGGAGAAAATAATACTTGATCTGCTTCCTTGCAAGTATTATTGTAAGAATTAAATGAGGCAGGATGGTGAAGTGGAAAAGGTTAGTAAGATGATGAAGCTTCAGAATCAGAAAATCTGGGTTCAAATCCTAAATCTGTAATTGGTGACTCTGAACTTTAGCCCATTTCACTGTCTCTTTCTAGTCCTCACTTCTCTCATTTGTAAAATGATATCTTATGACTGCCAGCAACTAAACCCCTGGATAATAAACATGTAATAGGACTGCTGTTGTTCTGAAACCTAGATTATTACATGCACCTTAACTTCCATATTATGAAGAGGATGTATCTCATGGTGAATAGTGTAGACTAAAAGTGTGAAAGATCTGAGTTCAAATGTTAACTCAAAGTTTTACCAGCTTTAAGGAAACCTAATCATTTTAAATCTCACTTTCCTGATTTTTAAAATGCGGATATTAACAGCAACTATCTCAAGGGGTTTAGTAAGGAACAAATGAGATATTAACATATAAAGGAAATATTAAAGCATTATATAAATATTAAGGGAAGGGACTAGATTGCATTTCCTTTGCAAGAGACAACTCCAAGTTGAGGAAACTCCATCTACGAATATCAGTGGCATTTTTTTTTGCTGCAGCACAGGAACACAAATAGTTTCCTAGTAAACTGAGAGGTTCAATGACCTTACCAGGGTAATATAGCCATTATATTTCAGAGGGAAATCTTGAACCCTGGACTTCCAGGATTAAAGGTCGTTATTCTGTCTCTTACCATAGACAATGCTTTTTTTCTTATATAAATGCTGGTTGTTATTATTAATACTGTGAGAATGAAGAAAAGGCTATGAGGTATAGCAAAAAGAGAATCAAGTATCTTGGCCCTAAGGAGACCTGTGCTTTCATCCTTGCTGTGTTATATGACCTTTGTTAAGGTGATAAGCTTTTCCAGGTCTCATATTCCTCACTTATTCCATGCTGAAAGTAGGATAAAAGGCTCGTAAAATACCTTTTACTTTGAATACTCTATATTCAAAGGACCCTCTGGCTCTGGCATTTTAATTTTCAGGGTCTTTACTAATTGTAATATTCTGTTTTCTAAAGTCATTTCCAGATTTGATATTCTGTGTTCCAACAGCCTATGTTCTGAGGTACTTTTTGGTTCTAATAGTCTAAGTTCTAGGGTCTGTACCATCTCTAATATTCCATGACTTTATGAGGTGTGATACATTGACTGACATATTTCTGGGCTCCTTCAGCAACCTAAGAAAGGCAAACTATTGCAGTTCAATTTCATGGTTTTGGACAATTTCTATCAATTACCAATTTAAGTTGCAGAGTAAGAGCCAATTCTCAGGAAATAAAAAATGTGGCTTTGAAGAGAGTTCGCTTTCTCCCTTGGTGGCAGCTGCTTGCTGCACAGGGCTAGGCATATTACAAGGCTCATGGAACAATATCCCTCAAAGGCAATCTGACCCTTGCAAACATATTGGTCTGATTGGCTAGACCTTGCCATGGTGCAAATCAAGAGCACTGCAGCAGAAATAAACCATTTGGGGTCTTTTGAAGCGTCAAGCACATAGGAGATAATAATGAAAACATACATCACCCGTAACCTTTGAAGCTAGCAAGGCTATTGAACACAGCAGGAATGAAATGCTTTGCCTGATGTCTCCAAAATTCTCCACCCAGCCTTACCAGGTTGTTCATCAAACAGAACTAGGCAATAGCACCCGTCTGCATATACACACATATACACAATGTAGATAAGTATATACACACATACACATATGAAATGCATTCACACAGCACCTACATGTGTATATGCATACATACATATAAACGCACATGTGTGTATATTTCACATCTGAATTATTGTGTGAAAAGCTGCTAGACCCAAGCAAACTGTTTCCTCCTTTATAAAGACTCATCTTAGTGAGTGGTAGAGCCCTTGAGCTTGGCATGAAATGATAAAAACAAAACTTATCACAGGTCAGATATGTCTTGACCTTGTGATTATGGTTAAGTGACTTTATCTCTCTGAGATTCAGCTTTTAAATTTTAAGAACTGTGATAATAATACTTACATTATCTAAGTTACAGATGACTTCTAAGGAAAATGCAATATAAAACACGGTATCTGGACTGGACTTAAAAGCCTTTAGTAAGGGGACCTTCCAGATAAGGACATGCTGTTAATGAAGATTAGCAAAATCTTTGCAACTTAAAGTCTTAAAGAAGGAAAGAGACTATCATTTATTAAATACCTATTATGTGTCAGGAATTCTCCTAAGTACTTAAAAATATTATTTCATTTGATCCTCACATCATCACTAGGAGGTACGTGCTATCATTATCCCCAAAATACAGTTGGAGAAACCAAAGCATACAGATACGAAGTGACCCACCCAGGGGTCACACAGTTAATAAATGCCTGAGGCCTAAAGCGATGAGAGTTGTGGTGAGTTACCCAGTCATATACACTTATACATGTCAGAGTCCTAGAACTCTGAGTTTCAGTGACTTGCCCAGAGTCCCATAGCCAGTATGTTTCAGAGGTGGGATCTGAACTTTCAAGCCAGCTTGTCAGCCACTGCAGCATTTCCTCTCATGTTGTAAAACAGTGGTATAGAAATGTGACTCAGAAATGCAGAACTGGAAAGAATTCCAAAGCCTCACTCTGTCTATCACCATCTTGACAAAAGCTGTCATTAAAATACATTAAAAATCAGCAACTAGGTGGCACAGTGGATAGAGTGCTGAGTTCAAATCCAGCCTCAAATACTCATTAGCTCTGTGACCATGGTCAAATCACTTAACCTCGATTGCCTCCAACCCCTCCTCCAACTCACCCCCCCCCAAATAAAATGCACAAAAGAACCTGTTAGCTACAGAACATGTTTCACAATTTGGAGGCATGTGTGACTCAGTGGAAAGTGAGTCATTGAGAAGAAAGGGAAAGTGAATCCTAGTATCATCAAAGGCACACTTTAAGATGAAAAGTTATTTTTATACATCATTTTATTGCATTAAGACAAGCCTGGGAGGTAGATAGGCAGTATAAGTGTAATGATCCTTAATTGGCAGGTAGGGAGAAATCAGTATACAGAGAAATAAAGTGAGTTGCCCAAGGCCACACAGACACAAAAGATGGAGGCAGAATGAGGATCAAAACAAAGTTTCCAAGAATAAGCCAACTGTAGGTGAAACTATAACGTACTGCCCCATACGAAACAAAGGAAAAACAAACACAATAGCAATTAAGAGTTAGTGAATATTAAAAATACATGCTCTCGTTGGAGGCACATTTAATAACCTTTAGGTACATGGTGCAAGGAAGGTTCTACCCATGTTCTAGATGTGGAAATCAAGGCATATACATATATCATGTTATTGCTGTGAGGGAATTTGGAGATCATGTTATCTAGGCCCTTTTTTCCAGATGAGGAAGTTGAGGCTCAGAGATGGAAATTGAATTGCTTTTGGTCACAGAGCCAATAAGTAGCAGAGTCAGGACTCGGGAAATAGCACTCATTCTCCTACACCATGTTGCCTCTCACAGGGGAGAAATGTCATGAGACGAACAAGAGAAGAAAAGTTTTGTTAAAAATAAACTGTTCCAAAGACTTCGGGGTGGGGGGAGGGAGAAAAAAAGAGCAATGTAATTTGCAACTTCATTTGTTTTAGTGGCAGGCGGAGAAAATGTTGGTGGTGTAGATGCATCAGAAAATCTCACACAAATTGAAGGTGACTACACATTCCATTATGCTGAACTCCCTCAGTAATGGGAAATGATTGTTAAAGACAGCTTCTAATATGTCACAGAAGCATGAAACTGTCTATGGGAACGAATACCCTCCATTATCAGTCTAGATAAGATTTCTAAAGGAGGTGAGGTCTCCAGTAATTCTCTGATCAAAGCTTCACTATTCCTATCACTGTCTTTGCAAATGCTTTCGTTAAAAGATATTAAAATACACAAATGAAGTTTTTATCTAAAGAACACATTTCACAATTTGGAGGCATGCATGAATCAGTATGAAAGTGAGTCATTAAGAAGAAAGAGAATGGGGTCAGTAAATAATGAAAGCTTCTAAAATGTATTTATTTGTATTTTTTAAAAGTATGCCTACATACAAAAATGACTCTTGGTCCTGCTGAAGGACAAATTCATTTCCAATAAAGTCTTTCCAAACAGGATACCACAAACTTACTTTTCCCTAAAAATATTAGATGGGTGACAAAGAAATGAAACTTGAATTCGGTATATCTGATTTTTATATTAAAAAATCATTTAATGGATTGAAGTGAAGGGACCCAACTCCCCTACTAATTAGCTGTGGAAGTTAAGGAACTCATTTTACTTTCCTCTTCTATACAGTAAGTCCATCTAACTACTATTCTCATAATATATCCTGAACCTATATTCACCTGTGTCATGGAGTTGAAAAGTAGAAGAATGTCACATAGATGAAGAATATGAAAAAAAAAGAGTTACTGAGTATTGGGGAGAGAGAGAGAGAGGGAGAGAGAGAGACTTTATGAAGAGAAGGAAAACAGACCAGACACTCTGAAGAACAAGAAGTTGCTTATTTTACAAAAAATAATAAAGGGAATCCAGAGGTGTTGACAAGTGAGTGATAACCCACTAAGGGTCAGAGGAAGAAGTCATTGTGGTCAATGACTCCTTGCTTAGGGTTACTGAGACAATTATTTGCCAATATAATAACAACATTGGGGAGATCTGTTGTTATCCTGGGTGTTTTCATCAGAGACATGACAGAACATGCTGAAATTTTTGGAAACAGATGGCTACTCTCTACTTCTGGTAACTCACATGGGCATAAAAGGCACTGCCAGAATGAACCTGGAAAGCATTGCCAAATATTATGAAATAATAGGCCAGAAATTGAAGACAATTGTGGCACAAGTGAAGTGCTCATCAATTGAAAACAAAAGACAAAAGTTTGTTTTGTTTTTATTTGTTTGTTTGGCTGACTTGGGGTTAGAAAAAGCCAAAGATTTTAAAGGAAGGATAGGTCCCATGCACTATAATTCATGAGCAGAAGTCGAATTAGCACAAATAAGAAGCTCTCCAGAATGATATTTTGAATACTAAGAGAAATAATGGAAGTGTGAAAAGATAATAGAGAACTGATACCAAAATATCACATTTTAATGTAAAAAAATGTTTGGGGAATTCTAGAGTATAGAATAAACTGAGATTGTCAAAGAAATCCAAGAACAACATTTTCCCCATTTGTTTCAAACTATACTGAGGAAAAGAAGAGAATCAAGAATGTATAGGCTGGTGTTTAAAACTGCATGGATTCGGGAGATTGTATGCTGTGAGAGAAAGAGCAAGAAGGACCGTGGCACTGTACATGGAGGTGGGAAGCTCTGTGTTCAAATCCTACTGAAGTCACTTACTAGCTACATGAACCTGGACAGTTTTAATATCTGTAGTTTCCTAATTTATAAAATAGGGATAATTATAACGCTTAGTTTGAAGGTTTGCTGTGAGGATCAAATGAGATAACTTAAAGAAAGCACTTTATAAACTTTAAAGTATTGTACAAATTATAATTGTAACAATAATGACATGTTCTCTGGTTTTCCTTCATGGTGGACATTCTCTTCCTCTCTGTCAACTGGCTTCCTTCAAGTTTTGATAAAAATCCCATCTTTTTCAGAAAGTCCTTTCTAACCCATCATAATTCTAAGTGTTTGTCCCCTCCTAATTGTGATGTATTTAGCATACATACATATATATGAAATACTGTTTCAACAATCCGGCTAGCAGCTTCTGTGGGGGTGTAAGATCCACCAACAACCAGCACCCAGAAAGCTGCCAACACACTGCAAAAGCACAGGTTCTTTTGATCTGCTTTAGTAAGGAAAGCTACATTAAGGGGTTGACAAGCTTACTTTAATTCAGCATACAAATATCATTCACTTAGTTCAGGGGAAAATACCAGCATCCTGAACTTCAGAGCAAAATACAAACAAATTACAAACATCAACAGATAGACCCAATACAATTCATGGTTACCAACATCTAGGTTCAGCCCGGGAGCTCTGGCCCAGAGTCACGCGCGCCACCATGGCTGTGGGTAAGAGCTCCAAAGAAGAGAAAGCCAACCCCTGGTTTTACATCTTTTTCAGGATCACACATGCAACTCACCCACGGGACCTAGAATCGTCACAGCAACTCACCCACATGACCTAGAATCGTCACAAAGAGGTGACTTAAACCCATGTGGTCTAAAAGCCTCTGCTGTTCCAGACATGTCACTCAAACTCATGTGTAAACTAGGCCCTCCACTGAGTTAGCCCCACCTTGGGCCCTACCTTAGTTACCAATCCACACTCACATAGGTTTTACACCTAATAGGGGTTTAGGCCTGGGGCTTAGCACCTAGTAGGGCTCAATGAAATACACTGAATTACTCAAAAGAAACAAAAGCCAAACTCTTCAAGGGCACTTGGTTGAACTAAGTGCTAAGAGCCCATTTTGCTTACCAACACAAATACAAGCACACATATGCATATATGTTTATATTATGTATGTTTATATGTGTGTGTGCATGTGTGTATACATGCCTGTATATATATATATATATGCATATGCATATACATATTTGCTTGCTGTTTCCTCCCCCAGCTTTGAGGAGAGGGAATTTTTTTTGCTTCTTTTGGTATCCCTTGCACTTAGCACAAGGCCTGGCTCACAGTAGATATTCAAGATATTCAATAAATGTTATTGACTATGAACATATGATGATGATGATGATAATCAATAAATAAATAGATATCATCATAATTATTATTGTTATTTCTGTTCTTTAGATATATACCTCCCCCCTTCTCTCTTGAGCTACAGTTCTATACACCAAGTGCCTTTTGAATATTTAGAACTGCATGTTCCATCGATATCTCAAATTCAACATGTTCAAGTCTACTCCTCTACTCTACTCCCCTTTCCCTCCTTCTGAACTTTTCCTATTTATATCAAAAGCACCATCATATTCCAAACCTTCCAGGTTCTTAACCTTGGGGGTCATCTTTGACTTCTTTTTCTCTCACTCCATGAATCCAATCATCTGAAAAATCTTTTATTTTTTTTTCCTCTACAGTATTTCTTCCAGACTCACTTTGTCTCAACTCAAACAACCACCATCTTACTTTATGCTCTTATCACTACCTGACTAGACTGTTCCAACAGTTTACTAACTGGTTTCTCTCACTCAGTTCTCTCCCAACTCTTATATGTCCTTCCTTCAGCTGCAAAGTGATTTTTTTAAACTTGGGTCTGATTTTGTCATGTTCCTTCTCAATAAACTTTAGTAGCTTTCTATTACCTTCATGATAATGTCTGCTGTTGCTTCGCATTTAAAGATCTTTGCAATCTGATTCCTTCCTACCTTTCCAATTTTTTTATCATATTCTGCTTCCATCTTTGTATTCTACCATTCATCCATACAGGAAGACTTTTTTTTTTCTCCCCTGTGAAGCTCCACCTCTCTTCTCATGGGCTTTTACTAGCTGATGCCTATTCCTGGAATACTCAGCTTTCTAACTCCTGAATCTTAGAATTCCTGTATCCTTTTTAAATTTAATTCAAGGGCCATTTGCTTCAGGAGAATTATCCTTGTCTTCCAGATGTTTTAGTACAATCTCTTCCAAGTTTACCTTCTATCTACTTCATTTATTTTCTATGTCCGGATTTATAAGTATTGCCCCTGCCCATTAGGATGTAAGGTCTTTGAGGGCAGGGACTATTTTGTTTTTTCTTTCTACCAATAGTGCTTATTTATAATACTTGGCAACAGTAAATATTAAACACATTTTTGCTGACTGATTGATGGATAATATCTTCCATATATTCCTTCTTCTCTAAGCATTTCTCATTGGAATATGTTGTAGACAGTACTCCTTGGTCCACCTGATTTCTTTGGATGATCTATGATTGTGTTAACATGTGATCTAAAACCACAAAAAATCATATTTTGTGAGAGAAGGGGCACAGGGGAATGGATAGCTATGATTTTATTTGGATTATATCTCTGGTACAGGGAGTTCCTGATGAGGAAACTGTTACCAGCACAATCCACCACTCTTCTGCAATTCATAATCTAAAAAAAATGCCTAGGGACAAAGATAAAATAAGTAGGTTTTCCAGAGTCATATATACAATCTGTGATAAAAAAGGAATTTGATTCTAGGTTTTCTTAAATTCATGTTAACCATTCTCTCTGTTACATGATACTGCCTATATAGAAGATGGTAATATCAGCACCTAAAAATACCATTAATTCGTTAGAGATGTTCATGTCGAATAACATCAGATTCTTCAGAGATACATGTAAAGACATGTTTATGTGTAAAAAATCCATTTCACAAACTAAAGAGACATAATTAAATCATAATAGTTAGCATTAATATAGCTCCCACTATGTGCTATACACTGTTGTAAGTGCTTTGCAAACATTATTTTATTTGATCCTTACAGCTGTCCTGGAAGGTAGATTCTGTAATTATCCTCATGTTGCAAGTTGAGAAAACCAAGGCAGATAGAACTTAAGTAACTTACCAGGATCACACAGCTAGTTAAATGTCTGATGAAACTTGGGAATTCAAGTTTTCCTGACTTTGGGCACAGTTTTTACAGAAATGGACTGACAGATTTGATGATCAGAAAACTGAATATGAATCAACAATTAAATAGCAAAGTCAAACAAACTGATGCAGTTTTGGGGTCACATTAAAAAAGCACAACATCCAGCAAAATGGAGTTGATTGGCCTGCTGTATTCTGCGCAACTCAGATCACATATGAAATATTATGTTTAATTGTTGACAACACATGAGAAGAAGTACATAGACAAAATGCAGAACATTCATAGAAGGATAGCCAGAATTCTAATGAGTCTCATTCATGGCCTTTGATGACTAGTTGAAGGAACTGGTGATTTTTTTTTACACTGGGGAAGAAAAGATGAATGGGGGAGGGGAAGGGAGGCATCATAACTCTCTCCAGACATTTTCAAGTTTGTATATAGTAGGATTAGACTTGTACTATTTGGTACCGGAAAGCAGGCAAAGAAAGATTGTAAAGTTACAAAGAATTATTTATTAGATTAGAATATTAGAAGAGATAATTAGAAGAGATAAAAATCCTAACAAAGTTATCCAAAAGTAGGAGAGGGTACTTCAAAAGACAGTGGGTTTCTCTTTCTAGAGGTGATACAGTATGGGTTGGACAACTACTTGTTACTAGCACATTAGTGGAGATTCCTTTTCTAGTATGGCTTTGATTGAAGGTCATTGAGGTCTCTTTCATTTCTTAAGGATTTTGAATTTCTTTTTTCCCTTTTGTAAAAAGTAAATGATTATTAGTTATCTACTCGAACACACTATGAATCCATGGTAATATTACTGGCTAAATCATTAACAACACTCTCTTTTTAATGTATTACCTTAGAAGCCATATAGTCACCCATTTTCATTTCTGTCTTGTTCTGTTCCAGTGAAGAAACAAGAATTTTCAAAAGCCCTCTGTGAGGAGAAATGCTTCAAGTCTTTATTTCCCTACTGGGGCTATTAAAATGTGTTCAATAAACAAATGTCCCTGATGTCTCTTCTGTATTTGTAGCCTATTTCCCCTCTCACTTTCCCGTCACCTCCCAGCTATCCCCTACCATTTTACAAGGCATATTGAAAATAGTTACAATCCTGTGAACTTTGAAAGGTCAGAATGATGAGCTCTCCAAGGTGCATAAGCCAGAAGTCCATGCTGGGAATTCTCAGAAAACCATGTAGTGAAAAGCAAAAGAGTGAGATACCTGCATTATCCAGCCCAGCTATAGCTAAGATGTGTACTCATTCCCACAGCGATGTCTCACCTAGAAGACAATTTGGTAGGGCAAATATTATGCAGAAACTGTTTTAACTTTGAGCCCAATCTCTCTAGAACCCAGGGTAATAAAAAGAAGAGTATGTCCCCAAGAGTGCAGGAGAGGGATATTTATATTTCTCTTCTTTGTAAATATCCTTTTGCAAAAGCTGAGCCAATGTCATCTGGTCTAACCTCTCTTCCAGTATATATTGCTTTCTAAAATACTTTGTCTTGATTATATTAATTCATTTTCTTATTGAATGATTCCAACAACAGCAAGTTCATATCCATCCCATAATTAAGTCAATTCTAATTTTTGAAGGTTATTTCTTATATTGAACAACAAATCTGCCTTTTCATAATTTTTAACAAAGGAATATAATCTTGATATCAACACAGAGGGAGTATGTTCCATCTTTTGCATGACCTGAAAACAGTAGCCATAAGCCCTCTTCCTCTTTTCTACCAATAGGCATGAAGAATCCCAGTTCCTTGAGTCTTTATTGAAGGTGGTCAAACAACCTTTCTATTTTGATTGCCCTTCTCCAAGGAAAGTATATTTTGAATGGCTGCTTTAAAATGTATTGCCCAGAATTGGTCATAATAGGCTATATCTGGTCTAGTTTCAGTGGACCATATTTGTGCAATAATTCTCATTATCTAAATGCTTTACTTGAATTCACGAAGCCCAAGAATATCAACCTTTTTAGTCATATGATAAACATATCAACAGTGTGATATGTTTAAACAAGGGATATTTAGATAGGAGAAGACTTAGATGGGATCATAAGACAGCTGTCATATGGGACAATGCTAAGAATTGCTCTGCCTGGCCATAGAGAACAGAACTAAAAACAATGCTTAGAAAAATTAAAAGAGGAAAATTTAGACTTAATGCAAAAGACTGCTTCCTAGAAGGAGGAGCTCTTTAGTAGTAAAATGCTTTAGGAGGTCATTGGTTCACATGGAGGTCATCAGAAAAATAGGTTGGACATCTTCTATTAAGATATGTTATAAAGGCAATAGTTATTCAGGAGTCAGTTTAGCCGTAAATTTGTATACATTAGATGCACATTGTAATTCTTTCTTCTTTATCTAACATTATGCCTTTTTATTTACTTCTTAAAAAAATACTCGTTTACTGAATAAAGCTAGATATACATTAAAAAGAATGGTAAATGACATTGCTGTTGGGTCCTTAATTTAGGGTCTGCTCAGATACATAGATAGAGAGATATGATTGCTAAGATACTGTCATAATGGAAAGATTGTACTAGGTGAGGAAATTCAATCATTATTTCTGATCCTTCCTCATACAGATTAACAATTGTGTTTTTAAACCATAGTCCAGGTTTTTTTTTTAACTGTTATTGTGAGAGAGAGAGAGAGAGAGAGAGAGAGAGAGAGAGAGAGAGAGAGAGAGAGGGAGGGAGGGAGAGAGAGAGATGTTTAGATGGCTTTCCAAATAATCAGTTTCCTTTATAATCATTTATGTTAATTTTGTTTAAGGCATGATTTTGAGGAAGGTTCCAGGATGATTATGATGTTCGTGACCCACAAAATAGTAAAGAACAAAGCCGGAGGGAGAGTCAAGATAGCGGAGGGAAGCCAGGAAATTGCCTGGGCTCTCCGCAGTTTCCCTCAGAAACAATGGTAAATCAAGCCTCTAAAATTATTCTGGAGTGACATAACTAACAAAAAGATGGAATGAAACAATTTTCCATCCCATAATAACCTAGAAGGACTTCAGGAAAGTTTTTTTTTCCTCACTTGGCTAAAATGGGAGCGCAGTCCAGCACAGGTGGTATCTGGGAAACCCAGCAGGAGGCTCTTAGGCACAGCATAAATCAGCAACCCAGACCTAACAGTCCAGGTTCAGCAGCCCACTGGCACAACAAGCCAGCAAAGAGGCCTCCAGCCCCAATACAGCAGGTAAACTATGAGCCCTGGAACCCAGGACACAATAGCAATGGATAAGCTGGGCTACCCTAGCACAGTAGGCAAGCCACCAATCCTGGAGGCACCGGTGCAGAAAGTGAGGGACCAGGCCCCTGGAACCCAGTGCAAGAAGGTTGGAATAGTGCTCCCTCTACTCCACGAGCAGAGCTCAAACTTAAAAATGAGCAAAAAGCCAAAAAAGAGCCCTGGTAATAGAAAGCTATGATGGTAACAGGGAAGATCAAAACACAAACTCTGCAGAGGCCAATAATGTTAAAATAACTTCATGTGAAGCCTCAAAGGAGATTATAAATTGGCCTCAAGCCCAGTAAATCCTCTTGAAAAAGCTCAAAAAGATTAAAAATCAAGTAAGAGAGCTAGAAGGCAAAATGGAGAAAGAAGTGAGAGCTAGGCAGGAGAATTATGAAAAAAAAGTCAACAACTTGGGGGAAACAAAAGCATAGCAATTTACTGAAGAAAACAACTCTTAAAAAGTAGAATTGGCCAAGTGGATAAAGAGGTACAACAGTTAGCTCAAGAAAATATTTCCTAAAAAGTTAGATTGATCAAGTGAAAGTTAATTTCTCTATGAGACATTAAGAATCAGTCAAACAGATGAAAATGGAAGAAAATAGAAGAAAATGTAAAATACTTCATTGGAAAAACCACTGACCTGGAAAATAGATTCAGGGGAAATAATAAAAGAATTATTGTACTACCTGAAAACCATCATAAAAAAGTCTGGATGGCACCTTTCTAGAAGTCATCAAGGAAAACTGATATCCTAGAACTAGAGAGTAAAGTAGTCATTGAAAGAATCCACTGATCACCTTCTGATTCAGAATCAAAACTCAAAGGTGTATTGTAGCCACATTCCAGAATTACCAGGTAAAGGAAAAAATACTGCAGGCAGTCAGAAAGAAATGATTCAAATATCAAGGAGCCACAGCTCGAATTACACAGGGCTTAGCAGCTTCCATATTAAAGGATCACAAGGCTTGGTATATGATATTCTGGAAGGCAAAGGAGCTTAGATTATAACAATGAATCAACTACCCAGCAAAGTTGAGTATAATTTTTCAGGAGAAATTATGGATATTCAATCAAATAAGGGACTTTCAAACTTTCCTGATAAAAACACCAGGGCTGAACATAAAATAAAACTGATCTTTAAATAGAAGACTCCAGAGAATCATAAAAAGGTAAACAAGAAAGTAAAAACAACAACATGGTATTCAATAAGGTTGAACTCTTTAAACTCTTTAAATCTTAAAATCTTTAAAACTACAGGAAGATAGTAAGTATAACTTTTGACACTTGGAACTATTTTTAGGGCAGTTAGAAGGGGTATACATAGACATGTATAAGGGGTACAAGTATAAGCTGACTTTAAGGTGATGATATAAAACAAATTAAGAGGTGAATGAAAGGATAGTATTGGGAGATGAGGAAAGGGAAGACAAAATACCATATATTACAACACATAAAGAGGCAGAAAAGATCAATTACAGTAAAGGGAAAGAAGGGAGGAGACAAACATTGTTTGAACATTACTCATTAGATGTGGCTCAAAAACTAAGTAACATATACACTCAGCTGGGTAGATAAATCTATCTTACTTTATAAAGAAATGGGAGAGGAAAGGAGAAAGAAAAGGGAGGTGGGACTAAGAAGTGAGGGCAGATCTACCAAATTCCTTTTATGAGGCAAATATGGTGCTGATTCCTAAACCAGGAAGAGCCAAAACCCAGAAAGAAAATTATAGACCGCTTTGCCTAAAGAATGTTGATGAAAAATTTTAAATAGAATATTAGCAAAGATATTACAACAATTTATCACTAGGATAATGCACTATGAGTAGGTCAGATTTATACCAGGAATGCAGGGCTAGTTCAATATTAGGAAAATATTAGCGCAATTGGCCATATCAGTAACAAAACTAACAGAATTCATATGATTATCTCAATAGATGCAGAAATTTTTTTTGAAAAAAAAACACTAATAGGAATGAAGCTATTATTCTTTGTAAATGATATGATGGTATACTTAGAGAGACCTAGAAAATCAACTCAAAAAATCTACTTGAAATAATTAACAACTTTAGTAAAGTTGGAGCATATAAAACAAACTCACATAATTCATTGGCATCTAAATATATTACCATCAAAGATCAGCAAGAAGAGATAGAAAGAAAAATCCCTTTTACAATAACTATAGACAGTATAAAATATTTAGGAGTCCACTTGCCAAGAAAACCCACCAGTATAATTATGCATATATATGTGTGTGTGTGTGTGTGTATACATACATATGTGTGTGTGTATATACATACCTACACACACACACACACACACACACACACACACACACACACACATATATATATATATTATATGAACAAAATTACAAAACACTTTTCACACTAATAAAGTCAGATACAAACATTTGGAAAAAATATCAGCTGCTCATGAGTAAGAAAACTAAGAGAGCAAGGAATGGTTTACCTGTCAGAAGTATGGAGAAGGGAAGAAATTTTGACCAAATAAGAAATAGGAGATAACATTATGAAATGCAAAATGGATAATTCTGATTATATTAAAACAAGGTTTTTGCACAAATGAAACCAAAGCAAGCAAAATTCAAAAGGAATTAGAAAGATATGAAACACTTTCTTTTTTGAATTATTTATTTATTTAATATATTTAGTTTTCAGCATTGATTTTCACAAGAGTTTGAATTACAAATTTTCTCCCCATTTCTACCCTCCTCCCCACTCCAAGATGTGATATATTATGGTTGCCCTGTTTCCCAGTCAGCCCTCCCTTCTGTTAACCCACTCCCCTCCATTCCCTTTTCCCTTACTTTCTTTTAGGGCAAGACAGATTTTTATGCCCTATTGCCTGTATATCTTATTTCCTAGTTGCATATAAAAACTCTTTGAACATCTTTTTTTAAAACTTTGAGTTCCAAATTCTCTCCTCTCTTCCATCCCCACCCACCCTCCCTAAGAAGGCAAGCAATTCAACATAGGCCACATGAGTGTCATTAGGTAAAACCCTTCCACAGTACTCATGTTGTGAAAGACTAATTATATTTTGCTCCTTCCTATCCTATGCCCCTTTATTCAATTTTCTCCCTTGACCCTTTCCCTTTTCAAAAGTGTTTGTTTTTGATTATCTCCTCCCCCTATCTGCCCTGCCTTCTATCATCCCCCCTTTTTATCTCCTTCCTCCTTCTTTCCTGTGGGGTAAGATATCCAATTGAGTGTGTTTATTATTCCCTCCTCAGGTCAATCCCAATGAGAGCAAGATTCACTCATTCCCCCTCACCTGCCCCCTCTTCCCTTCCTACAGAACTGCTTTTTCTTGCCACTTTTATGTGATATAATTGACCCCATTCTGTCTTTCCCTTTCTCCCTCTCTCAATATATTCCTCTCTCATCCCTTAATTTGATTTTATTTTTTTAGATATCATTCTTTCATATTCTACTCACCCTATGCCCTCTGTCTCTCTATATATGTATATTCCCTTCACTACCCTAATATTGAGGTCTCATGAACTATACACATCATCTTTCCATGTAGGAATTTAAAAAAAAAACAGTTCAACTTTAGTAAGTCCCTTGCAATTTCTTTTTCTTGTTCTTTTTCTTGATTACCTTTTCATGCTTCTCTTGATTCTTATATTTGAAAGTCAAATTTTCTATTCAGCTCTAGTCTTTTCACTGAGAAAGCTTGAAAATCCATATTTTGCCTTGGAGCATGACACTCAGTTTTGCTGGGTAGGTGATTCTCGGTTTTAACCCTACATCCATTGACCTCCGGAATATCGTATTCCAAGCCCTTCAATCCCTTAATGTAGAAGCTGCTAGATCTTGGATTATTTTGATCATGTTTCCACAGTACTCAAATTGTTTCTTTCTGGCTGCTTGCAGTATTTTCTCTTGGAGCTCTGGAATTTGGTAACAATATTCCTAGGAGTTTTCTTTTTGGGATCTTTTTCAGGAGGCAATCAGTGGATTCTTCCATTTCTATTTTACAGTCTGGTTCTAGAATATCAGGGCAGTTCTCCTTGATAATTACTTGAAAGATGATATCTAGGCTCTTTTTTTTTTTGATCATGGCTTTCAGGTAGTCCAATAATTTTTAAATTATCTCTCCTGGATCTATTCTCCAGCACAGTGGTTTTTCCAATGAGATATTTCACATTGTATTCCATTTTTTCATTCCTTTGGTCCTGTTTTACAATATCTTGATTTCTCATAAAGTCACTAGCTTCCACTTACTCCAATCTAATTTTTAAGGTGGGATTTTCTTCAGTGGTCTTTTGGACCTCCTTTTTCATTTGGCCAACTCTGCTTTTCAAGGCATTCTTCTCCTCATTGGCTTTCTGGAGCTCTTTTGCCATTTGAGTTAGTCTATTTTTAAGGTGTTATTTTCTTCAGTAATTTTGTGTCTCCTTTAGCCAGTCATTGACTTGTTTTTTACTGTTTTCTTGCATTATTCTCATTTCTCTTCCCAACTTTTCCTCTACTTCTCTTACTTGCATTTCCAAATCCTTTTCAAGCTCTTCCATGGGCTGAGACCAGTTCATGTTTTCTCTTGGAGGCTTTTGATGTAGGCTCCTTGACTTTGTTGACTTCTTCTGGCTGCCTGTTTTGGTCTTCTTTGTCACCAAAGAAAGATTCCAAAGTCTGAGTCTGAATCTGAGTCCATTTTCACTGCCTGGCCATGTTCCCAGCCAACTTACTTGACCCTTGAGTTTTCTGTTGGGGTATGACTGCTTGTAGAGTATAGAGCACTTTGTCTCAAGCTTGAGGGGCTGTGCTGTTGTTTTCAGAGCTACACAGCAAGCTCTGCCACACCAGCCCTACTCCTCCCCCAAGAACTGCCAACCTGGAACGTGACTCAGATCTAAGCTGGCTCTGCACTCCTGCTCTGATGTGCCACTTAATTTCTCCCACCAGGTGGGCCTGGGATCAGAAGCAACTGCAGCTGTAGTTGTGTAGCTGCACCACCTCTGCTGTCCCCAGGGTGGTAGCCAAAACTTTTAACTCCTTTCTCTCTGTCCCCGCAGTTCTTCCCATTAACCTTCTCTGTTGTCTTTTGTGTTTGTGAGTTGAGAAGTCTGGTAACTGCCACAGCTCACTGATTCAGGGCGCTAGGGCCTGTTCTGCCCAGCTCTCTCTCTGGTTGGTCTGTGCAACCCATGCTGGGCTCTGCTCCACTCTGCTCCCAGGTCTGTGTGATAGACCTTACCCCATGACCATCCAGGCTTTCCTGGGCTGGACCCCTGCTGCCCTCTGCTATTTCGTGGGTTCTGTAGTTCTAGAATTTGTTCAGAACCATTTTTATAGGTGTTTGGAGGGACCTTGTTGGGAGCTTATACAAGTCCCTGCTTTCCAGCTGCCATCTTGGCTCCGCCCCCCAATATGAAACACTTTTTACAATCAGTGTCTCTGATAAAGGCCTCATTTCTAAAACATATAGAGAACTGCATCAGGTTCATAAGAATATAAGTCATTCTCCAATTGATAAATGGTCAAAGGATATGAACAGACAGTTTTCAGATGAAGAAATTTAATTATGTATAGTCATATGAAAAAAATGCTCTAAATCACTATTGATTAGAGAAATACAAATTAAAACACTTCTGAGGCACCACCTCACACCTATCAGATTGTCTAATATGACAGAAAAATAAAATGATAATTGTTGGAGATGTGGGAAATTTGGAACACTATTGTACTGCTGGTGGACTTGTGAACTACTCCAAGGATTCTGGAGAGTAATTTGGAATTATGCCCCAAGGTCAATAAAACTGAACATACCCTTTTATCCAGCAATACGACTACTAGATCTGTATCCCAAAGAGGTCATAAAAAAGGGAAAGGACCTACACATGCAAAAGTATGTAAGGCTTCTTTTTGTGGTGGTGAAGAGTTGGACATTGTGGGGATGCCCATCATTTGGGGAATGGCTGAACAAGTCATGGTATATAAATGTAATGACATACTATTGCAATACAAGGAATGATGAGCCAGCAGATTTCAGAAAAACCTGGAAAGACTTACATAAACTCATGCTGAGTAAAGTGAGCAGAACTAGGAGAACATGGTACACAGTAATAGCAACATTGTGTGATGATCAACATTGATTGATTTAGTTCTTAGCAATACAATGATCCAAGACTATTCCAGAGTACTCTTGATGGAAAATGCTATCCACATCCAGAGAAAGCAGTCTAAATGCAGATAGAAGCATACAATTTTCACTGTTTTCTTGCAGCCTTTCCCTGTTGTTCTGATTCTTCTTTCACAACATGACTAATGTGGAAATATGTTTACATGATTGCACATGTATAACCTATGTCAGATTGATTGATATCTTGAGGTAGTGGATTTCAGGGAGGGAGGGAGAGAGGGAGCAAACATTTGAAACTCAAAATCTTATAAAAATGAATGTTGAAAACTATCTTGATATGTAATTCGAAAAAAATGTTATTTACCAAATTTATTTTAAAGTAGTTAAGTATATCTTCTTTAGGCTTTACCTTTCACAAAATGTTTTCTTTAGAACAAACCAATGAGGAAGATAGGTGAAGAATAATTATCCCCAACCTGCAGATGAGAAAACTGAGCTTTAGAGAGATTAAATGATCTTTATATAATCACATAGATATAAATTATTCAGACCTAGGATTTGAACCTCAAGCTTCTGATGTTAAGCCTAACATTCTTTCTTCTGTTACTGACCAACCTCATATAGCATTTTATAATGAAGATAATGGTGATGATGAAGGCAAAAATGAAGAAAATAATATTTAATATCTCCATGATATTTAGTAAATAGCTGGCACATGTGCTGGATCACTGGACATGGAGCAAGAAAGACTGGAATTGATATACGGTGTCAGACACCTGCTGACTATGAGACCCTGCAGATATCACTTAACTCAGCCTCAGTTTACTCGCTTTGCAAAACTTAGTGTTATATAAATTATGTTATTTTTCTATTATTAGTATCATTATTAATAGTAGCAGTAATAGTTGTAGTAGCACATTTATAGTAGTTTGGCTTTAAATCTTTACATATGATTGTTTCAACAAATTTCATAAACATGAAATGGAAAGTACATAGATTCTAAATTTTCAATGATGAAATAATCCTTTAGATTAAAGCATTATTTAAAAATAATATGTGATAAATAAAGGATATTCCTTTTTCTACAAGTACAAAATAACAGAATTTAAATGATATTTTAATGACGGTCAATGTTTGATTTATAGCAAAGAATTAAAACAATAGTACCCATCTACCCTTCAATTTTTCAGCTAATCTTTGGTTCAGGTGACAACATTACAGAAAGTAATTCAGATCCTGATGGCCTTATTCATTGTGTGAAAAAGATTATATCTCTTTTGAGCCTCAATGGGCATATGGTGTAGAAGAAAGTAGAAGATACTTTGTGCATTTCTGAAAATAACACTGTACCTTAGAGAAATATAAACCTGGAGGAAAATGATAGGAGTCTAATGAGAATGTGGCCTCATTGCTTTATTGTTTTTAATGACTTTATTTTCCTAACACTCATTAAAATCCAAAATTTATAGGTAGAAAAGTAGATTTGGGGGTGATTTTTCATTTTATTTTGGAAACTTAGGCCAAAGTACAGCATATATTCATTGACATTTATTAATAGAAACTAGTGTTTATAGTCCTGTTGTTCCAGTAGATTCTGCAGATATGAGCTAGTTTTATTTTTTTTCTCCTCTTTTTGCAGTAAGGGAAGCCTGAGGCATTTCACGGTGGAGAAGCTTTAGGCAAGCCCAAGGCCCAGTTTTCTTGGTATCTTCTAAAATAAGGGAGCTGAGAGTGGAAGCTGACAGCTTCATAAAGAAGGGAGGGCTTTGCTAATCATCTTCTCTATTTTCCCCTGGTTCAGACACAACACATTTAGCAAGTAGGATTCTTGTCCTGAGAACAGACAGCACCTGTGATCTGTTGGTCAGACATTGAGATCAACTCAATCAACTTAACAACATGGAGAACAGTGATTCTAGCTAAAGCAGAGGACCATAGATTAAGCATCCTGAATAATTTTCTCTGATTCAGAGGATGTTTGTGGGGGAAAATGGAATAAATTCCAGCCTTTTGAAGTGTCTCATTTTGCAAATGAGGAAACAGACTCAGAAAGGGTTAGTGACTCTCCCAGGATCACAGAGTACCTTTGGAATAAGCTTCTCATGTATCCAAAGCATTTAATAGTCAAATATGAGGAATGAATAATAACTTTAGAAATTTGACATAGCTTCTGCCACAGTCCTTGGGCTTATTCCTTTCATAGCCATTTTCTTTAGTTAGAGCTCTTTTCATTTCTACCTCAAATTACACTATCCTATTATGTCAATTAAAAAAGTAATTTCTATTGTTTGTAAATTATTTTTTGATTCCCCTCTAATTTTCAGGTACAAAACAGCTACCCTTTAGGTCTTTTATCTTCAAAGTTGAATCCAAGTTCACAAGGGATCATGACATAACCCAATGAGATGAGTGAGCAACCAGTTGAGGCTGAGAAGATAGATCATGTTACAGACTCCCACAAACAACAATTTCAGGCTTGTCTCCAACATAAACACACCATCCTTTTAACTTTAAACTTCCAAATTGCCCTTTTCTGCTCCCACATACCTCTGGGGGATGCTCCCATACAAAGGGGCCTTATGTGACCTTTTGCGGGCCTCTAATGAATTATATAATCATCTCAACTTAAGAAGATGCAGCAGAACTTGCTTCAAGTGCTGTTGGGGGGAAGAAAACAAAAGTAAGGTACCTACATTCTGCCTCTGGCTTGAAAGCCTCTTGCATGGATCTATAGTGGTGGCCACTGAGTAATCAATCTTTTATTTTTTTTTCCTGGGATAAAATGAATGTCACAGAATATGCAAATAAGGATGGTGTTGCAAACTGCATTAGAAATCTCATTACATTATTCTTCTCCCTCTCTTGTTCTCTATAAATCCCTTTTCAGAATGTTTTTATTCCCATCCAGGGTATCATCACTCTTCTAGGCACCAAAGTTCAGAAACTCAGATTCATTGTATTCTTCATTCTCATTCCATATATGAAATAGCCAAGGCTGGTCATTTCCTTTTCTACAACATCTGTCACATCTTCACCCTTTTCTTTACTCAAATAGCCACTGTAACACTTCAGGCCTTTCTCATTCCCTGCCTGAATTATTTCAATAGCCTCCTAATTGGCCTCCTTTCCTCTAGTCTCTTCTTTCTTTAATTCATCTTACAAATAGCTGTCAAAGTGATTTTCTAAAGTACAAGTCTGAGCATATCACTACCCTAGTCAATAAAACCTTGTGGCTCCCTAGTGATGCTGGAACCAAATATTATTTCATCTTCATCTCATCCTTTCAAAATTTATGTTTTTCAGGTTTTATTACCCAAAAAGTACACTACAAAATTAATAAAGATCAAATTTGCATATGTCAGCTACAAAGCTACTTTTTAATTTTTATTTTTGTTCACTACTAGGGGTGCTCAATCAAGGTGTTATGTAATCACAACTCTATATGATAATGATGAACAGACATTGTTGGAGTTTATATCAATAAAATCATAAATGAAATCTTGGCTTGAGAAATTAATCTCTAGTTTAATAAAAGCTCCAAAGTTTCAGGATATTAGAAATATCTCTAATTGGGAGCTAAAGATAAAGGTCAGGTTTAGGGATTTTCAGTCAAATGAAATGATGACAGCATAACAATCTGAACACTGTTACTTCAGATAGGCTTCTCTACCCTCCCTCCCACCATCCTTCACCTTCTTAAACAAATTGAATATGTTTATTGAAGATGGGGAAATTATAGACAACAAATGAAGTCTTTGGATAACAACTACAATAAGAACCACTAACTTTTTTCTTGTCATTAATAAATAGAATTATACTCTGATTTAATTCCCTCTTCCCTTTCACTGTATGAATCAAGAATTTCCAGACTCAAAAATGAACTAAATATATTGAAGATTGCCAGAACTATGAGGGACTTTGAATATAAAATTTATGTGCTAGAAGGGACCTCAAAACAAAAAACTCTAGAACTGGAAGTCTTAGAACAGAGAATGTCATAGCTAGAAGCTGGAAGACCCTTTTAGAATATGGTCTTTAAAACAGAAAGTCAGTGTTCAGATTGTAAAATTCCTCTTATACTTTCAATTCTGGTATTCTTTGATTCTATGTGTGAAGGGAATGGAAGGGAAGGAAAGGAAAGAAAAGGGAAGAGGAGGAAACAAGAGGGGAAGGGAGGGTAAGAGAAGGAAGGGAAGATATTGTTTCAAATCTGTAACCGAAAGGAAGGGAAGGGGAGGCAGAGCAAAGATGGCAGTGTGAAAACAGGGACTTGCTTGAGCTCTCCACCAAATCCCTCCAAACACCTGTAAAAATGACCCTAAACAAATTTTAGAGCTACAGAACCCATGAAATAACAGAGTGAAACAAGTCTCCAGCCTAAGACGGCCTGTATGGTTGCTGGGAAGGGTCTATCTTACTGTGCTAGGAGCAGAGTACAGCACAGGGTGAGCTGTAGCAGGACACACCAGGCTAGAGCAGATAGAGTGGAGCAGGTCTCAGGGCACTGAATTGCTGGCAGCTGTGGTGATTACTAGACTTCTCAACCTACAAAACACCAAAGACAATACAGCAAGTCAGGGGGAAAACTAGTGGATCGAGGTGAGAGTAGGGCATGGTCTGGCCCCAGACCCGGGGCATAGAGGTGGCTGCAGCAGAAGCAGGAGATGCAGCTGATTCTGGAGCTCCAGGATCACAGATGATGGTGGGGGGAATCAAGCGGCTGATCAGAGTGGGAGTGCAAGGATCTCCTTATTGACTCTGAGGCAGAGTTCTCTTCCTTTGCCCTGCTTGGATCTGGGTTGCAGTTCTGGTTGGCTGTCCTTGGGGGAGGAGAAGAGCTGGTGTGGCATAACTTATGATGTCTCTGGAGAAGGAGTCCTCCTGGTAGTTACCTGGCAGAAAGGAGTGATTGCACCCTCAGGCTGGAGCACAGGCCAGGAGAGGAGTATCATACCACCTCAGAATAGAAGTAGCTCTAAAAACAGCAGTGCCAAACCCCTGAAGCTTGGGACAGAGCACTCTCTACTCTGGAAACAGTAATACCCTGACAAAGAGCTCAAAAGTGAAGTAATTGACTGAGAAAATGAGCAGGCAGTGTAAAAGGACTCAGAATATAAAAATCTTTTTTTTTTTTGGGTGACAAAGAAGATCAAAACATACAACCAGAAGAAGTCAATAAAGTCAAAGAGACTACATCAAAAGCCTCCGAGAAAAGTTTGAATCAGTCTCAGACCATTGAAGAGCTCAAAGAGGATTTGGAAAATCAAGGAAGAGGAGGAGAGGAAAAATTCAGAAGAGAAATGAGAGTAATACAACAAAATCATGAAAAAAGAGTCAACTACTTGCTAAAGGAGACCCCAAAATACTGAAGAAAATACCTTAAAAATAGACTAATCCAAATGGCAAAAGAGCTCCAAAAAGCCAATGAGGAGAAGAATGCCTTGAAAGGTAGAAGTAGCCAAATGGCAAAGGAGGTCCAAAAGACTACTGAAGAAAATACTAACTTAAAAATTAGAATGCAGCAAGTTGAAGCTAGTGACTTTATTAGAAATTGAAAAATTATTAAACAGAACCAAAGAAATGAAAAAAAATGCAAGACAATGTGAAATATCTCATTGGAAGAGCCACTGACCTGGAGAATAGATACAGGAGAGATAATTTAAAAATTACTGGACTACCTGAAAGCCATGATCAAAAAAGGAGCCTAGACATCATCTTTCAAGAAATTATCAAGGAAAACTACCCTGATATTCTAGAGCCAGAGGGTAAAATAGAAATTGGAAAAGTCTACCAATCACCTCTTGAAAAAAGATCCCAAAAGGAAAACTCCTAGGAATATTGTAGTGAAATTCCAGAGTTCCCAGGTCAAGAAGAAAATATTGCAATCAACCAGGAAGAAAGAATTCTATTATTGTGGAAACACAATCAGGATTACTCAAGATATAGCAGCTTCTGCAATAAGGGCTCAAAGTTCCTGGAATATAATTTTCTGGAGGTCAAAGGAGTTAGGATCAAAACAAAGAATCACCTACCCAGAAAAACTGAGTATAATACTTCAGAGCAAAATATGGATTTTCAATGAAATAGAGGACTTTCAACATTTCTGATGAAATTACCAGAGCCCAGTAGAAAATCTGGCTTTCAAATACAAGAATGAAGAAAAGTATGAAAAGGTAAATGGGAAAGCGAAATCATAAGGGACTTAATACATTTGAACTACTTACATTCCTACATGGAAAAATGATATTTTTAACTCATGAGACCTTTCTCAGTGTTAGAGTAGTTGAAGAGAATATACATACACACATACATATATATACATAGATATGGATATGGATATGGACATAGACATAGATATAGATATAGACAGATGGCATGGGGTGAATTGAATATGAAGGGATGATATCTAAAAAATATAATTAAGGGATGAGAGAGGAATATAATGGGAGTAGGAGAAAGGGAGAGAAAGAAGGGGTAAATTATCTCACATAAATGTGGCAACAAAGAGCTGTTATAGTGGAAGGGAAGAGGGGGTAATTGAAAAAGAATGAGTGAACGTTGCTCTTATTGGATTTGGCTTGAGGAGGGAATAACATACACACTTAATTGGCTATCTTACCCTACAGGAAAGTAGCAGGGAAGGGGATAAGAGCGGGGGGTGATAGAAGGGAAGGCAGACTGGTGGAGGAGGTAGCCAAAAGCAAACACTTTTGAAAAGGGACAGGGTCAAAGCAGAAAACTGAATAAATGGGTACAGGATAGGGTGGAGGGAAATATAGTAAGTCTTTCACAACATGACTACTATGGAAGTGTTTTGCATAATGATACATGTATAACTTATATTGAATTGCTTGCCTTCTCAAGGAGGGTGGGTAGGGAGGGAATAAGGGAGAGAATTTGGAACTCAAAGTTCTACAAACAAATTTTTAATTAAAACAAAGTTTTTACATGCAACTGAGAAATAATATATAAAGGTAATGGAGTATAGAAATCCATCTTGTCCTACAAGAAAGTAAGGGGAAAGGGAATAATGGGGGGGAGGGAGTGGTGATAGAAGGGTGGGCAGACTGGGGAAAGGGGCAATCAGAATATATGTCATCTTGGTGTGGGGGAAGGGTAGAAATGGCGAGAAAATGTGTAACTCAAAATCTCATGGAAATGAATGTTAAAAACTAAAAATAAATTAAAAATAAAGATTGGGAAAAACAATTGAAAGAAAACTTGGCAAAAAACAAATTCAAGAATGCACACTTAAGGCAAACATTATATTTCTTAGGGATAGTCCTATATATGCCACATTAGAACTCATAAAGATTTCTTCAAGTAATATACATTATTGGAGTTAATGGGTTTAGAACAAATCCTCAGTTTAAATGTCAGGGGGAAATGTAAATTTTTTAACAAGAGTATATTACTACCTTCCTAAGTCTGAGGTAACATGAAGTTTAGCATAGTATACTTTAGGAATAGGAGAAGAAAAAATAAAAGGTGGCAAGAAGAATAGCAGAAATAGGTTACAGAATCTAGGAATGTACGAGAATAATTTTTTATTAAGATTTTTTATTTTTAGTTTACAACACTCAGTTTCGCATATTTTTGAGTTCCAAATTTTTTTGCCTTCCCCCTTCCCCCCCAAGAAGGCATGGAGTCCGATATATGTTACACAATAGTCATGTTGTAAAGAGGAATTATGATCAATGGAAAGAATCATGAGAAAGAAGAAACAAAATCAAAAGAAAAAAAGAGAAAAAAAATGGAGCAAATAGTTTGCCTCAATCTACATGCAGACTCCATAGTTCTTTCTCTGGGTGTAATTAGCTCTTTCCATCTGAGTCCTTTGGAGTTATCTTCAAACCTTGTATTGATGAGAAGAGCGAAGTCTATCAAAGCTAGTCATCACAGAAGCACTATATCTGTGGTTGTGTACAATGTTCTCCTGGTTCTGCTCCACTCAGCATCATATAATGTAGCTCTTTCAGATTATTATGAAGTCTATATCTTCCCCATTTCTTATAGCACAATAGTATTCCATTAGATTCATATACCACAACTTGTTTAGCCATTCCCCAATTGATGGGCATCCCCTTGATTTCCAATTCTTTGCTACCACAAAAAGAGTGTATGAGACTAGTTTAATGCTGTGACTATATAGACTGACAAATCTTTTTTTTTTTTTCTTACTAATAGATGTCTGTTTTAGTAAAACCTCTCATTGTGCTATTTGACTCATTTTTTTTAGGGTGGGATAGGTATGTAGTGGTGGCTGAATGTTTGGAAAAAAAGGAATAGGGATTCCAAGGGGGTAAATTAGTAATAGAGAGGTAAGGGCTAAACAAAATTGACAATGTCTAATGTAGACAGGGGCACAAAACTTTTTTTGTTTAGAAGCATACACAGTACCACACAACTAAAAGGGGAGGCAAATACAATAGTGAACCTAAATAGAGTGGACTCTTTGGACATGGCACCGATCATTTTCCAGGATTTTCTTACATAGATGCTAACAAGAGCAAAAGTAACATTTTGGAGAGGATACACTGATGGAAAACTGCAAGAAATATATGCCTGGCATAAAACAGATTTTTCCTGGCATTATGAAGAAGAGAGGTCAGACTTGATAGCTTATCTAAAAAAGGCTACCAATGTCTCCTGTTTTATTTATTACAAAATAGATGTATCTTAATGCTTATTTTTTACATATATCATAACTGTATGCTATTTAAATTGCTTTATTCAATGAGAAAATTTTGATTATCAAAGTCTGTTTCAAAATTTTATTCAGCATTCATTATAAAGAATCTATAGATTAGGTAGGCCCATATTTAAATATATATCACAACACAGTTTTCAAAACTTTATTTTTTCAATGTTTTGATTAGGTTTGTATTAAAATGATTTGATCCAACTTTTCTTTTGTTGCTGTTAACAAAGAGAATTGTGTCACTGTCAATATCATAGTTTTTTAATGTTTCTTCTAAAATCATCTAATTAAATAATGAGAAGAAAGGGAAGGGAAGGGGAGGGAAAGGGAGGGGAGGGGAGGGGAGGGGAGGGAAGGGAAGGGAAGAAGAAAACTTAGAAATAATTTAGTCCAATACAATTGATAGTACAGATGAGAAGACTTCAGAAGATAAAAAAAATAACTGTTATGATCAAAAATATGCTGTAAACTTCTGATGGAATAAGGAATAGAACCCAGGTCTCCAGATTCTGAGTCTAGTGCTTTTTCCTTCTCAAAATTTTAATCTTCCTGTGCCTGTACAATATTTGAACTGAAATGTCAATTACTATCCCCTGTGGCCTTGAATTTTAAGTACTAAGCATCTTATTTCAAGGTATTTTGTATGAACAAAATATTGCTTCTAAAATGGTGACCAAGAGGCTCCTATTTTATGACCAAGATGGTAAAGATTGATATCTATTAGCTAATATTCAGCCATAAAGTTTAATACAACTAGATATTACATGCATCACAGTTTTCAAAAGTAAGTATTGAAGATGTTAGAGAGTGACAAGAGAAAATATCTTTTTATATAGATCCCAGGTGAGTAGCACTGATGCTGAAACTATTTCAAACTGTATAAATATTATGATGTGCCTTCAAACAACAAAACATAGCTGTGCATTACTGAGAAACAACAGCAGCAGACAGACTATTCCAATATCCAATTAAGAAGCTGCAGAGAGACAAATTTCAGCTCAAAAGAAGGAAATACTTCTCAATAATTAGAGCTATCCCAAAATCAAATATATTGCTCTCTTAGGAGGGAATGGATTGCCTTCATTTAAGGTCGTCAAAAAAGAGGATGCAAGACCATTTGCCAGGATAATTTTGGGGAAATATTTCTGCCCACATAAAGCTTTGATTAAATTATCACTGATTTCCCTTTTACTTTCAAGTATGACATTCTGAGATTCTACGGTAAGGGAAGGGGAGGTGAAGGGAGAGGAGGAGAGGGGAGGGGAGGGAAGGTTTTCCATCCTTTGTACCATGATGCTCACTCTTTTGTTTTCAAAGGAACTTTGAGTCTTGAAACTAAAATTACATTTTGGCAACATAAGATCAAAACATGTATTTCTCTATTAGAAGAGGGAGCATAATACAATATAATCAATGGACAAAGACCCTGCAGGAAGAAGACTATGATTCGAATCCTACCTCTAATGTCCATTTTCTATGCAACACATATAAATCTGGGTAAGAAACTTCTGTGAGCTTCAGTTTCATCACATGCAAAATACGGGGGATGGCCTATATGGTACTGGGGTCTCTGTTCTCTAGAGATAAATGATCATTGATACTCTCAAGATTAAAATTAATATAAGAGAATCATGGGTATTCACAATTTTAAGGGATCTTAGAAGTCTTATAGAATCCATTCTCTCTTTCTAAAAGATTTGCAAAGTAATTTCTATCGCATCCATGAAATTTAGTCATTTAGTCACTTATTGATGATTTCTGTTGTCAAGGAACTAAAAACATTCATACTCTATGTTATGGTAATTAGGATGGGACTTTTATTTGTTTTCTCTTTTAGAATGCTAAGGTAATCAAGTACCTTTGCTGAGTCTTGCCTTTCAAATATAATGGCAGGCAAAGTGAACTTTTTGTTATCTTTTGTTTCTTTGATTAAATCAAGTCTTTGACCTGCTTAAGAAACAAGAAAGCCTAGTTCACATAGGTTTGAGTGCCATGGGTGTGATGCCCTCTGACCCTGAGATGATCTGAGGTTGGTGTTTTGTTTTGGGGCTCTCACTCACTGGAAGAGTGTTGTGTGATTTGACTAGATGAGACTCTGGGTAGCCATTGTTAAGAGCCCCTCAGCTTTGAAAATCCAGATGTTGGTGCTTCTATTTTTGATAACTACGTGTGTGATGTTTTGATCAGACAAAGCCTGTCTGTTGATCTGTTTGTAGGTTCTTTCCATATTTGCTCTGAAGTTCAGGGTGCTGACTTTTTCCCCTGAACTAAGTGAATGATATATTTATGTTTAATTAAACTGATATTGTTAACCCCTTAAAGTTGCTTTCCTTAGAAAAGAAGATCAAAGAACCTGTGCTAGTAGCCCTATTGTGTGCTGGTATCATTAGCCTTACATGGCCACAGTAGCTGCAAGCAGCATTGTTGTTACACTTTATTGGTGGTACTTCAAATTGTTAAAATATCTTTGAAGAAAACTTGTTGTAATTGGCCTAGAGGAAATCTTACTTTGAATGCTGCAAATACTGTTCTCTGGAGCCAAGGATAATCTATCTATCTACTATGCTTTATTTTTTCTCTTTAATTTATACTCCGCCTTGCCTCATATCCAGTGAGTCTCCAATTCCTATTGATTCTTCCTTCTTGCTATTTCTTGGATCTATCCCTTCTTTTCCATTAGAGGCAGTCAGTGAAATAGAATTATTACTGGGCTTAGAATCAAAGCATATTTGAGTTTGAGTTTTGTTCTGGTACCTCCTAGCTGTATAATTTCTGAAGTCTCCTCAATTGCTAGTATTCTGCCTTCCATAGTCTGAAAAGTTATGCTGTACCATGCCTTTTGTGATTCTGCAAAGATCCATCCATTGACTGAGATGTTTCTGAGAAGTCTCAGTATTGTAGTCCCTTTTAGGTTAAGGCATAGACTTTCAAAAGCTCTAATTTTAATATATTATTAAGAAGATATATCACATATCCAGAGACAAGCACTCTGAGTGAATGGGGACAGGTCAATTCAGAAGGAAATGAAATGAGAACTGATGATTCTGACACTCTTTCTTATTATTGTTTGGATATCCCAAATAAGAAGAGAAAAGTCTGTTTCCTCTCCTTTTCTTTAAATTTACTTATCTATTCTGGTGTTTCAGGATGCTGAAGTATGTTCAAAAATGTGTTATTTATAGACTAATTGGCAAGGCTAGGGAAGTAAAATTATGTCAGATCCATTTTTTTTTTTTGTGGAGAACCTTGTTTTGGTCTTTGGAATTTGACAAGTTGGCATGCTCAAGGTTAATGAGAGAATTTATTTTAAGTGATATATTAGGCATTTAGAAAACCTCAAGCCAAGTTAGTAGCTAATTGCTTGCTACCCACACTGCATACTCCTTGCAATTATCACACAGAGCATGAGGCGTAGTCTTGCCTTGCTCTGTTCTAGAAATTTAGTGGAGAAGAAAATGAAGTCAATTCCTGAGACTTCTAAGAAGAAAAGCAGGTTTGTACTACTTACCATTGGATGCAAGGTAGCTTCTCAGAGGCATCTTTATGTTCTGAGATGGAGAGAACCAGAAGTAGAGTGGAAAGGCTATAAGAATAGTGAGATTGAGGTTAAGAGCATGGGGTTCAAATTGCGGCTTTGAAATTTGCTTTTTTGTGTGGGGCAAACTATTTTCCCTTCTGAGATGTAGTTTCCTCTTCTATAAAATGGGGTAACAACTAACTAATGGTATTAATAATGCCATGGTCTGTATCATAGGATTTTGGTGAGAAAAATATTTTGTAAAATGTTGACTACTATAAAATTGAAGAATATTATTATTAATTATTACTGTTGGTTTTTAAAAAAACCTATCCAATAACTACTGCTACTTAAGTCTTAAAGATATCACTTACAGATCTTCACAATTAGTTTAAATATATTACTTCCACACCAGCAAATGGTCACTATTTAGCATCTAATATTTCTTTAAATGAGCAGTTGAGTGTCACATTGGATAAAGCATCCGGCCTGGAATCAGAAACATTCATCTTCCTGAGCTCAAATCTGGCCTCAGATACTTCCCAGTGACCCTGGGAAAGTCACTTAGTACTAGTTGCCTCAGTTTCCCCATCTTTAAAATGATCTGGAGAAGGAAATGGCAAACCATTCCAGAATCTGTGCCCAGAAATCCCCAAAATGTATCACACAGTTCGACGTTACTGAAATACAATTGAACAAATTTCTTTAAACAGATTTGCCTAGTCGATCTCTTAATGTTCTATATGCTATGATTACATAAGGTCTTACCCTTGAGCAGGGCCTTGTTCGAAGGGGCAGATTTCAACAAGTTGAGGGGGAAGTGGATTCTTTCCTAGATATACATTATTATTATTATTAATATTTTAATTATATAATATATAGTAATATATTATTGATATGCAATTATACATTATTCAATATACAAATAATATTATTTCTATTAATTATTATATTTTGTAACTGAAGAGAAGGAAGGAAGCAAGAAAGGAAGGAAAGAAGAAAAAAAGAATAATGTGAAAAGACATGGATAAAGGGTCATGCAGGACAATATTAGCAAAATGTCAACAGTACAGTTACCACAATAGAAAAGTCATATAACACACTTAGAGATCAGATTAGCTATTCTGTAATAGATGATTTTCAATGTTATGCCAGAGAAGAATGAAGAGATAGAAATGAACAACTGTAATGCGTATTTCCAGAAGAAAACAAATGACATTAATAACCAGGGCCAGGAATTGGTTGATATACTTATTTGCCACCAGGAAAAAGACCAAAAAAGTGTATGGGGGAGGGACTGTTGATTGTATTGGTTCTCATTTCCAGATTATTTAAAAATCAGGAGCAATGGGAGTTATTCAGTTAGGCAACCTGGGCACTAAGTATCATTTACGCATTTTTTTCCAGGGTGCCATCTTTAAAATTAAATTTTTAATAACCTTTAAGTCTTGCAGCCTTGGGGGAATAATTTCCTTCACAGTAGTTCAAAGGTTTAATTTCACAGTAAAGCTTTTGAAATACAGTATTATCCCTTTTGTTCTAGAAAATTACTGTTAGGAAAAAAATCGTATTTCAAAGTAATGATGGTAATGAGAAAAAGATATGGCCCAAACTTCAAAAGGGAAAAATGATAACCTCAGCTGCTTGGTCCTCTGGTGAGCCTCTCCCCTGTGTATTCTCATTTGTAACAGTTCAAAAACCCAGGGAATCATGCAATCTTGCCACTGTGATGCTACTCAGGCTGTAGTCACTGAAAATTCCCCCTCATTTTGGGATGATATAGACATAATGGAAGACATTAAATTTCTCATATAAATAAAATGCAATCAGCCTGCACTCCCACCATGTGGGTTTTCTGGAACCAGATACCCAACTATATTATCTGTGGAATTTTGAAGCCATTTTCTTGGACATTAAAATACTCCATGCAATGCTGCACATGAAAAAAGAAAAAAAATAACACTGTAAGCTCAGCTTCCTTACCCATTATTTTTGACAGAAGATGGCTTCCATGACCAGCTTTGAGTAAAGGGATTGTTTTCTAAGCAGAAGTTTTTGTTTGTTAGCTTCTCCCTCTGGCCATAACCTAGCATGTGCTCAGTGCCTTATGTTGGGATGTAACCAGTACCATAATACTCCCTGCAGCATTTCAATGGCAAATATATCAAAGATGAACAGTACATACACTGGCAGGGAAAGATCTGCATACTTTCATGGAAGTATTATCTACAGGACACACTAGGAAAATTTGAAGTACATAAATTCCTATTAAATGATTTATTAGAAATTCCACTTTTGCAAAGGAAACTGGCACCCTAAGGCTACAGTAATAAGAACTGGATCTGGTGATGGAAGAGGTATGGAATATTGGAACAAATGCAATAAGGCAGAGGGAAGGATGAAAAGGAGACTTGTGTGTGCTTATAGATGGTGAAAATAATTGAATAGTTCCCTAAAGGCACGATGGCCTAGTGCAGAAAAGGTAAGGTTGGAACTCTAGGAAACCTCAGTTCATGTCCTGTCTCTTATAATTATTAAGTACATGACTAAAGATGTCACTTAACCTTTCTGCACATATGACAGCACTCTGACACAATATATTACAGATAAGTTACAATTTGAGGTAGGGAGGCTCTTCTTCTGGAAGTCCCCACAATAAATAAAACCACAAGTTGGAACAAAATTGATTTGGGCAGTGTTTTCATAGACCCCTTCCTTTGGCCAGGCAAATCATCAAGTAGATACAGAAAGCTATAGAAACTGTCTAGATCTCTCTTCATCAAGGGACCAAGACAATTGGGGGAATGAGAACTGAAAAAAAAAATTGAACTGTATAGGCAATGGAAACTGCCTGTCAGGAGACAATTCATTGTTTAGAAAGAGGGAAGCCTATGCAAAGAGAATACAGTAGATGAAGAAAAAATAAAGATGCAGATATAGATGTGGATGTACAAGAATAATAATAGAGATATATCTCTATGTATCTATGGAGACCTATTTCTGAAATAAACATATAGTTATATAATCTCTCTTTTTATATATATATATATATATATATATATATATATATATATATATATATCATTTGAATTTCTTTTTCTTTCATTTCATTTTATTTTCTTAACTCACACAATTATATACATATGTATACACGTGTATGTATACACAGAAACACAAATATGGAGAGAGAGAGAGAGAGAGAGAGAGAGAGAGAGAGAGAGAGAGAGAGAGAGAGAGTCAGAGACAGAGAGAATAGTAATTGGGTCAATTTGACTAAAATATAGAACATAAGTGGGTATAACAATAATACTAAAAACGTAAGTTGGAGCAAGACTGTGAAAGGCTTTAAATGACAAAGAAAGGAGTTTGTGAAAGCTCTTAAAGGATATATATTATCCCTAAGGTCTCATTTTTACATATTTTGGGGGGAACAACTATGAAGATGATAGATTGGAGAGGGGAAAGGCTGGAAGTAGGGAGTCAATCAAGAGGCCCTTAAGAAAGTCCAGGTGAAAAGGATGCAACCTTGAATTTGTGTGGTAGGTGTGTGAGTGGAGAAGAGATGATGGATGCAAGAGATTTTTTGGATATAAAATGAACTAGATGTGAGAAGAGTTGATTGGTGGTTGTGATGGAGATCGGGGAGCTGAGGATGACTCCTACTTGGCTAGCCTGGATGACTCCAAGGAGGGTAGTACATTAAAAAGACATGATTGGGAATTTTGGAGGGGAGTATTTTCAAGGCAAGATAGTCAGTTCTTTTTAGAGATGTTATATTTGAGATGCCAACTGGATGCTGAGTTGAAATTACTCAGCTCTTATGTAGGATTTGGCTCTGAAGAGGAAGACAACAGATAAATATAAGAATCTAGGAGTCAACTGCATAAAAAAGATAAATGAACCTAAAAAAATTAATATGTCATCTATGAGAATTGACACACACAGAGAAAAAAACTAAAATATTTTGGGAGATAGTAGGCGGAATGACATATATAATGATCCAGCAAGGGCAACTGAACAGGAATAGTGAGACAATAAGATAAAACTAATATATCAATGGTTCACACACCCAGTGAGGAGAGATTTTCCAGGAGATGATTTTATACAATTTCAAATGCTTAACACATTTCAAGAAACAGTAAAAAGGTCACTGGGTTTAGTAATTCAGATATCATTTGTAACCTCGGGGAAAGTAGTTTCAATTCAGTGGTAGATTCAGAAGACAAATTGCAAGGAGATGAGAAGTGAGGGAACCTTTTTCAACATCATGTTGTCTCTCATGTATCATGAAGTACATTAGAAACCAATAGTTAGTGGATGTGTATGGAAGCAAAAGGCAAATTGTTATATTGGAAAGAGCACTACCTTGAGTGTCAGGGGAAAGCTAGATTTAAATCTCACCTTTCAAGTCAAGTCAATTCAAGAAGCATTTATTTAGTGCCTACCATGTGTCAGGCACTCTGCCAAGTGCTAAGGCTACAAAGAAAGGTAAATAAAATCCCTCTTCTTAAGAAACCCATAATTTAATAGAAAGACAACATGTAAACCTGTGATGATAGTTGTTTGACCATGGGAAAGGGGCTTAACCCCTCTGGGCCTCAGTATTTTCCTGTCTATAATGTATATAACACCTTTGTCTCACAGGGTTGTTGTGAGGATCAAATAAGATGATATTTGTAAAACACTTTCTAGACATCAAAGTATTATATAAATGTCAGTTATTATTGTTTCAGATATCATACTTGGCAAGAGGAAAAGGAAATTATTTGCCTTGATAACAGTAAAAGTCTGAAATAAATCCTATGTTGTGGAAGTATGTATGAAAAGGTGTATTCTAGAGAATTTTCTATTTCTCATTCTGTCTCTCTGTCTCTCTGTCTCTCTCTTTCTCTGTCTTTCTCTGTCTCTGTCTCTCTTTATCTCTCTATATATTTTACTTTTAATTGACCTCAACATCTAACACAGATTTCTTCCTCCTCTGGGTTTTATAGTGGGAGATGTGGAGGAGAGGGGGATAAGACAAAGTAAATACAATGATATAGAATGGAAGAGAGACTGAATGTTAGAGTGATGGATTGTGTGAGGAAATCTTAGATAAATTTGGAAGGAAAGTCTAGGACCAGGTGATGGGAGCCATGAGTGCTAGAATAAAGGATTTTAGGACATTGTGTGGCCTTGTCTGTGGATACAATCAATCAATCAATAAACATTTATTAAGCACCTACTATGTATCAGGCATTGTGCTAAACACTGTGGATACAATAAGAATCCAAAAACAATTTATGCCAATAGAGCTTACAATCTAATGGGGGATATACCATGCTGGCAAATATATCCAAAGGAAACTAAACACATTATAAATAGTATATAATTAACAAAAAGAAGGCATTGGAATTTAGAGGGGTTTGGGAAACCTTCCCATGGGAGGTAGGATCTTAATTGGGACTTAAAGAGGCCAGGGAGGTCAATAGTCAGAATAGAGGAGGAAGAGCACCCTAAGCATGGGTACAGAGAGAGAAAATAATACCTCGAGAAATGGAATATCTTATTCATGGAGAAGTCAGGAGGTTAATGTCACTGAATCAAAGAGTACATTTCAGGGAGGAAGGTGTAAGAAGACTGGAAAGGTAAGAGTGGACTAGGTGAATACCAAACAAAGTATTTCATATTTGCTCCTGGATGCAATGGGAAGCCATTAGAATTTATTGGATGTGTGTGTGCGTGCGTGCGTACGTGCGTGCATGTGTGTGTGCGTGTGACATGATCAGGTCTCCTCTAGGAAAATTACCTTAGTGGCTAAAGAGATGACAGACTGGATTGAGGTGATACTTGAAGCAGGCCAACCCACCAGCAGGTTACTTCAGTAGTCTAGATATGAGGTGATAAGGGCCTGCCTAGAATGGTAGCAGTGTCAAGGAGAGAAGAGAGAATATATGAGAAATGTTGCAAAGGTGATATTGATAGGTCTTGAAAAATGACATGATATAGGTGGGTGAGAGACAGTGAGAAATCCTGGATGACTCCCAGGTTGTGATCCAGAAAGACAGATGAGATAGTGTTGTCCTCTACATTAATATGGAAGGTAGGATGTGTGTGTGTGTGGGTGGGTGGGGGTTAGGGATGGGAAATGATTTTGTTTTTAGATATGTTAAGTTTAGGATCAGTTTGTGATGTCTGAGAGGCAGCTGTAGATGCAAGATGAAAGGTCAGCAGAGAGGTGGAGGCAAGAAAGGTAGATTTGACAACCATCAGTGTAGAGATGGTAATTAAATCCATGGGAGTTGTTGAGATCACCAAGTGAAGTAGTCTAGAAGAAGAGATGCGAACCCAAGACAGAAGCCTGAGGGATACCACCTATGGTTAAACAGCATGATCTGAAGGACGATCCAGCAAATGAGATGGAGAAGGAGCAGTCAGGTAAGAGGAAAACCAGGAAAGGGTGGTGTCCTGAAAATCTTTAGAGAATAGAGTATCAAAGGTGAGAGAGTAAGCAGCAGTGTCAAAGACTGTAGAGAGGTCAAGGAGAATGAGAATTATGAAAAGACCATTAAAAATGGCAACTAAGAGATAACTAATATCTTTGAAAAGAGCAGTTTTGATAGAATGATAATACCAGAAGCTATGCTGTAAGGGGTTGAGAAGGAAAGAAGAAGAGAGGAAGTGGAGATGGTTTGTAGATTTGTAGATTTTTTTTTGAGGAGGTTATCTATAAACGTCAAGAGATACAGGATGGTATTTAGCAGGGATGGAAGGATCAAGTGAACATTTTTTTTCAGGATTGGTGGGAGACATGGACATAACAGTAAGAAATGAGTCAGTAGACAGAGATTCAAAATAAGTTTTAAAAAAAGTGGAGATGACAGAGTACGCAATATGTTGGACGAGACAGGAGGAAATGAGATTACTTGAACTGGAAGAGGAGTTAGCCTTGCTAAGAATAAAGGCACTTCATCATGTGAGACAGGGGAGAAGGAGGAGAGAGTGGCAGAAGGTATCTGAATGATTGATGAGAAAGAGGGGGAAAAGAGAGCTCATGGTGAATGGCTTCAATTTTTCTTGTAAAATATGAAACCAGTTTCTTAGCTAAGAGGGTGAAGGTAGGGGTGCCATAGGAAGTTTGAGAAGGTTAGTCAAGGTTTCAAAGAGTTTTTGTGGAGAATGGGATAGTGAGGTGATATGGGAGATATAGTATAAGATTGCCTAGCAGCAGTGAGAACCTAATTGAGGTTATATAACAGATTTATAGTGGACTAGGTCAGGATGGTTGCTTCATTTTCTCCATATTTGTTCAGCTGTGTGTGTGTGTGTGTGTGTGTGTGTGTGTGTGTGTGTGCGTGCGCGCGCACGCTTGTCTGTGTGTAGAAGGTGATAAATTGTGAGATGGGGTGGGGGGATCTATAGACAGTTTTGTTATTGTTATTCCTGGTGATAGCAGTAGTAGATATTTTTCTGTTGTACTGTTTTGTTTCCTAGTTTTCATTACATTTATTTTGTTTCAATTTTTATTTAAACATGAGAACAGAACTGGTTTCATCCAAGAACAAGTTGCGCCTCCCAGGGTAAGACCATCACCTCTAATCATGCCACCATGTTTCCAACTCAAGCCTTAACTAACCACCTCCCTCATCCTCTTCTCCTCTCTGATTGGAGAGACAGAAGGTAGAGTATCAAACTCTTCCCATTGACTCCCTTCCTCGAGGGCAGAAACTGGACTTTTGGGGTCATTCCACTCTGCACCTGCTGTTCTGTCTGCTTTCAGCTCCATGGAACAAAGTGCCCCTGCAATAGGTAACCCTTGATCTCTCCGATCAGGTCAGCTTCCCTGACTCCTTTTGTGTATTGTCTTCTACTGTTAGATTGTAAGCACCTTGAGGGTAGGAACTATACATATATATTTTTATTAATTTTGTCTCCAATACTTAGCACAGTGCCTGACACACAGTAGGCATTTAATAAATATTTATTGGATTAGATTGATTTGTATTTGATGAAGAAGAATCATTTACCAGTAACTAGATAGTGAGTGAATAGCACTTGACATGGAGATGGGAAGACCTGAATTCAAATATGGCCTCAGATGCTTTTTAGCTGTCAGACTCTGGGAAAGTCACTTAATTTCTGTTTGTCTCAGTTTTCTTATTTGTAAAATGGGGATAGTGATACCTACCTACCAGGGTTGTTGTGAGGATAAAATTAAGATAATGTTTGTAAATTGCTTAGCACAGTATCTGGCATATAGTAGGTTGTATTTGAAGTTATTGTTATTGTATTGTATTGACTAGAAGAGGAAGAGACTAGAGTCAGGAGATACATTAAGAAAGAGGTAGTGTGAAATTGAACTAAGAAACATGTATGCATAAAAGTTAAAATGAGTAGATTTGAATTCAACCCTTGATTCTTCCACCAATTAGGTTTATGACCTGAGACAAATTAACCAATCTCTTTTGGCTCTCTGCAAACCTTCTTTTGTAGGGTGTGCTTGTGTTTCCTGGTCTCTGTGTGTGTGTGTGTGTGTGTGTGTGTGTGTGTGTGTGTAAGCACATACGTATTTGGGGGGATTCTGGGGTTAATGGTTTGGGCTGCAAGATTTTTGTATATCTAAGGAATCTTGAGATATCAGAGGGGTGGCAGGAGATGTAGAAATCAGAGAATTGATTTTAAAACACTTTTAGGAGATGGGATTTATAAATGGTAACTGTTCATGTCAATTGACAGTGACAACTTGTGTTGGTAACCAAAATGGACTCCTTAGCACTTAGTTCAACAAGTGCCCTTGAATAGTTTGGCTTTTGGTCCATTTGAGTAATTTAGTGTATTTCATTGAGCCTTACTAGGTGCTAAGCCCGAGGCCCAAACCCCTATTAGGTGTAAAACCTTAGTGGGTGTGGATTGGCAACTAAGGATGGGCCCAAGGTGGGGATAACTCCAGGGAGGGCCTAGTTTACATGTCTGGGACAGCAGAGGCTTTTAGACCTCGTGGGTTTAAGTCGCCTCTTTGTGATGATTCTAGGTCACATGGGTGAGTCGCATGTGTGACTCACCCCTGATGCTGAAAAAGATATAAAAACCAGGGGTTGGCTGTCTGTTCTTTGGAGCTCCTCCTTACAGCACTGATGGCGCAAGTGACTCTGGGCCAGCCCTTTTTCAGAGCTCCTGGGCTGAACCTAGATGTTGGTAACTATGAATCTGTATTGGGTCTGTCTGTTGATGTTTATAATTTGTTTGTATGTTGCTCTGAAGTTCAGGGTGCTGGCCTTCTCCCCTGAACTAAGTGACTGATATTTGTATGCTGAATTAAAGTGAGCTTGTCAACCCCTTCACCTTGCTTTGCTTAGTTAAGCAGATCAAAAGAACCTGTGCTGTTGGCAGTTTTCTGGGTGCTGGCTGTGGGTGGATCTTACACCCCCACAGAAGCTGCTAGCCAGATTGTTGAAACATAACTTGAACTTCATACGGAAATTGGTTAGAGGAATTGTGAGTATTTGGTCAAAGAAGGAATATTTTGGGAAGTTATGGTCTTTGCCATCAAGTGTTTCAAAGGTTGTTCTGCAGAAGATTCTGGCATTCAATTTGTTCCAGTTGGCCCCAAGGGGCAAAACTATAATCAATATGTATAAAATCACAGAAATACATTGCCTCAATGTAAGGAATGACTTCCAAGTAATTATGGGTAGTCTGCAGGAGTGGAGACTCCTCCACCACTGGTTGTCTTCAAGTAGAGGGTAGGTCATTTTTTTATTAGGATGCTGTAAATGAGATTCATTATTTCCCTAGGAAAAGAATCTGATGATCCAGAGAAGGAAGCAAGGTGTGGTGCTTTCTTGAGTCAAAAGATGTGGGTTCAGATTCTACTTCTGATTCTTACTACCTGGGTGGTCTTAGGGAAATCACTTTGTCTCACCAAGTCTCAGTTTCCTCATCTGTAGAATGAGATGTTTGGAGAAGATGGCATCTGAATCACTTCCAATTCTCAATCAGTGATTCTAAAACCTCTCAAGCTTCTTCTAATTTTCTGATTTTTGGAATGGATGTGGGAATAGGAGTTTGTCAGAGGATTCCAGCCTGGATAACTGGAGAAATGGTATTTTCAACAAAATAATTAAGAAAGAAGGAGGAAATCAATCTTTTTGTTGTCTTTCATTTTTTAATGAAATCTTTAACCATTGATGAGGCAGCCAGATGGTACTTCATGCAGAGGGCAGGCCAGCTCACCTCGTGGTGTTTTCCAATCTTCTCTGTATGGTGTTTCCTTCACCCTTCAATAATTCATTTTCTAGCAAACAGGTTTTCACTGATGTGGCTAAAATGCATGGAAGAGAATGTAATGACAAACATCACCATTTATCTCATCTTCATCCCCCCAGCAAACTGTGTCAGGAAACACATGTAAATGATAGTGAACAAATGAGGCATTTAGAGTCCAGTTTGGAGTGCTGCAATACATGAAGTCTATCTCTAGTGAAGTCTGGGGAAAGGGCAGACAACTCTCCAAAGTTTAAAACTCTACTATGATGTTTCCAGTACTGATTCAGAGGATCTTGGTACAGACATTTCTCACTTTATGTAAGGCAAATTCAAGTTCATGTAAAGAATTCTGAAAGATATACACATTCCAACGAAACACCTATGCTAATTTACTGTTCAGTACTGTGCACGCTCTCTCTTCCCTGCCCCTCAGCTAGGTGATAAAGCCTCACAGCCCCTCAAAAAAAAGACCTAAATAAAACACCCTCCAAGTGAAAGCAGAAGAATCAGCAGGACATCTTGAGACAACCAGCTATGAGAAAGGAGACCACTGTTCCACCTTTTCTATCTGGCTCCCACGGCAGAGCTATCTGTCCCCAGCCCATTCATGTGAATGCCCCTCCTTCTGTTCTTTCTTGTTCTGGACAGGCCTGAATGTGGCTCACACCAGCCCCAGGTGCTCCTCTTCCTGCTTTTGCTTTTCTGCCTCAGCTCCCAAGTGTCTTTCAACCATGTTCCAGTGCCCTCCCTTTCCCATACAAATTCGGATTAAGTAAAAACAGCTTTACTTAGAGGTCCTTATTTAGATGGTCTACTTAAGTTCAGAACTCTGAGTTAGAAGGCTGTCAAGTTCAACTAGCAGTCTGCAAAAAAGAGGATCCTCTCAAAAGCATCCAGAATGAGTCATTGTCCAGTCTCTATTTGACTTTCACAATGTTGGGCAAGCCACGGAGTTATCCACATAGATATAGATACAGATACAGATACAGATACAGATACAGATACAGATATAGATATAGATATAGATATAGATATGGATATGGATATGGACATGGATATGGACATGGATATGGATATGGATATAGATGTGGATATGGATACAGATACAGATACAGATACGGATATGGATATGGATACAGATACAGATACAGATACAGATATAGAGATGTCTTTCTCTCTCTGGATATACATATATATATACATTTACATATATGTATATGTGTGCATACATACACACATATATATTTGGGGTTTTTAAACTTTTGTGTGTGTGTATCAGGGTCCTTTGGCAATCTAGTGAAGCCTATGCCCCATCTATACTTAGCAACACTTGTTCTCAGATTATAAATGCAATGCCAATTACCACAAACCATATAGTAACTACTCCTCAGAATAAAGTTTTTAGATGCATAAAATAAGAAAAAAAAAGATTACAAAAGGAAACATGATTTTGAAATAAAGATGGGTTTTATTTTTCTCATCCAGGGTCACAGATTACTTGAAATTTGTCAAAAAGGCCATGGACCTCAACTTAAGAATCATGAATATACACAATAATAAAATTATACAAATAATAATCGTCATAATAAGCATTTATGTTTTGCTTTAACATTTGCAAAGTACATTCTCTCACTTTAAACTGACATCAACCCTGTGAAGTAGGTGCTATTATTATGCCCATTTTACAGATGAGGCAACAAAGGCATTCAGAAATTAGGTGATTTGCCTAATGTCATACATCTAGTAAGCATCTAAAGCTGGATTTAAATTCCGGTCTTTCTGACTTCAGGTCCAGCCTATCCACAGAACTGACTGGCTCCCCATTACATGCTGATGTTCTAGCCACTTCCCGAATGGACTAAACAAAAGTCTAGGCCTGTAAGTCCAGCCTGGGTGCTTCTTACTTTGGGATTCCATGAGCCTACATTGTAGTCCTATCTCCTCTGGCTAATTTTCTTTATGACCTTGGGAAAACATTATTTCTCTTTCTAGGTCTCAGTTTCCTCATCTAAAAACTGAGAATGATAATAACTATTCCAAAGGACTGTTGTATGGAAATTGATCTTCTGACTCTTAAGAGGCTATCTAAATGTCAATGATTCTTAGAGAACTAAAATTATATTTTAGATATATCTTAATTGTCAATTGATTTATAATTTATTTGGTTAAATAATTTTGCTATTGAAGTCTTCCTGTACTACTTCATCATAGAATAGAAATGACACCGGTTTCTCAAAGGCTCTGCCAGCGAAGTAGAAGCATGGGTCTCATTAATGTGGAGAGGCTTCACATTTGGTTTTTTGTAATGGACATTGTACTTACAACCCAAGCACCAGCCTTGCTAAGTGTAGAGGGACATTTTACCAGGGCATTGTGGAACAGGTATTGTTGTTTGTTGTTGTTGTTGAACAAAACAACCTATCAGAATATTTATTTGGTTGTAAAGGGATTAAAATCTCTTCCAGTGGAGAGAATTTCCATATGAGGAAAAAAAATCACAAGGCAAAGATAGGGACTGGGCCTATCATTTCCTTGATACAGTTAGCTCCAAATTAAAGAAATTCCCTCTACCAATACAGGAAGGCTCCTTTTCTGCAACTTGTGATATAGAGAGTTGCCAAAGGCACCAAAATAAAGGATTAATAAAATATTCAGATATCATGATAATAGATTGAATTACTGAAAATAAAATACCAAATCCATACAATAGAATGATTTTTAGAATACATTTATTGATTTTCCTTTCTCATTAAATAACCTCCCCTGATATTCTTCCAGTTCTCATTCCTAGAGAAGTATCCCTTAAAACAAATGTTTGTAAAAGAAAAATAAGAAAAAGAAATAGAAAAACTATTCAATATATTGAAAAAAAAACAGTACAGGCACACCCATGGACCATCTGCCACATCTCCCAATAATGACTTTCTCAAAACACAATGGACCATCTGTTAGAAAGAAGGAAAATTGGAGATTTCTTATTTGCAAATTCACTTTAGATAAACCACTCGAGCATCTAATGAGGTCTTGCTTTGTTGGCATGGAGGAGAGCCTAGATTTTCTGATGACTAGGTCAGTAGAAAGATAGTGCAAGTCAGGTTCCAAATCAGAGTCCCACTTTTCTTCTAAGTAAAAAGGGAGATAATCACTTTACTACGTACCTGAGAGGATTATTGACAGGAATATTTTGGAAGGTTGTTAAGTTATTTATAAATTGAAATTCTTGAATATGACATCAAAATCTCATCATTATATGTGTTCCCTCCAAGAATGTAGATAATAGGAATCAGTTTGATATGGTAGAAAGAACACTGAATTAGGAGTCAGAGGACCTGGGCTGGAATTCTGGCTTCACTTCTTGCTACGTGCGTGCCATTAAATAAGTTGTTAAACATCTCTAAGACTTAGTTTCCTCATGTGTAAAATGAAAGGTCTGGACAAGATGATTTCTGAAGTCCTTTCAGGTAACTCAGAATTCACTAAAATAGAAATCCATTCATGATGGCCAATTCTGTCTGATGCTCATCCATGTTTCCAAGAAGTATGTGAAAGAGGGCTAGTCTAATGTTCTAGGAGGTTTCTATCCTTTTTCTTGACATTAGAAGAATACAATTTGAGCACAAGGACTATATGATGAATATAACTCATTCTCACCATTTAAACAGCTCATTTTCTTATATCCTTAAACATTTAAAAATAATATACTTTACTCTGCTTCTCCTTTCTTTTTCATTTCTCATAATAAGTCATGATCTGCTCACATACACTCTATATCTGTCCAGTGTTCTGTACATGATTCTCAATTTCAATTCTCTAGATAACGTGGTGTTCTGTGATTGACAAGCATAGCACAGTGAAAAGCTGTTGTGATTCAAGATAAGTCAAAAAATATTTATTACATTCTTACTATGCATCAGAAACTTAATATCATGGTTCTGGTAGTAGTCATTACAAAGCTGGAAAGGCTTTGAATAGGGTTCCAGTGATGTAGTTCGCATATCTGTCACTCAAGGGCCATATTACCAAGGTCATTGGAGAGGTTCATCAACATGGTGACTATAAGACAAATGACTTCTTAGCCACAACAACTTTTGAAGACTATTCAGTGAGTAATAAGTAAAATTTGTATAATTTGAGGGAATTTCCACAATAATGAGATTTTAAAAATCCTTGATATATTGATAAACTGAGTAATTCAGCCAGTGATATTGGTAGTATGAAAGAAAATGACACTTCACTTTGGATGCTGTGTTGCTGAGCAAAATGGGCTCTTAGCACTTAGCTCAACAAGTGCCCTTGAAAAGTTTGGTTTGTTTCCTTTGAGTAATTCAGTGTATTTCATTGAGCCTTACTAGGTGCTAAGCTTCAGGCCCAAATCCCTATTAGGTGTAAAACCTGTGTGGGTGTGGATTGGTAACTAAGGTGGGGCCCAAGGTGGGGCCAACTCAGGGGAGGGCCTAGTTTACAAATGAGTTTGAGTGATAGGTTTGGGACATCAGAGACTCTTAGACCACATGCATTTAAGTCACCTCTTTGTGATGATTTTAGGTCATGTGGGTGAGTCGCATGTGTGACTCACCCCTGATGCTGAAAAAGATATAAGACCAGGGGTTGGCCTTCTCTTCTTTGCAGCTCTTACCCACAGCAGTGGTGGCGTGCGTGACTCTGGGCCAGCCCTTGTTCTGAGCTCCCAGGCTGAACCTAGATGTTGGTAACTATGATTCTGTATCTGATCTGTCTGTTGATGTTTGTAATTTGTTTGTAATTTGCTCTGAAGTTCGGTGTGCTGGTCTCTTCCCCTGGACTAAGTGAAAGATATTTGTATGCTGAATTAAAGTAAGCTTGTCAACCCCTTAACCTTGCTTTCCTTATTAAAGCAGAACAAAAGAACCTGTCCTTTTGCAGCATGCTGGTAGCGTTCTTGTTGGTCTTACACCCCCACTACAGCTGCTAGCCCGATTGTTGAAACAGATGCAAGCCAATGCAATCGTAAACAACCCATGTCAACTTCCAGTTTTAAAACTATCATTATCATGATTATTATCATCACTGTTAATATTATGATTTTTTTATTGTTTGCTGATGATAGTAAGTTAAAAATATCAGGTTTGTCTCCGAAGTACGTTAACAATTATGCCAATATTCAAAGTGTCATTTTCTTCTCTTGGACTCTTAATAGGATATAGACTTAAAGATATATGTATCTGTTGTTCTAGTTTGGGTGGATCATAGACTAAGGCTTGGACCCAGATATTGGTTTACCATTCATTTTAAAAAGCCTTGTTTGAGGAGAAGGTCAACATATGTATTGAATCCATATGCCCCAGGGTATAGTATAAGACATTTCACATTACTGGCAAAGGCCCTGGGCAAATATTGCAAGTCAAACCAATTTTCCAGAATTACAAAGTTTGACAACATTTATTTCATTGTTCTTTCAAAATATACTTTAAACTATTCTTGGTCAACAGATTAAATAATAGAAAGTATCTTATTCTTGAATTTTGAGTGGATAATGGTTGCTCATTTAACTGATTCTCTCACAATGCTCTCAATAGTGAACTCATTATCCCAGAGAAGATTTGAAATACCAAGCCAAATTCTATCCAATTCTGAGAAACGAGGCAAATGTGTCACAAGGAAATTATAATTTGCCCAAATTAGAGTTCATTGTTTAGAGCCACCAAAGAAGTTTGAACTGGACACACAGAGTCAAATTTTCCAAAGTTTCACAATTTGAAATATAATGTATTCCCTCAGTTCAACATGTTTGTCTCTCTTGTCCTTTTTCTCTAATGTAGGCATAAATATAATTTTCTCATCCACCTGACCAGAAGTGATGTTTCTCTCCTTAGATATGTAGTCATAATAATAGTTTACCTTATACAGTGTTTGATGCTTACGCCTATAATGGAGGCAGAAAAATGAAATGCATAATGTTCAGAGCAAGCCCCTAGTCCCAGTCTGAATATGAGGGAACTAGGGGATCCCTTAGCCTTTGCTTTTAATTTCCCTACAATGATACTTAGGAGGTAGCTATAGCTGCAAGGAGTCTTAGATCCCTTGTCCAGGGTGTGTAATCTTAAGGATAATGCAATACCGAAAGTGGGCCATATTTGAAAGATCTTACAGAGGTGAAATCAACATGCCATGGCTACAAATTGGATATGGGTGTGAGAGTGAGGCATTGAGATATGAGCCTTAGGATTAGATGAGATATGATGTGCAAAATGTTTTATAAATAGTGCTTATAGCATCATAATTATTATCAATGTTTAGGGCATTACATGCTAAGATCGACATGAGAATATTTTTTCCCTTTTTAATTTATATATACTTGCTATCTCACCCTGTACTATTACAAAAAGGACACAAATCCTGAACATAAAGAGTAGAATTTTTGCTTGAGCAACTGGTGATGTGTCTGTGACATAAATAGAGCTATTTATGTCAAATACATAAAACAGTTTATTCAAGGAAAGAAATACAAATGAAGGGAGGCAGAAAAGGATTTGCTTCAATGATTGGGCCTTGTTTTCTGCTGATCCAAGAAATGCAAGCAGAAATATTGACTTTGTAAGGTTAAAGTTAGTGTATTTCAAATGGAAAATCTAAATCAGAAGGAGCAGTTTTCCCTATGTATGCCAGGAAAGGAGAGAGTGAAGAGAGCTAACAGTGACTTTAGTGAAGAATTTTCTTTATCATGATCATAGGTCATGAACAGAAAGGGACCTGATATGTGATCTAAACCAGCCTTCTTTATTTTACATCTGCATAAATTGAGGTAGGTTATGTGACTTGCTTAAGGTGATAGAGGTGAATGTACTGGTCTTATACATATTGGAATTGTTTCTTGCTTCAAGCAAATGTTTGTTGTTGTTGATTGAGATGATGATGACAATATGCGATCTATCTGAAATACTTTAATATTTGCAAAGTACTTTATAAACATGCATACATACACACATGCATATCATTGAATATGTACTTTTGATTATGGAAGGGAGATCTATATAGGATTTTTCCCAAGATTCTTCTTTTTTCTTAATTTTCTTCTGAAGAATCCGTATTCTTTATTACCCACATCAATCCTGGTTCTTTTTCTTCATGCTTCCTGTTTTGAATGGTGAGGCAGAAGATCTGATTTAATAGTTACTGCCCACTGCTATTTTCTGACTTATGTTCAGCCATACATTGGTAATGAGAATGAAATTATATTGTTGATGAGTAACTGTGAAATCAAGTATTAATTTTGATTATCCAAATGGTAAAGCAGCTGAAAATCTAGCTCTCTATCCAATCTAACACATTGCTTCTCATTTTATAAAAAAATCTGGTTCTAATATGTGTGTGTATGTCTAGAGATATATCTTCTAACATCGAACGATCCTCACAAAAATACCACTGGCAACAATCCAGCGAGGTCATAGTAAATAATTTTGAACATGTTACTACATTTTTTTTGCTAAGGTTTTGCTAAATTTTGAAAAGTATCTATATGCAATAATGGTTTTGTGCTAGAGTTTTGTTTATCATTCCCAGGTTTGGAATGTGTGTCTATGGATACACACAAATATATGTTTTTACAGATATAGCTATGAGGATATGAACATATGTGCATATATAATATGTGTGTGTATATCTATGCATGTATCTTTTAAAGATATTGGTAAAATGCTTTCTTTCTCAATTTTTGAGAATAAATCTTATAGTATTAATTATATGTGTTGTCATTAAATGCTGTTTAAGAGAATAAATCGAATTATCATATAATTGTACTCTGGCCAATTCTCTCATGTTTCTAATGTGGTAGTTTTTTTTAACAGCAATAATTCAAGCTCTTTCAGTGAATTTGGATTATTTATAGAAGAATTATTATAGAAGAAATATTATAGAATGTAACCCTTTCATTTTGTTCATGAGGAAACAGACTTGTAGAAATTTTTGTGACTTACCCAAGGCCATATAGATATCAAGTGTGTGAGACAGGATTCAAACTTACCTAGTTCCTTCTAACTTGAAGTCGATTTCTATATCTTTTATGTCACTCCATGGGCCTCAGTTTTCCCATTTGTAAACTAGGTTTAGTAACATTTAATATATTAACCCTCAGGGTTGTTGTAAGGAAATCACTTTGTAAACTTTAAAATGCTATGTGAGGAAACGACATGGGTTAGTGGGAAAAACAATGAAATTAGCATAATAGAACCTGCTTTAGAAATCTAGGTTGCGGTCTGAGTGATCTTGGTAAAGTCACCTTACCTCTTATTGTCATTTTGCCTCCATTTCCTCAGATGTAAAAGACAGGAGCTGGATAAGATGATATAAGTGGTTGCTTTGAGCTCTAAATACATTAATATAAATGTGAGCTATTATTATTATCACCTTCGGTGGAAAGTATCCATGTTTTCTTTGAGAAGGTGCTAATTAAATGCTTACAACTAATCTAAAATTAACAGAGGATATAACATAGCACCTTTTATTGGCTCAGCAAGTTACAAAAATAAAAGCTCTCAGGTCACACGGGTCCCTGTTTCAGGTGTGGTTAATTTAAGTGAATCTGTCATTTCTGCTACTGAGCTCTCTGTAAGTCTATAATTACATTGTGTAGAATGAATTTATCAAAACATAATCACATTCTCCTGTAACAGGAAGAATTTAGGAAAGAGGATTTGGATTCTAGCTTTTTCAACAGGGCAAATAATGTAAGAATGAAGTATATATTTTGTGTTTTTAAACTTTCCTCCTCAGATATCAGTACAATGCACTTTTAGCTGTTTAAAACTGTCTCCAAATAGTATGGAAAGACCACTTATGTTTGAGATATTGTAACTTCATAATTTAAACCACCATAGTAATGGAATGGTGGTCACTATATTCCCATTTCTATTGAAAATAATAAAATAAAAACAGAAATAGAAAGGATTCAATGAGTTGGCTTCATTTCGAAGAGAAGATAAAGTCTGGTAATAAGGGTCAGGTTGAGATTTTCTCTCCTTTTCATAAGACACATAGAGTGCTTTTTCCTCCTCCTCCCAAAACAAACAAACAGTTACCAAAACCACTGAGGATTCAAAAGGACAGAATATTAATCCTTTCCCTTAGGGGGATTATCCTCTAGTCAGGAATGTGCAGCATATAAACATACTGATACTTTGCACTAACATGGGATGTCCACCTCCCTTAAAATGTCGTTTGAAATGCAAAATTTAAAAGTACTGTATAATTGACAATTATTTTTTCCTCAGTGGAAAGGAGTAGAGAGAGGAAGGAAGAAGGAAGAGAAGGAATGATGAGGAGAGGAGACAGCTTGAAGCCAGACCTGTCTGTCTCCTAAGGCAGGTCACCACCACTATATCAGAGGTTCTCAATTTAGAGTCCACAGACCAATATATCTGAGGATAGATTTCAGAAGATCAAGAAGTTTGATATGGAAAAATACAATCTGATTTCAATGTGATTTTCTCCTTTTCAATGATATTCCTTCACTCATTTAAACAATATTATTCTTAGGGGAAAAATGGGGGGTCCATAGGTTTCACCAGACTGACAAAGGGATCCATGACAACAAAAACCTTTAGAATACTGACTCCATACCATGCTCTTTCTGCTGCATCTCTCTTATGCTCTCCTTATTTTCCCTTATTCACTATAGACATTACAAAATTATAACGTAGTTATCATTTATTTGTGCAAATAGTACGTATTCCCAAATAAACAGTATGCTTCATGAGGACAAGAACTGCCTTAATTATCTTACTGTACCCCAGGGCCTAACATAGTGTTTGTTACATTAGAAGTAATAAACAGATGGATTAATTACACACCTACAATTATCATTCTATATCTCTCCTTTTCACATTTTTTCCATCTATTCACTCTTACAAGGTAACTTCAGATTCTACAGTTTAACTAACATTGCTCTTCCCACGAAACTGCTAAGTGAGATGGACTTTGCTCAGCCCTCATGTTTCTTGACCTAAGCCTCACTCTTGGCCTAAAAGCTAAACTCCTCCTCTTAAATACTTTTGCCGGACTACTCTCTCATGGTCTTCCTATCACCTCTGATCATTCTCCTTTTGTTATTTTTGGTTAGACAACCATGCCTTACCCACAGTGGGAAGGAAGTCCAGGGAACTTGTCTCCTGTGACCATAGTTTTTGAGATGGAAGGGGCCATGGATGTCAAGTCCAACCTTTCAAATTGCAGATTAGGAAAATAATGACTGAGACTTTGTCTCCCTAGGATAATTCAGCTTTTAAGTGTCTTGAAGAAGGCTGTGAATAAGTCTTTCAGATATCTTATGTAGTGCCCCGTCCAATACACCATACTGCCTCTTCATTCTCCCTTCTGAGTAGCCTCACCAGCTATGACAGCTTCAATGTTCATTTCTTTAACTAGCAATTCCAAATCTGCACATGAGTATCTGATCTCTCTCTATCTGGAACTTGAATTCCACATTTGCAATGAATTATTGAGCATTTTAATGATATATCTCATAGTCACTAAAAATTCAGCTTTTCTGAACTAAAACTCATCTTTGCCCTTACTGGAAAAATCAACCCACACACTTTTTCAACTTCCCTATTTTTGTTGAGGACATAACACTCCATTAAAAGAAGCAAGTTGAAGCTTTACTGTCTTCCTCAGTTGTTCTCTCATCCCCTATATCTAATCATTTGCCAAGCAACATCCATTCTAGCTCCTCGTATCTCATGTGTCTCCTTTCCATTCTTTTGGACACAACCTTAGCTCTCACCACTTTGTGACTAGAATATTTTAACACCTTTTTCACTAGTTTCTCTGCTTACAATATCTTCTCTTTCTGGTTCATCATTTGCACAGCTGTAGAAGTGACAGTCATAAAGTAAATATCTGAGCATATTAGCTGCTTGATAAACAAAACAAAATGAAACAAAAACAAACCAACAGCAACAACAACTATCAGTGGCTCCTTCTTTCCTTTTGGTTGAAACAGAAACTCCTCTATTTGGCCTTTAAAACCCTTTAAAATATAGCTCCACCCTATCTTTCCAGACTCATTGCACATTATTCTTTCTTGTGCAGTTTGTGTGCCAGTCCAACTTGCCTATTTGCTTTTCCCTTGACACACCATTCACTTGCCAGTCTCTGCCTTTCTTCATGCCCCTTCATCCATATGTAATGGGAGGACTACGATTCCTGGTGAGCCACACAGGGCATCAACAATATCCCCTGCCTGGTTTCAATTCAATACATGGAACTTTGGGGAGCCATTTTCTGGTAATGAGTCACTAAGGACTTAGTTCTTTATAATCATTAAGAGTCTTTTGGTTTACTGAGGATGATGAAGGACTAATTAATCAGTAGAAGCAAAATAGGAAACTAATATGCACACAAAAGTTTTGAGAAAATAATCTCTTTTGTTTTCATTTATTTATCTGCTTGGGGATGTTTTTAACTGAGAATAAATTTCTTTTTGCTTCTGGATGGAGAAAGAGGCAGTGACTCTGGCTGCTTTATTTCCCCATCCAGTTGTCATGTGTCCTTGAGAACATGATCCCTGTTTCTCATGTGCTTCTTCTTTTCTAATCTCAGGGAAATGGGTATCCAGGAGTACAATGGACCTTGTGAGTTTCAAAAGGCTGGAAGAGTCATCAGAGGTCTCTCAGGAACCAGAAGTGGTAAGGAAAAACAGTCAGTCAGTTGGCCTCTCAACTAGCATTTATTAAGAGTCTTCAATATGCCAGGCTCTGTGCCAAGCTCCATGCATACAAAGAAAGGCTAAAGATGCTGCATGTTCTCAAGGAACTTGCAGACAAATGGGAGACAACATGCAAACAAGACATATACAGGATAAACTGGAGATAATCAATGAAGGGAAGGCATTATCATTAGCAGCACAGACAAAAAAGAGAACAAAAATTGAAAAAAAAAGCAGAAGCTGAGTCTTCTAAGGAACCAGGCATGATGAGTAATCTGCTTGACCCAGAACAGCAATTAACTGATGTTTTAACTGAGACATCATGTCCAGGAAAGAGATAATCTAGCTGAGGAAAGGAGTAAGTAAGCATCAATCCTTGATTGATCCAAATCCCAGATCAAAATCCAAAATCAAATTGGTGGGGTTTCCTTGAATTTAGAAAAGAATTCCCATGACCAGGAGTCTCACGGTACTCCTAGGTCACATATGATCCTATACATATGCTTCAGTATATTTGTACTTCAAGTTTGATCCAATTCTCCCCAGAATTGCATGGGTGTGTGCACAGGGTTAGCATTCCCTAGATTAATGGAAAATGAGCCTAAAACTTGAGCTTAAGCTTGAGATTACTTTCTCCAAACGAGAATGTACGTCCTAGTTTTCTTTCATTTTGGGGTGTGGATGGGGGAGAAGAGGGAGCAGAACTTTTTGTAACAATTGTTTCTTTTTTAATCATTTGAGTAAATAGCCTTCTGTAAAATCTAATAGATGTCAAATAATGGATTGATATTGAGGAGAGCACACCAGCCATAGGTTAATGAATGATGAAATTAGAATTTATAGTATCTGAGATTTATCCCTGTAATTCTGAGGGAAAATTTTCCCCTGCTTTCTGACAATCCAACTTCTCAGTTCAACTGGGCTTTGGGAAAATGAGTCCTGAGAGCATACTATAGCTGTAAACTTACTCTTGCCTACACTGCTTGGAATCCCTAGCTCTCTGTAAGTATCAATTCATATGAAAAATCCTGCTGATTACTCCAGGTTTTTTAGTTCAATTTCTCTATGAAATCTGTATTTGTTTGTCTGTATGCATATCTTTTCCCTGCTAGTACATTGTTAACTTCTTGAGGACAAGGACTTTAAAACATTCTGTGCATCCCCAGTGGCTAGCACCAGCAAAGAGTAATACTTAATAAATCTTTGTTGATTCAGTTTAAGAGAGAGGAATTGTGATGTCCTCTGTATAAGAAACTCGAGGAGGGAACTTTTTCCATCGATAGAGATATAATCATTCATAACCTAGTAAATAAGTCCTATGAAATAATAATAATAATAAAAGTTAACTTCTTCAGATAGAAAATATATATTTTAATCATATGAGGAAGTGAGGACATCAATGTAACTACCAGAAAACATGATAATTTATTAGAAATATATTCATTCCATAGATATAGAAATATGGATAGCAGTACTTTTATGATACTAACAAATTGAAAAGACAAAAACAAAACAAAACAAAAAAAAAAACATGCTCACTGATTAGGAGATGGCTAACCAAACTGTGACACATGAATGTAAAAGATTACTACTGTGCTGTATGGTTATATATTACTATATATGGCTATATATTACTGTGCTTCATGGGGCCCATGAGTTTGATACCAATGATTTAGATGATTTTTGTGATTCCTTCCAAACTTAATATATTATGATCAATGAACATAGGAGGCACATGATAAATATTTGTTTAATAGGTATATTTCTTTGTAAAAATATTTATTGACATCTTTAAAAAAATACTCATAGTTATCCCTAGCACAGAATAGGATACTTTGCTTCCAGCTCCTTTCCCAAAAAGCCATCACATATAACAAACAGGTCATTTTTAGTGGGGAAAAAAAGGAAAGGAAAAAGAAAAAAATAGCACCACAGATCAATATATCAAAAAAAAAATTTTGAAAACATGAGCAATGTGTAACATCTGAGTAACTCTGACCTCCATGAATGGATGAGTAGTGGATGTCATCTCATATCTCTTTATCTGAATCATGCTTGTTTGTTCTTTTTTAAGTTTTGCAACATTTGTTCTTGTTTGTTTGTGTGTGCGCGTGTGCATAATTCTTTCCATTTACACTGTTGTAGTTGTTATCTGTCTTCTTTCCTTGGCTCTGCTTACTTCAATCTGCATCAGTTCATGAAGATTTCTTTCATGTTTCTCTTTCACATTTATCATTTCTTACAGCACAGAACATTTTGTCAAATTCATCTACCACAATTTCTTTAGCCATCCTCTAATGAATGAGCACATATTTTGTTTCCAATTCTTTGCTATAACAAAAAGGGCTGCTATCAATATTTTGGTATGTATGGAATGAATATATTCCCAATAAATTATCATGTTTTCTGGTAATTATATCCCTTCTAGCCCTAAATATATCTTCCTATTATCTTAATCCACCCTATATTTTACTTTATTAAATGGCATAAAACATATGTAAATATACACACATATGTGCATATATGTGTGTATACATATATATATAAAATATATATATGTATATATATATATTTACTATTAACAGAGGAGGAAAATGAAATAAGAAAGGAAATGTGAGAGGGGGATAGAATGACTTTGAGTTCTGAGTGGGAACAAATTGGCCAAAACCCTGAGGCTTAATTTGTCCTTGAGAAGAACTGACTTTGATGATTATTCTCTCATATTCATGATTATTTTGTATAGTGCCTGAAACCCTCTTTGCTCATTCTTTTGGGTGCAGCTTACACAAGCTGCCTGGAGACCCATCTAAGTAATAATCAAAAGGGTAAATGACAAGTCTATTATTAAAGTTTTGATTAGTACTATTAGCCAGAGGCTAAAGAAGGTTTTTGTTTAATGATTTGGAAGCACCAAAAAGGCAATTTCTACTTTGGTTTCTAAATGATTGCTAGATAATGAGTGATTGACAAGTCAAATTGTCAAAATGTCATTTTTTCAAAGCATTATTAAAACACACGCACACACTACACATACACACACACACACACACAGTCTCAATAGTTTCCATGAGGACAGCTAATTTTAGAGCTTAACCTCTGCCTTGCCAAATTAATTTTTACTTAACCTTATTGCTTGCTGTTCTCTACCATCATGAATCATACTTTAATCAAAACATTAAGGAACAAACTTCACAAATCTCTTGCAAGAACTGGCCCATCAGTGCTTTAATGAGAGGTCAATCCAATGATGTCCATATTTAATCATTTCTAATCTGCACACTTCCAGGGTCAATCCTGAAAATCTCGTTTACAATTTCAAATAAAACACCTTTTTAGGTTCAGTCTTCTTTGCTTGGGGAGTGGGGAGGTTTCAACATTTCCATAAGTATAGTTTATGGCTTATAGGGTTTCTTAGTTTCAAGGGCTAAGAAGAATATGAGAATACTTTTTTCATTGTTGTTTATACATTTCATATGAATGACAAAAAAAAAAAAAAAACAAGACAAAAACCCCCACCAAAAACCTGAAGTTCTGTGAGTGGGAAGAGACTATGATTTGAGCCCAAGTCTTTATTTCACTTTAAATTCAGCTCTCAGGAGAGGATTCTGAGAAGATGGCATAGTAAGTAAAAAAAATGCCAAGCTGTCCAAATTTTCCCCACAAACAAAATTAAATAGCATGGGGTAGAACAGTCATCCTCCTTGGACAACTGCAGAAGATCAGAAGAAAAATCCCAGTAAAGAGGTTTGGTCTAGGTGAAGGGTAAACACTTCCAGTCTAGTTCTCCTGAAATGGCAAGTGGGGAACCCTGGGGCTGTCTGCATTGGGTTTCACCCCCAGGATTGTGTGGGGAGTTGGACCTCTGAGCCAGGGAAGATTGACAGAACTTCCACTGATAAGGGACTCCAAACTCAGCTGTACTGCCAAAAAGCAGTCCTGGGCAAGAGGGAAACAGCACAGGTCCCATAAGTGCAGAAGCAGTTTGACTGGGAGACCAATGGCTGTGGGTACTTATAGGAGGAAAGAATTCTTGGTTTCGGTTCCAGGCCAGAGAGGAGAAGTGAAGGAGGATCTGAGGCCAGATGCACCATACCCCATACCCTCAGAGTAGAGGTAATTACAAAATCATCATTATCATCATCAAAATAATGAGCATTCAAAGAAGAAAGAATTCAACTATAGAAAGTTACTATGGGAAGAGGGAAGACTGAGTTTGTCTTCAGAAGAGAATACTGAAGCAAAAAAAAAGACCTGTCCTACCCCAAAGAGTAACATTGAATGATCACCTGCTACTAAAAAGAATTCATAGAAGAACTTAAAAAAAAGTCTTTAAAAATCAAATGAGAGAAATGGAGGAAAAAATTAAAACATAAAAACAATCTAAGAAAAACAAGAAGATTATGAAAAGAAAGTCAATGAATTAGAAAAGGAGATCCAGAATCTTAAGGAATAAAATGACTCCCTGAAAATCAGAATTGCCAAGGAGAAGCCAAAGAACTTATGAGACCAAGACATAACAAAACAAAATATAAAGAATAAAAAAATAGAAGGGAATGTGTAATATCTTATAAAAAACAACTGATATGAAGAACAGATCAGGAAGAGGAAACATAAGAATAACCAGACTACCTGAAATGCATGATTAAAAGAAAAGAATCTTAGTACAATAATACAAGAAATAATTAAAGAAAATTGTTCTGAAGCATTAGAATAAGAAGATAAACTAGAAATATGAAAAAATCTACTAATCACCACCTGAAAGATCCTACAAGGAAAACCTACAAGAATAGCATAGTCAAATTCCAAAACCACCAGCTGATGGAGAAAAATATTATGAGGAACAAGAAAAAAATAATAAAATATGGCAATTCCACAATTAGAGTCGCACAAGATTTAGTAGCAGTGATACTAAAAAACCAAAGGTCTTGGAACACAACATCTTGAAGAGCAAAAGAACTGGGGTTGTGACCAAAGATATCATATCCAGAAAAGTTAAGCATAATCCTGAATGAAAAAAATTTTAAAAGACATTCAATGAATTGCCAGAATTTCAGGATTTTGTTTAAAAACAAAAACCTGAACAGAAGATTTGACATATAAAATTCAAGAAAAAATATGGTACATATCAGAGACCAATTACAAGGGATGCAATAAGGATAGAGTGTTTACTTTTTATATGAGTAAATATAAAATGAATGTCTAAGATTATTATTAGTAATTAGGTATTTTGAAAGTAAGATTGGTGTAGATGTGAGTACAACATGATTCAAAAATGTAAAAAAAATACATTTAGGTAAAGGTAAAAGAGAGTAATTATCTTATACAAATGAGGTAAAAAAGAAAGAATTGACACAGAGGAATTAGATTGGGGGAGGGCTGGGAGTTCTGGAACCCTACTGTCATTGGAAATGGGTTAAAGAGGGAACAATACATACATACATACATGTGTATGTATATCTTCTAAATTCAGAAAGAAATAAAAGGCTAAAGGGGATAGGGAGGGGAGAGAGCATAAGGGAGGGATTTTTAGAGGGGAGGGATAGGAAATAGGATAAAGGGTGGAATGGAAAGGTGTTTAGATTAACAGGAATGGGAGGATAAGGGAGAGATCCTTGGAGATGGGGTAGGTTAAGTAACAGAAGGTCAAGGTAGTGGGTAGAAGTAAAGTAGAGGAGTCAGGAAGGATAGGACATAAGAAAGACACATGAACATAAAATGATCAGGAGTAGAATGTTTTAGGGAAAAAAAAAACAGGGGGTAGTAATTATGATCTCAGACAAAGTTAATTTATTCAAAAGAGAAAAATGAGAAAACTACACAATATGTCAGCCAAATTAATTAATATTATTTTAGACTATTTAAAATAACTAGACAGTATGCGGTTGTAATATCACTGTGGTGTAGGAAATGATGAGTTGCTGGTCTTAGGAAAATATGGAAAGACTCAGACTTATGAAGGAATAGGTTATCCACCCTTCGAGAAATAAAGGATAAATAAGTATAGTACGATCTTATATAAATTCACGTGAATATATATATGTATATATGTATATATGTCTATATATGAGTATGATTATAGATATCTAAGTATATGTATATGTATGTGAGTGTATGTATGTATGTGTATATGTATTATATATTTGTATATGTGTGCACATATATGCAAGTTTGTATATGTACATATGATGTATTTGTAAGTATATATGTGTGTATGTATGTATATGTGTATCTGTGTGTATATGTGTGTGTGTGTGTGTGTGTGTGTATGAATTTAAGTTTAATTGTAGTCTTCTTGGGGGGGGAGGGAGAGAAAGAACAAAGTAAAAAGTGCACAGCAGAGAACAAAAGAAAACTTACAATGAAGCAGAGAAAAGATGGACAGCTTTGAATACAATGCATAGTATTTATTATATAGAATTTCTTGAAATAGAAATGTGTTGCTGTATATTTTGAAACCTCATAGTCTATTATGCACATGATAATGTTTTTTCCCCCTTTTCTTATTTTGTATTTAAGTTTTAATATTTAATTTTGTAATATGTTTCTTTTTTCTTATTGTGTATTTAATTTTAAACAAATTAATAAATAACCCTCTTCAAAAAATAAAATAAATTTAGCTCTTGACTTTATAAGGAACATGTCTATACTATTATATTTTCCTATACTATCACTACACTATATTATACTATAATACTACAATCCTATCCCATCCCATCCCATCCCATCCTATGCTATGCTATACTATGCTATGCCAAACTATGCTATACTATACCATACACTACCACACTATACGACATACTGCTATACCATACTATGTAACTCAGATTTCTAAACTTTTTTAAAGTTTCCAAGTTGTCCACATGCATTATTTTGTTTGATCCTCATAACAAGCATGTGAGACAGAGCTATATTATAACTGCTAATGTTCCCATTTTGCAAACGAATAGAATGAAGCTCAGTGTGAAAGATTCAGGAAGGGCTGGAATAGAGATCTCCTTACTTCAAGCCCAGTATTCTTTCAACCACAACATTGAAATTCCCATGATTCTATCATTCCTTCTGTACTTAGACCTGGGAAAGGCCTTAGCTTAAAAATGCCAAGGTCTCCCACTGCATCCAGGGCCATCTCTGGCTATCCAGATTTATATTTTGCCACTGGACCCCGATGGCTCTGGAGGAAAGAGTAAAGCTGATAACTTTGCACAGCCCTTTCTAATGTAAATCCAATTCACTTGCAAGTCATGGCATTGCATTCCTGATGTCATAGTCCTCTTTGAGAATGAAGGACAAATAACAACCTGTGAGTAGCAGTAGCTGTCCCACTGGGGCCCAACCGATCAGTTTCAGTTGGGCAACATAGTTTGCTCCTTCCTTCCTTCCTTCTTTCCTTCCTTCCTTCTTCTTTCCTTCCTTCCTTCCTTCCTTCCTTCCTTCCTTCCTTCCTTCCTTCCCTCCTTCCTTCCCTCCTTCCTTCCCTCCTTCCTTCCTTCCTTCCTTCCTTTCTTCCTTCCTTCCTTTCTTCCTTCCTTCCTTCTTTCTTTCCTTCCTTCCTTCCTTCCTTCCTTCCTTCCTTCCTTCCTTCCTTCCTTCCTTCCTTCCTTCCCTCCTTCCTTCCTTCCCTCCTTCTTTCCCTCCAATCCCTCTGTCTACATAGGGTATCATACCCTTACCTCCAGGTGCCCTACCCAAAGGAATATAAATTTTGATCCTTAAAACCTCACAAGACATCTTGATGTTTATTGGCTAGATTTCTTTCTTAAGGACCATTTCTTAAACCCAAATCAATCTGGCTCTCATTGATTGGCCAACAATAGGTCCCAGCCCAAGCCTCACTTGATTATCTTTGGGGCCCTGATAACTCTGAGTGAGTGTAAATAGCAATTGTTTCTCTTTTGGCAAGAAACCTTGAGGGTCTTCCCCTCCCAGATTGATTATTTTTTGGATTAGATAAGAGGCTCTTCTTTGATTCATTTCTTACCTAGCCTTAATCACAGAATGGGCATTGCCTCAATCAAATTGAGACCTGGGAAAGACCTTAACTTCAGAAGGCCAAGTTCTCCCACTGCATCCGGGGCCATCTCCAGTTGTTTTGATCTATATCTTTCTACTGATCCCAGATGGCTCTGGAGGAGAGAGTGAGGCTGATGACTTTGCACAGCCCTACCTCATTTAAATCCCAGTACATGCAAGTCATGGCATCACCTTCCTGATGTCATGGTCGTCTTTGAGAACAAAGGACAAGCAATAGCAATAACAGATATCTGGGAAAGACATTTTAGATTAATTGTCTTGTATGTAATAAAAAGGCTTAGAAATGAGAACCTTAGGAACCTCATAAAAGAGAATTGAGGTTCAAATGAAATTATATTTTAGTAGGTAAGGGATTGATTGGTATTTAGTCAGTCAAGCCACCCCACCCAACTTAAAGCAAATGAAAAGAAACATAATCAATCAGTCTTAATCAGAGGTTTTAAATTAAATGTGAATAGTGTTTAAAAGACAATGGATAAAATTAAATTATTTCAGGTAGGGATTATATTCATATTGGCTATAATATTTGATCATGAATTCCATGTTCTATTAAAAAAAATATCTAGCTGGAGCAGCTAGTTGGCAAAGTAGACAGAGTGGTGACTCTGGAGTCAGGAGGACCTGATTTTAAATCTGGCCTCAAACACTTAATACCTGTGAAAAGGTTAAAGTTTGAGGGGTGCTCGGCACCCCGAAATATTGACGCACCGGGTCCTGACGAAAGAATTCGACTCAAGCCTTCTCAGCCAAGGGAAAAGAGAAAGTTTATTAGGGATTCACCACAATGGCCTGTCTTAAGAAATCCCCCCCACCCTGTAATGCCTGTTTGCACAAGTGGTCCAGGATTCAACCTACTGAATTAGATTGAATCTGAGCACCTTCATAGAGGCAAGATGGAGATTATATACACAAAGATTGTAGGAGGGATTGAGGGGTGGTCTGGGGTGACCAGAGGAGGGGTTTAGGGAGGGTCTTGAGGGGAAGTCCAAGGAGGGCAAGGTGAGGTAATGGGATTAAGGGTGGGAAGTAGCTGCACAACAAAGGGCGAGGCTAGGTAGAGATTTGGGCCTAATGATAATGTGAGGCTTGTGGCCTTAGGGGAAGGCCAGATCTAATTGGAAGATTCAAGGACGTTCAAGGGGGCTCCCAGAGACTGTATTCCAGATTCAAGGGGGTTCCCAGAGACTGGGCCCTCATCACCTGTGTGACCCTGAAAAAGTCACTTAATCCCAATTACCTCCCAAATAAGAAAAGAATGAAGAAAAAAGATATCTAGTTATCTGGAATTTGAGATGGTGATGTGAATGAGATATTATTCCAGCTTAACCCATTGAGAAGGAGTCACTTGGAGTGCGTGGTTTAAGTTAAAGAGGTCACTCCCACCTAGCTTTGGCTGAGCGTAGGACCTTGTGAACTTCAGAGGGTCGAGACAATGCTGGACTTAGTAATGCTTTGCTAGAATGGGTATTTCACTAGACTTCTAGGAATCAAGATGGTGGAGTGAAAGCCAAGATGGCAGAGTAAGCAGTAAATCACTATAGCTGTCCCATATTCACCTCCGATACCCATAAAATAGCACCCCAGAACAAATCCTTGAAAGTGGATCCATCAAACAGATAGGGTGGAGCAGTCTTTTAGCCAGAAGAATTGAAAGATAAGCAAGAAAGGTCCATCTCAGTAGTAAAAAAGAGGAGTGCATTCCAAGACAGGAAGTATCCCAGCAAGCCAGCAATAAGTCCTGCCTCAACAAACTAGCAGGAGACCCTGAGCCCCAGTGGGGTGGAGCAGGTGAATGCCAGGAACCCCCACATGCCAGGGGAACCGGCAGACTCCAGCTCCAAGAAATCCATGTACTTCAACATAGCCCCAGGCAGACAGGCATCCTCCAGGGGCCAGACCTCCACATGCTTCAGCGTAGCCCTGGGGAAACACAGAAAAAAACCACTGGGCCTAAACATGTGCCGGACACCACCACTAGGATCGTAGCTCAGCACCAGGTAACTGCCACACCCCTACAGCCACCAGCAATACCAATCCCTCCTCAATACAGCACCAGACACAAGGATTCCCCTATAGGCCACAGGGCAACATCAGTGCAGTACCAGGTAAACAGCCAGGGCCCATAGTGACTGGAACAAGAAGCCAGAGACAGAGCCCTTTCTGCCCTGAGAGCAGAGATCAGATTTAAAAGAAAAGGAAAAGGCAAAAAATGATCAACAACAACAAAAACAACACCAACAAAAACCCAACAACAATAAAAGAATCTTTTCATAGAAAGTTATTATGGTGACAGTGAAGACTTATATGAAGTCTTTCTAGGATTTTCTGAAATCTACTTATTCTTCATTTCTTATTATGCAGTAGTATTCTATTACATTCTTATACCACAGCTTGTTCAGCCATTCCCCAATTGATGTTCAGCCATTCCCTCAATTTTCAATAATTTGCCACCATGAAAAGGGCTGCTACAAATATTTTTTCACATGTATACCTGTGTATCGGGACCTAAGGATAGACTCAAAACTGTTTCATCATGCTTATGAGGAAGTTCTTAAGGGCCCAATGAATAAGAGAAAAATATTCCCAACAGCCAAGAATTTCTTAGTTCACCTTTGTCACACATATTCTCTAAGTCTGGACCCATTTTTCCTTGGAGGGCACATGTACTTGTGGGAGAGTGTGTCTTAGATATTTGAGGTAATGTATTGTTGCAACTATGATTGCTTAGGATGATGAAATGATTCTCAACTGACAATCTTGACCAGAAGCATACCAGCAGGGGCTCAAAACAGCAGCAGCAGAGAATCATATCTACTTTTAGGAGTAACTCTGGAATCCTTAGGGGGAGACATGGACTATCTCTGAGAACCTTAGACTCATCTATGAGACTGGAAATCAAAATGAGGATCCTGAAAGTTAAAGTGGGCAACACTTGTAAAACATTTTTGAAGCTGTAAGGAATCATCGTTGTGTTGGGTATTTTAATGGCGGTTATCAGATATGACAAAAATACATATGTTAATAAAGCTGAGGACTGCACAGTATGCAACCTTCAGAAGATATTCTTCTACCTCTGCTGGAGGGTCTTTAAATAAGAGGAATTTACTACCTCCTATGTTATACCAATTCAAAGTTGTATGGTTCTAATTGGCAGGATTTAAGGTTTGTCTGCCAAAATAAATAAAAAGAAAAATATGGAAATGCCATTCCTTAATTCATTGGGATATTTTTGAAGTTATTTAAATTTCAAGCTAATGAAAATCAATAAAATCCTGCTAAAATGACACTTACATTAAAGAGAAAGAAAGAATTAAAGGGAGACTAAAAAGTTACTAAATTTTATAAATATTTTGTATTTTTATATAATCTTAGATTTTAAAGAAAAGCTGTCATAAAGGCAGATTAAATAGAAATGATTCATTCTGATATTTAAAACTCTATGCAATCTGGGTCCAACTTTCCAACTTCAATTTCAGCCTTGTTTCATATTATTCCCTTTATTAAATGCTAGCCAGTGGTATAGCAGGGGCAGGCAAAAACATATTTAACTGAAAATATCCAAAGCTAATCAAATAGTCTTTAAACAAAAAAAAATGGGGATGATGAATTGCCTAAACATGCTAGCCAAGGTGGGTACCACAATGGTTAATTCCAATCTAGGAAGGAGAAAAAATGATAGGAGTGTTTGGAAATTCACAAGTGACAAAACAAAAAAGGGAGACAGAAATGAAACCCATTCCACTTTTCTCAGATTATAAGATTCTTTAAAATTTGACAACTGACTTCTCTGAACTCAGCACTCAGTCTCATGCCTCTCTGAATTCGTTCCTACTGTTAAATTGTTTTTTCACATCTGAAATCCATTCTCTACTTATCTACATCTTTAAGAATCTGTAACTTCTCTCTCATCTCAGCTCATGTATACCACCTCTCTGAAGCCTACCCTGGTTCAACCAGTTTTTAATGCTGTCTATACTTCCTTATTACCATAAATTTATTTATATGTCTATATGGCATATTTCTTCACTCCCACCATTGAAATCTAAAAAAAAAACTACTTGATGACAGGGATCATTTCATTTCTGCCTTTTCATTTACTGTACCTAACACAGCACAGTGCCTTATACATAAAAGGGGTTTTATTTTTGTTGTTATTATTTAATTGAAATATATTTCTTTCATATGTGAAACTTGAAGAATATTTTCTTAGATTTTGAAGCATCGAGGAACATGAGATATAATTAAACACTCTGATAATTCCCCATATTACAGCTCTGGAGTTCACAGTGCATGTCTCTGTAATTACTTCTATATGTAATTACATTTACATAATACTTATATGATTTTATTTACATAATAGCTAGGCAATTATTCATTTTCAGAAGCTCTGTAGATCACTACAGAGAAGGAGAAGATGGAGCTATATTTAAATCATACAACAAATATATGGGACCAAAAAAAGTTTGTCTTAGTCTAGTCGATGCTACAGAAATCTGGAAATTATTCCACAGACCATAAAACAGTATAGTTTGAGCCCACTTCTGAACTGTTGCAGCAAGTCTATGGTAACTTACAATCACATAATCCTAGAGCTAGAAGAGACCTTAGTGAATACATAGTGCAATTGACATTTGAGACACTGTTCTCTCTACAACATCCCTATAGGTAAAGGTAAATGGAGGCAACTAGGTGGTCCAGTAGATAGAGCACTGGGCCTGGAGTAAGGAAGACTCATCTCCCTGAGTTCTAATCTGGATTCAGACACTTACTAATTGCATGGCTCTTGACCAGTTACTCAACCCTGTTTGCCTCAGATTTCTTATCTGTAAAATGAACTACAGAAGGAAATGGCAAACCACTCCAGTATCTTGACCAAGAAAACCCCAAATAAGGGTAACAAAGAGTCAGACACAACTGAAAATGACTGAGCAACAATAAATAAGTGAAAACCCATCATCTCTCAAGACAGTCTAGTCCACTTTTAGATAGCTCTATTTGGGTGTGTTTTCTCACATCAAGCATGAATTGGCCTCTTTGAAACTTCCAACGATTGTTTTCAGGTCAATCCCATGGGACCAAACAGAAACATTGGCAATTGTTTAAATCTTTGCTGTTGCTCAGTCATTTCAGTCATGTCTTACTCTTTGTGACCATATTTGAGGTTTTCTTGACAAAGATACTGGAGTGGTTTGCCATTTCCTTCTCCAGTTCATTTTGCAGATGAGGAAACTGAGGCAAACAGGGCTAAGTGACTTGCTTAGGGTCATATAGCTATTAAGTCTCTGAGTCAGAATTTGAACTCAGGTCTTCTTGACTCTGGGCCCAATGATTTATCCACTGTGCTACTTAGCTGCCTGACTGTTTGAATACATGAAAACAACTATCATATCCTCCCATACTCCTGCATCCCTCCCCCAACAACAAGAACAGAACTCAATGTCTTTTCTTCTAAATAAACATCACCATGATATGGGTTTTTCATGATACAGTGAGAGAGCTAAACTTTATCTTGGATGTATGTAACCTCATTTAGGAAAGAAATCATAGTTCTCACGATGTTAACTCAGGGCTGCAATTTCCCTTATGAAAGTCTTTTTTCTTTGATGCTAGAGAAATTCCCAGGTATTATTGAAATCCAGTATGATTTTATTTGTTACAAAAAAAAAAAAACTATGTTTGCTTGTTGTTGCTGCTAACCATGACATTATTCTAATACACAATGGTAAGTTATTTCTATTCATGCCCCTTTAAGAAATATATAGAGGGTCCAGTTATGTGCATTCCATGGCCAAAAATGAACCAAATCTCTGCTCTAAATGTCCTATCTAAACACAGAGTTTCATTGTTTTTATAGCCATGGACTAAAGTGAGATCATACTGTAAGTTCCTGCTAACAATACCTTAGGCCTAGTAATGTATGCTCAAATGTTTGGCTAATACTCACACCCCATACTTCCCCCCCTCAAAAAAAATAATGGTTATGAAAGACAAAAATCTATAATCTCCTTTTTTTTGAAATGAGGTATAATCCTCTAACCTGAAATCGTATCCAAAAGTCTCTTTTCCCTTTCTTTTAGATTTGCACTGTAATTTTCATAATGCTTGCTAGCAGGTCCTAAAGCAATGGGCAAACACTTATTTTGACCACTCTCAGCTACTGCCCACAGAATATGTCTCATTACAGGGCCACTCCCCTTTTTTCTTTAGTTCACTTTAAGAGAGAAGCGAGGTTTCAAAGGAATTTAATAACAATGATAAATAGAATAGTATAAGTATAGATATAAATTAAGTATAGATATATGCTTAGAAATAAGTATAGATATAGATTAGATATAGATATAAATTAATATAAATATATTTATATAAGAATACTATAGGTATACATATAGATGTAAATTAAAGATATAGATATCTATAGATATCTATATCTATATATTGAAATAAGTTAAAGAATGTTACCATGCAATTGAGCTAGAGATCAGAAATATTGTCTACCTAAGATAGGCTTTGCCAGATAGCTTCTATTTAAGTGAGCTAAAAACCAGTGTCTAACTGCTATACGAAATCCTGGTTCTCAATTTTAATCTTATTTCTGGGAGGTTTCTCATGAGCATAACTTTCCTTTACTTTCTTGGAGTCATGTTTTTTTTTTTTCCTTTTTTTGTTCCCAACGATCCTAGTATCTCATCTGACTTCAAATGCTAATGACTTACCCAATTGTCTATGTCACAGAAATATGTTTTATGATATATTTTCCCCTCCTTCTTGGTTTACTGAAACTTCCTAAGTTTTCACCCCAGTAATTTCCAGACATTCCCATTCCTAAACCCACACACATTGAGACATTGAGCCTTCTCTTATAAAAAGAAGAATATATATATATATATATATATATATATACTCACTTATTGTAGGGTTTTTCATCATAAGTTTGTTTTAGTGTTCTTTTTCACTGTGTATATTGTTTTCCTGTTTTCACTTGGTTCATATAAGTCTCCCAACATTTCTCTGAGTTGATCATATTGTTTATTTTATGGGGCAATAATAATTATCACCTCATTTCCCACCTCACTGAACTTCTTTGACTTCTCTTCTTCATGGTTCTCTAACAGCTACATCACCTCGACCCCATTTCATTTCTTTCTTCCTTCCTTCCTTCCTTCCTTCTTTCCTTCCTTCCTTCCTTCCTTTCTTTCTTTCTTTCTTTCTTTTCTTCCTTCATTAGATTATAAACTCTTTGAGGGTAAGAACTGTCATTCTTTTTCATATTTATATCTTTAGCACTTAGCACAGTGCCTGGCACAAAAAGAGATGTTTAATGAAAGTTAATTGACTGAATAACTGTCTTTATGATCATTTGGGTCCATTAGTTGCAACTCTGAGTCAAAGGGTATGAATAATTGACTTTTCATACATAATTAAACATTGTCTTTTCAATTGTTGGACTAATTAACAACTTTTCACAGTGTAGTGAGCTTCTCTTCCTCCAGCTTCTCCCTTATTCTTCACTTTTTTCTTTGTTATCTTTGCCAGTTTTTTTATTATTATTTTTGCCTGTGAGATAAAAACTCAAAGTTATTTTAATTTGCATTTCTCTTGTTATTGGTGATTTGGGGGAATCTTTATTATGGTTTTTACACTGGTTCTTCTTTGCAAAAGCACTTATTCATATCCTTGGATATGAAGAATTCTTCAATTCTTCTTAGAATGCTTCAATGCTTCTGAGAGAAGTCACAGTAAATATATTCCTGACACATTTCTAAATGGGTAGAGAGAGTCATGAGGGAGGGGGCCTTGTCAATGGGATTTCACTAAATACTGTTTACTGTCTGGGATTTAACCTTATATCACTGATATCAGTGGACTCTTGCCTGTTACTTAGCCTTGTAATAACCACAGACTTCTATTGACCTGAATTTGATACAAAGATTATGACAATATTTTGGAATAAATTTAAAGTCTATTTTTGCATAACCAAAGATCATATAACAGTCAATACACTTTTGGTAAAAAGCCCATTTTATTAAATGAATGACTGCATGAAGTTATCCCCAAAGATTTAAAAAATGTAGATTAAATGAAAAATGTCATCAAAATATGGTCTGTATAACAAAACCACTTGAATAAGCACTCTTTCTGTCCCAATTAGAGTATGTAATCTAAAATTAAATATACATGAAAGGAAAAAACACATACATTCATAAATATACTCTTCAGGTAACATCAGTAAAGAGTAATAATCAAGCTCAAGAGGCTGTATGGTTCAGTGGGTAGGGTATTGAATATGAAATTGGGGGTACCACCTTCAGATTGGGCTTCTAACACTTCCTGGGTGTCACAGACAAATTACACAATCTCCCTGAACATTAGGCATCTAAGTCATCTAATAAAGCTACAAATGGTTCACCCCCTAGTCAAAGGAGTACCCATAACTATAAACTAGCAGATCTGCATCTTACTGACAAGTTCACAAAGGTTTTAAGTGAGTTATATTTTGGGGTAAGTGTAGACTATATTGAAACCAAATGCCATATAGTCTGGTTTGTCTGAGAAAATTCAAATGATTCTAAACTAATCAGTCAGTTGGTTCTCACAAGGAAGCTCTCTACAAGTGAGCTGGGATAAAATCTTTGATGAACACCTAGTGAGAGTAAATCTTGGATGGGTTAAGTGGCTTCCCTGGGGTCAGGCAGACAGTTATAGAACCATCAATCATTATTTTTTTTCATTTTTTCATTCAATTAAAAAAGTGATATTTTCAAAAAGGCCTCATCGTGTGTTAATGTAATTTCAAAATACACATGACAAGTATATTGAGATACAGTCAAAAGAAACAATAAGAAGAGAGTTAACCTCCTGATATTAACATCTCTGTGCTCATTGTGAGGATCTCGCAAGTAAAGTGGGAGCCACATAGTTGGGTGGGGGATTTGAACTAGTTCTGGATGATTTGAAGGCATATAGTTTATTTTGCTTCAATTATAATTCCTTCCCCTTTAAATATAGGAAAACTGACTTGGGAACTTAAGGACTCACTAAGTGAAATGCACGAATTTCCTCAAATAGCACTACTCATTATCACGGAAAGGATATGGATCTTAGTGCGTAAAGACATGGGTTTTATGCCCACTTCTGTCCAATACAAAAGAGAGGACCTTGGACAATTTATTTCTCCATCTAAGAATCTCAGTTGCTCCTTGTGTCAATCAATCAAGAAATCAAATTATAAACTACTTTTAAACCTATAAGCCAAGAATACTAAGAAACTAATAATAACTATGACAATAGCTAACATTTTTATAGTGCCTACTATGTGCCAAACTCTGTGGTAAGTGCTTTACAAATATTATCTCATTTGATCCTTACCTAAGCCCTGGGAAGTAGGTGCTTTTATTATCCCCACTTTGCAGATGAAGAAACTGAGACAAATAGAATTTATGTGACTTGCTAAGGGTCACACAGATAGTAAGAGCCTGATAGGGGATTAGAACTCAGGTTTTACAGAGTCTAGGCCCAGAATTCTACCCATTTTACCACCTACCTTTGAAGCATAAATAATCCCTGACTTCAGGGAGATTACATTCTAATCTGTAAAATGATAATGATAAAATTTACACTGGTTGTCTCACTGGGTTGTTTTGAAGAAAGGGCCTTTCATGTAAAGTCATAAGAAAATTGCATTGTCATTTTTGTTGCTAGCAGTAGTATCCCTCCTTTAGAGGACTCTTCTGATGCTTCATTATAACGAAAATTGATTCTAGAGCCTTGAAGACTATGCTAAAGCTGGCAAAAATTAATATCTTCCTTTCAAGAACTAGCTTGCATAAATTCAGAAAGGCTCGATATCACATTGGCCAAAGACTGATAGCTTCTTTGATTCTAGCAATTCTCCAAGACTGTTTACTGAAGTCTTGAGCAGCTCATAATAGGTACTGGTGAAATGACTGTTCATGACAACAAAATCAGAGACTGGAAGTGTTATTGTTGTGAAAGTTGCTATCCCTGATTCCAAAGAGTCTTGTTGCGATGCTTAGTTCCTCATAATGGAACTCTAGGCAAGTCATTTTTCTTTTATTAGTTTCTGTTTTCTAATCATATCTGTTCAATGGAGGGAGTAAGACGTAAAGTCTTTACCTAATAGGAATGCTATGGGCTCAAAAGAGAAAATGTATGTTTCAATAACTTTAAAGCTCTATACAATTGTCAAGTTCTTATTATTGCATTATAATTTGCAGTGTATTTGCGGTGGTGGGGGAGAATGTTTAAGGCATACCCAGAATACTTAAAATGGTATCTTCTTCATAGAGGACATGAGAGAGGTCTTGGGGGATTAAAGGCCTAGAGCGCATGTGAACACTGTATTACCTTAACTCATGGTTGGTAGGCCTTATTGCATTGGTGGTACACCTAGAATGTTGAGGTCTTCAAAATGGACTTGGCCTTTGAACTTTTTAAAAAATCCAGTCTGGGCTATAGCTTCAGGGTGGGAAGAAGGAGAATATGGCTTATACTTAGAGCACAGTCTGAATAGCTGAGAGTAAAGAAGTCACTTCTACCCTCCCAACTAGAATACAGCAATAGCCCCAATCAGAGATGTCAGACTGTTTTGATATTTCTGGCTACATAGCCAGCGAAAAATGCATCCTCATGAGCACATGGAGGGCCAACACAGTGTCCACAAATGTTCTAGTCCTCTGTTTTTCTAGATGCAATTCTCTATCATCTTCCACATGAATTACAACAGCTTAAGTGGTTTGAACTAGTGCCCCATCCCCCATTTTAGCACTTTTTTATGTTTCCATGATAAAATCCTCTAGAACAAAGAGGCAGCTCTTAGTTTCCCTTAGCTTTCTTTAAGCTTCTGATTCAATTCAGACTTCTCTAGGTGACCATTACCAGTCCCCACAGCTGTCACATTTAAGGTTATTTTTTTTTTGTTGATTCTTTATGTGTGTTGCATACACCTATTTGTGTGTAGGTTATCTCCCTCTTAATAATGCGAGGTCCTTTGGGGAAGGTACATTTTTTTTACCTTTATTTCTCCATTGCTTTAGTACAGTGCCTGGCACATAATAAGTTCTTAAAAAATGCTTGCTGACTAAATAACAACAAAGTATAATAAATAGAGTACTGGACTTGGAGTCAGAAATACTTGGGTTCAACTCCCTCCCCTAACACCTTCTAGCTGTGAGACTCAAGGCCAGCTATTTCTCTTCTCTGTGATTAGTTTCCTCATTTGTAAAATGAGAGGGTCTGCCTCCATGGTCTCTAATGTCCTTTCAAGATCTTACTCTACGATCCTATGGATTCATGCCATGAAAGCATATGGATGAAACACTGGGATGCTAAATAATGCAATTTTTCTTCATTATCCCTTTCCCACCCCCAATCATCGAGTTAATCATGACCAAACAAAACTTCATTCCAAGTCGAAGTTGTCACTGAATGGAACCTTAAGACCAGAATATGGGGATTTTTCTTCCTGGCTCTCTCTTCCATGCTTTGTATGCTGGTCTAAACACTGAACAACATCCTTATGCCTCAGCTGCTCCTCTGTTAACAAGTGTTCCTTACTTCACCAGAAGCTTGTGACAGTGAACAGTTGGTGGCAAAGGGTTGTGACTTCCCTGAATGAGAGGCATTAATTAAAACACTCTATTATTACAAATAAAAACTATAACCACCATGGCCCCAACTGCTTCTTTGACTGTGAAATTAATGTCTCTTTATATAACTGATTAGTTAAAAAATACACACACGCACACACACACACACATACACACTTACATTGCCAGAAACTCAATCCTAAGAGCATCTTGTGTGATAACCATAAACATAGGGGAAGACGATAAATGCAGCTGGTCACCTTTCAGCATCAAAGGCCAACATTGAGACAAAAATAAATGGAATATAAGAAATTGTGGAGTCTCAATAACTTTGGTCCTGATTTTCACATCAATTACACTCCTTAGGCCAACATCCTTTAACCAAAATGCACATTAAGTCTTCCAGTATTAAGCTTAATTTGTGGTTTTAACCCCTCCATTTCAAATTCAAGGGGAACATCTGCTTCACAAATCATTGTTACTAGCATTTCAGTAGGCAATGCATTCATGATTCTGATTAGAATGGGAAGAAGCAGTAGGCTCTCAGTGCATATCAAACAGAAGAACAATGAGCACGAAGATTACATTAGGAGGACTGTGACTAAAGAGGCTTAGACAGAATATGTGTTGATAAGGTAATTATTAGTCAGAGTGAATTGTAATGTAGTTTCCTTAGGAGCACTTGTCTAGAGGAGGTCTGGAAGGAGGGGAAGTGGTAGTCCACTCTTCCCAATGCCCACTGTCTCAATTTCTATTGTAAGAATGTTGGGGGTGGGGGGGGACTCAAATAAATATGGCAGTGCCTTGGAATCAGATTTCAATTTTAAATAGAGAATTTTAATACATGAAGTCATACCTGCTTGGTAGCTCTCTATTTTCCCTCACCAAGTCAGTATCAGTAGACTGATGATGTCAGACAGCTGCCTGGGGAGGAGAGGGAGAATCTGAAATGAAAAACACATTTAGAAATTGAAAAGATAGTTCTAAAGTCTCAAGAACACACCTAGGTTAAGAGTTTATAAGTCAATCAATAGCATTCTGGAACTACGACTATACTACAGAGTCTTAAACTAAGCAGTAAGGATAGGATAGTGAAAAAAATTGCTTAGAAGCAGCAAGCATTGCATACATCAGGCTCTGAATAAGTATATGCCAAATAATATGAGGGACTCTCAATTTTCAAGTGATTCACAGTTTACAAAGGGTTTCCCTTACAATCGATAGTCATGTGATAAAGTTTTCCCATTTTATTGGTCATGGAAATTGAGACTTATGGAGGTAAAGGGCTTTGTCCATGGTCACTTAGTTGATAAGTATCCAAGTCAGGACTGGGCCTTGCGTTTTGACTACAGATTGCATGTGTTTCTTGACGTTTCACATAGCAAATCAATACATAAGCAAACCATCAGAAAATTGAGCTCATTCATCAAACATGCTTTCTAGTCTCATTGTGAAGGCCTTTTATTCATCTGTATATGTTAATAAATAAGAAGTGATGAACATTCAAGTTCTAAGTAGTGTAAAAGAATTTATTTTAATGAAAAATGATAGCATTTGGATCGAGTTGGATCTAGTTGGACCTGAATGTCTAATAAGTTTGAGGGCAAATCCTCACAAAGCAATTAAATCATCTGAGCATGGTAATGGCACACCTGGAAAGAAGCTATATATTATTGGCATAGTTGTAGGGCTCCACTAGTCTTTTCATGGGAAGAGAAAGTCCTTGAGGAAAGGAGCTAAAGCAGCAAATATTCCCAGTATTTGGGATGTCGATTTGATGTAAGAGGAATGAGTGGCTTCAGGCCAAAGTGATGCTTAACAAACTTGTTGCTTTGCCAAATTGATTTGTAGTACTGTCATACCCTAAAGAATAAGCTATATTTTTATTCCCTTCAGAACAATAGATAGATATTAACAAGATAGCTTAAAAAAGAAGGAACACTCCCTAATAATTTATGGTGATCAAGAGTAAAATGGGTCCATTTAGTAGTGAATTTCCCCTCTTAAGAGATTTTCAGGCAAAGGCTCAATGGACACTTGTCAAATATCATCTAAGGGGGTGGAGCCAAGATGGCAGCTGGAAAACAGGGACATGCCTAAAGCTGTCCCCTGGACCCCTCAAACACCTATAAAAATGGCTCTGACCAAATTCTAGAGCTACAGAACCCACAGAATAGTAGAGGGAAGCAGGGCTCCAGCCCAGGACAGCCTGGATGGTCTCTGGGTAAGGTCTATCCCATGGAGCTGGGAGCAGAGTGGAGTGGAGCAGAGCGCAGCGTGGGCTGTGCCCCAGATCAACCAGACTGGGAACTGTGCAGAACAAGCTCTAGCACCCTGAATCAGTGAGCTGTGGCAGTTACCAGATTTCTCAACCTACAAACACCAAAGACAACAGAGAAGGTTAGTGGGAAAAAACTGCAGAGACAGAGGGAAAGGACTTCCTGGTTCAGCCAGCACCCCGGGGGCAATGGAGATGGTGCAGATATAGAACTATAGCTGCAGTTGTTTCCAGCCCACCTGGTGGGAGGAATTCAGTGGCAGAGTGCAGAGCCTCCTCAGATCTGAATCATGGTCCAGGTTGGTGGTTCTTGGGGGAGGAAGCGCACTGGCGTGGCAGAGCTTGCTGTATAGAAATAGCTCTGAAAAAAACAGCACAGCTCCTCAAGTTTGGGACAAAGTACTTTCTACTCTACAAGCAGTCATACCCTAACGAAAAAATCAAGGGTCAAGTAGTTGGCTAGGAATATGGCCGGGCAGCGAAAACAGACTCAGATTCAGACTCAGATTTTGGAATCTTTCTTTGGTGACAAAGAAGACCAAAACATACAGCCAGAAGAAGTGAACAAAGTCAGAGAGCCTACATCAAAAGCCTCCAAGAAAAACATGAACTGGTCTCAGGCCATGGAAGAGCTCAATAAGGATTTGGAAAAGCAAGTTAGAGAAATAGAGGAAAAATTGGGAAGATAAATGAGAGTGATGCAAGAAAACCATGATAAACAAGTCAATGACTTGACAAAGAAAACCCCCAAAATACTGAAGAAAATAACATCTTAAAAAATAGACTAACTCAAATGGCAAAAGAGCTGCAAAAAGCCAATGAGGAGAAGAATGCCTTGAAAGGCAGAATTAGTCAATTGGAAAAGGAGGTCCAAAAGACCACTGAAGAAAATACTACTTTAAAAATTAGATTGGAGCAAGTGGAAGCTAGTGACTTTATGAGAAATCAAGATATTATAAAACAGAACCAAAGGAAAGAAAAAATGGAAGACAATCTGAAATATCTCATTGGAAAAACCACTGACCTGGAAAATAGATCCAGGAGAGATAATTTAAAAATTATTGGACTAACTGAAAGCCATGATCAAAAAAAGAGCCTAGATATCATCTTTCAAGAAATTATCAAGGAGAATTGTCCTGATATTCTAGAGCCAGTGGGTAAAATAGAAATTGAAAGAGTCCACCAATCCCCCTCCTAAAAAGATCCTAAAAAGAAGACTCCTAGGAACATTGTTGCCAAATTCCAGAGCTCCCAGATCAAGGAGAAAATACTGCAATCAGCCAGAAAGAAACAATTTGAGTATTCTGGAAACATAATCAGGATAACACAAGATCTAGCAGCTTCTACATTAAGGGATAGAAGGACTTGGAATATGATATTCTGGAGGTCAATGGAGCTACGATTAAAACCAAGAATCACCTACCCAGCAAAACTGAGTATCATCTTCCAGGGCAAAATATGGATTTTCAATAAAATAGAGGGCTTTCAAGCTTTTTCAGTGAAAAGACCAGAGATGAATAGAAAATTTGACTTTCAAACACAATAATTAACAGAAGCATGAAAAGGTAAACAAGAAAGAGAAATCATAAGGGACTTACTAAAGTTAAACTGTTTTGTTTACATTCCTACATGGAAAGATGATATGTATAATTCCTGAGACCTTAGTATTAGGGTAGGTGAAAGGAATATACATACATACATATATACATATACATATATATATATATATATATATATATATATATATATACACACACATACATATATTATATGTGTGTGTGTGTATATAGACAGAGAGCATAGGGTGAGTTGAACGTGAAGGGATGATATCTAAAAAAATAAAATTAAATTAAGGGATGAGAGAGGAATATATTGATAGAGGGAGAAAGGGAGAGATAGAATGGGGTCAATTATCTCACATAAAAGTTGCAAGAAAAAGCAGTTCTGTAGGCAGGGAGAGGGCAGGTGAGAGGGAATGCGAGAATCTTGGTCTCATTGGATTTGACCTGAGGAGGGAATAACTCAATTGAGTACCTTACCCCACAGGAAAGAAGGAGAAAGGAGATAAAAAGGGAGGATGATAGAATGGAGGGCACATAGGGGTAGAAGGTAATCAAAAGGAAACACTTTTGAAAAGGGACTGGCTTCAAGGGGGAAAATTGAACAAAGTGGGATAGGATAGGAAGGAGCAAAATATAGTTAGTCTTTCACAACCTGAGTATTGTGGAAGGGTTTTGCATAACCATACACATGTGGCCTGTGTTGAATTGTTTGCCTTCTTACGGAGGGTGGGTGGGGAGGGAAGAGGGGAGAGAATTTGGAACTCAAAGTGTTAAAAAGCAGATGTTCAAAAAATAGTTTTTGCATGCAACTAGGAAATAAGATATACAGGCAATGGGGCATAGAAATCTATCTTGCCCTACAAGAAAGTAAGGGAAAAGGGGATGAGGGGGAGTGGGGTGACAGAAGGGAGGGCTGACTGGGGAATGGGGCAACCAGAATATATACCTTCTTGGAGTGGGGGTTAGGGTAGAAATGGGGAGAAAATCTGTAATTCAAACTCTTGTGAAAATTAATGCTGAAAACTGAAAATATTAAACAAATAAAAAAAAAAAACCAAATATCATATAAGTATGAGGAAAGTAGTTCTATCACATTCCTCATTTTGAACATCAGGCTTTGCTTAAGATAGCCTAAGAATCCCATTTAGCTTGCCATTTTGCAATGTGGACATCTGCTGCTTTTCACCCTTCTAATACTTCAACCATTGTGAATGAATGGGATAGACTCCATATTCATTCTCACTCCTCCTGGACACCTCATCGTCTCAAAAATTATCCTGGAGCTACCATCAGGAGTTTGGCCTGGAAAATTCAAATGATCGTGGCAGCTAAAGAACTGCCCAATCCCTACTGAGCTGTATCATCAGAAGACACATGATAAGTAAAGAATAAACCTATCATTTTGAGGTGGTGGCAGTTGTTTCAGTTGTGTTCAACTTCTCATGACCTCATTTGGGGTTTTCTTGGCAAAGAGACTGGAGTGGTTTGTCATTTCCTTCTCCAGCTCATTTTACAGACAAAAAGACTGAGGCAAACAGGTATAAATGACTTTCCCAGGATTACACAGCCAGTAAGTGTTTAAGGTCAGATTTGAATTTATGTTTTCCTGACTCCAGGACTGGAGCTATATCCACTATGCCATCTAACTGCTCTAATATTCCAATAATACCCAATAATTACAACATAATCCCACTGATAAAGGGTCAGCAGCACCATTCCTGAGTATGGAAGAGAGCCAAAAATGTTCAACAAAGGCACATTCCAAGTAAAAAACAATCACTAAATGTAATACATAATATTTAAATTAATTAAACAAAAATCAGTACCAAATGCATATGGATCATGGTACTAGATGTTGGAGGATAAATGATGTTTACATAAGATGTCTGTTTGATGTTTTGAAATTACAGTCTTTCAGTGGCATGTGAAATATGCACTGATAACTATAGGGCAACCCATTACATCATAAGTGCATCAGAGATATGAAAAAGAGTGCTAGAAGAAAAGTGCCAGAAGTAATATCATATTGGCCAATTGGAAGATGAATTTGAAGGAGCTCACTGGAGCAGATAGATCACAGGACCTCAGAGCCATCTAGTTATATTCGCCCTCCCCCATTTTATAGATGAGGAAACAGTCCTACAGAAGTTAAGTGGCTTGTCCAGGATCACACAGCTAATCAAAGTATGAGCTGGGATTTGAAACCACCTGACAGCAATCTGAACAGACTCCAATTTCAACATACCATCTACTCTGTCATGTCAGCTGGTCTTTAAACAATAGCTAGGAAATCAGCAGGCTTAAATAAACGAAGGATACAGATATTAATATTTACTGGCCCTAAGTCTAGCTTTCTTTCCAGTATCCTATACATTTTTGAGACATTTATATGTGGGTAATACTGACTTATTAGGGTTATTTTAAGGGGAGGGGGGAGTGAAATAAATTGTAAGATTTTGTGTTAAAATATAAATGTGGGCTTTATATCTCAAATGAAGTCATAGACTGTAAGCCATAGTAGACAAAGGCTGAAGCTTCTAGAATGGACCATTTTAGTTTCTGCATTTCTGCCAATACTACAGAGGATGAACTGTTTTTTTTTTTCTGGACACATGCAAAGAGTAATTACAAAGAAATTGTGAGGCTTCAGATCAAAGACTCTAGTAATCTACAAGGAGCTAAAAATATATTGAAAAGTGTCACCCAGGAAAAGGGAATTATCTTGAATTATGCAAAACCAAAACTAATATTTCAGTTTGTTTCTAGCAACAGAAAGTGATGTAAGATATTAAGAAATTATATGAGGTTCATAAGTGTGTAATTAATCTTGTCAACAGATATAGCAGGACTGAGCCTTGGGTAAGTACAAATCATGAGGCTTGCCATTTACTGTTCCAGTCCACAGCCAATGAGACCAGATGATTCAATTCCTCAAAATCATAGAATCCTAGAACTGAAAAGGAACTTGGAAGTCATCTGCTCCTATCCTTAGGGTAATAGATCTGAAGCTAGAAGGAACCTCAGAGAATCAGCCTTTTATTTGACAAGTGGGTAACTTGAGTCCCAGTAATGTCAAGTGATCTACTGAAGGTGGTACAAGTAGAAAGGATCAAAGGAAGAATTTGAACTCAGATCTGGAATGGACCTTGGAGGCAAACTAGTCTAATTCTTCATTTTTATAGATGATTAGTTGAAGTCATGAAAATTAAATACTTTTAGCCCAAGATTATACATGTAGTAAAGGGCAGAGGTGGAGTATGAATCCATATACAGACATTTCCATTGTACTACCATGTCTCCCTGAATGAAGAACAAAAAAACCTATCTCTGTAAGAAAATACACTATTTCATAGAGAATTTTAATTCAAAATGTTTTTTCTTCAATATAGTAGATGTCCATTTACTAGGCAGTGACTAAAGAATTGGTGCTACAGTAATGAAATATTACTTCTTTGTAATAAGTATTGAATAATGTTATATTTGGATATTAAGAGGGGAGAAGCAAAATAAGGTATAGGAAAAGTGAAGTTAGCAGAAAGTAAGTTAGGAAAAATATGCACAATGATGACACACATGTTAACAGAAAGAATGAAAAAGGGAAGGAGAGGGAAAGGGATATAAAGGAGAGAAAGAAGAAGGAGAAAGGGAGAGAGGAAAGGGGGAGACAGAGAGAGACAGACAGAGAGAGAGAGAGACAGAGAGAAAGAAGAAGAAGAAGAAGAAGAAGAAGAAGAAGAAGAAGAAGAAGAAGAAGAAGAAGAAGAAGAAGAAGAAGAAGAAGGAGAAGGAGAAGAAGAAGAAGTAGAAGAAGAAGGAGAAGAAGAAGAAGAAGTAGAAGAAGGAGACGAAGAAGAACACGAAGAAGAAGACGAAGCAGATGAAGAAGAACAAGAGGAAGACGAAGACGAAGAAGAAGAAGAAGAAGAAGGAGAGGAAGAGAAGAGAGGAGGGAAGAGTAGTGAAAGGAGGAGGGAAGATGGGGAAGAAGGGAGGAAGGAAGGATGAAAAAGAAGGAAAGGAAGCAGGGAGTTCTGCAGTTCTGTCTTTTGGAGAACCAGTAAAATACTTATTTCCTCGAGCATTCTGGTCAATGTTTATCAGCTGACTCTAGCAGGAAAAAACAAATTCACAGCACTGATTTTTTTTCCAGGTTAAACTGCATTATTGAGACTTTCTTAAGTCTAGACAATCAACAGAATAATAACAGTATTTGTAAAGCACTTGGTGAAACTTAAAGTGATATAAATGTTGCTATCACTGTCAAATAATTATTAAATTATGCTTATTACTCCTATTATTCTATTAATTTAGTTATTAAATTTATTATTGTTATTATTATTATTTTTTAATTCTTTATTCATGTCAGCCCTAGGCTCAAGTGTACGGACTGCAGAAAGATTCCGTTTGTCATTTGTTCTCGAAGAGGACCATCCCTTTATAGAGGTGATGACATGATTTGCAGTTAGCCCTGATTTGAGTAAGGGAGGGCTGTGCAAGGTCAGTCTCACTTTCTCCTCCAGAGCCATCTGGTTCTAGTGGCCAGCTATTCATCAGAATGTTGGGAGATGGCCCAGGATGCAATGGGAGACCCCTGGCCCCTTCAGGCTAAGGCCTTTTCAGGTTCTCACTTTGAGTGAGGTAATACCCATTCAGTGAATACACCTCTTTATGGAAGAGATCTATCTAGTAAACACCAAGTTAACTAGCCAGCTTTCAACCATCAAAATTTATCTTCATTTGGAGAGAAGAAGGAGAAGGAGAGGAAGAGGGAGAGGGAGAGGGAGAGGGAGACAGAGAGTGAGAGGATGAGCTGAGTTACCCAACTGGCTAGATCACCATTCAGGCAATCTCCAGTCATCCTGATGAACATCTGGCCACTGGAACCAGATGGCTCTGGAGGAGACAGTGAGGCTGGTGCCTTGCATGAACCTCCCTCACTAAAATCAAAGTCAACTGCAAGTCATGTCATCATCTGTCTGATGTCATGGTCCTCTTTGAGAACAAAGGTCAAACACAACCTATGAGTAGTCTGAGTTGCCTGAATGGGGATCTAGCCAGTTGGGTAACTCAGCTTGTCCTCAACCTCTCCCTCTTCCTCTCCTCTCCAAAGGAAGGTAAATTTTGATGGCCCAAAGCTGCATAGTTAACTTGGGTTTTACTGTCTAGATCTCTCTCCCTTTCTCTTTCCTCTTTTCCCCCTTTCCCCCTTCCTCCCTTCCTCCTTTCCTCCTTTCTTTCTCTTTCTTCCTTCCTTCCTTCCTGTTCTGTCCTGTCCTGTCCTGTCCTGTCTTTTTCTTTCTTTACCTTAAATTCATCTCACTCTGGAGCTTGTAGATTGGACAACAATAGGTCTCTGCCCAAGCACCACTTAATGGCTATTTTTGGGCCCTCCTGGCTCAAAGGTAACCAAAATAGTTACTGTTTCTCTTTCAGCCATCAACCCTGAGGGTCTACACCTCCCACTTTTTTTTAATTAAAGGGGCTATCCCTTGACTAACTTCTTAAAGAGGTGTATTCACTGAATGGGCATTACCTCACTCAAAGTGAGAACCTAAAAAGTCCTTAGCTTAAAAAAGCCAGTGTCTCCCATTGCATCCTGGGCCATCTCCAGTCCTCCTGATGAATATCTGGCCCCTGGACCCATATGGCTCTGGAGGAGAAAGTGAGGCTGGTGTCCTTGCACAGAACTTCCCTCCCTCAAATCAAAGTCAAATGCAAATCATGTCATCCTCTCCCTGATGTCATGGTCCTCTTCAGGAACTAGAGAAAGAAAAATGCATCTGAAGTCACAGGCCCAGAGCTTGGTTCTGTCACTATGTATTTGTGTGATCTTGCTCAGATACTTTCACTTCTCTAGTAATTATTTTCCTTTCTGGCAAAACAAGGGAACGGGACTAAAATATCTCTGAATTTAATTTCAGCTCTAAACATAGGATCCTATCCGTGATTCTATTTGAATTAATAATGAGTTGCATACTGAAACCCATACACATCTTTTGCCCTGTTTTAAATATGACACATTAAATAAATAATTGTTGCAAAAATTTCTGGGGGAAAATAAGCATTCCATGTGATTTTATATATGTTATACATGACCAAAAATCTATGATTGAGGCTTGCTATTTGTTTTGGGGGTTTTAAAATGACAGCTACAGCCAGACTTGAGCAGACAGAACGACAATAATCTTGATGGCTGGAAAGACTTGGGGCTGACCTGCTGGCATTGGTTCAATATTTCCAAACCCTTTTGAGTTCATTTACGATCAAAGCCCTAGACAACCTGCATCATGACCTGATATACAAGACTTCTCCAGGGACATGCAATCCAAAGGAATACCAACAGTGTTCTTGAAAATGTCAGTGAAATAAATACCTAAGAACTTTATTCCACACTAGAACTCCTTCCACTTTATTCCTTCTTTCTCCCTCTTCCTTTCCTCACTCCTTTTTAGACAATACAATAGAATTCAATAACTTCTAAGACTATGCAATAGAAGTATAATGGACCTCTCTAATATTAATTAAGGTGGGATTTATTGTTTTCTTTTCTGAAGCACTTATTTAATCAAGTGCCCTTGAAGAGTCCGGCCTTTGTTTCTTTGATTAAATTAGGAATCGTTGATGACCTCCTTGCCTCAAGGGAAAGCCTGCTTTGCATGGGTTTGAGTGACATATTTGTGATGCCAGAGGCTTTTAGGCCACGTGGGTTTGAGTCCCATGTTTGTGATGCATTTAGGTCAAATGGGTTTGAGTTGCACATTGTGAAGCCCTTTGACCCAGAGGTTGGCGTTCTCCATTGGAGCTGTCAGTCACTGGAAGAATAGTATGGGACTCTGGGCAGCCATTTTAAGAGCCCCCCCCCACCCAGCTTGTGAACCCAGATGTTGATGCTTTCCTGCTAACTCTGAATTCTGATTTGATCTGTTTATATTGTGTATGTTTGTAATTTGTTTGTATTTGCTCTGACATTCAGGGTGCTGGCTTTTCCTTCTGAACTGAGTGAATGATATTTGTATGTTGGATTAAGGTATGATTGTTAACCTCTTAAAGTTGCTTTCCTAAGTGAAGCAGATCAAAAGAACCTGTGTTTGCTGCCTTCTGTGTGCTGGTTGTTGTTGGTTTTACACAGCCACAGCTGCTGCTAGCCGAATTGTTGCTACAACCTCCCATAAGATACCTTAAAATTACCACTTGCTTCTTATGTTGATTCCAGGCAGCCTCAACACTGGAAGTTCCATCCCCATGAGATGTTTATGCTATATCCCAGCTCCCAAATATCATATTCCTGGGCTTCCTGCTGTGGTAACAGTTTAGAATACATTGTTAGATAAACAACAAATTCCATTTAGCTCCTATAATTGAATTTTATGACCAATTCTTTATTAAAGATATGTGGGCATACACTACTCAGAGTGATAAGTGAAGAATCACCAAAATGAATCCATCATTAAAATTTAATGTTCTAGCAATGTTGATATGACTGTATGTGCTTTTAATCTATATATTAAAGCAATACAAGAGTAAAAATGGTTTGGAATCCTGAGGGATGTATTAAATCATCATCAATTTAGTAAAATCCCAAAGTAGAGAAAACAGTTGAAAATTTAAGAGAAAAGGAGCATATCTCTGATATAACAAAATGGTGATTTGTGGAATTTATGTTTTATAAAGCATCATCTCAGTCATTTCATTTTTATGAAGAAAATTTTGCTGGCATTCCCTTCATTTGTTTCAGTCCTTATTTCAGAAGGTTCAGATGCTAATCATGATACAAAATTGTATTATCTATAAAATGCTTAGTGATAGCTTGCAAATTTATTTCTCTATATAATTAAAATATCCAATATCTTAATATAAAACCAGTAGTTTTGTTTTATTAGAACCACTGAGAAAATATATGTTATTATATATTATTGTCTTTCTTCTCCAATAAGATCTGTGCCTGGTACTTACTGGGTGCCAAATAAATGGTGGTTCATTTATTGCATATTAAATAATCTGTTTCATCCTCAATTCAATATATTTTATTAAGTATCTTTCCTGTACAGAGATTTCTTTTAAGAACTGGAAGAGGAGAGAGGGGAAAAAAGGCAAGGGATAGGAAGAAAAAAAGATATATTGATGACAAATAATACTTTTGTTACTTTGGAGTTAATATTACCTCTCTTAAATCCTTAACTACTTCCTCTACTTCTAAACATTGCTAAATAGATAATGATTTAATATATCTCACAGGATTTAAAGCCATTTGTACTTTCTGACATTTAAAAACTATGCATAAAAATACCACCGTGTTGGCCTTGCTGGAATATATATCATAGCTAACATTATATAGCAGTATGTGTCAGGGACTATGCTAAGCACCAGTATTATCTCAGGTGATCCAAACAACAACCCTGGGTGGTAGGGTGCTATTATTACTCCCACTTTAGAAATGAAATAATTGAGACAAAAAGGGGTTAAGTGACTCGCCCAGGGTCACAAAACTAGTAAATGTCTGAGGCCAGATGTGGACTCAGATCTTCCCACATCCACGTTGGCACTCTATTCACTGGATGATTTTTGAGGTCCAATCTCCCTCTAGATTTATGTCCCTAAGACCAAGTGTTGATGAAAAAGAGGTTCTAATTTTAAAGGTATTCATATCAGTCTTTTCAGTGCTCTCTCCCACTTACTCATCTTTATAATATCTTTCCAAATTTCTCAGTTTGAGTTCCAAAAGGGACTTCCTAATTTCTATAATGAAATCCATAGTCATTCCTTTTCTCTCTGGATTTATAAAATACTTAAATAGAATCAGATGTGTGTTTTCCCTGTTATCCATATTTTAATCTTTGCTGTTTAGAAAATAAGAGTGTGAAACCTTGCCTTGTTGCTTCTTCAATGTGAGAGGCTAACCATCAGTTCCCATTAGACATCACAAACAACAAACACAAGAAAGTAATACCTCTGATTCCTGAGGAGGCCTAAATTACAATGTGTTCCCATTTTAATAATGATTTCTTTCTCTTTGGCCTCTACTTCCAAGCAGATATCTCTTTCTCTTAAATATTATTTATCCAGTGTGCCTTATTCTACATAAGAATGTGGGAATAGAGCAAAAGAGACAATTTGATCACTTTTGTAAATGCAAGAATTAGAATGGAGTTCCAATCAGAAATAGTACTTGAGTTTCTTAATGTTTATTTGAAGAATAGTAGCAAACGAACATTGTGGAAAATAAAACATGTTCAAATCAGCATTATAAACAACACTCATGTGGTGTCCCTAGTGTTTTTTCCACTTTGGTAAAAATGTGTTTTGAAAGGTAGTTGTATTTTTCTTAAATTGCTACAGACAGAACCCATCAGTGATCCAGTTTTCCAAACTTGCAAGACAACAAACCAACCAACAAATACAGGTTTCTATTTTGTGTTATTTTCTTTAAGAGAGCTGGTATCCATATGGGGTTAGGCCTGAACCCAAGGGGACAGAAGCATGTCCTTATGCATGAAACTGGAGCTCACATTTCTATTGACAAGGCTAATTGGGTGTTTGAATACATAAAAATTCCATTTTTTATGGAATGAATCAAGACCAAGTTCAGAATCTCAAATTACACTTCTATTGAATCCTCATTATAATGCCATCTGCTACTAAAATACACAAATTATCTGCTTCACTTAACCCCTGCAGCCTTACAAAGAAGAAATGACTTTAGCTAAATGAAGATACTGAAAATGACAGTGGACTGAGGTGTGGTGATCCAGGACAAACAAGAGCAACAAAGGCTTGCAATAGCACATGCCAATTCATAGAAAACATTATTTTTATGTCTTAAGATAAATATATAGGCTATTACACTTTCATTCACATAGTTTTTAAGTATCAGAGATAGGGCTGGATGGACTCAGATCAGAGGACCACAGAATTAGAGATGGAAAGGAACACTGCCTCCCCTTCCTGAGTTTGCAGTGGAGGAAACTGAGGCACAGAAAAATGAGTGGCTTGCCCAAGGCTAGAAAAGTAGTCAGCTCCAAAGTACTAGAGATAAAGAAAGATTAAAAAAACAAACAAAAAAACAACAACAGTAAACCACAATCTGCCCTCAAGGAACTATATAACCAACAATATAAAGTGTAGAATAAAGTAATCAGAAAAGGGACAGCATTACTAGGAGGAAGTGAGTGAAGGGTATTAGGAAAGGCTTTATGTAGAAAGTGGAAATGTGAAATAAATCTGGAAGAGATTCAAGAAAACAGAAAGATATATTTGTGAGGGCAAAGATTTCCAGAGAGAGAGTCAGTGTAAATCCATAGTGATGAGAGATGGAGTGATGTGTTTTTGGACCTGTAAGTAGGCACATGTTGTTGTAAGCACATGTTGTAGGTACATTTGTTGCTTATTATGTAGATGGAAATGAAATTTAAGAATAATGAAAAGGTAAGAGGGAGCTAAGTTATAAGGATATTTAAAATCCAAGGGATGACTTTATATTTGATCCTGAGGTAATAGAGAGCCACTGATGTGCATTGAGCATGTGGAGACATAGTCAGACCTACATTTTAGAAGCATCAATTTGACAGCTCAGTGAAGATGGATTGAAGTGGGGAGAGACTTGATGCATGGAGACAAGGTAGAAAGTTATTATAGTACTCCAGGTAAAAAGTGGTGATGGTTTGGACCAGGTTAGTTACAGGAAGGGGATATAAGGAAAATAAAAACAAACACAAACAGAACAGTCTTGAAGATAGAAGTTTCTGTAATGGATTGGATATGTGGATGGAGTGAGAGTGATGAGGTGAGGATGGCAACAAACTTGTAGTCTGTGTGACTGGAAGAATGCTGTGGCCACAGTAATAGGAATTTAGAATGGGGAAAAGTGAGATGAAGATAAGACAATGTATTCTGTATTGAACATACAAAGTTTGAGATATCTAAAGGAAATCCAGTTTACAATGTCTAAAAGTTTAGAGATTTGTGACAGGAGCTCAGCAAGGAGTGTAACTTTCCTGATGCCTAGTGTACCCAATTTTATTTTCTTTAATAAACATTCACTTGTTGATCACAATGAGATATCATTCTATATCTCTCAGCCAAATCCCCTGAGATATCTTTCTACACCTAATGCTTCCACCTCTTCTCTCCTTATTCTTTAAAAAAATAATAATCTGACTTCTGACTTCATGATCCATAGAAAAGGTTATCTCCAAATTAACTAGTCATCATTTTGTTGTCAAATAGAACTCTTTGTTAGTCCTCATCTTTCTTGACCTTTCAGCAAAATTTTATACTGCTGGTCATCCCTGTGTATTCTTTTCCTTTTGAGATTTCATGAATTTTCTCCCTCACCTAATTGATTACTTCTTCTCAGTCTCCTCTGCTAAATCTTGAGGCTGACCACACTCACCAACATTGGATATCACCCAATACTGTGTCTAGGGTTTTATATATTATTTTTTTTTCTTTTTACATTCTCATATGGTGATCTTATCAGATACGTAGGTTCAATTTTCATCCCTATAGAAATGACTCCCAACCTCAGTCTCTCTTCCAAACTCTACACTCATATCATCAACTTTCTATTGGGCATTTCAAAATGGACTTTCAGTAGATGCCTTGAATATAAATTGTTAAAAATACAATTCAATTCATTTAAATTTAATAAGTATATATTGAGTGTCTACAATATTCCACACACAGTGTTAAATGCTAGGACAAAAAGGAAAAGAAAGACAGTTCTTGCCCTTAAGAAGCTTTCAATCTAATGGAAGAAAAAAAAAAAAGCTTGAAAGGTAGGGAGTGCCCAGAACAGGGGCATTATGTTTTGTTTTTTTTTTTGAGTCCACATCAAGCTAAGATGCTGATGGAAAGAAGAGAGATAGGAAATTTCACTTCCCAGCTTTCCATAAAAGAAAGCTATGGAAAGAGTTCAGGGCTCCACCTTTCCAATAAGAGAAGAGAAAAGCCTAAGGCAAGGCAAAAGTGTTGTATGAGCCAAACTGATCTGAATAGCATGATGATGAGATTTCAATTTAAATCGGAATCAATCCCCATGTTCCACCCCCAACTTACTTCCTTTAGGAATGGTCTTATCATTGTCAAGAGTACCATCGTGCTTCTAGATATTCAATGTTTTTAAAATTATGGTATTATTCTCATTTCCTCACTTTCAGCCATTTCAAATATTCAATCAGTTACGAAATCTTTTCATTTCTTTCTCTGTAATATCTTTAGATGTTATTTTCTTGTCGCTTATACAGCCACCAGCCTTATAAACCATCATCACCTATCCTTTGGATTATTGCATTAGCATTTTAATGGACCCCCCTACTTTAATTCTAGCCTTATTCTAATCTGTCTTCCATACAGCTGCCAAAATGTGGTTTCTAAAGCATAGATCTTATTATGTCACCCCTCTACTCAATAAACTCAAGTAGTTCTCTAGTACCTTCAGGATCCATCTGTTTTGTTACTTAATGTATTTCATACTCTAGCACCCTCCTTTCTTTTAAGATCTTCTTATTCTCCTTGTCTCACATGTTGTTTCATACACATAAAACTCCATCTTCCTTCTCTAAGCCTTTGCACTGGCTATCCTTGCTTCTCAGAATATTTATTCCCTATATCCTCCTCTTAGAACCCTTGGATTTCTTTAAGACTCACTCAAACATCACCTTCTACAAGAGGATTCTTCCATCCCATTATCTATTGTCTCCCCTTTAGCCTACATGTAATCTCTTCTGTACATACATTGCTTCCTAGGTAAGTGCATACATGCAAATATAGATTATAGATATAGATGACATAGAGTTAGAGCTAGAGAGGGAGACAGAATTAGAGTGAGGGAGAATGAGAGAAAGGGAGGCAGGGAAGGAGGGGGAGATAGACAGAGAGAGAGAGAGAGAGACAGAGAGATAGAGAGAGACAGAGAGAGACAGAGAGACAGAGACAGAGAGAGATAGAGAGAACTGTTGTCTCCCCAATTAGAATGAAAGTTCCAGAGGCAGGGAGTGGCCTGAAGTCTTCCCCAAATACCTTTAAATAATGATGCTCAACAAATTCTAGAGCAACAGAATGCACAAAAAGATGGAGTGAAACAATTTTCCAGTCAAAGAAAATTTAAAAGTTTGGAAGGAAAGGTCTGTTGTACCAGGGCAAGAGAGGAGATCAGTCTAGCACAGGCCATACCAGCATAGCCCTGGTCCCAACAAAATAGGAGCAGGCCTTGGGAGCCACTGAATCAGCAGCAACAGCTGTTGCTTTGAGGTCTCAGCCCAGAGATGATAAAGGGGTTGAACAAATGGTGAAAAGGAAATTACAGGGGTCTCTTTGCTAGTACTCAGGCAGGACTCTGTTGCTTTTCCCATATTTGGTTCTGGGTTGCAGTCCTGGGTGGCAGTCCCAAGGCAAGGAGCAGCACTAGCACATCAGAAGTTATGGTCGTCATGGAACAGGGACCCTCCTCACAGTTTCAGGGCAAAAAAGAGCACTTCTTACACACAGAACAGAGCACAGGCAAGGAGAGTACTAAACATCTCTCCTTAGATCATACCATTATGGAAGAACTAAAAATTTACAGGTCTCTAGCCATACCTCTGAAAACAGCTGCACAAAACTCCTGATGCTTAGGATAGTGCACTCTCAACCCTGGAAAGAGAGCTCTACTTTGAGAAAGAATTAAAAGTCAAGTAATAAGCTGGGAAAATGAGCAAAGAGGAAAAAAGGAAACATTCTGACCACAGAAATTAACTATGGTAACAAAGAAACTCAAAATCAAGACACATTTAGAAAAAGACGACAAAGTCAAAGCTTCTACATTCAAAGCTTCTAAGCAAAAGATGAATGAAAGAGCTCAGAGAGGATTTTGGAAATTAAGTAAGAGAAGTAGAGGAAAAATTGGGAAGAGAAATGGGAGTGATGTAAGAAAATCATGAAAAAATGAATCAACAGCTTGGTAAAGCGCGCGCACACACACACACACAAATAAAAATACTGAAGAAAATAACACCTTAGAAACAGACTGGGTCAAAAAGTAAAATAAGTACAAAAATTCACTGAAGGAAAAAAAAAAAAACTTAAAAAGTAAAATTGGCCAGGACAGGGCCAAGATGGCAGATGATAGGCAGGGATTCACCTGAGCTCTCCCCCTAAGCCCTCCAAATACCTTTAAAAATGACTCTAAACAAATTCTAGAGCAGCAGAACCCACAAAAAGATGGAGTGAAACAAATTTCCAGTCTAAGACAACTTGGAAGCTTCACAGGACAGGTCTATTGTATCAGGGTAAATGAAAAGCACAGTCCAGTGCAGGCACAGAATGGGCTCCACCAAACCCAGAGCAGGCCTTGGGATGACTGAATCATTGGCAGCAGTGGCACTTTCCAGACCTCTCAGTCCACAGTCACCAACTAAGAAGGTCAGCAGGAGAGGTCTGTCCCACCTGAGTGAGAGTAGCACAGTTCAGCACAGGCCTTGCTATCAAAGCCCTGGCCACAGCAAACCAGGAGCAGGCCTTGGGAGTACCTGAATCAGCAGTGGCAGCAGATACTTCCAGAGATCTCAGATCATAGATGGTAAAGGGGTTGAACAACTGGTCAAAAGGAGATTAGATAGGTCTTTTTGCTAACACTGGGATAGGACTCTGTTGCTTTGATCATACTTGGATCTGTGTGATAGTCCTGGGTGGCAGTCCTGGGGTGAAGAGGAGCACTAAGACAGCAAAGCTTGCAGCCACAACAGAGGTGGGACCCTCCTGAGAGTTCCCAGGCAAAAAAGAGTACTTATAGTCACTCACAGAATAGAGCACAGGCTAGGAAAGTAGCAAACACATCTCCTTAGATCATACTGCCTTGGAAGAAATCAAAACTTACAGGTCCCTAGAAGTATCTCTGAAAACAGCTGCACAAAATCCCTGATACTTGGGATGGTGTGCCCACCACCCTGAAGGCAGAGCCCTACCTTAACAAAAAGTTAAAAAAGACAAATAATAGGCTGGGAAAATGAGCAAACACAGGGAAAAAACACAACTCTAACCATAGAAAGATAATATGGCGACAAAGAAGATCAAACTACACACTCATAAGAAGACAACAAATTCAAAGCCCCTACATCCAAAGCCTCCAAAAAATACAAGAATTGGTCTAAGACCGTGGAAGAGCTCCAAAAGCATTTTGAAAATCAAGTAAGAGAAGTAGAGGAAAAATTGGAAAGAAAAATAGTGATATGGAAGAAAATTATGGAAAGTGAATCAACACCTTGGTAAAAACACTGAAGAAAATAACACCTTAAAAAAAGACTAGGCCAAATGGTAAAAGCGGTCCAAAAAGCTAATAAGGAGAAGAATGCCTTAAAAAAGCAAAATTGGCCAAATGGAAAAGGAGTTCCAAAAGCTCACCTAAGAAAATAATTCTTTAAAAAATAAAATGGAGCAAATAGAAGCTAATGACTTTATGAGAAATCAAGAAACAATTAAACAAAACCCAAAGAGTTAAAAAATAGAAGACAATGTGAAATATCTCATTGGAAAAACAAGTGAGCTAGAATACAGATGCAGGAGGGAGAATTTTAAAATTACTGGACTACCAGGAAACCATGATTTAAAAAAAGAGCCTAGATATCATCTTTCAAGAAATTATCAAGGAAGACTGCCCTGTTATTATAGAACCAAAGGGTAAAATAGAAATTGAAAGAATTGACTGATCACCTCCTAAAAGAGATTACAATATGGAAACTCCTAGGAATATTATACCCTTATTCCATAGCTCCCTGGCCAAGGAGAAAATATTGCAAGCAGCCAGAAAGAAATAATTCAAGTATCATGGAGCCACAGTTGAGATGACACAAGATTTAGCAGCTTCTACATTAAAGGATCTGAGGGCTTCGAATATGATACTTCCAGAGGGAAAAAGAGCTAGAATTACAACCAAGAATCACCTACCAAGCAAAACTGAGCATAACAGTTCAGGGAAAAAAGGGAGGAGCATTCAATGAAATATAGGACTTTCAAGAATTTTTGATGAAAAGACCAGAGCTGAATAGAGGATTTGACTTTCAAATACAAAACTCAAGGGAAGCATAAAAAGGTAAACAAGAAAGAGAAATTATAAGGGACTTAATAATGTTAAACTCTTACATTCCCGTATGGGAAGATGCTACTTGTAACTCATAAGAATTTTCTCATTATTTTGGGGAGTTAGAAGGCATATATATATAGACAGAAGTCACAGATGTGAGTTGAATATGAAGGGATGATATTTAAAAAAAATAAAATTAAGTGGTGAGAGAAGAATGTACTGGGACAAAGAAAAGGGAGTGGTAGAATGGGGTAAATTATCTCACATAAAAGAGGCAAGAAAAAGCTTTTACAGTGTAGGGAAAAAGGTGGAGGTGAGCAGGATGAGTAAACCTTACTTTCATCAGAATTGGCTCAAAGAAGGAATGACATACATACTCAATTGGGTGTAGAAATCTATCTTACTCTTCAGGAAAGTAGTAAGGGAAGGAGATAAGAGAAATGGGGGTGATAGAAGGGAGAACAGATTCGGGGAGGGGGTAGTCAGAAGAAAAATACTTTTGATGGGGGACAGGGTAAAAGGAGAGAGAGATAGAATAAATGGGTTGGGGAAATAGGATGTATGAAAACACATTTATTAATAGTAACTGTGAAAAAATGAAGCATATTTATCTAATAAAGGCCTCATTTCTCAAACATATAGAGAACTGAATTAAATTTATAAAAATGAAAGCCATTCCCCAACTGATAAATGATCAAAAGATATGAACAGTTTTTGGATGAAGTAAATAAAGCTATCTATGGCCACGTGTAAAATCTCTCTAACTCATTATTGATTGGAAAAATGCAAATTAAAACAATTCTGAGGAACTACAGCATGCCTATTAGATTGGCTAATAGGACAGAAAAGGAGAATGACAAATATTGGAGAGGATACAGAAGAAGTGAGATATAAATGCATTTTTGATGGAGTTGTGAAGTGATCCGACCATTCCATAGAGCAATTTGGAGGTATGTCCAAAGGGCTATAAATCCATGCATACCCTTTGACCTAGCAATACCACTACTAGGTCTGTATCCCCAAAGAGATAAAAAACAAAAAAGAAAAGGACCATTATGTGGAAAAATATTCATACCAGCTCTTTTCTTGTGGCAAAGAATTGGAAATTGAGGGGATGGTCATCATTTGGGAAATGCCAGAACAAATTGTGGTATGTCATTATGATGCTACAGAAGGGATGAGCATGTTGCTCTCAGAAAAACCTGGAAAGATTTCCATGAGCTGATGCAAAGTGAAATGTACTATGTGATTAACAGAAATATTGTAAGATGATCAGCTGAATGACCTAGCGATTCTCAGCAATGCAATGATCCAGGAAAACTCTGAAGGACTTATGATGAAAGATGTTATCTATCCTCAGGGAAAAACTGATAGTGCCTGGAAGCAGATAGAAGTTTTGTTTTTTACTTCCTTTATTTTTGACAGTTTTTTGTCTATGTTTTCTTTCATAACATGACTAATGTTTTCCATGACTACACATGTATAACACGTATCAAATTTCTTGCATTCTCAATGAGGGGTGGGGGGGAGGGAGGAAAAAAGAGAATTTGGGACTCAAAGTTTTAATAATGAATGTTATAAATTGTTTTTGTATGTAACTATTTTAAATATTTCTTAGTATCTTCCTTAGCACAGCACCTTGCACAGCAGAAGCATTCAATAATTGCTTGTTCATGAATTAATAAGGTCTTAATTCTTAAATGAAAGGGGATAAAGATACATAAAATAAAATATATTGCCATTATTTAAAATTGAAAACCTTTTCCATGATCAAAACAATATAACTAGGATGTGATGGGAAGCTATCAACTGAGCAACAGGCTTTGTGTCAAATATATCAGATAAAGATCTGATATATAGTATGTCTAGGCAAATAAGAGAAATATACAATATCAAAACTCATTACCCAATAGGTAAATGGTTAAAGAATATAAACAACTTTAAAAGTATTTTTTAAATGATCAACAAATATATTAAAAGTGTTCCACAGTATTAATAATAAGTAAAATGCAAATCAAAATTGTTGTGAGCTTTTACCTCACTACCGGCAAAACTGACAAAAATGTGAATAATCAATATGACAGAAATTATATAAACATCTGTATATTTATGCCTTGTTGCTTGATCTATGCTGTAGTATAACTATTCAGGAAAAGCAACCTAATACTGCCAGGATGTCATTGAAAAAAATAAAGGCCTTACATAAACTAAAATTATTATATTAATAAAAGCTTTTCAATTAGTAGAGAAGAATTGAAAACAGAATAGATCATTTGGAAAATGTTCAAATGTATGATACAGGATCATTGTGCTGTATGAAATCTTGAATATCAAGAACTTAGAAAAGTATGGGAAGACATATGAAATGATGTAAACCGAGGGCAGAACTAGGAAAACAATATGCATAACTACAATATAAACAAAAAGAACCATAAAAACATTAAGAGTGAATGTTATAAAATGGAATAAAAAATAGAATAGAAAAAGAAATGTGAGAAAGTCCACCCTCCTTTGTTTGCCAATACATAAGAACATATGAAATACTCTTATATAAAAGAAACATACAGAAGAGATGAAATGTAAGCTTAGTGGAGGAATCGTTAGCAGGTAAGAGAGGGGAGGTATCTTGCAAAAGAGGATAAGATTGGACTTTTCTGATGTGCTGGTTAGTTTTGCTGAGCTGTTTTTTTTCTTTTTTTTTTATTGTAGATCCTGGTTCTCTGGGAATGAGGAAAATGGTGGAGCACTTAGGTGAAAAAAATCAATAAAATTATTATTAAATATGTATTACATGATTACATATGCATAACCTATATTGGAGCACTTATCATCTCAGGGAGGGGAGTGGAGAGTGGGAGAGGAATAGAATTTGGAACTCAAAACTAAAAGAAAGTTAAAATTTATTTTTTACATATAACTGGGGACAATTAAATTTATTAAAATATTATTTAAGGTTTATGAGAATTATACATATTATATAGCAAAATAAGCATCAGAAAGCTCAAATAAATTATGTGAAAGATTAGAGGTGGAAGAAGATACTGCTGACTGGAAAAATCATGGAAGGCTTCATGGAAGAGAATTGGGCAATTACCAAAAAATTAAAAAAGAATTGAAAGAAAAAATTTCCCCCAAATAGACATATCTGTTGTTCTGTTATCTGTTTCAGGCAGAGGATCTGGTATATAGAAAATATAAGCATATGATTTAGGCAGGGAGGTTTATCCAGACATGAGTGGATCTCTAATCAAATCTACCCTCATTTTAGACTTATAAGACATGGACTCGCAGCTTGTCTCTGACTATAAGTAATGCACATTCTCCAGAACACACTACTCTGTATTCCAGCATTCCCTGACAAATGCCAAACATACCATGATTATCTCGACAACCTGCTACACATACACACACATACATACACACACACACATACACACACACACACACACACACACACACACATACACACATCTTCAGAGTCATTTACCCAATCGCAATCTCCCTCTGGCTTGTCCAGAGGAGCAGCACCGTGTCTGGCAAAGAACCACTCATGTCAGCCCCTGTGAACTCATCAAGGGAAGAATCCTCTTAATCAAACAGTGTGAGGACATGAGCCTCACTTCCTTGCCAAGCCTGCGACTCTGATAATTATTAAAGGAGCTAGAAACACCAAGTTTGTTTCAATTAGCTCCCCTTACTGCCGGATGCTGACGACAGGGCTGACAGCTGCAAGTAAATGTAGTGAGAAGAGTTTGTACAATATTGTAATGTATTTTAGAGTTCAGAGATTAAAGAAGGTGTCAAGAGTAGGTCTGAGTCGAGGAATTCATTTATCTGGCCTGCAGTGTATGGGGAAGTGCTGTTTCTGATTCATTAGGAGAAAGATGGATGGGCCTCAGTGTTGTACTCTACTTGTCTTTGGTAAATAAAGCAGTTTCTCACTTTCAGATGATTTTTTACTGCAAGAGCTTCACTGCCCAAAAAATGCAAATAAAAGTCACTTTCCTTGCATCACTAATAACAATACGTTGATTTCATTAGTGCTAGCAAGGACTCAGTTGAGTTATCAGATACCCTGAGACAAATACATTGTCACTGCTTAGTTCAACTGTGAATGAACTTAGAACCATAGAGGGCTAGAACTGGAAGAGGCCTTGGTAAATATATAAACATTTCAATTAATTAAGGCCTTCATTACCTCTTATCCATACTATTCTAAGGAAATCTCAATTATTCCCCCTGCTTCCACTCTATCCCCATTCTAACCCATCAATCACATGGGTACCAAAATGCCATTCTCAAGGAATGTCACCTGGTAGGTGGAAAATATGATAAAAGTTAAAAAAAGTAAATAGGTAGTTCTTATTGTCTGTTGGATAAAATAATAAATGTTCTCATCCTGAATAGCTTTCAAATCCCTTCAAAAATCCCTTCAAAATCAGACTGCCTCACCTGTCTCCTTCATATTTCAAGTTATTGCCTTTCACTCTCTACTTTCCAGAAAACCACACACACACACACACACAGACACATACACACACACACACAACAAAAAGTAAACAAAACCTGTACTACTATTTATTCCTCAAACCTGACATGCCACATCCTGTCTCTGGGCATCAGAACAACCCATCACGTCTGCAATGTTTAGAACACAATCTATCGTCGCCTCAGTCTTTTTTTTTTTAAATCTTTGTGGTTTGGTTCAATGAGAAGCTGCATAAAAACATGTTCTTCAATACCTACAGTTGTCAATGGTCTCACCCTTTTCAAATTACTCCATATTAACTTGCCTCCCATTAGAATGTGAGATCCATGAGAGCAGGGACTCTCTCTCTCTCTCTCTCTCTCTCTCTCTCTCTCTCTCTCTCTCTCTCTCTCTCTTCCTCCCTTCCCCTCTCTTCCCCCTCCCCCTTTGTCTAATATATGTTCTTGTAGAATGTACATTCCGAATAAATGTTTATTGATTTGAAGTGTATTTCCATGTTATTTTATGTCTACACACAACCCCAGAACAGATAAATACTCTGACAGCAGCAACTCAAGAGGCTTTGAGTCATCATTATAAAACATGAAGGAAGTTATTCTCTCTAGTGATTTGAGCACTGGATTTAAAGTTAAAACCCTAAAAAATGCTGAATAAGCAGCTAACATGCTCATTGACAAGTCATGTCACCTGAGCTTCAGGTTCTTCAATCTATAATCTCAGGTTTAAAACAAGAGCATCACCTCTCTTGAAGGATTGCAGTGCAGAAAATTTTATCCAATGAAAAGATATATATGAATGTATGCTGTTATTCATATAAAATCCTCAAAAATAGTTTAAATCATGAGCCATTCATCACAATTAGATTCATCTGAAAAAAAAGATTTAAATTAAATGTAGAATCCAATGGATCATGAAAGAATAGCGGAATCTAATGGAAAATGGTAGCCAGGTGGCATGGTGTATGGAGTGCTGGATCTGAAGTCAGGGAGACTCCTATTCCTGATTTCAATTCTGTGTGACCCTGAGCAAATCGCTTAACTTCCTTTACCTCATTTTCCTCATCTATGAAATGATCCAGAGAAAGAGTTAGCAAACCACTCCAGTATTTTTGTCAAGAAAACCCGAAATGTGGTCTCAAAGAATCAACACTACTGAAAAAATGTCTGAGCAATAACCACAAAATGGAAAAAATAAACATAAGGGAAAATCTGGATTCATTTGGAGTAAAGCCAATGCCATTGGCTAAATTTGCACTTTTAACCTTTTACTTGGCATCTGAAGTAAACCATATTGCAACTCCATACATTACAGAAGACTTTGTTTACAAAACCAAGAACAAAAGTTCTATTCCTGAAACTGAGAAATAACCAGAGAAAAGGAGTAAAAAAAAGTGGAGTGGGAGAAGAGACATATATTTTATTTACAGGACAAATGAGTGGATTGTTTTGCATATCTGTGTATTTTCATAAGGATTTTCTTTATCTTCTCTTCACCCTTTTTCTGACATGCCAGAGGAAAAGAGCTGCAGTAAAATTATAAAATATTAAAATAAAGAAAAAAGACAAAGGTGAAGGTGAATCAGAAAGTGGGGATAGAGAAGGATGATAAGGAAGAAAAGTCAGAGGAGGAGATGGAGAAGAAAAAGAGAAGATGGAGGAGGAGAGGGAGAAGCAAAAGAAAAAAAGAGAAAGGAAAATGAGGAAGAGTAAGAAGAAGATGATGAGAAGGAATAAGAAGAAGACAATTTAGCCAATTTCTTTCCTCACTACATGTAATACTGTGAAATAGGTAATTTAATTATCTTATCTTTGTTTTACATATGATGAATCAGAGGCTCAGAGGAGTTAGATGATTTGCCCAAAGTCATAGAGCTATGAAGTGGCAGAGATGGGACTCGAATCCAGATACTACGGCTCTAATTTCAATGCTTTATTACCTTGCAATGTCTACATGATCATGAGTAGATCAATTTGAAGTGCATAGCAATACGTCTCTAGCCTTTGCTTCTTACTGAGAATCATGTTGGTTTTGCCACAGTTAGTTTCCTTGCAGATATTTCATCATTTGGTATTATGTACAGTACAAAAGAAGGGATTATGCACAAATACCACGTTTCTTACATCTTAGCAGTGGTAAATTATATTTAAAATATAAATGTTCTACTTATTAGTTCAGATGCCTTGTGGCATACAAACTGTATGTACTTATTCAAATGAATAGAGAGAATTGAAACCAGAATAAAAATGCATTCTTAAAATGCTTAAAGCAAAAGGAAACAAAATAAAGCAAAACAAAATTATTTTCATTTGATTTTTATGGTTCTAACCTTTACAGAATGCTCATTGTTTTAAAGTGTTGTGCTTGTTAAAGTGTAGGCAGTGGTAGGTTATTTGTTCCATTGCCTAGCACAGAAAGCTTTAATGACATCCCATTTCCTTCCAAATGAAGTTCAAACTCTTGGCTTCAACGTACTTGATAATCTGCTACTAATGGACATTTTTAGTCATTTCACAACTGCCCTATCTATATACTCTATGCACCAAGCAAAGTGAAATACTCAGTTTCCATACTATTTTACCTTGGTGACTTTGCTGTTCCTTGCCTCTCTCTCTACCTCCTGTGTAATGTCTATTCACTTACTTAAAGAATTAGAGAAAGTGTTACTTCTTTCATCATACCTTCCCTGACTCAAACTAGCCCCAAAATTTCAAAGAGGTTTCTCCTTTCTATTAATTCTTATAAAATTCTGTTAATATGTCTTAAGCACTTACTATGTTACATAGTTGTTTTATAGCTATTTGTTTACATTTTTAATAGCTTTCCTAGATTCTGAGCTCAGAGAAGACAATAATTACTTCTATTTATCTTGATATTTTATAAAGCACTGGCCCTATACATGGTAAGACATAATGACTGTTGTATAGATGACATATAATTAGATGAGAAACTAGAAGAATGGCTAGATGGATATAATATTGAATGAACAAATGAATGAGTGAATGAAATGAAAGATACTAAGAGCATGAGTGATTGAACAAAGGTGGAATCAGAAAATTATTTTCAGAGCCAAGCCAACAGAAGCAACTGGTGAAACTGACCTGTAGAGAGAGGAAAGCCAAGATGGCAGAGGAGAAACAACAAACCAGCATTAACTTTCAAACAACTTTAAAATATAACCTCAAATGGAATTCTAGAGTGCCAGGCCAAGAAAAAGTCATGAATAAACATTTCCCCAATCCTAGACAACTGAGGAGGCAAGAGAGGTCTATGATATGGAGGTGGGCACTACCCCAGAGCCCATGCAGTGACAGCATTAGCAGTGGACCTTGGGACAGCTACAGCAGTGGCAGCAGCAGATTTGGGTACTCTCAGCTTAGAGATAGTAAGGGGGTAGAACAACTGGTCAAAAAGAAGTTACAGAGGACCCCCTGCTGGCACTGATTGCAGGACCCTGTTCTATTGCCCATATGCATTCCAGATTGCAATTCCTGAATGAAGAAGAGCATGAGAGTTTGTGTCCACAGGAGAGCAGGGGCCCCTGTCACAGTTCCAAGGCAAGAAAAAACACAATGCCTCCAGCTGCAGAAGAACAGGAAATTAAATCCCAGTTCCAGGTTCAAGAGGAGTGCTAGAACTTGTGACTGCAGGAGAACAGAGGCCCTGGATGCAATTCCAAGGTAGAGAAGAGTTGTTTGTGATCACTCACCAGGAACCAAAGGCCTTGGTCTCAGATACAAAGTAGAGAAGAGCACTAGTGTTTGTTCCTGTCGAAAATCAGGGAGCCTGGTTACAGTTCCAAGGCAAAGAAGCACACTACTACTTCTGCATTCAGGAGAAGAGTGATCATTTCTAGGTAAAGACCAGAGAGAAGGCCAGAAGAGTAGTGATAACACATATCCTCAGGTCATACCACCTTGGAAGCACTGAAAACTTACAGACCACCAAAGCTAGCTCTGGGAATAGCAACACAAAAACCTTGAATGGTGGGACAGTGGTTCCACCTACCTCAAGACAAATGCCACCTTTAACAAAGTTAAAATTCCGGAAATAGTTGGGGAAAATGAGCAAATAGCCAATAAAGAATTTGATCATAAAAATATACTATGGTGACAGGGAAGATCAAGACACAAACTCAGAAGAAGACCATGATCTCAAAACAGCTACAATCAAAATGTCAAAGAAAAAGAAGTGAATTGGACAGAAGCTAGAGGAGAATCAATTATGTTTCAAATGAGGCAAAAAGGCAGGCATAATAATCAAGATCTCAGACAAAGAAAAAGCCAAAATAGATCTAATTAAAAGAGAAAAGCAGGGAAACTACATTTTGTTAAAAGTACAATAGACCATGAAGTTTTATCAATACAAAATATACATGCATTAAAAGCAATAGCATCAAAATCCCTTTTAAAAATGTTACATAAGTGACAGGAGGAAACAGACAGCAAACTATGTTAGTGATGGACCTAAACTTTCCTTTCTCAGAACTAGATAAATCTAACAGTAAAACAGAGGAAAAAAGTTAAGAATATGAGTAGAATTTTAGGAAAGTTTTACTTAATAGACCTCTGGAGAAAGTTAAATGGGAACAAAAAGACATACATTTTTCTCAGCTTTATTTATTTTATTTTATTTTCTCAGCACATTCACAAACACACACACACACACACACACACACACACACACACACACACACACAATACTGACCACGTTTTAGCACATAAAAACCTAGTATCCAAATACAGATCTATTGAATGCTTCCATTTTAGAGCGTAATGCAATAAAAGTATAATCAATAAAGATTTGTGGAAACAGATGAAAATTAATTGGAAACTAAATAATCTAATTTTATAGAGAGAGAGAGAGAGAGAGAGAGAGAGAGAGAGAGAGAGAGAGAGAGATGAAAGATCAATGAATTAGGCCTGCAATTAAAAGAAAAACCAAGAAAAAGAACAATTTTAAAATCCCTAAACAAATACCAAAACGAGAATATTTAAAATCAAAGTCACGATTTTGAAAATAAAAGGTAAAAAAAGAAACAAACCTAGGAGTTTTTTTAAAAAAAGAAATAGAGAAACCACTAGTTAATTTGATTTAAAAAAGAGAACCAAATTACCAACATCTAAAATGAAAAGATATAGTACACCATCAGTGAAGAGGAAATTAAAAAAATTATGTAGTTCTTATGCCCAATTATTTATCCATAAATCTGAAAACACAAAGTGGTATGAACATATATTTATAAAAATAAATTTGCTCAGATGAACAGAAGAGGATGTGGAATATGTAATAACCCTATCTCAGAAAAATAAAATGGATGAAGTCCTAAATGAGCTCCCTAAGAAAAAAAATTCCAATGCCAAATAGATTTAAAAGGGAATTCTGCCAAAAAATATTAGGGAACAATTAATCCCAATATTATATAAGCTACTTGGAAAAGTAGGCCAAGAAGGAATACAAATATGGTGCTAACATTTAAACCACAGAGAACAAAAATAGTGAAGGTAAACCATAGACAAATTTTCCAAATGAATATTGCTGCAAGGAGATCATAGTAATTTATCACCAGGATAATACACTATAACCACATGCACTTGTGTATGTATATGTATGTATGCATACACACGTATATGTGCATTTATGCGTATGTATATATAATATATATTCACATACGCATAAATGCATATATGTGCATTATGCATATATGTGCATGTGTATGTATGTGCATATGTGTATATATAAATGTATATGTACATGTATATACATTTACACAAGTATGTATATATGTATATCATGTGTATATATGCACATGCATGCATACATACGTAGTGAGCAAATAACTTCCAGTAACCACAAAGGAGGAGAAAGCAGTAACTCACTGTCACTCTCCCATAATGACCTCAGAAAGAACAGAAAATAGTGCTCCAGAAAAATCCTGGAACAACTGAGCCAATGGAAAGATGAGGTGGAGCAAACTATTGAACTAATGGATAAAACTAAGTGTTGGATTTAGTTGGAAAAAGCAATAAAATAGATAAACCTTTGGTTAGTTTGTTTAAAAAAAAAAGGAAGAAGGAAACCAAGTTTGCAATATCAAAAATGAAAAGGGTGATTTCACGACCAATGAAGAGGAAGTTAAAATAATAATTAGGAGTTATTTTGCCCAACTGTAGGCCAATAAATCTGACAATCTAAGTGAAAGGGATCAATATTTACAAAGTATATAAATTATTCAGATTAATAGAAGTGGAAATAAAATACTTATTCCCATTTCAGGATAAAATATTGATAAAGCCTTCAATGAACTACCTAAGGAAAAAATCTCCAGGGCCAGATGGATTTACAAATGAATTCTACCAAACACTTAAAAAATAATTAGTTCCAATAATATATCAATTATTTTGGGAAAAAATTGGCAAAGAAGTCCTACTAAATTCTTTTTATGACACATATATTGTGCTGATACCTAAACCAGGAAGAGCCAAAACAGAAAGAAGATTGTAGACCAACTGCCCTAATAAATATTTATATATATGGAAAGACATAATAGCAGCTTCTCACCAGGATAATATACTAGGACCAGGTGTGATTTATACTAGGAATGCAGGGCTGGTTCAATGTTAGGAAAAGTATTAGTATAATTGACCATATCAATAACAAAACTAACATAAATCATATGATTATTTGAATATACACAGAAAAAGTTTTTGATAAAATATAGCATTTATTCCTATAAAAAAAACACTAGTGAGCATAGGAACAAATGGAGTTTTCCTTAAAACGATAAGTAGGATCTATCTAAAACCATCATCAAGCATTATACATAATGGGGATAAGCTAGAAGCTTTCCCAATAAGATCTGGGGTGAAACAAGGATATTCATTATCACCAGTTATTCAACATTGTACTAGAAATGTTAGCTTTAGCAATAAGAGAAAAAAATTGAAGGAATTGGAATTGGCAATGAGGAAGCAAAATATCACTCTTTGCAGATGATATGTTAGTATACTTAGAGAATTCTAAAGAATCAACTAAAAATACTTGAAATAATTAAAAACTTTAGTAAAGTTATAGGATATAAAATAAATCACATAAATCATCAGCATTTCTACATGTTACCAACAAAGCTCAGTAGGAAGAGAAAGAAAGAGAAATTCAATTTAAAATAACTATAGAAAATATCTAATATTTGGGATTCTACCTACCAAGACAAACCCAGGTGCTGCATGAATACAATTACAAAACATTTTTGACACAAATAAAGTCATATCAAAATAATTGGAAAAATATCAGTTGCTCATGGGTAAGCCAAGCTAACATAATAAAAATGACAATTCTACCTAAATTAATTTATTTACTCAGTGGCAAACCAATAAAGTTACCAAGAAATACTTTATATAGCTAGAAAAATAATAACAAAATTTATCTCAAAGTATAAAATGATCAAGAATATCAAAGGAATTAATGAAAATAATTCAAAGGAAGGTTGCTTAGCCATACCAGATCTAAAACTGTATTATAAAGCAGCAATCATCAAAACTGTTTGGTACTGGCTAATCAATAGATTGGTTGATCAGTGGAATAGATTAGGAACAGATTTACTACACAGTAGTAAATGATTATAGTAATCTACTCTTTGACAAACCAAAAGACTCCAGTTTCTGGGATAAGAACACACTATTTGAAAGAAAAAAAAAAAAAACTTCTGGGAAATCTGGAAAATAGTATGGCAGAAACTAGGCAGACATCAACATCTCAAACCCCATACCAAGGTAAGGTCAAAATGATTTATATATAAAAGATGATACCATGAGTAAATTGAGAGAGCAAAAAATAGTTTATCTGTCAGATCTATGGAGAAGGGAAAAATGTAGGACCAAAAAAGAGTTAGGGAACATTATGAAAAGCAAAATAGACAATTTTGATTATACTAAATTAAAAAACAAACAAAACCAATGCAAAATTCGAAGGAAAGCAGAAAAATGGAAAACACTTTTTTTAACCTGACACTATTTCTGATAAAGGCCTCATTTCTCAAATATACAGAGAACTGAGTTGAATGTATATGAATACAAGTCATTCCTCAATTGATAAATGGATAAATGATGTGAATAGGCAGTCTTCAGATGAAAAAATTAAAGCTACCTATATTCATCTAAAAACATGCTCTAAATCACTACTGATTAGAGAAATGCAAATTGAAACAGCTCTGTGTACCACCTCACACCTAACAGACTGGCTAATCTGACAGAAACAGAAAATGATAAATGTAGGAAAAGAAAATTGGAACACTAAGGCATCATTGGTGGAGTTGTGAACTAATCCAACCATTCTGAAGAACAATTTGAAACTAACCATACCCTTTGATCTAACAATACCACTGCTAGGTCTGTATCTTAATGAGATCTTAACAAAAGTTGAGGGACCTACACGTACAAAATAGTTAAAACAGCTCTTTTTGTGGTGGCAAAGAATTGGAAATTGGAGGAATGCCTATCAATTGGGGAATGGCTGAAAAAGCTGTGATATATAAACATCATGGAATACAGTTGTGCTTTAAGTAATGATGAGCAGGCAGATTTCAGGGGAAAAAATCTGGAAGGAGTTAGATGAACCGATGCTGAGTGAAGTAAGCACAACCAAGAGAATGTGCATCATAACAGCAACATTCTGCGGTAGTTAGCTCTTCTCACCAATTTAATGATGGGAAATGCTATCTGCATCTAGAGAAAACTGCAGAGTCTGAATACAAATCGAAGGGTACTGTTTGCACTTTTTTTTGTTTTTTTTTCTTTTTCTGGTGTTTTTTCTCTTTTGCACTGTTTCTTCTTTTTGCAATATGACTAATGTAGAAATATATTTTCATGATTGCACATGTATGACCTATATCAGATTGCTTGCCATCTTGGCAAGGGTGTTTGGGAGAGATGGAGAGGGAAAAAAATTTCACACTCAAAATCTAATAAAGGGAGGGGGATGGAGCCAAGATGGCGGCCGGAAAGCAGGGACTAGCATGAGCTCCCCACAGAGTCCCTCCAAAAACCTATGAAAAATGGCTCTGAACCAATTCTAGAACTGCAGAACCCACAAAACAGCAGAGGGAAGCAGGGCTTCAGCCAAGGACAACCTGGATGGACTCTGGGTGAGGTCTATCCCACACGGAGCTGGGAACAGAGTGAAGTGGAACAGAGCAGAGCTCAGCGTGAGTGGTGCAGGCAACCAGACCAGGAGCCAGGCGGAGGATGCCCCAGAATCCTGAATCACTGAGCTGTAGCAGTTACCAGACTTCTCAACCAAAAAACACCAAAGACAACAGAGAAGGTTAGTGGGAAAAGCTGCGGGAGTGGAAGGAGTTTGGGGTTCGGCTACTGCCCAGGGGAGCAGTGGAGGTGGGGCAGCTACAGAAGTACAGCTGCAGTTGCTTCTGGCCCCAGGCCCACCTAGTGGGAGTAATTAAGTGGCGGATCAGAGCAGGAGTGAAGACCCTGCTGAAGATCTAAGTACAGTCGGGTTGGGGGTTCTTGGGGAAGGAGGAGTGCTGGTGTGGAAGAGCTGGTGCATCCCCCCAAGCATGGAACATAGTTCTCTTAACTCCACAAGCATTCATACCACACTGAAAAACTTAAGGGTCAAGTTAGTTGTCTGGGAATATGGCCAGGCAGTGAAAACGCACGCAGATTCAGTCTCAGACTTTAGATTCTTTCTTTGGTGACAAAGAAGACCAAAATATAAAGACAGAAGAAGTTAACAAAGTCAAAGAGCCTACAACAAAAGCCTCCAAGAAAAACATGAATCGGTCCCAGGCCAAAGAAGAGCTCAAAAAGGATTTGGAAAAGCAAGTTAGAGAAGTAGAGGAAAAATTGGTAAGAGAAATGAGAAAGGTGCGAGAAAAACATGAAAAACAAGTCAATGACTTGCTAAAGGAGACCTAAAAAAATACTGAAAAATATACTGAAGAAAACAACACCTTAAAAAATAGATGAACTCAAATGGCAAAAGAGCTCCAAAAAGCCAATGAGGAGAAGAATGCCTTGAAAGGCAGAATTAGCCAAATGGAAAAGGAGGTCCAAAAGACCACTGAAGAAAATACTACCTTAAAAATTAGATTGGAGCAAGTGGAAGCTAGTGACTTTATGAGAAATGAAGATATTATAAAACAGAACCAAAGGAATAACAAAAATGGAAGACAATGTGAAATGTCTCATTGGAAAAACCACTGACCTGGAAAATAGATCCAGGAGAGATAATTTAAAAATTATTGGACTACCTGAAAGCCATGATAAAAAAAAAAGCCTAGATATCATCTTTCAAGAAAATATCAAGGTGAACTGCCCTGATATTCTAGAGCCACAGGGCAAAACAGAAATTGAAAGAATCCATCGATCGCCTCCTCAAATAGATCCCAAAAAGAAATCTCCTAGGAATATTGTTGCCAAATTCCAGAGCTCCCAGATCAAGGAGAAAATATTGCAAGCAGCCAGAAACAAACAATTTGAGTATTGTGGAAACACAATCAGAATAATCCAAGATCTGGCCACTTCTACATTAAGAGATTGAAGGGCTTGGAATATGATATTCCAGAGGTCAATGCAGCTAGGATTAAAACCAAGAGTCACCTACCCAGCTAAACTGGGTATCATGCTCCAAGGAAAAATATGGATTTTCAATAAAATAGAGGACTTTCAAGCTTTCTCAGTGAAAAGACCAGAGCTGAATAGAAAATTTGACTTTCAAACACAAGAATCAAGAGAAGCATGAAAAGGTAATCAAGAAAAAGAACAAGAAAAAGAAATTGCAAGAGACTTACTAAAGTTGAACTGTTTTGTTTACATTCCTACATGGAAAGATGATGTGTATGATTCATGAGACCTCAGTATTAGGGTAGCTGAAGAGAATATGCATATATATATATATATATATATATATATATATATATATATATATATATATATATATATACATATATGTATAAGTTTATGTATGTAAGTGAATGTGTATGTATGTATATATGTATGTGTGTATATTTATACACAGAGAGAGAGAGAGAGAGAGAGAGAGGGAGGGAGAGAGCGAGCAGACACAGGGTGAGTTGAAGATGAAGGGAACATATCTAAAAGAAATAAAATCAAATTAAGGGATGAGAGAGGAATATATTGAGAGAGGGAGATAGGGAGAAATAGAATGGGGTGGATTGTCTCACATAAAGCTGGCAAGAGGAAGCAGTTCTGTGGGAGGAGGGGAGAGGGCAGGTGAGGAGGGAATGAGTGAATCTTGCTCTCATCAGATTTGGCCTGAGGAGGGAATACCATACATACTCAATTGGGTGCCTTGCCCCACAGGAAAGAAGAGGGAAGAAGATTTAAAAAAGGGGGGGGGATGATGAAGGGGAAGGCAGATGGGGTTGGAGGTAATCAAAAACAAACACTTTCAAAAGGGGACAGGGTCAAGGGAGAAAATTCAATAAAGGGGGATGGGTTGGGAAGGAGCAAAATATAGTTAGTCTTTCACAACATAAGTATTGTGGAAGGGTTATACATAATGATACATATGTGGCCTATGTTAAATTCCTCCTCTTAGGGAGGGTGGGTGGGAAGGGAAGAGGGGAAAGAATTTGGAACTCAAAAGTTTTAAAAACAGATGTTCAAAAAGCAAAAAAAAAAAATTAGTTTTTGCATGCAACTAGAAAATAAGATACACAGGCAATGGGGCATAGAAATTTATCTTGCCGTACAAGAAAGGAAGGGAAAAGTGGATGGGAGGGGAGTGGGATGACAGAAGGGAGGGCTGACTGGGGAAAAGGGCAACCAGAATATATGCCATCTTGGAGTGTGTGGGGGGGTAGAAATGAGGAGAAAACTTGTAATTTGAACTTGTGAAAATCAATGCTGAAAACTAAATATATTAAATAAACTTAAAAAAACCAAAATCTTATAAAAATGAATGTCGAAAAATATCTTTACATGTAAATGGAAAAAATAAAATACGATTTACTAAAAAAAATAAAATTTACAAATTAAAAAAGAAAAATATAATCTCAGACAACATAAAATACTTAAGAATCTACCTGTCAAGAAAAATTTAATTACAAAATAGTTCACAGAAATAAGTCCAAACTACACAATTGAAGAAATATTAATCATTGAATAGGAGGCTGAGCCAATACTATAAAAATTGTATTTCTATCTAAATTAATTGTACATCTTCCATGCCATACCAAACAACCTTAAAGACTTAGAAAAAATAATAACAAAATTCTTCTGGAAAAGTAAAAGGTCAAGAATATCAAGAGAATAGATGAAAAAAAGAATGCAAAGGAATCTGAACCAACAGTACCAAATTTCAAATTATATTACAAAGTGTAATCAATGAAACAATCTGCTACTGGCTACAAAATATAGTAATGCATCCATAGAAGAGATTAAGGACACAGTAAAAGGGGTAAATGTCCACCATAATCTTGTGTCATTTAAATCCAAAGTTATAAAATTTTGAGGCAAGAACTCAATATCTGACAGAAATTTCTGGGAAAACTGGAAATCAGTTTGGCAGAAACAGGATATAGACCAGCATCTCACATTATATATCAAGATAAAATCAAAATGGATACTTGTTTTTGACATAAAGGGTGATATATGAACCAAATTAGGGGAGTTTAGAAAATTGTACCTGTTAAATCTATGGATAAGGAGGAATTTACAACAAAGCAAGAGATAAAGTGGATCATAGGAAGTAATAAAGACAATTTTGATTGCATTAATTTTTTTTTAAAAAACTACACAAATAAAATCAATACAGTCAGGGTTAAAAGTAAAACAGGAAATGGAAAAATTTTATGGCAAATGTCTCTGATTAAGGCCTAATTTCCCAATGTGTAAGTAAATGTCTCATTTTCAAATTAAGAGCCATTCCTCGGTCAATAAATGGCCAAAGGTTATGAACAGATAGTTTTCAGAAAAAGAAATAAAAGTTATTAACATTCATAATAAAATGCTCTAAATCACTATTGATTAGAGAAACAACAAGTAAAGTGATTCTAAGGATCACATCACACCTATCAGATTGGCTAATATAACAGAAAAGTAAAATTACATATGTTGGAGGGAATGTGGAAATATTGGAAACTAAGGCCCTATTGGTGGAGCTGTGAACTGGTCCAAGAATTCTGGAAATCAATTTAGAATTATGCACAAAGGGTATAAAAATGTGTATACCCTTTGACTCAACAATTCCAGTACTATATCTGTATGCCAAAGATATAAAAGAAAAAGTACAAAAATATTTACAACAGCTTTACTTGTGGTAGGAAAGAATTGGAAATTATGGTGATGCACATCAATTGGAGAATAACTGAACAAGTTATGGTATATGACTGTGATAGAATACTATTGTGCTATAAGAAATGATGAGTGAGGTGGTTTAAAAAAATTGGGAAGACTTATATGAACTGATGCAAACTAAAGTGAAAAGAAATAGAATATCATTGTGCACAGTAACAGCAACATAGTACTATGATCAACTGTGACTGACATAAAGATTCTGATCAATAAAATGATACAAGATAATTCTGAGGGACTCATGATTAAAAATTGTACCCACCTTCAGAGAGAGAACTGATAAAGATCTGAGGGCAGATTGAAGCATGATTTTTTTTTTACTTTTTAAATTTTCCTTGCTTTTTTCTAATATAGCTAATATGGAAATACATTTTGCATGATTTGACAAGTTTAAATGATTTCACATTTCTTTCTTCTTTATTTAGCGGGGGAAGAATGAGAAGGAAGAAGAGAACTTGAAACTCAAAGTATTTTAATGACTATTAAAAAACATCAATAATAAATTTGACTTAAAAAAAAGAAACGGATGAGTGCTCAAATTAAAAGCAGAAGATCAAATACGTGTGTGGGAACTTGTGCAGCTCCATACTAAGCCTAAGAGGAAGAGAACGGCATCTAGTTGGGCCAGTTCTGACCTCCCAAAAAACCGGTTGGGTTAAAGACCTAGTTTGATGAACTGTGAAGTACCCAGTGTGAGAGGAGGCTCAGATATTTCAAAATCCATTTTCAAGAAGTCACAATGAGAAGGGAAGAAGTCAGGAAGTGAGTGATAAGTTAAATAAGGATTTGGGACTGAAAATAGCAATGATTTCAGGAATGAAAAATATTAAAGAATTTTAGCATAAACAGGCAAGTCAATAAGATAAAAGAAAAAGAAAACAGTGACAAGAGGAAATATGGCCTCTAAAAATGGTAAACAAGGTGAGGCATCTATGAATATACACCGCAAAATGAAAGAAAATAATTCAATTCTTTATGGGACAGAGGATCCTGTGGAATTTTAGGAGGACATGGAATCATAAAATACTATTCCTGAGTGGTTAAAGGAAAAATGAGAATTATGAGAGCAGAGTTTGTGCATTACACAACCAAAAACTAACAAAAAAAATGAGAAAAATAGGAGAAAATAGTTAAAGGAAAGCCAAATTTTATTTGAAATGGCACACTTCAAAGAAACCAAAGATGGAACAATAGAATGGAAATACACATGGAAATGAAGGACTACCTAGAAGAAAAGAAGAAAAAAAAATTAAAAATAAAATAAACTTACTATGCAAGAAAACATTGAACTTGAAGATAGAATACACTGAGTCAACCTAAGTGTCCTACATTTCCAAAAAACAAAATGACAAGCAAAAAAAAAAAACCACCACCAAAGTGAAAGAAATAATAGATGTGCCTATAATTTCTGAACATAGAAAATGAAATTCCAATTGAAAGAATTCAGAGAATGCCTTGAGGTGAAAACAAAACAACAACAACAACAAAAAAAGCAAACAAAACAAAAACAAACCACAAAGGAACTCAAGACTGCAAACTCCAAGACACGGAGTAGTTAAATGTAACAACTCACTTCAGAAGTAATAAGTTCTACCAGCCCTCAGGAGGAAAAGTCATCAAATGCAAAGGCAAATATATTTGAATATTGCAAGACTCTTCAGTACCCACTAAAAAAAAGGAGGATGGTATGGAATAATACGATCCAAAGAGCACTTAAGGCTCAGTATACAGCCCAGGATGCCTTATTCTACAAATCCAAAATTAACTATACAGTGTGAAAGATGGACATTCACTGACAAAGATACATTTTTAGGAAGCAATTCAGAACTGAAGAGATTATTTGATTCAAGAACACCGCAAACAACAGAACTTGAGGAGGAGTGAATAAATGGAGACAGCAACAGCAATACAGTAACAATAAAAATACCAGTAAGAGACTTCTTCCTAAAGTATACAAGGAGATGGAGTGAGGGTAGGAATCTAGTAGAGGTAACAATAAAGAAGCAGATAGGGGGGCGTTGTGGACAGACCCTAGTGGCGCTATGCCTGCAGGTGAATGCTTTTTTTTTTTTTTAACTTTTGTAAGGATATGACTTCTTGCCTTAGGACTGCTTTAGCTGTACCATAGAAATTTTGGTATGTTATCCTGTATTGTCATTTTCTTTTCCAAATTTTGTTTCTTTTGTTATAGTGTCTAAATTTTTCCAGTAAGAAACCTAAAACACTATTTTCTTATTCTTTGCCAGTTGAATGACCAAGACAAAGTGGCTTAATTCCCTAATTTTCCTCATTAGGTAATGGAACAATTAGAGGCCCAAGGGAAAAAGAGGTGACAATGCAGCCATGATAATCTGGATTCGAATCCTTTGTCTTATACTTTGCGTCTCTCCAGGTCCTAAGACAACTCTCTCAGACTATCAGTTGAAGATGAGTAGTTGATTTCCATGGGTAAAGGCAATTCATCATAGAGATCCTCCTATGCTATTGAAATCACAGGTTTGGCCACACATACACCTATGCACACAGAACTTTCACTATCTCCATTACAATGTTGTTTTTAAGTCTTGATGAACCAGAAAGCAGTAGATAAATTGGCCTAGCGATGATGATGCTGATCTTGATGATGGCAATGATAATAATAAAGTTGATACTTCCCTAATTAGATTGTAAACATCAAAATGGCTAAAACCGTCATTAAAAATAGGTTTTATCAATGTAACTTCTTTATATATCACAGGCATTTCATCATACTAATTCCCTGTTTGATGGAGCTGTTAACTGGTTAAACAGATTTTTTAAAATATGTTTTAGTGCTTAAAGGAGTAACATAAAGTTTTCTGGAACAATAACTTTTGCCAATTCCCTCCTGTGGCCATAGAATGCGGTGAGTAAATCATTAGAGAAAAGGAAGTCTATTGTAGTTATAAGGTGGTGAAATAATTTTTAAAAATATTACTATGAAGATGTTTTCTACATAGATGGATATCACTTTTCAATACTGTTTCAAAACAAAGATGGATGTTTTAGTATCCCCTAAGTCCTATGCCTCCCCCTTCTAGGAGTGATGCAGTTAGGTACCAAGTTACGAAAACTAGATTTTCATTCCACAGGAATCACTTAATATTTTATCATCTCAGAAGTCCAATTTTCCTCACTCACTCCCAATGTCTTCTGCCTTCATAAGATAAGGGGCAAATTCATTTTATATTGTCAAACATTAGTTACCTAAGCTATCTAAAGGATGATTCCTTTTAAGTTTCTCTCCTACATTTACCTTAGGGTAAAATAGTTAAATACTTTTAATAAGATACATTACTGCTAGCCATCAAAACATGACAAGAGGTTTTATTCCTGTATGTTCGCACAGGTCTTCTGAGATAACTAGAGGTATAGTACCAAACACGTTCCCAGACAAACAAACAAACAAAAAGCAGGATTGGACAAGAATTGAGAAGATCAAGGTTCTATGACTGCCACTGTCATTAAATAGTTCTACATTCTTAAGGAAGTCACTTGACCTTTCTCTGTTTCATTTTTTCTTATATCCTAAAATAGAAGTTTAGATAAAGTTATTACTGTGGACTATTTTAACTGACAAGTATGCTTTTGTTCTAAAAAATTAAATTGGATATTTCTTACTATGAAGGTGTCTACTAGAAAAGAAGACTAGAATGACAGAAACTTAGAGCTTGGGGGTACTTCATTAGTCATTTGGTTAAATTTCTATAAGGAATATCCACCACAAAATCCTAGTCTTGTGGTTTTCCTGACTTTGTTTGGAGACCTTCAGTCATAGGAATCTTTTCACTTGCTGAGGTGTTCCATTTTGGTACATGTCCAATTTAGGGACATTTTCCCCTAAGCTGAGCTAAACGTGCCACATGACTGATTGACCAGAACATGGTTTATGTACAACAGACATCCGTGGAGAGAAGAGTGTCCATTAACTGGGATAGAAAAAATACATACATTAATATTTGTTTTCCTTCATAATATTATATATCTCATGTATATTATTCTGAGAAGGGTTCCATAGGCTTCTTTTGCTGAAGGGAGTACATGATCTGTAAAAATAGGTTTAGGCCCCCTGAAGTAGAGGGAATTAAGAAGAGAACAGCTGGGAAACATTTCAGATTGGAGTGATGGAATATGAGTAATTACTGTGATTATTCTAATCATAACTAGCATTTGTGTATTAAGTTAAGGTTTGCAAAGTACTTTGCACATATTGTCTCATTTTATCCTTCCAACAACTCGGGGAGGTAGATGTTAGCCATCCCCATTTTATACATGAGCTGAGACAGACAGTGTTTAAGTAGCTTGCCCCTGGTCAAATAGCTAGTAAGTATTGGACAATGGATTTGAAATCAGGTCTTCATGGTTGTAGGTCAAGACCTCTATCCACAGAACTATGTATTTGCCTCCAATTGTGGGACAGGGGGTAAAGTAAAATCAAGCAAAGTGAACTAAGTTCTATTACATTTGATATATTGGAATAAAATGGAATTACAGAATATTAGACCTGAAACTGACATTCACAATCATTAAAATCCGACTGTCTAATTTTATAAATGAGGAAAGTGAGAGTAAGAGAGGAAAAAATTAACTTATTCAACTGCCCTGGGCTTTTAATGTCAGAGCTGGGTGTTCTGATAAGGACATTGGCTATGCCACAAAATATCCTTCAGCCACATTATTTATAGGGCAGTTAAGACAGTTCAAAGTTATCCTAGTGTTCTTTTCTGTGTATTTGTACCTCAGGTATCAGCATTTCCTACTTGTTACAGGAGATTGTCCAGTCTTGTGCTTCGGGATGGATCAACTCTTTTAGAAGAAAAAGAGGAAGCATTCTCATGTCTCTTTGCAGGAAAGGCAGAAAACCAAACCTTGCCAATAAATATCTTTGCTCTCCCTTAAAATCCATTCTCCTTGATTATGAATGTATGTTCAAACTTCAAACATTTTCAAAAGGGACTTAGCAGCATACAATTTTCAAATTGCTACAAAAATTCCAATAGAATTAAGCTCAACTTTGGGATTACTCTGGCTTTTTCTTTGATGAAAGATGCATTCTATGGATTTTGTTGCTTGGGGTAAAGGGTGGGCATGAGAAATTGGCCGCTTAAAATAATTATTCTAAAAATATATATTTATGTTTCTGTGTACATCATCACCTGATCATGCATGATGTAGTTGGTCTGGCTTAAAAGGATCTTAAACACCTTGCAAAATCCTTTCATATGGAAATGAAATTGACATCTCATGAGAAAAACACAACTCTCACTTGTTCCTGCAATTTCTTTGAAAAATAATGTTTCAAAAAACACTTAGTACTTCAACAAACTTTGACCTTAACCATCTGCTTTCCCTCTTACTTTCCCACCCTATCCTATCTCTGAATGAAAGTTGGGCAAATACCTTAATGTCAGCCTCAGTTTCCTCATTTGTGAAACGAGGACAAAGACAACACCTACTTCACAAAGTTGTAGATATCCAATGCGATAGCCAGTATTTCACTGCTTTTTTTAAACCTTAAAATGCTGTGGATATACAAGTTATTACTCCCTTTGACCTACTTCCTGTGCCAGACTGTCCCACTTTGCATTCACCATTTTTGTCATGCTCTCTACAATATCTCTGAGTTCTTATCCATGGGAAGTTTAACATAAGCTGTTCCTGAAGAAATGTTGTCCTAATGTCAAGGCTCAACTCAATTTGCACCTACTCCATGATGCCTTCCTTCTACTCTGCCAGTTGAAAGTGATTTCTCCCTTCTCAAATCTCTCACAACAATTTGCTTAAACTATATTGCATCTCCTTATTTTCCCATTTATTTGGGTAATTCTGTAGTATGGCATCATCCCATCCCTTTTTGCTTCCCCAGTGCTTGGCACAAAACCTTACACATAGAAGGTAATTAATAGATGGCTATTGAATGGACATGAATCACTAACACTACTATGTACAAATCACTTTGTCAATTACCAAAGAATATGAAAGGTAAATATGAACTTCCCTCAAGTAATTTACAAGCAGAACAGGTTCAGTGATATAAGAATCAGTATGATGAATATAAAGCAGAATGCCAGAGAAATTATGAGAAATGTGAGGAGTAAGTGGTTGAGTTAAGTTGGGGAGAACACAAAAATCCATAGGAATAGGGACAAACTATAATTTAATTTAGAATTCTACGTGGTACAGCACTGGGCCTGGAGTCAAAATGAACTGAGTTCATATTAGGTCTCAGACATTTAATACCCATGTGACTCAGTGAATAATTTAATTTCTATCTGCCTCAGTTTCCTCAACTGTGAAATGGGAATAACAATACCACATACCTCCCATGATTATGGTGATGATCAAATGAGATAATATTTGTAAAGATCTTAGCGCAATGCCTGACACAAAGTGGGTATTATATAAATGCTTATTTCCTTTCTTTTTCCTTATCCTTCCTCCTGGATAAGAAAAATCCCTCTATCCATATATGCTGGCACTTCTCTGTATCTTATATTCTTGGAGAGTTGCTTAGAGCAAAAGAGTCTACATGACACAAGAGCCTATGTGTATCATAGCTCATCCCAGGGCTTCTGGGAAAATTCTGTATACATTATATACACTGGCTCGTGAGGAAAATACATACAAAAATTAATATGATACCAAATAGAATAAAATAATTCAGAAGTACCAAGTGACATAGGAAGAAGAGATTACCTCTCACTGTGGCACAATGGGAAAGTTTTATGGAAGAATAGGTATTATGTCCCTTTATTATTGGTAAGATTTCAACCACCTGTGGCCTCTAAAATTCACAACAAACTAATTTTCAAGACAGTTAATCAGATCAGCCTTGTGCACATGGCTCGGGATTCCAAGTAACCAACAGTTTCTTCTCACTCAGCTCTCATTCTCAAACATTTCCATCTGGTCTATAAGAGTTTATTTCCTTTAATGAGCCTGTCAGAGACATTGATTATCTGCAAATGGCTTGCTCTTTGGCCACAAGATAAAGGTAATGTTCTGCTTGGAAACAGCAGCCACAGTCTTTCCCTTCCTGGGCAATACATGTGGAAAGCCTTTTTGTTCAAATGAGTGTCCCAGGGCACCATCATGTTTCTTCCTATTTCTATGTTTATTGCCTCAAACTGGGCAAGAGAAATATAACTGGATTTCCCATCCATAATCAGTTTCTTGGCCTCTGAAAGATAGTGTCCATGGAAAGAATTAGTGATTTTGTTCCCTCATTTAAAATCCAGTTAGACAGTGAAGTAAAAATCATTTAAAACACAGAAGTTAGCATCATTACAGGTGGGATGAAAGATTCTAAAAAAATTTATTTCCCTTGAATTTCTCACTTCCTCCTATTAAATAATATATTAAAATTTTAAAATATATATGCAAGGCATTGTCCTACGTCCATGGAAATAATGTGGATGCCCAAAAATATTGTCCAAAATATTGGCTAGGAAAATGAGTAAAATGTTTCTAATTACTCACATGTTATGGTTTACAAAGAGATTTCCTCATCACAGCTTTATGAGGCAGGTAGTAGATAATAGTATCCACATTTTATTTTTAAGGCACCTGCTTTAAGGAAATGAAGCAACTTGCCCAAAGCGGAAGATCTGAAACTCAAACACAGGCCAACCAATCAAGAAATAAGAATTTATTAAGCACTTACTATGTGTCAGACACCATTCAACACTCTGGGGATTCAAACACAAGATCCTTCTCAATGTGATTGTTTTATTTCATATATGTATGTGCATACAAAACACATATAGAAAATAAATACAAAATGATTAATTTCATGGAGGGAGGGATAAATAACTCTGGGAATCCCTAAAAGCCTCAATTATTTTGAAGACATACTCTGTCCAGATTGTTACAATGCCATTATGAGTTATGATGAATGACTAACCAATGTCCCTTATAACACAGAGTAACCTTTTAAATTTTCTTTATCTTAGGCATATCCTTTGTTTCAGGCACCTTGATGTATTTATTCAACAACTTCTTCACTTTAAATATCAGAGGAAAAATTAGAGAGCTCAATGAATTTTTCATTATTTTTTGTAATGTATACACTTTTAGAAAGACTACTAGATGTTGTTCATGCTTACATTGTACATAGTTGACTCATTTTGTATTTACTTTATGCATACTTTTCTTCCTCAGTAAAATGATTATAAATTATCTGAAGGCAGAGATTGTTTTTTTTTTTATTTTTCCCCCACAGGTGCCTAGCATATAGTAGGAATTTAATAAATATTAATTGAATTGTATTATGTTTCACTATGGTTTATTTTAGGTCAAATATAGACTCTCAGAAATGGAAAGAATCCTAGAGGCCAACTAGTCAAACCCATAGCTAACCTATACCTGAAAAAGACTTCCTTCTATTACAATCCCCACAGGTGGTTATTCAGTCTTTGGAGATCTCCATTGAAGGCAAAGCCATGATCTATAAAATGAAGGGATTGGACTAGCTGACCTTTATCATCACTTCCAATTCAAATTCTAGAACTGTGATTTTAAGAATGTCTCAAGGCAGAGTATTCCACTATTGAATAACTGTAGTACTGGGAACATTTTTCCTTGTATAAAATCTACATCTACTTCTACACAATTATTTCAATTCTTCTATTATTAAAGTATTTTCTACTATTTGCAAGGCCCTGTGCCTTGTTACTGAGATACAAAGAAGAAATATTGCACCATTCCACAGATGAAGGAGAGAATTCAAACCAAAGAGACCAGATCTGTAAACAGGTGATTGAAATAAATGTGATCATTGTTCTTACCTTTTTATTCCTTAAAAATGACATCAGTGGATAGGGATGCATTTTTACCTTTATCCCCAGCTTGTTGATGTAGAATGGCCAAAAAAAAGAGGAAATAATGTTGAGCCTAGAATCAGAAGATCTGATTTCAAATCCTACCTCATATTTTCACTACCCTTGGACAAGTCATTTCCTCTCCTTGAGATTCTGTTTCTTCACTTGTAAAACAAGAAGATTAGATTTCGGAGGACATTGCTGAGATCCCTTCCAAGTCTAGATTTTTGATCTTAAAGAAAAAAAAACTGTATTTCTACAATGATGTTGACTCCACATCATTTCCTCTGAGGCAGTTTGTATAGGTAGTAGTACTTGCATTTTTCTAGAAGAGGAAGCTAAGGGTCAGGGGCTTGCCCAGGGTAATGGGACCAAATCAATGTGGGAGCCAGTATGGCATTGCAGGGCTGCTGATTCTAAGACCAGGCTCTCACTGATATTTCACCATGGTTTTGCTGGCAGTGGAGGTACCATTTGATGAACAACCTCTAAGGCCAAAAGCCCTAGGCTTCCTAGATCTAAGACACTGAAGAAAAATCAACATGCAAAGGCTGTAATGCTAAAGTAAATCCTGACAATTGGATCAGACCTAAGGGTACTTTTATATAAGTTTTTTTTTCTTTTAGCTATAGCTTTCCCCAGTTGCCAGATTTCTTAAGAAGAAATGGAAAATATGCCCTCAGGAAAGTTGACAATGAATTCTGTGAGCATGTGAATCTGTGGGAAATCACAACAAAACTGAACAACACTAGAGGATATAGCATGTTCCTTAAGAGAAAGCAAGGTGAATGAATGGAGATGGAGCCAATAAGGCAGAGGAAAGGTAGCAATAGGGCTGAGCTCCCCACCTCAGAACACCTCAAAATAATGCCATGAAACAATTCTTGGAGCAGCAGAAGCAACAAAAGGACAGGTTAAAATAATTTTCCAGCTCAAAACAACTTACAAGATAAGTGGAACACAGTTCAGTATAGGCAACAACAGTACAGACCAGGCTCCAGCAAACCAGGAGAGGCCTTGGGAGTCACTGGGTTAGAAGCAGCAGCCACTGCTTCCAGAGCTCTCATACCACAGATGGTAAAGGCATCAAAGAAATGATCACAAGGAAACTACAGGGGTCTCTTGGCTGACCCTGGGGGCAAGTTGCTGTTGCTTTTCCCATACTCAGATCTGGGTTACACTCCTGGGGGACAGTCCACTGCAAGGAGGAGCACTAGCACACTAGAGTTTGTGGAGCAGTGGAACATAGACCCTTGCAACAGTACAAGAGCAAAAATAGTACCTATGGTCACTCATAGACAAGAGGACAGGCCAGGAAAGTACTAAACACCTCTCCTTAGATTATACCATCTTGGAAGAACCAAAAACTTACAAGTCTCTAGAAGTATCTCTGAAGACAGTTACACAGAGCCCCTGAAGCTTGGGATAGTTTGCCCTCAATCCTGGAAGCAGAGCCCCACTTTAACAGAGTTAAATGTCAAGAAATAGACTGGAAAACGAGCAAAGAACAGAAAAAAATATTCTGACCATAGAAAGTTAGTATGGTGACAAGGAAGATCAAAACACACATACTCAAAAAAAAACCAACAAAGTCAAAGCTCTAAAATTCAAAGCCTTGAAGAAAAATATCAGTTGGTCTCAAAATATAGAAGAGTTTAATAAGGATTTTGAAAATCAATTAAGGGAGGTAGAAGGAAAAAAAATTGGGGAGAAAATTTGTAATTCAAACTCTTGTGAAAATTAATGCTGAAAACTAAAAATATTAAATAAATAAATAACAAAAAATGTTGAAAGTTGTTTTTACCTATAATTGGGGAAATAAAATACTAAATAATTTTTAAAGAATCTATGATATAAAAAGAGGTGAATGAACAAATGAATGAATGAATGAATGAAATCCCCCAAATCATTTATTCACTAATACTATGGAAAGCACTGCAGAGACAAACAGAAAAGAGGAAATAATTGTCCTCAAAGTTACCATTCTAAAAGGCAGAGACCTAACATTTAAGATAGTGGAGACTAGGGACTAGTGCTTTGGGTTAGGGAGTCATAAGAACAGTGAAAAGAGTCATAGGAAAGATGATGGACAAACTCTCCATTATCAACAGCAGCAGTGATTTGATTATGGTTCCCAGAGAAGGGATAAAGGAATGGCATATGGCCAGGTGGCTGGGTTAGAATATTAAATATGCCCAGGGCCAGTGAGATATAGTAGACTGCATGAATTTGAATCTTATATACTCACCAATTAGGGCAGTGTGAACCTCAGTGGTGCAGTGAAAAGCACTGGCTTTAGGGTCAGGAGATCTGAGTTTCAGTATGGACATAAGCTGTCTATATGAACATGAACAAGCCACTTAATCTTCCTGAGGTTCAGTTACCATATATGCATACATATACGCATGCATTAATACACACACACACATACACGCTCATATACATATACATAACGAGGAAGACAAGTGTGAGTGTGGCCTTATTGTTTGGCCCACATTGACAGAAGTGACTCCATGTTTGGCCACTGATTGAACCACCTGAGGAAGTTTTAGTGGCCCAAGATTGGCTTACTTCCAGTTAGGCAATGAACGCAATGCTCTCCTAATCATCGCTGGTTTAGTGAACTCCATCCGATTTTAGTATGCCTTATTTTCCATGAGCGTAGGGAGGAGAAAGAGATAGTTGAAGTCAGGATCACCTGCTGATTATCTCTACTCAATCTCTGTGAAAAGGCCCAACAACAACAATCAGACATTAGAACAGAGACCTAACGTTTTGTTCTAAATAATGTGAGCCATTCCAACTTATTACTGTGCCACCATCTATTGTAAAGGCTATGAGACTGAAGAACAGTAGAGCTATATGCTCGGATGTCTATAATAATAAACTGTCTGACTAAGGATCCTTTGAGCATTTGTATTCCTTCTCAGTAACTATCCCATGTACTCCACAAAATAATGCATGCAGAAACTGTCTTCATTGAGGTGCTGTGAGGGCTTAAGGAGATGATATCTATAGTGTTTTATAACCACAAATTGAATATGAATAAAATTGAGGATGCAGTGTCATGTCATTGAAACATCACATGCACTTGTAGGTAAGGCATTTGTGGTTATGTCATGACTTAGATCTTCACTTTCCTAGGTGTCAGTTTCCTCATCAATAAAATGGATATAATAAAATGGATATATGATAATCACACTACCTTCCTCATAATGTTGTGTCGAGAATTAAAATAGGCATATAGTTACCCATGTATATATAGTGCTTTATTTTAATTTTATACTTTAATTGAAAACCAAATAAAGATTATGTCCACATACATAGAACACAAAAAAGAATATTAATTTTAAATCACAAAGTTCTAAGTATCTATATAAAGTGTTATTAATTTTAATGAAAACTACAAATTTTGATTCACATGAAGTTATGTAAATAGTATTAAGGCAGCTTAAATAGTAATATAATAATTGAGGATACCTTGGTTATCAAAATTATTTAGTGATTGCCTTTGTTACATGTTATGGGAGTCTTATAGATACATTTTAAAGACATCACCCTACTCCTCAAAAAGAATTTAAGAATAAGGAACTTTTCACTGTTCTTAAAATTCAAGAGCTTGATTAAGTAGCAGAATGAATGGATTGGGGGGGGGGGGTGGAAGAGACCTTAAAACATAGTATTTCACATCTGGAAAGAATTTTAGCTATGATCTTATCTTTCTATCCTATTCCCTTTTATAGAGGAAACATTCAGAGAGCTAGAAAATTGAAACGACTGGCTCAGAGTCACTAAAATTTCAAGGGAGCTGAAGATTATGATGTGCTATGAACTAAGGACAATATAAAAGCTTTTTTTTCTTAGCTATAATGGGGTCATAAGGAAGACCAAAGAATGAATTGAATAACAATTCTGGGTGTATGGGACAAGGATAGTGACAATGGAAAGAAGGAACTAGTAATCAGTCCTTATTTTACTTCTGTATTCTTTACCAAGAAACATTATCTTCAGACAGAGGTGAATAGAATGACAGTGGTCAATCAGAAATGGAAAACCAAGATAAGTAGGTAAAAAATCAAATTCTCCCCAGCTGCACTCAGTGAATTGAAGGTACTAAAGATGTATAAGATATAAATGCATTATCCAGGTGTTTCTTGGAGGAAAGACAGTTTTGAGGTCATAAAGCAATCAATTCTCCAGATGTCTCAAAGACTTTAGGATATACAAGATGCTTAGAAGAGGCATTAACCTTAGTATAACTGAAAAGGTGGCTAAGAAAATATTAATAGCTAGTGATCAACATAACTATTTTCCTTAATATACAAAATCTTTATGAAAATAATGTACAAATTCACCAATGGCATCCTTGATAAAGGTATAGGAGAACATGTAGGCTTTCACAAAAAGATGATCCATAAGTGACCACATCTTCACAGTTGTACAATTTACTGAAAGGATTAGTAGACACATGATTTACAGTGTTACTGTTTGCAATAGATATATTTTAAAGCCTTTGGTTTACTGTCTTAAAACCTGTCTTCCAACATTTTTTATTCCATGAATATGTTACATGTAATTCCTTACAATATTAAACAAAATACATGTATTGAAAAATTAAATGGTTACATCAATGTGATGTAGTAGATATAGTTTAAGGTAATTTTATTTTCCCATATTCGCTTGCCAAGCTTCTCATATTTTATGTTGGACAAGATTAGAGGGATGTAGGCAGGTTGAGGGTATGACCTGGTGGATTTCATACTGCTTGAATGAGAAGACCCAAAGAGTAGATATAAATGGATGGAGAGCAAATGAAGGGTTGTCTGTAGAGTAGATATTTGGACCCATTTTAAGAACCACATTTATCAATGCATAAAGGCATAAACATTTGGCTTGGGAAATTTTCACAAGGAACTGATCCAACATTTTGGAGAGAAATTTGAAACTATGATTAAAGGGCTATAATAATGTGCATACCCTTTGACTCAGAAAAACCACTTCTATGGCTGTATCCCAAAGAGATCATACAAATGGGAAAAGGATCCACATGTACAAAAAATATTTAAAACAGATCTTTTGTGGTGGCAAAGAATTGGAAATTGAGGGGATGGCCATCAATTGGGGAATGGCTGAACAAGCTGTGGTATATGAATGTAATGGAATACTATTGTGCTGTAAGAAATGATGAGCAGGCAGACTTCAGAAAAACCTGGAAAGACTTATATGAACTGATGCTGAGTGAAGGGAGCAGAACCAGCGGAACATTGTGCACAGTTACAGATACATTGTGTGATGACCAACTTTGAAAGACTTGGCTCTTCTCAGTAATGCAAGGTTCTAAGACAACTCTGAAAGACTCATGATGGAAAATGCTGTTCACATTCAGGGAAAGAATTATGGAGTCTGAAGGCAGATAGAAGTATACTATTTGCTCTTTTTCTCTTTTTTCTTTTGTTTATTCTTTCTAGTAGTTCATTCCATTGGTTTTAATTCTTCTTTTCAACATGATTAATGTAAAAATATGTTAATGTGAATGTATATGTAGAGCCTATATCAGATTGCATGTCATCTTGGTGGGGGGAGGGAAGGGGAGAAAATTTGGAACTCAAAAGTTTGTGGAATTGAATACTTCAACTAAAAGGAGTAAATATTTTTTTTTAAAAAAAGAAAATTTTCACAAAGACATGGAGAATAGCTACAATATAGGATTACACAGTGTTAGTATCTGAAATTACATTGTAAAGTATCATAAAAAATATTGTTCAGTTGTTTCAGACTCTTTGTGACCCGTTTGAGATTTTCTTGGCAAAGATACTGGAGTAGTTTGCTATTTTCTTCTCCATTTTATTCCAAAAGTGAGAAACATAGGCAAACAGGGGTAAGTGACATGTCCAGGGTCACACAGCTAGTAAGTACTTGAGATTTGATTTGAACTCCGATCTTCTTGACTCCAGACCCGGTGCTCTATTGACTACACCACCTAGATTCCTTGTGCTAAGCACTGAGGATACAAGGAAAGGCAAAAGACAGCCCCTATCCTCAAAAAGCTCACAATCAAATGGGGGAGAAAATATATAAAAACAAGCTGAAAAGCAGGGGCTTGCTGGGGAGAGTACTTGGCTCAGGGACATAATGAGTTTTATGAGAGCAGCTAAGTGAGAAATGATGGAATGCCATTATTCTATAAAAAATGATTCAAGAGATAGTTCCAGAAAAAAAAAAACTGGTTAGACCTAACATGAACTGATGCAAAGCCAAGTAAACAGAACCACGGGAACAATATACACAATAATAATATTATAAAGACAATCAACTCTGAAAGAGCTAGTACTCTGATCAATACAATGCCCAACAAAAATTCCAAAGGAGTCGTGGAGAAACATGCTACTTACCTCCAGAAAGAGAACTGATAGACCCAGAGTCCAAATGGAAGAATGTTTTGTTCCTTTTCATTCTTTTGTTTTTTAATGAAAATTTTTTGCGTATCTATACATAATTGCAATGAATTTTATTTTTCTTGCCTTTTCAGTGTGTAGAGAATGAAGAAAATTTCAAAGTTGAAATTAAAAAAAATAATTATAAAATAATGAACCAAATCTGTTAAGATTCATTTAATCAGTGAATAAAATTTGTTGCATACCTACTATATGCTAGACAGTGTGCCAAGCACCAAGGTTAAGAAAAGGCAAAGGATGGTCCCTGCCCTCAGGGAGCTCACAATCAAATGGGGAGACAATACAAAAAAGAATCTGAAAAGCAGGTATTTTGTGGGAAGCATCCTTGGTTAAGGGTTACAATGGATTCCATGAAAGCAGGTGGTTGAAAATGATGAGCTGGCTGCTTTGGGCACTCTCTGTAAGTGAAGGATTTGGGAGGATCTCTCTACTGTGCTTATTTTACCTTTACCAACCATAGGAAGGAAAGACATCTTTCAAGATGATGATATTCCAGAAAGGCGTGATGAAGTTCAGGAGTGTACATGAGTGGAAAATAATTCAATTTAGAATGGATATGTAAAAAAATATGTTGGATTAAATATCAACTACATGCTTTTAAGATACAGACATCACTATATATTTAATGTATTGTGATGGGGCCCTTTAAAGAAGTTCAATATGAGTCAAAGATATTACAATAGCCAAACAAGAGCTGACAATAGCCATAATGTTGGATTCAATATTTAGCTGTAATTTTAGATGAAAAAATATATAGAGTAAGGCAGTTTTATTGTCTTACTGTCACTATCCGTGGTCGGAACAGATAAAGAATTCTATTTTAGTTATGTGTGTGCATCTAAGGGGAAAAATACAAAAAATTCAGTTGTTGTTTTTCAGCCATTTCAGTTGTACCCAACTATTCAATACCCATTTTGGAGTTTTCTTGGCAAAAACACTAGCATAGTTTGTCATTTCCCTCTCTAGCTCATTTTACAGATGAGGAAACTGAGGCAAACAGGGTTAGGTGACTTACCCAGTGTCATACAGCTAGTAAGTATCTGAGGCCAGATTTGAAATTGGGTCTTTCTGACTCCAGGCCTCATTCTCTATCCACTGTGCCACCCAGTTGCCCTAAGAATATCAACAAAATAGAGCAATTGGCAATATTTTTAATAATATAAAGATTTAATAGGGGTAGGATACTATTCTGTGATTTCACAGCTGTAGGGAAATCTCTAATGCAAACACTTCACCCCACCAATGGAAGTCCAGTACTACTTTGTAATATATAGCATTAGAGATTTTCATGGAACACTCAAGAAATTAAATGACTTGCTGAAGGCCACATAGCCAGTATATGTCACAGGTGGGACTTCAATATGAAACTCCCTGGCTCCATATCATCTCATAGTATGACCACTTCTTAATGCGATAGTATTTTTAATTTTATTAGTTACTGTTGATTGAGGAAATATATACAAATATATATAAATAATATATATATATACATATATAGTAAAATTTTCTATCAATTTGTCAATGCCTTTCAATTCATGTTGTTTTCTTTTTAATCAGCAAAGCACCTAACACTTGAGAAAAAATTCAAATATGTGTGTGACATTTTACTTTTTCAGTCCACAATTTTTTTCCTATTTAACTTACTGAGTAAAACTTCATGGTTTATCACTTAAATATGGATCAAATTTGGCAATGCTTTGTGCTTATCTGTGCTCATGGATGCTTTAGAATAACACTAAATTTCCTTGGGGGAGGTCAAGTTTATAAAGCACTGAACCAGAACTATCTGGAGGAATGTGATGAGGATAAAGCAACAGTTGAATTAATGAGAGATTATCCTGCAGAAGGAGAGATTTAAGAAGTATATGATATTGCTTTTTAAATATCTTAATGAGTTGTCATGGGGCTATAGATTACATGGCCCAAAAAGGCAAAACTAGCAGTTATGGGTGTAGAAATTGTAGAGAAATAGACTTCAGCATGATAGAAGGAAGGCTTCCTAACAATTAGAACTGACTAATTAAGGAACAAGTTTGTTTCTTGGCTGAGTAACATCTCATATATTTATATAGTGCTTTGAACTTTGAAAAAAAACACATTTTCTTATAATTCCCTCATGAGAATAGGTTTTGTTAGTTTCATTTTATACATGAAGAAGGAGAGGTTCAAGAAATTCTATGCAGTAAGTTACCCATCATGGCAGGACTGAATATCCACTGACGTCTATGGTTTCTTTAAGTATGTTGTAGGGTGTACTCATGCCGCAGGCACAGTTTGAACGAGATCAGCATTCTTAACCTCTGATCAACAGGAGTCTGTGGGTAGATTTTAGGGTATCCATGAACTTGGATGAGGAAAGGAAAACATTTTTATTCTAACTAAACTTTAAATGAAACTTAGATTTTCTTTTCATTAATTTTTTTAAATACAAGTTTCCGAGGACTCCATAGGCATTACTAAACTATAAAATGGGTTCATAACAGAACCACTTTTAATAACATCTAGATTGGATTCTGTCTGGGGCAATTACGTAGCTCAGTGAGTAGAGTGTCAGGCCTAGAGTCAATAAGGCCTGAATTCAAATCTGACCTCAGACACTTATTAGCCATCTGACCCTGGGAAAGTCACTTAACCCTGTTTGCCTCAGTTTCCTCATCTATATAATGAGCTGGAGAAGGAAATGGAAAACTACTCCAGTATTTTTGCCAAGAAAACCCCAAATGGGGTCACAGAGTCAGACATGACTGAAAAATGACTGAAAAATAAGACTAGATTCTAAGTTCCATTCCAACTCTTCAATATTTCTATGAGATTACATCAGTAAAATAGCTAAAACAAAAAAAAATGAAGAGATATAGAAATGTATTCAGATTACAAAAATAAAATCCCATTTGGATCATCAGAGGGAAGTCATAAAAGAGGTGATATCTAAGATGGAAAAAGAGAGATTTAGGGCATCCTAATATTCAGTTACAAAAGTGGAGTCTAACTAGAGGTGGTTGCTATAACTAAAGCTAGTTATGTCTAATTAAAATTTCTATAGCAGAGTGCTGAACAATTACAATGATGGAGAGAAGACATGACCTAACTTTTGGTAATGAAAATGAATGGAAAATCATAGATATTTCTTTAGAAGCAAGAAAACAGGATGGAATAATAGCGTGGTTAATGGATGTGGAGGTATAGACCTGAGATCAAGTTGCTATTCTGACATTATAAGAACTGATTAACTTGGATCAAATGGTCTCATCTCTCTGAACCTCAGATTTCTTATTTCTCAAATTGAGGTCATAATAACATAAATATCTATAGCATTTTAAGGTTTGCAAAATTCTTTACAGAATCCTGTGATCAGATTATTTTAAGTATTATCCCCATGTTCATTTTGCAGATGAAGGAAGCTTAGGCTCAGAGAGATTAAATGGCTTGCCTATGATCACCAAGTGGTTTTGTTGATGATGATGAGGATGAGGAGGAGGAGGAGGAGGAGGACGATGACGATTATGATAATGCTAAAACATCATATATCTGAGTTCATATATATGGAAGGTCTTTATGAATTTTTTAAAGCACTATATAAATGCTAGCTAATACTATTATTTTGATTATCATTTTGAATACAACGCTTCCTACATCTGTGACCAAGGCAAATTTCCATAATTTTCTCAGTCTCAGTTTCACTGTCTATAAAGAGGGAATAATAATATATGCAATCAGAGTCAGTTCAGTGAAATGAACAGAGATCCAAATGCTTCTGATACATACTAAGTCTTTGACCTCTGGAAATTAGTGGAACTTTTTTGTGTTCTAGACAAGAGGTGAGGAACATGCATCCTCAAGGCCACATGTGGCCATCTTGATCCTTCTTGGGGTGTAGCCTTTTGACCGAGTCCAAGTTTTACAGAACAAATCCTTTTATTAAGGAGATTTGTTCTGTGAAGTTTGGATTCAGTCAAAGGGCCACACTTGAGGACCTAGAGGGCTGCATGTGGCCTTGAGGCCACAGGCTTCCCATCTCTGTTCTAGAGAATTCTCTAAAACACTAGGTTGCAGAGTGCTGACTTGTATCAATAATGGGAGTTTCATCACCAGTGTAATCACAGGTTAAGTCACTACTTCTTAAATTCTGTGAAGTGCTTCATGTTCTGTGATTTACAATTTACCGCACTCTGGCAAGACAAACACTGTAGGTATCCAATCTAGAGTTGAGATTTCATCACTTTAGGGAAGTTTCATGATGTGGAAAGCCCCTCCACCAATACAGATTAAAGAAAAAATATAGAAAATATTCTGCCAGCTGCTTGAAAAAAATAGAGATTAAGTGACACGATTATCATCCAATAGCTATTAAGTATCAGAAGATGGTGTAGAATACACATCTTTTTATTTTTTATTGCAAGGCCAGTCACCTGTGTCATGTAGTCTTTCATTGTACTGTTATCCCCATTTAATACATAGTTTAATTGAGACACAGAAAGGTTAATACTTTGTCCATGTCAAATAACTTGGAAGTCTTTTAGTCAAATAATAACCCACACATTCCTCCTATAGGTCCAGCATACTACTACATTTTTCCTAATAATGTTTTTGGCTATTGATTGGTTTGTGAGGAATGTGCCATGTAGGTATTCAAGAATGATGCAAACAAGCTTAATTATTAGTTTGAAAAGTACATATATAATGGCCAAACTTATACTCCGCACGTTCATTGTTTGTTTGACTCTTCCTCTAATTCATTACTTCATGTTAAATATAGTCACCATAAATATTAAAAAATATATTTTGAGTCATGATCCTATGTCATCTTCAAAAAAATCCTTCAGAGGGGAAAAGAAATATCTAAATTAAGATAATGCCAGCTAATACAGTTTTAAGAGAATATCACAGTGTAAATAAAACACTGATACCAGAGAACAACAGTGCTTTTAATACAGACACCATTTAGATTATAACTTGAAATTACTCATCTTTCCTACATTTGAGTTTCTAATAACTAAGCATGTACACAATGGTGTCTGGGAAGAGAATCTTCATTATGAAAATGATAAAAAAGTCAATGTATGAATATAAATAATCTATTTGTAGCCAAGCTTCAGGAGTTTTGGAATAAAAGCCAACAAACAAATTGGAATTCTTAATAATATTGTCATTGAACATTGACTTATAAGAATTTCCAGTCTTTGCATGATTCCCTGTTTATGCTGGCCACTTAACAAACAACAAACGAGGCAAACCTTGGCAAGCTCTGTAGCCTCAGAAGAAGGCTCATTTCTTATTTCTATCATGTTTGGTAGATGATACAAACATAGATATCAGTTAAAATAGAATGAAATGTGAAAACTTGGCAATTTTTAAAAATGTCTCATCTGATAGTTTAAACTAAGAAATCCAGATCAGTTTGAAGTTTATTGGTTTCTAGAATTCCAAGGTCATTTGAAAACTGAAGTATTCATTTCAAACTATAAAAAAGTTAAGAAATCGATGCTAGAACGAATTTGTTATGGCTGCTGCCTTAGAATGAGCTGAGAAGAGATAGGAGGAAATGTCCAGTGGTACCATTGCCCTGTGAATATTGGCAAACTTAAGGCAATATGAACTTCCTCCTCTCTAAAAATGTGACCTTGGTAAGACACTCAGCCTTTTTTAAGGAGCCAATATGTCTTTTTCATTGAAAATATTATTTAATATAATTTGATATTGAATTTACCAAATTCTAACATGTGGTCATTAAATTATTATCATGAAATCACAGTTTTATCACATTGGATATTCAGTATAACTATATTTTATGTCTAGTCAATGAGAGTTAAATCACGTAAGTCACAATTTACTGATTTTTTTTTCTTCTCCATACCTTTAATAAATTTTCAAAAGTTTAATTATATATTGCTTGGTACAAGTTTGGATTATGATCTTCTATATCTATTTGTGAATTTTTGTAATTCATGAAAAATTCTACGTTTAAGTATATCAGTACACAAACATGTATTTGTACATGCATACATATATATATATATACACACATCCATATTTAGAGTATATGTGTGGACTGATATATGTATACATGTACATGAATGTATATACATACATGTGTGTATACACAAATATACATATATACATATGTGTATTCTAACTTCATCATTACCTCTATGGTAATGAGATTTCCATGATTAGTTTAAACTTAAATGTCTTTGGGGTAGACATTTTAAAGTCTGAACTGAAATTCTTCTAATAGTAATTAAAATTTGATCTTAAAGAGGTATATATTTTGCATGTTTTGGAGTAATATTTATTTTTAAAAACCACAAGATTTCAAACATAAGAAGAACAAGCAATGGGACATATATATGGACCCAAATCCAGTATTCAACTGACAAAGAACTAATAAAAATATGTTAGCAAACCAGATGAATCTGATTCCTTCTAGTTAAGGCAAGTTGTTCTAATCAGCCTAGCGTTAGGAGAAGTAAACATACTTGATCCTTACTGTCACAAAATAAAACCATATTAATGTGTCTCTTGACCCAAGTTATTAGCACAATACTGTAAGCTGAGCAAAAGAGGGATATAGGTCTTCATGCTGCTACTTTAATATTCTGAACAATTTTTCCCTATTTATCTTCTTGTCATGATTTAATAATCAGGTCTCATTCTTTTTTTAAAATTTAACTTAATATTTTCTCTCCTTCCTACCTTATTTCTAAATTGACTAAAAATAAAAACCTTGTGACAAATAGGCTTAGTAAAGAAAATAATATTATGAAATTGGCTAAATCCAGAAGCACATGGCTCATTATACATGGGCTTGTTTGCACATATTTATCTGCCTGCAGTGTCTCCCATTAGATTTTGAGCTCCTTAGGAGCAAAGACTATCTTTTACCTCATTCTTTGTGTCCCTAGCACTTAGCACACTCTCTAGCATGCAAATGCTTATAAATTCTTATTGACTGATTGAAAAGACCTGAGTAGTATGAGTCATCTTTGTTTCTCTGGAATTATGATGGATCATTGCACTTAAGAGAATTATCACTTCTTCCCATATTTTTCTTTATAATGCTATTATTATCAAACATTTTCCCCCTTGTCCTAATCAGGTCATAAAGGTCTCATTTTTTTTCTCTCTGAAACTATCAATTTCATGATTTCTTGTGGCACAATAATATTGGTTTCCTTCATTCACCATAAATTATTTAGGCATTCTCCAATAATTGATGGACTCAAACAGTTTCTAGTTGTTATTGCTATTCATTTCCCCCCTAGAAACAAAAAAGAGTTGCTATAAACATTTTTGCATGCTCTTTCTTTGATCTCATCAAGGTAAAAATGTAGTAGTGGTATTGCTGGGTGAAAAGGGTATGCACAATTTAATGACGTGGGGTAAACATTTCCAAATAATCAGGTTTATTTTAAAGGCAAAGATTCTCAAGCTAACCCCTCAACAGCATTTTAACTGATTTTCATTTATTCTTCTTCAAACCTCCTAAATGACACCATGATAAATAATAATGCTGTTGCTTTTGATGTTCATATTGTTAATTTTGTTCTTGACTTTTCCTCTTCCTGAGACTCATTGAGAATGCTTTCTTGTTCCTTTGTATTCAAATGAACCAATATTAAAAACTCGCCAATATACCTCTTCACCTGCATTCTGGCTGCCATAGCATACTTTCTTATCTCCAGCTGTCCCCAACATCTTTTTGCCATGTACCACTGCCAAATTTAACTGAATAGGATAAAAAATATAACCTCTTCATAATTCCTTTCTAAACTTTTATTTTTTCTTTCCTTTCCCTATCATGGTCAGTGATTCTATTATCTCCCCCATTTTCAGCGCTCATGATTTCTAATGTCATATTTGACTCCTATATTTCATTGTTCCTGAGACAAAATTATAGAATCAGAGATTGTAAGATCTGGAGAGGACCACAGAGGTAATTTTCTCCCTCTAGTTTTTCTCAGTGAGTTAATGAAAGTTCAAAGAGGTTTAAATGCCCAGCCACAGTGCAAATGATCTCTTCTTCAGGTTTCTGGAAAGCACTTTACCTACATCTTTCCTGGGCACTCTCATTGGCATCCTTCTATTCACATGCTGTATTCATCACCCTCATTATACATGTGCTCTACTTAATAATTGTTTATTTGGATTGAATATAGAGAGGCAGAATTCAAACCAAATGTCTTGATTTCTACACACTACTTTCAAGATTTTAACTAAAATAAATTTAATTCCTATATTTTTGTACAATCACATGTCATCATCATTAAAAACACCAACATTATTACTATAATTATAATTATGATTATAGTCAGAGACAGCATGGGTTAATGAAAAGAGCACCAGACTTGGAGTTAGGAAGCAATGTTTTCAAATCCAGGCTTTAACTGGCTGTATGACACTGGTGATGTTACTCAACTTTTTTGGGTTTCAGTTTTCTCATCACCAGAAGGGGAGTGATAATAGTACTTTTATCACTTGGATATTTGTGGAGACCAAAGGTACATAAAAATATTTTCATGGCTTAAATTATATTTACAGAAAGGATAGTTCCATTACCATCGTAATTGTCTTCTTCTTCATCCATTGAAAAAGGTGCCAGGCCCTGAATTTAAAAATTCTGGCTCTTTGTCCATTACTCTGTATATGACCTTTGGCAAATTGCTTCATCTGTCTTGTTTCATTGGAGAGTAAGAGATCTTCTAGCTCTGCAAATATGAACACATATTTCCTAGATACTGCTAATGTTTATGCTAAAATAGTTCAACAGAAAACTTACTCATTAAGACATCAGAACTATAGAGCCCCCAATCATTGGGAAAATGGGGCCAGACTAGAAACTAAATGAAAAATGCCCCTAAACAGTAAAAGAGTTTTAATGAAGGGTATGTACATGAACTATGTTGCAATGACAGATATTTACTTTCTGCCCCATAACTTGCTACTCATTTCCCTTTTCTATGTTGTCTTTCTCCTTTAGAATATAAGCTCTTTGGTGGTTGGGATTGTCCTGTAGGTCCTCAAGTTTGGCCCTTTGACTAAATCCAAACTTCATAGAACAAATCCCTTTGATAAAAGGATTTGTTCTATAAAACTATGTTCTGTAAAAACCATTGCACTCAGTCAAAAGGCCACACCCAAGGACCTAGAAGGCCACATGTGGCCTTGAGGCCACAGGTTCCCTACCCATGACCTAGATGGCAGCACAGGTGTACGCTACCTGTCAGATTCTGTGAGTAAACTCCTAAAAATATTTTTAAAATGAATTTTTTCTTTTGAAGATAAATATATTTCTTTTAACCTTGTCACAGTGGCCTTCATATATTTTAAACAACTGCCTCCCTTACCTCCTTAAAATAACTCTTCCTAATTAATGATCCTGACATCATTCACAATATCTCTGTGTATGGACATACACACATACATGTTTATTCCTATATTTATTCATATAAGTCTATAAGCTAGTAAAAATAACTGTTATAAAGTTCTTTAAGGTTTGCAAACCTTTTTTTCATATATGATTGCAATTGATGCTTACAATGCTCCCGGAAGGTAACAGCTGCCATCCCTTTCTTGCAGATGAGGAAACTGAAGCCAAAAGAGATTAAGTAACTTGCCTAGGATCACAGCTAATTAAGTGTCAGGGGCAGGATTCCTATTCAGATCATCTTGACTCAAAGTCCCATATTCTCTTTTGTCAACATGACTCAATATATTTTCATGTTTTTGCCCAATTTGCATCTCGACTTATTAGCCATTTCCTAAATAAACAAAACCATATTCTCTCCTTTGGCTTTCAGTGGTTGTGCTGGAAGTGGATAGGGTCAAGTGCTGTCCAGTGTGCTGACACTTATTCAATAATGTGCTAATCTCTTAAATACTATTTAGGTGCTTAAGCTAGGAACTATGGAATTCCTTTAGCCATAGTCACATAGGATTCAGAGTTTAAAGCAACTTAGAAATCATATTGTTGGATAATATGATCATAGACTGAGAGCTTGAAGGGGCCCTGGAGGCCCTCTATTCCAACTACTTTCATTTTAAAGATGAATATCCTAAGAGTTAAGGGGGTTAAATGATTTTTTGAAGGTCAAAACATAATGTAAGACTGTTTTGAACCCAGGTCATTAGTCTTCAGAGAAATTTTTCCCCAATATATCCCATAGGAATTGAATGCCTTAATTTTATAAATTAGGATATTGCTGTTCAGAGAGGGAATATAGCAGAGCTGGACTTTAGGCATAGTTTTTTTTTTAAATTTTATTTTGTTTTACTCCAAAACTAGTCCTCTTTTCAAAGTCTCAGCAGTAACCATAGGGAGGGGTAAGTATGGTAGTCTGTTAATGCCAAATTTACTGTTTTTCCTAGTAATCCCTGTTGGCCAGATTCAGGAAGAATTAAACAGAAAGTTGCACACCTCTCTCTCAGGAAAGGGCTTAAATTTAGGAAACAGTTTAGCTGTATTATCTCCCTTTTAATTCCATTAATCCTTTCCTCCCCCACCAGGCTAATTAGTCTTGTTTCTTCTACATTCCTTGAACTTGTTAATACCTTCCCACTTCTCAAAAGTGATATAGTGTGGAATCCCTTTTTTTAACTTTCAAAACATATAGCATCGACTTAACATTTCATGCTTTCTTTTGCAAGCTATATAGTGTCATAAAACTTAGGAGAAGGAGACATATGTAAAGATTCCCATCCATTGTCCATCAACCTTTGCAGTGCTTAATATGTCTACTCACATTATACAGTTCATGAAATATCAGAGAAGATCTCTTGATATCAGGTGCTACAGGAGTATTTTTTATTGCCATTGATGAAAACACCACAGCACTTGGCAAAACTACCAGTATCCTCTGAGAGTCCTATAAAGTAATGCTTGATTGCACAAGATATCCTTTGTTACTAGAATTCACTGCCAATTAAAATAATATATAAGAAGCACAAGCAGTAGAGATTAGAGAGAGGGATAATTGCCCTTCTCAGCCATATAAACAAATGGCTAGAAGTTGCAGAGGAAAAACAGGTAGGAGTTTATTTTTCACTCCCAAGGTACTTTTTTTTCCCACTCGGTTAAAATGTCTGGAAGGAAGCTTGAGCCACCATGTGGTAATAAGAGCCTGAAGAAGGATTCTAGCTATCTCTGGCCATAGGTGGACAGTTTCATTTCAGTACTCCACTGGAAGATTCTTTATTTGAGTTTCTCTCTATGATCCCCTCAGAAATTCTTTTAAAAAATCCCTTTACCTGTCAGAAGAGCACAATACTTTCACCCACTGCAACCAAATTAGTGATGTTGAATAAATTATATATTTTTAAAGACAACAACACTTCCCATTTCTATCACTTTCAGGCTGGGGGGTGGGGTACTTTCCTTGTAACCGTGCTGTGAAATAGGTAGGGCAAGGTTTATTACTGATATTTTACATAAGAAGAAAATCAGAATCAGTGAGGCTAAATGACTTGATTAGGGTAACCCAGTTGTAAAGATCAAAATCTGAGAGTTGAACTCATTTTCTGACTCAAAGACTAGTAGTTAATAAGGGCATTCCACAATCTTTCTATGCAGTGATGTTGCTTATCACAGTGGTTGGCACATAATAGGCACTCAATAAATTTATTATTTAATTGAATAGATTAATTTAGAAGTGACTCCTAGCTTTCAATGTACGAACTGTGATCCTTTAATATATTTCGGAGGAGGAAACTTTGACTTCCCTTGGTACTTAGTTCCCTATCACTGAAAGCTGGAGGCCCATGCATCAAGGAAGTTATAGAGAAAAGATGAATGGTTTAGGTAGGGGTTGAATTAACAACTGTTCTCTTAAAAATGATATTTATGACTGTTCCTTTTACATATAACATGTGCACATATATATGTTTTCTTTAATATATTTTCATATTAAATATATGTCAATATGTTTTCTTTAAGCATGTTGTTTAGTACCATAGCAATACATAGAAATTTTCTATAGTAGATGTTCATCAAATTAGGAGGGATACTTGAGAGTACCTAGTCCAAAGTCTTATAACTAAGATAAAAAAAAGAAAAAAAAAGATATGTCAAGGGATTAGTCCAAAGTCATACAGGTATTAAGTGGCAATAGAGGCGTTTGTACCCAGACTCTATGACCCCAGATCTAGTGTCCTCTTTAATGCACCACATTACTTTCCTAGTGGTATCTTAGGAAAAAAAAATCACATATGCATTCACACATATATACACAAATAAGGATACATATATTAATATGTGTATATGTATAAGTGATAACAGATACTTTCCTACTTAAGAATTGTAAATACACATGTGCATATATGTATATACATGAACATACATACATACATTATATGTATTATATGAATGTACAGATATGTGGACTTGTATCTATGCATCCTTAAATATAAGACATTTGTTTTCACACATATATAAATTTATATATTTGTAATGTATATATTGTAATGTATATTTATACGCATAAGTGCATATATGCACATATTCTCATTGTGTTATTGTTCAGGCATAGCCAACTCTTTGTGACACTGAGGACCATAGTACACCAGGCCCTTCCAATCTGACAGACTCATCTTCTGATGTCATTTCTTCTAGCATTTTAATGTTGCCCATGGGGTTTGCTTTGCAAAGATTCTGGAGTAATTTACCATTTCCATCTCTAGGGGATTACTGTTAACAGAGCTCTCCACTATGACCTGTCCATCTTGCGTAACCCTGCATAGCCAAGCTCATAGTTTTATTAACCTCCTCCGTTATGATAAGACACTGATCCAGGAGGGAATGCATGTGTGCACGTACACTTAAATATGAAAACACTTCATTTGCCCATGACAGCCTGAGGAGGAGTTAGAGAACATGTATTCAACCTCCAGTTCTGTTACTTAATACCTATGTAAATTTGCTCAATTTCATTAACATAAACTTCATCTTTGTTATGAGGAGTGGCAAATAGACATTCTCTAATTTGATGAGTATTATTTCTGATGCAGGATGATTCTTGGTGGTTCTTCTGAATCAATATACTTTAAAAAAAACACATCAACTAAACACCCCCATAAATAGTATCATTTAAGAAACAAAATAAAAAGGCTTTTGGACTGGGTGCTGGTTGTTTCCCAACTACCTATCACTCTTGCTAGTTATCCCAGCCATTCAGCCTAAGAACCTAGGAGATATTTTTGATTTTCTATTTCTCACATTCTAAATTCACTCAGTCATCAAGTGCTGATGATCCTCATATCACTTCCTTCTTTATTGTTCGCATAGTTACAACCCAAGTTTACATTGGCCTGCTTTATCTTCTGCATAGACTTAGGGAAAAGAGAAAATGCGTTGCTAAACATGATATCAAAAGACTTTGGATCAATTTCCAGTCTTGCCAATCCTTAGTGGGTCAAATTCTGCAAGTCATTTCATGACTCTGGGCCTCAGTTTCTCCTTACAGAAAATTAAATTGTTCTTAATGATCTGATGTCCTCTTCAAATCTGCCACTCTATGATTCCATCTTCCATGTCATTAAATTGTCTTTCACCTTCCTGACAGGTAATAAATAGTTCTGACCATGCTATATTTTTATTCAAAAGCTTCAGTTATTCCTCATTTTCCAAATATATTGCCCTTAGTCAAAATTAGTCCTCAACAATTTGTTTTCAACCTATCCTTCCAAATCTCAAAATAAAATATCTCAAAATAAAATCATTCACAGTTACATTAGTTTATTCACAAGTTTCCATACATATCCTGTGCTTTTCTATTTCTATAACATTCCTCAACTCTAGAATGAACACCCTCACCAAATCCATCTGATTAAATGCTACCAATTGTAAAAGGCTAAGCTTAAATCTTACCTCTTCCATGAAGCCTTCCTGATGCTGACCCTAGTAGGCAGCCACTCCCTCCATAGTATATAAAGGCAGAGGCAGCTTAATAAAAAGAACAGCAAGACTAGAAGTCAGAAGACATTGGCTTTAATCCTGGGTCTTCCATTTAGTGGTTATGCAGTCTCAGTTAAGTCACTCTACTTCTATGAAACTCATTTTGTTTATCTATGAAATGGCATAGTAATAGTTATAGTATCTATTTCACGTGTTTGTTCTAAGGAAGTAATTTTATTGACATTTAAGATATAGATAGATACATAGATAATATGCACATGTGTATATATGTATATATACACATATATATTTATATATGCACACTTAATTACATACATATGTGTACGTATATACCTATGTTTTTCTAAAAACACTTAATTTTTGTATGCAAAGGTCATATTCTAATTTATTTGCTAATTATGTATATGTGATTTTTCATCTCTACTATAATGAAAATTCCTTAAGGGAAGGCATTAGATCCTATTCCTTTGTATATCTACACCTATCTATTAACTCATTAAAATATTCTGGAACTTTGATTTCATTAGCAAGTAAACTCCCTTTATAACTCTCCACATTACAAAATAATAAATACAAAATAGCTTGGACCAATGAATGCATGAAGTGACAGTTTAATATAAGTTTAACAAACGAATGGTACACAAAATGAATGAATCCATTATCAAGCCAGCATTATAATGAATACTATGAATGAGTACATCAAACCTAATTTATTATGTATCTATATTATAAAATAGATATTGAAATAATGTATCATCATCATTACCTGTAATTTTAGTTGGCATGGGGAATTCCTAGTGTAGAACCTCCCTTTCCATCAAATCATCTAATGATTTACTGCCTAAAAGAGTTGTTTTGAACACTGAGAGGCTAAATGACTTTCTCATCATTGTACAATGAGTGTGCATCACAGGCAAGACTTGGACACATGTCTTCCTGCCTCAAGCTAGTGATCCTCTATTCACTATACCATGCTCCCCCCAATGAAATGGAAACACAGGTCCAGAGTTTATAGTGGTGGATGGTGGGGAGGCAGAGGTAGAAAGGGAGTAGGACTTTGGTTTAAATGGTCAATATAGAAAGAAAAAAAAGTTTCACACTTTTAAGATATTCTAACAGAAAGCCAGAAAATATGACAGCAATTGGGGGATATATGTAGCCAATTACTGAATGAATGCCCCCCAAATGTAAAAAAAAATATCACTGGGACTGGAAGGAGAATACTAGGACTGCATATCACCATGCCTCGGAGTTTCAAGTTTAGTGTGTTCCATATAAAAATCGAGGAAACAGATGGACTTGTTTCTATTTTTGCACTAGGAAATGATACTTAATACAAGTGAATTAGTTAATCAGTAAAAAACAAACAAACAAACAAAAACAAAGGACAAACTAACAAAACAAGATTATCAATAACCAAAAGATGATACTCCAGTTAAGAAAGAAATGCTATGGTAAAAATTGAAAGCAACAATAGCTGAACTATGATGAGAAGAGGCTTCTCATTTTAAAGAAAGGGCAATAACAAGTTACATAGACTAGATGAAATCTAGAATGCTTGAAGTGAAATGAAAGTGAGGATGAGAAGAAATAGAAGATAGAATAAAAGGTTTTGATTTTTAAAGATATATTGCTTTAGAATGGTATTTCAGTCCTTACTTAAGAGCAAGAACATTTATTCCCTGGATGCACTTCTCTCTCCACCTTAAGTTGCTCCCCTCTTCAATCCATTCTCCAACTAGCTGCCAAAGTGGTTTTCTTAAATGACAAGTCTAACCATGTCACTGCCCTGCCAAATAAATTCCAAGGACTCCATAATATGTTCAAGATCACATATAAACCCATTTGCCATTTGAAGTACTTCATAGCTTGGCCTATATTTCTAGTCTCTTCTATTCATCCATAATCTCATCTCTCTCTCTCTCTCTCTGTCTCTCTGTCTCACTCTCTCTCTCTCAATGAGATATATCTATATCTATCTATACCTTTAGCTCTATATACCTCTATATATCTATGCATAGAGATAGATAGCATTTTGAAAAGTGCCTGCAACGTACAGTATTTGATATACATTGAGTGATTAAGATATGTCTATATAAATAGTCACAGACCTCAATAAATAGCTAAATATATTTATATTTAGTTGATTAATATTTCTACAAAAATTTTATGTAAAGTTTTTTTTCAGAAAAATAATATTCTCCTAAATTTGTTTTATGCATCTTATTTGGCTATTAACACTAATAGCACAATTGCAATGGCATGAGACATGCTTTAACAAAGAATAGTCCTATTGTTGAGAGACCAAGCAAATCCATCTTCTTTCAATGAATGCAATGCCATAAGCCCCACTGCTGTACTTCTCTAATCACACGCTGGGAAATGGAAATGATAATGGATTCTTGAGGCATATCTCAGGGGAATAGGAGTTTTCACAGTGGCTACCAAACTAGAATAGCTTCAAGTATGAGACTGACAATGGAGCGTGTGTCTGCTCTGCATGAATCAGACTAATCAAGTGCAAAATGACTCATCACCCTAAGGCTGGACAGTAGGTAATGACTATTATGACCATGGGAACTTACAGGAACCATCAAACCAAGGCATAAAAAAGTCCAGTAGCATTACAGTCGGTACTGACCCCTAGTGAAACTAAAGACCATTGAAAATAGGAAAAAAGGAAGAAATCACAAAAGAAGTATAATGACTTCATGATTAGATAATGATGAGACCTTATTCTTTCTTAGATTTTGATACTGTGTGTAATATATAGAAGCTAGTGTTTCTCTTTCTCCAGTTGATTTTGGTTCTCTTGTCTCCAATTTTTGGTGTCTCTTAAAATATATACAAAATATCTTCATATATAGCTTTATATGCAAAAATAACTATATCTCATTTTGGTCATTTTCATATGTAGATTTGTGTAATCATAAATATAGGATAAACTCTTTGAGGGCAGAAACTTTGCCTCACATATGATCTGCTCTGGAGTTTTCGTAACTTCTCATTAAGATAGTAAATATTCAGATAAAACAAAGTCAATATTCCCACTCCCCAGTCCCAGGAACATTTATTAGTTCTGTATGCCATGGAAGATACAAAGATAGAAACCATAAACTGGCATTCTTAATCTGGGGCAAATACACAGATATATAGACAGATCCATAGAAAAAACAGATGGCAGATAGCTAGCTGGAGAGAGAGAGAGAGAGAGAGAGAGAGAGAGAGAGAGAGAGAGAGATGGAGAGAGACAGTAAAAGACACAGAGACATACAGAGAGAGAACTATATTTCAACTTATATGTTACTAAATATTTGACAGTAAACTACTCCAAAACCTTCCTCTATAGAAGATTCATAACCTCCTGGTAATTCATTTTTCTGTAAGTTACTTTGGCTGGCTTCAACTCTTCAGGACAACGTATTCCCTGGGGCCCCATCCCTAGCTTTGTCTTCCCTTTATGTGTTGTCTTCTCATTAAATTATTAGTTTTTTCAGGTCAAGGACTGTCTTTTTTCCCTATTTGTATCCATAGCACTTAGCATAGTGCCTAATATATAGTTGATACTTAATAAAAGCCTATTTAATTGAATTGGTTTCCTTTGTAATCTTATTACACTTTATTTATAACCTTTGGACATCCCCCTCCCCTTACATATACATTGAACAATCTTATGGTGAGAATGTGTTTATAGACTTAGACTGCCAAGAGTCTAAGATGAGAACAAAATTGCAGTTTAAAAACTACTGCTATCAGATAACTTTTGCGGGGGAGGGGGGAGTTGTTTCTTTATTTTTACTGAAAGGTATGTGTTTGTGAATCCAGCCTCAGCAGTCTAGACATTTTGTGGGACTTGCCATAAGCAAATATTCTAAAGAAGCATGTTTACAGAGCCATAAATTCTACTTTAAAAGAGCTGCCTTGATAGAAACTGCATTGCCACTTTCATACTTTCATCAATCATCCCTAGTCACTGGGCAATCATGAAATTTAGACCAGAGAGAAACAAATAGTCATACTGGCTTGACACTTTTTATACAGTGGAATCTTCCTTAGTCCATGCTAAAACTGAACATGAACACCATCATCATCCTTTTTAAGAAAGCTCCAAACTTTTTTAGAAAATCCCAGGCAGACATAATTGTTCTCTGTGACTTTGGCTTAAGATGCTCTGATCTCTATTTTGAGAGCAATGGTGTATAAGCATTTTCATTTTAAGAGTTCAGCATTGATTATTTCTAATACCTGTCTTTGCTCCTATCATTGCTTTTACCTGAATATGGAGTTTCTGTCCCCACTGAATCTAAATGCCACGTAGGCCATCTAAATTCCAGAATATATGTAACAGGGATGCTGCTGCTGCTGCTGCTGCTGCCACCACTACTACTACTACTACTACTACCACCACTACCACTACTACTACTACTACTACTACTACTACTACCACCACTACCACTACTACCACTACTACTACTACTACTACTATTACTACTACTACTACTATTTTCAACAAAATCACTCACTCATACATCTCACTGAGTTTTGTAAAGTTACATATGTGCATATATGTATTATGGTATATTATTTGATCTTCGAAAACAAACCCCATGAGTTAATTATTGTTATTCCCATTACAAAGATGAAGAAACTGAGACAAAGAGAATCTATCTCAGTGATTTGCCAAAAGTCATAAATAGCGTTTAAGACAAAATTTGAATTCTGGTCCTCATGATTCCAAATGCAGAGTGCTATACACTAATCAAGCTAGCTGTTGCCAATTGTTTAGTTATTATTTTTGTTTGTTTATGTATTTGTTAACCCACAATCCTTTTCCTCTGAATCATAAACTATTTTTTCACAAAGTTTCCAAAGACAAAGCCATGGTAATGAGTAAGATTGGGGGTTGGGCAGTAATGAAATGTTGCATTTCTAGAGTTCTTATCAAACTACCTCAGTTCTATAGAACCTTTTTCATTCATCTCTGGATTCTGTTCCTGACTGATTAGACTTCTTTTTCTACCATATTCTAGAAGACTTCTCACCTTGAAAGATCACTTTTACCCCTATAATCCCCTCCTTTGATTGTCCAGTTCCTCCTCGAACTTATTTCTATTAGATTGAAAGTGCTCAAGTCATTTCAAAGGCTTTCATTCTTCTTCTGCCCTCCATGTTGTTTGGATATCTTGATTCTCCCCACCCCCCCAATTTTGGTTTCCTTTTGTATATCATTTTTTTCCTCATCAGAATATAAGTTCCTTGAAAGCCAAGGTTGTTCTTTTTACTCCTATTTGCTTTGTCAGTGTCTGGTGCCAAATACCTAGTAAGCACTTAGTAAATACTTATTGAGTTAAATTAATTCAAATTTAATGCAAATAAACAGAGTTTCATAAAAATTAGCTGTAATGAAGTAGAGGCACACTGATATAAGGGATATGTATGTATATGTGCATGTATACATACATATACATATGTGTCTGTGCATTTGTATATGTATGTATATGTATGCGTATATACATACATGTGCACATACCCACACCCTTATATCTATCTGTCTATCTATACGTATGGAAGTGGGTTTATACACACATACATATATACATACATCTATACATACACACATATTTTTTTCCTAAACCAGGAAATGTCATATCATGCTTTATTCATGATATTTTTTTTATTTTGTGGAAGTTTTCATTCTGTTAAGAATCTTTTCACCTTATAAGATCATATAGTTACCCATATTCCCAGGAGAATATTAATAAGACATGAATCTTGTCTAACTAATAATAATGATAAATCATAATAACAACAAGTCCTTAAACTGAAAAAGGAGAAAAAAGAAACTGTCTAAAATTTGTCTGCTAAAGCAAATACCAAGGAACACAGCAAAAATGACAAAAGAACAGTAGAAGATACTAGATCAAAGGAAAAGAAAATAACTATCCAAGAAAAACATCAAACATATGATATATAGCTTCAGGCACACACACACCTATATGTATATGTATACACACATACCTACATACATATATACATATATGTGTGTATATATATATACACACACACACATACATACATAACTATAGTTGTACACAGAGTAAGGTTAGTAAGTAAAAATAGATAATCTAATGTGAGACATATATAATTTATTAGATAACATTTAGATTTATTGAGATATGGTTCATGACTAATATATAGCACTGGCAAGGTACACTTATACAAAAAGAATTATATAAGTAAGCTTTGTATGAGGATCAGAAGAAGAAAGATTAAAATGGACCTAGTTTCAAAGTTCCTTGACAGCAGCACTCTCATTTTGACTTTGTATCACATTTAGTATTGTACCTGCTACATAGTAAGTGCTTAGCAGGTGTGGAAACCTATGGCCTTGAGGCCACATGTCGCCCTGTAGATACTCAAGTGCAGCCCTTTGACTGAATCCAAACATCAGAGAACAAATTCCCTTAATAAAAGCATTTGTTATGTAAAACTTGGACTCAATCAAAAGACTGCATCCAAGGACCTAGAAGGCCACATGTGACTTCAAAACCATAGGTTCCCCACCCCTGGAGTGCATTTTTGCTGATTATGATGGGAACACCAAAAGGATGCTTCTTCAGGTGTTTCTTTAGACAAGACTACCTTTGAAATTCCACCTATCCCTGAACCATTATGATTCTTTAATTCATGATCATTTAATTTCTGCAAATTGGAAATGACTATTTGGATTTTTTTCCTCTTAATTTCACAACTTTATTTCACCAGTATGAATTATGTCATATGGTTAAGTGTGCCTTGATTCTGTAGGATTCTCTAAGAATATCATCATATAATCTGCAAAGAGTGATAGCTTTTTGTTTGACTGATTCTTGATGCCTCATTGAGTCATTAGCTTCTACTTGCCCAATTCTAATTTTTAATGAATTGTTTTCTTCAGTTAGCTTGTGTACTTCCTTTTCCATTTGGCCAATTTTACTTTTTAAGGAGTTATTCTTCAAGGAATTTTTATTCCATGTTGTCAATTGTATTTTTAAAAGAAATGAACATTTTTTCTTCTGCCTCTCTAATTTGAGTTTTAAAATCCTTCTTGAGCTCTTCCAAGAATGTTTTTTTAGTTTGGGTCTAATTCGTATTCCTTTCTGAGGTTTAATATGTGGGTATAGTGTCAAATGTTGTCCTCTTCTGAATACATATTTTGATCTTCCCTCTCCCCACAGTAAGAATCTATGGTCTTTGCATTTCTAATTTCTTCTTTGCTCAAACAGCTAATCAGAGGGAGATTGCAGGGATCTCTTGGCTGGCACTGAGTCAGGATTCTCTTGCTTTGCCTGTGCTTCAATCTGGGTGGCAGTCCTGGGTGACAGTCCTGGGGTGAGAAGGAGTGCTGCTTTGGTGGAGCTTATGGCAGCAGTGGAGAGGAAATACTCCTCACAGTTCCAATGCAGAAAAGAGTGTCTGTGGTCACTCACAGACCAGAGCACAGCCCAAGAGAGGAGTAAACACCTCTCCTTTGATCACACTGCCTTAGAAGAACTGAAAATTTATAGGTCCCTAGAAGTATCTCTAAAAACAGCTAGACAAAACCTCTGAAGCTTGGATCAGTACACCCTACACACTGGAAGCAGAGCCCTATCTTAACAAAGAGTTAAAAAGTCAAATATTTGGCTAGTAAAATGAGCAAACAGTGAGAAAAAACTCAGAATATAGAATCACATTTTGCTGACAAAGAAGATCAAAACATGACCTGAAGGAGACAACAAAGTGAAAGTTCTGACATTCAAAGCCTCCAAGGAAAATAACAATTGATAACAGGCCACAGAAGAGCTCGAAATGATGTTGAAAACCAAGTAAGAGAAGTAAAGGAAAAATTGGGAAGAGAAATGAGAGTGACGCAAGAAAATGAAGAAAAATATGTCAACAGCTTGCTAAAGGAGACCCCCTAAATACTGAAGAAAATTACACCTTAAAAACAGACTAACCCAAATAAAAAGAGGTCCAAAAACCCAATGAGGAAAAGAATGCTATATAAAGCAGAACTGGTCAAATTGAAAGGGAGGTCCAAAAAGGTCCCTGAAGAAAGTAATCCCTTAAAAATTATAGTGGAACAAATGAAAGTTAATGGTTCTATAAGAAATCAAGAAATTCTAAAACAGAACCAAAAGAATTGAAAAAAAGGTGATAATGTGAAATATCTCACTGGAAAATAACTGACCTAGAATATAGAAAGGGGAGAGATAATGTAAAAATTATTTGACTACCTGAAAGCAAGATCAAAAAAAGAGCCTGGACATCATTTTTCAAGAAATTATCAAGGAATATTCTCCTAGTGTTCTGGAATCAGAAGGTAAAATAGAAACTGAAGGAGTCCAGCAATTACCTCCTGAAAGAAATCCCAAAATGAAAACTGCCAGGAATCTTATAGCCAGATTCCAGAGTTCCCAGGTCAAAAAGAAAATATCATAAGCAGCCAGAAAGAAACAATTCATGTATTGTGGAAACACAATCAGAATAACACAAGATTTAGCAGCTTCTACATTAAGGAAACAGGTCTTGGAATATAACATTGCAGAGGGCAAAGGAGCTAGGATGAAAAGCAAGAATCACCCACCCAGCAAAACTGAGAATAATCCTTCAGGGGTAAATGGACATTAAATGAAATAGAGGATTTTCAAGTATTCTTGATGAACAGACCAGTTCTGAATAGAAAATTTGACTTTCAAATACAAGACTCAAGAAAAGCATAAAAAATAAACAGAAAAGAGAAATCATAAGGGACTTCTTAAAGTTGAACTGTTTACACCCCCTACATGGAACGATGATATTTGTAACTCATTAGACATTTCTCAGTATTAGGGTAGTTGAAGGGAATACACACTCACACTCACTCACACACACACAGAGGTTAAAAAAAGGTGAGTTTAATATGAGGAGATGATATCTAAAAATAAAATTAAGGGGTGAGAGAAGATGGTACTGAGCAAAGGAAAAAGGCAGAGGTAGAATGAGGCAAATTATCTCACATAAAAGAGGGAAGAAAAAGCTTTTCTAATGGAGGGGGTGAGAGGGTAAGAAGAAATGAGTGAATCTCACTCACTAAATTTAAATGGAGAATAACATACACACTCAATTAGGTACCTTATAGGAAATCGGGGAAAAGGGGATAAGAGAGGTGGCTGTGATAGAAGGGAGGGCTATTGGGGGAGGGTGTAATCAGTAGCAAACTCTTTTGAGGAGGGGCAGGATCAAAGGAGAGACTAGAAGAATTTCTTCACACTGTGAAGAGATCAGCTGAAGACAAACAATTCATCAACTATTTCTCTTTTGATAGCATAGTTTGAAATCTGGTAAAACTAGGCTCCCTTCATTATTTACCTTGAAATACTTGACCTTTCATATGATTATGATTATATTTTTTTTTCTAGGTCTATCAAGTAATCCTTTGGGAGATTATCTAGTAAACTAGAAGATCTCTTTGGTTTCTTCCTACTCTCAATGATTATTCTTCATTTGACCTTTATTTTCCTCATATGCAAACAAGAATAACAATATTTATACTTTTTGCCCACTGGGGAGATAGAGAACAAACAGAAATAATCAAAATTGTTCATGGTTGGAATAATTTGCCACAGTCCAAGGCTTTTGCCTTTCTGATCCTTTCATGGCTGTCTTCTATCATTCGTTGCATTTTCTCACATATTCTACACAATTCAATACAGCCATCAAGACCACTCAACTTTTTTGCACTTCTTTAGATATTTTTCTTGGCTCTTAGGTTTTTTGTATTCCTTATAAGTAAGGTAAAAAAGCTACTTAAACTTTAAAAGATAACTGAAAGCTATTGTATTATTATTATATTATTTTGCTCATTTTTAATACCTCAAAAAGAATTCATGGAAGATATCTTCAAACTTATTTTTGGAAAAAAGTGAACATTAAAGATGAAGCCTTCAAATGTGATAGGTGCTGAGGAAGAAATGGGGAGAGATATTTTTCATTTTTCAAAGTGATTCCAACAACAGAAAGGGAAAAAAAAGGTAAAGAGAGCAAAAGGAAAAGAAGAAGAAAGTGTGTGTGTGGGGGGTGTGATTAAGTGCTAATGATATTTATATATGAATCCTAATCTCAATTTTCTAATTGAAGGTTTGCCCCAAAAAAGCATCCTGCATTCTCAATAGAAATCCCTATATGGGTCCAACATATATTTTTAAATTGTCCTTGTAATCACAGTATCATCTGGCCCTGTCTGCCTATAGTTCACATTTGTGAGTTATTGAATTAACAAATCACCCTGATTGTTGTTTTGATTTCCTCTTCATTAGAGGTGACCTCACCCTTTTCATTTTTGATACTGGTAATTTGATTTTCTTCTTTCTTTTTTTTAATCAAATTGGCCAAAGGTTTATCAATTTTATTGGTTTTTTCATAAAACCAGCTCTTTGTTTTATTTATTAATTCAATAGTTTTCTTGGTTTCAATTTTATTAATCTCTCCTTTGATTTTCAGTATTTCTAATTTGGTATTTAATTCAGGGTTTTCAATTTGCTCTTTTTCTAGCTTTTTCAGCTGTATGCTCAGATCATTGATCTCCTTTTTCCCTATTTTATTCATGTAGGCATTTAGGGACATAAAACTTCCCCTAAGAACTGCTTTTGCTGCATCCCATAAGTTTTGGTATGTTGTTTCATTATTGTCATTCTCTTGAATGAAGTTATTAATTGTTTCTCTGATTTGTTCTTTGGCCCACTCATTCTTTAGAATTAAATTATTTAGTTTCCAATTAGTTTTTAGCTTATTTTCCATGGTTCTTTATTAAAAATGATTCTGATTGCATCATGATCTGAAAAGGATACTTCGACTACTTCTGCTTTTCTGCACTGGATTGTGAGGTTTTTATGCCCTAGTACACGGTCAATTTTTGAGTATGTGCCATGTACTTTTGAGAAGAAAGTATATTCCTTTTTATCCCCATTCAGTTTTCTCCAGAGGTCTATCATATGTGCCTTTTCTAAAATTCTGTTTACCTCCTTAACTTTTTTCTTATTTATTTTGAGGTTAGATTTATCAAGTTCAGAAACAGGGAGGTTGAGGTCTCCCAATATTATAGTTTTGCTGTCTATTTCTTCCTGTAACTCCCTTAACCTCTCCTCTAAGAATTTGTATGCCTTACCACTTGGTGCATATATGTTAAGCAATGATATTGCTTCATTGTCTATGGTGCCTTTTAGCAGGATGTAGTGTCCTTCCTTATCTCTTTTAATTAAATCTATCTTTACTTTTGCTTTGTCTGAGATTAGGATTGCTACACCTGCTTTTTTTTACTTTAGCTGAGGCACAATGTATTTTACTCCAGCCTTTTACCTTTACCCTATGTGTATCCCCCTGTTTCAGATGTGTTTCTTGTAAACAGCATATTGTAGGATTATGGTTTTTAATCCATTCTGCTATCTGATTCTGTTTTATGAGAGGTACCACATCTCTCCTGTCAGACTGGCTAAAATGACAAAACAGGAAAATGATAAGTGCTGGAGAAGATGTGGGAAAATTGGAACACTGTTACATTGCTGGTGGAGTTGTGAGCTGATCCAGCCATTTTGGAGAGCAATTTGGAACTATGCCCAAAGGGCTATAAAAATGTTCATACCCTTTGACCCAGCAATACCACTTCTAGGGTTGTATCCCAAAGAAATCGCACAAGCGGGAAAAGGACCCATATGTACAAGGATATTTATAGCAGCTCTTTTCGTGGTAGCCAAGAAATGGAAATCAAAGGGATGCCCATCAATTGGGGAATGGCTGAACAAGCTGTGGTATATGAAGGTAATGGAATAGTATTGTGGCATAAGAAATGGGGAAGATACGGACTTTGTAACAATCTGGAAAAACCTACACGATATAATGGTGAGTGAGCAGATCAGAGCCAGGAGAACATTATATACAACCACAGATATATGGATTCTGTGAGGACCAACCCTGACATACTTCACTCTTCTCAGCAACATAAGGTGCAAGGACAACTCCAGGGGTCTCACGATGGAGAATGCTATCTTCATCCAGAGAAAGAACTGTAAAGTTTGAATGCAGATTGAGGCGCACTTCATGCTCGCCCTTTTTCTTCTCTTTTGTTTTTGTTTTTGGGTTTTTTTTTGGTTCTGTCTCTTCTTTCTCATGAATTCACTCCATTGGTCATAATTCTTCTCCATAACTTGACTAGTGTATAAATTAATTCAATGCGAAGTTATACATGGTAGTTACATGAGATTCCATGCCGTCTTGGGGAGGGAGGGGGAGGGAGGGGAGAAAATCTGGATCTCAAAATTATGTAGAACCGTGTGTTGTAAACTAAAAATAAAAAAAAAATTAAAAAAAAATAAAAAATAAATAGATATAAAGAGATCCATCATAAAAGCTAAACATACTGAAATATTAAATATTAAACATGCATTTTTTTCTTAAAAAAATCATCCTGACAGCCACCTTCTGATAGAGAGAACCAAAGTAAATGGAGATAGGAAAAGAGACCACAGAGAATACAAGCCATTGGAGTTGAAATACACTTAAGAGATCTCATAGCTTAACTCTTCCATTCTATAGATGCAACAGTTTCTCAAAGAAAGGAAATATCTTGCTCAGATTCAAACTTCTAGTTAATGAGGAGAGCTGGGATTTCAACCCATGTTATTCAATTCTTAATTTCCAATGGCCTTATAACTTTATTCTTCCGAAAGACAGTTTCAGTAAATGATGAAACATTGATTTCTGGTGCTCCACTCACAGCATCACACTATTAATCAAATGCCTCATACTCACCTAAGTATAAGTCATGAATACAATAGAATTTTTCAGCATTGATGATCAGGAGATCACAGCGTGGTTATTTCCTACTATTTTTATTAACTCTTTTTTCTGAAAATTTCTAAAACTTGGTAGACCAATACGCTTTTAGAATAGTTTAGGTGAATACACATAAAAAGGCTGGGGGATAAATTGAGAATATTCAGGTAGTCTCATTGCTTCTTGCATATTATGTTTATTTCTTCTTGATCTATTTATACCTGTCCACTAAATCACCATGGGACAATTATTTAACCTTTCACATCCCAGACAACTTTCTAAGACTAAATATAGATTTAGTGATTTTTTTCTATTGAAGGTATTTTACAAAACCAGTAATTTCCCCACATCATAAAAATCATGTTTGATGCCTCCAAAAATTAATGAAAAGGAAATCTCACCATATCAATCTATCATCCAAAGCACCCAGTATTTGCTAAGATACCACTATGTGCCAGGCACTGGCAATAACAAGAAAGGCAAAAACAAAACAAAACAAGTCCTTGCTCTCAAATGATCACAGATAATGGGGTCTCACCAATACACAAGAACTATATATGAAGATATATACAAGGTAAAATGGAGATGAAGAGGAAACGTACTCATTTTAGGGAGGATTGTTGAATGTGAGACTTTAGCTGGAATTTGAAAAAGCCAGGGAAGTGAGGAGAAATAGATGATAAGGGAGAGAACTCCAGGTATAGGGGGCAGCTAGTGAAAATGGTAAGAGTTTTACATGTGAGGAACAGCAAGGAAATCAATGTCCCTTGATCAGAGTATATGGAGGAACATAAGAAAATTCGAAGGGCAGGAACAGAGTAGGTTATAAATGGCTTTAAAAGACATTCAAATATACTCCAAATGGATGGTTTTATATTTGATCCTGGAAGTAATAAGGAGCCACTGGGTTTTATTTAATAGGAGGTTGTTATATTCAGACATGCATTTTAGAAAGATTAATTTGACAGCTGACCTATTGCAGATGGTCTTATCAAAGACTTTACTCATAAAAGAGAGGGAAGATATAAGGTGATAGATAGTAGAGATGGATGGATCATGTAAGGGTTTTTTGAGGATGGGGAAGTGTAATGGCAAGCAAAGTGGGAGTTTTTGCTGGTTTTTTTTTTCTTTTGGAGTGCTTTTCAGCATCAAGGCAACAAAGTGCCTTTGATTGAGCCTTGCCTTTGATTGAATCAAGAGCACTTGATGATCTGCTTAAGTCACAAGAAAGCCTAAGTCACATGAGTTTGAATCACATAGTTGTGATGGCCTCTGACCATGAAGAAGCAAATATACATATATATATATATATGTGTGTGTGTGTGTGTGTGTGTGTGTGTGTGTATGTATGTGTATGTATGTATATACATATGTATATACATATGTATATATATATGTGTGTATATATACATGCATATACGTATACGTATACGTATACGTATACTCTGAAGTTAGCATTTTGTTTTGGAGCTCAGTCATTGGAAGAGTGTTCCTGTGATTTGGCCAGACAAGACTGTGGGTAACTGTTAAGGAGTCCTCCGGCTTTGAAAACCCAGATGTTGGTGCTTCTCTCTCTGGTAACTATGTATGTATTGCTATGGACAGACAGTCAGAAGCCCTTTCTGCTGATTTGCGTTACTTGTTCTGTTTATACAATTTCTGCTTGTAATTTTTGTTTGTGTTTTCTCTCAAGTTGAGAGTGCTGACTTATTCCACTGAATGAAGTGAATGATATATGTATGTTTAATTAAAGTGAGATTGCAAACCCCTTAAAGTTGCTTTCTTTAGAAAAGTACATCAAAGTACCTGTGCTAGCAGCCCTCCTGTGTGCTGGGGTTACTGACCTTACACCTCCACAGCAGCTACAAGTAGCACTGTTGTTACAAGGAGATATATGCATGTTTGTAGGCACTAAGGAAGATGTGTCAGACAGAGAGTAATTGAAGATTAGTGAGACAGTAGGTGATGATAGAGAGGACAATTTACTGGAGAAAAAGGAATGGAACAGGATTTGTTGAAACTTAAGATAACTTTGAAAAAGAGACTTTCTTCATCATCAACATCAATAGCAACACCATCACACATAAATAATTCATTATTATTTGAAATGGACAATTATTCAAATGGATCTATGATCTCATTGAGGAAGATAATTCCTCCAAGGAGGAAGGTTGTAACCCATCCAAGAATGCTCATCTGAGGAGAACCCTGTCTATATCCTTCCACTATTTTATGAGAGGGCACATTCAATAGGCCAGGACTCTTCTTCAATAATGTCTTCACATTCTGAGGATACAAATAGAACACAGACAATTGATCAATTTTCCTTCACTTGATAGTATAGTTTGAAATCTGGTAATATTAGGTCCCCTTCATTATTTACCTTGAGCTGCTGGAACATTTGTGCTTCCATATGATTTTGATTATTTTTCTAGTTATATAAATTAATCCTTTGGTAGTTTGACTGCTAAAAATAATTGAACAGGTAGACAAATGTAGGTAGAATTGCCATTTTATTATATTGGCTGTCTAACCATGAACAATAATATTTCTACAATTAGTTGTATGTGTCGTTTCTCTGAATCATGCTAATAGTTGCATTATATTGCTCTGCTATCTTAATAGATAGACTCCCAAGTATTTTCTACTTCCCTAATTGATAAATAGTCTAAGTTTATGAATAGGCCATTCTCAAGGGAAGAAACTGAAATCATCTATAGTAGTATCAAAAAATCCAAATCCCTAATAATTAGAAAAGTGAAAATTAAAGCATTTCTCACATTTCACCCCAGCCCCATTAGAAGGCATATTGGTGCCTTATTGGCAGAGCTGTGAAATGGTCCAGATATTCTGGAGAGCAATTTGGAATTATGCACAAAAAGGAAAGAAAATATTCCATGCTGTTTGACCCAGTGATATCACTGCTTGTCCTATACCTCCAAAGACCATGAAAAGAGGAAAATTCTAATATTTACATAAATATTTATTGCAGCCTTTTAAGACGTGGAACCAAATGATGTGTCCAGGAATTGAGGAATGGTTAAAAATTATGGTATTTGAATGTAATGGAGGAAAAAAAAGATGGTTTTAAAGGGATATGGAAAGGCTCACAGGAACTGTTAAAGAGTGAAGTGAACAGAAGTAGAATAGAATCTGTGCTATTACAACACTATTATAAGAATAAATGATATTAAAAGACTTAATAATGTGGATCAAATAAATTATCAACCATGATTCCATAGTATTGATAAAGAACACTGCCCTCTACTATACAGAGAGATGATGCCCTATTAAGAAGAACATGAAATTCATTTTGGGGATATCAAGCTAAAATGACCAAAAGTTGGAGGACTGGATTTTTCTATAATCCTCATGACTTCTCAAATATCTCTAAATTTGGAATTATGCACAAAAGATAAAGCAATTTCTATTTTATCCACAGTTCAGGAAAAGAAGCATGAGTAAGTAAAATTTTATAGTGGTAATGGTAGAGGAGGCTAATCCCTACTCTCAAAGTGTTTACTCAGCCCCTCTCCTCCACTACATACCACACTCCGGCAGAGATGCCCAAGTCTACCACAGGTGCTTACAACAGAATTATCCATGAGTGAGCATCAGAGGCACAAATTGAGTCTAGTCTGCTCTAATTGATCCCAAGTCCAAAGCTCCATTCACCACATTGCCAAAACCCTTTATCATATTATGCCACATTGGTAAGTTGCATCATGGATCCATAGAATTCTTGAAATACTCATGTCATATAATATAGATTTTATTTATTTCTCCCTTATTGACTTACTCTCTAAGGTTACCTTCAACTATTACAGATATATATTATGCATGTATCTATTTATTTAAATGCTGTCTCCTCTATTAGAATTTAAGGTGCTCGACAGTAGGGATTGTATTTTTTTTCAACCTCCAGTATTATCACATTTTCAACAGTTGTTACGACCCTTTTCAGTTCCCTTACCAGATGCTATCCCCTTCATTCATAATGTGTCCCTGTCTTCTAAGATGATATCCAATAAGAAGTCCCTTTTCAGAAATGACTGGGAAGTTTGATGCAGGAATGGTGAAAGTGGTAGTATAGTCTCTAGTGGAGTCTGGTAGAATAGATATGAGGGTGCTACTGCAACCTGACTAAGCAGAAACAAAGTTATTACAAACTTTGTCAAAGTGTCAGGGAGAGGCAAGCTTTGGAGGAAATAAATAGGTGGAGTGTAGAGTAATACTCAAGGTCAAGCCATCTCGAAGTAATATCAGTCAGAAGATGAGTGAAATATGGATTGAGAATATCCACATTAAGCAACTCATATCAGAATAGGATGGCAACACTTCTGAAAAAAATCAAGAAATCATGAATTTGTTAAGTCTCTGCTATGTGTCAGGCAGTGTATTAGGTTTTGGCTGTATAAATACAGAAATAAAATAACTCTTATTCTCAAGAAGCTTAATTATTGTGGGAGAGGACAACAAGTAAATACATACACATAATGTGAATACATGCAAATACATACAAAGTAGTTAAATGCATGATAATGTGGGTATGAGGGCAATAGGAGCTGGGATCAGGAATGCCTTCATTTAGATGAAGATGTTTTAATAGTATCCTAAAGGAAGAGAAGGACTAATTCATGTGAAAATAAAGGAGGAGTGCATTCTACACAAGTGTGAATGACAATTTGGGAATGGTTTAGGGATGGGATGTGCAATGCTGTGTGAGGAACAAAGACAGAAGAATGGAATGGGACAATTCAGCTGTATTACACAATCTGGAAGAAGTATGGTATCTAGCAAGGCTGAAAAGGTAAACAGGAATCAAGTAGTATAGGTCATTAAAAGCTAAACAGAGGGATTTCTATTTTATTCTAGAACAAGTTTTCTTAAGCAGGAATTTGTGAACTTAAAAAAGTTAACTATTTTAGGAGAAATGATTTCTTGTATTATCTTATGCATTCTATTGTATTTCTGTTAAAACATTCTTCTAAGAAAAGGTTCAATGGTACCAAAAAGGTTAAACATTTCAGTCCTGGAGGTAATAAGCAGATCACTAGCCACTTCCTACTCCACCAGAAATACTGAAAAAGGAGCAGCTGCACCCAGCATGCTGGGAGAAAAGCTAGACCCAACAACTATGGGAGGGGATCACCATCTACAACCTTCCTACTCTAACTACCACCACTACCTTAGACTCCGAACCAAAGGAGGAAAAGCCATGGGTTTTAGGTTACTCCTATTGCTTCTTCTGTTTCTCATCCTCCTTTGTACTGATCAATCTAAAGCATTTTAGGGGAAAACTATCTCCTGTCTTTTCCACATGCTTATTTTTTCCTCCAAGCTCATCCTCCTCAACCTTACGCCAGCCATGTTCCAAAGCAATCTTGCCCATGCCTTCTACCATGCCCTCTAGAATTGTCTATGTGAAACACACTCTTCTCACAATGGATTTTTTGTTCCACATTCTTTCCATTTAGTTTTCACTGAGACTGGCTCCCTTCTGATGGTGCTGCAAACTCTGCTACTGTCTAAAGCACTATCTGTATTTTCAGTCACTCTCCTCCCCTAAGCAAATAAGCTAGTCCTAGAAGAGTTAGAATACTCCTTGATTCCCACTATTACTTCCAGACTCCACCTCCTTCACTAAGCAATTTTTCTCCTTAAAAATTCATTTGATCCAAATGTTTCACCCAATTCAATTTATGGCACTAGTGGCATACTGAGGTCCAAAACATTTGTCTTCCTTTCTTAAGGGGTTCATTACTCAATCACTATTTTCCTATCCTCTCCAATTCCTGTACTTTTAACAGAGGGTTTCACTATCCCCTTGATGCTACAGAAAGTCTCAGTATAAGCAAGGCTATTTAAGGACCACCTTGGATAACAAGTGGAATTTCAATAGTTGAAAGGAGTATATTCCAGTTGTGGGGAACAGTGTGGTGGGAGGAGCATAGATGAGAAATATATGTATATATATATATATATATATATATATATATACATACATACATATTATATATACATATATAGAAAGAACTGATAGCTGGAGCATAAAGAAATATATATAGAAATAAATATAGAAATGTATGTAGAAATATATAGAGAAAGAACTTCTGATGGCTGGAGCATATGTTTAAAAGGAAATATTAAGAGATAAGCTTGGACAAGTAGGCTGGATCATTGTGGACACAGCATAGAATACCAAGCTAAGACATCTGGATTTCATTCTGTTGACCTAAATAATATATATAAATAATATAGATAATTTTCAATAAGTCCTTCAGTGAATCTATGATTTTTAGCAACCTACGTTCTGTCTCCCTAGCAGATAATATTCCATCCACATGCCAAGGTAGATGGCCTTCATGGATAGTGAAAAGGGTTTAGGTTCCTTTATTGGTTTAAATAGGGACCATTATTTTTCAATAGAAGTTGCTATATTTTAATGTAGCATGGCACCATGTGATCCTGTAGTTTGTTTTCTTGAGGCAGATTTAATTATTATAGTTTGCAAAGTCCACCTTTTATTGAGACTAACAAGGCATGGTTCTGGAACTGCACACAGTAAGCCACGGCTGGCACAGTTATAATAAGAACCAGTTGTTTCATTCAATTTCTTCTTCCTCCAAAATGCAATTAACAAACTGAGATTAGTTGAGTGAATTCCAAATTGTATTCAAATGAAAGCAATTTACCCCATGTCTGGGTCCAACAGGTGATTCTTTTCAAAGCTACTGGAAGAACTGGATGGTTTCATCTCATTGTTCATAGAAAGGAATGGATTTAAATGTTCAGTTCCAGCCAACTCCTTCCCATGCATACACCATATGGTGGTTCAATGTTAGCCTTTCAGCTTCACTGGCCCCAAAGGCTTCCCGAACAATTACATCTTGCTTCCAAAACATTTCTATCTTGAACTAAAATATTTAAACAAGGGCATGAAGTAATAAACTTTCTAGCCACACATCCAATGATTCTTAACCTATGGGTTTAGGGAAAGCTATCTCAAGGGCTGTAGAAGTAAACCCTGTCCTCTGAATTTGTTAGTCAGGAGAATGAGGGTAAAGTAGAGGTATATTTAATTAGCCAAGCTAGAATATTATGGAGGCCTTTCAGGACAATCCTGATTCTACCATTTTTCATCTTGAAGTATATACAGTCTCTTCTGCATGCTTTGTGTGAACTGGCTTCTTTTCTTTTAATAACTAATTATCAGATATCTACGTCCATGAGCATGGCAAAACTGTCAATTAGGAGTTGTGCTACTACACCTTGTTTACTGTTAGTTAGTAACTGACCTCATCTGATCAAATACAAGTTGTTCTCTTCCTAAAATGCTAAAACTGTCTTTGCAGCATCCATTTTGATATAGTTCCTGACTGGCCTTGCCCTGCACCCTCAGACCTTCACACTGGGATTAGACTTACTACTGATTGATGACTGCCTAACATAAGATCACAAGATCGTAGAGCTAGATGGGACTTCAGAGACCACGGAGTCTAAATTTCTCATTTTACAGATGAGGTGCAGAGGCCCTGAGAACTTAAACAACTTGTCCAAGGTCATATATGTAATCACTAACAGATATGGAAACCGAACTCAGGACCTTTTACTTGAAATCCAACATTCAATTCAATTTCACATGCTTGTTCAATTTCTAAAGTTTTAAGTACCTTTAAGTACCTTCTCACCCCAAACTCTCTTGGCTTCCTATGGATAATTCCTTGCTTTTTCTTGCTGGTGCCTGTGATCTTCATTCATTACTCTCCACCAGTTCCAATAAAGAACACCACTGTTTCAATCTGTCACAGAAGTGATTTTCCTTAAATGTTTGATAGGTGTTTTTTTTACATCATTGTCACTTCCCTATAATCACTCCAACATAACCTTTCCTCATACAGTAATAAGAAAAAAACATAAGTCAAGTAAAAACACTCTGCCCCAGAAATTAAATATGAAAGCAGATACATCTGAAATACATAGTCCATCTCTCCAATAAGAGGAGGTAGCTATATATCATCTTTGATTCCTTAGGAGAGATATTGAAATTAATCCATTCAATTCACAAACATTTATTAAGGTCTTACTAAAACCGGACACTATGCTAAATGCTGGAGATATAAAAACAAAAAATGAAACAGCCTTTACCTTTAAGGAATTAATTCTAATGGGTAGATTATGGCATGTAGACAAGTAATTAAATGCAAAATAAATGTGATATAATTTTTAGGTCAAGGGGGAATAGCCTTAATGACTAGAGAAAGCAAGAAGAGACCTTTAAAAAAAGATGTGCTAGGAATTTTTAGAGCTGATGTGAGAATGAAGAGTATTCCAAGCCTGAAGGACAGGAGGAGACAGAACAGCAAATAAGGGTGTCCAGAGTGAGCAATATTATGGGAAAAAATGTTGAGATGAGATTGTAAGTACCATTTGATACCAAATACAGGATTTTGTATTTTATCGTAGCAGTTAAAAGGGAAACAAAAGGATTTATATGAGCAGATGGATAACAAGTGTGTAACACAAATCCTGACTTTTTTAGTGATATATTAATTTATTTAGTAGTTGGCTTGTATTTTCCCTTTTTTTGCTTTATTTACTCTATTATCAGTTATTTCAAGTATTTCCATATTTTTCTCAAGGCTTCTTATATGTTATTATTTTTGTTTGTTTTTGGTTCAGACCTTGATTTCATCAATGTAGGGACTCCCAGTGGGTGGTGATGGTGGGAAACTAGTTGTTTCAAAACAAATCTATAAATACTACAATTCATAGTCCTAGAGAGGTCCAAGTATACTGGAGGTTAAATGACTTGGCTAGTACATCCAGTGTTTAAGAAGTGAAACTTGAACTCAGGTTTTTATAACTCTGAGAATGGTTGTCTACTTACTTTATTTTCAGTGATTCTCTACCTACCAAATAAAGAAGCAATTTCTTAATATGATATTCTAGGAGTCTCTATGTATTGTTACTCTTCCCAATTGAGGTTAAAAGATGGAACATATAATTCTTCTTCCTCCTTATTTTCTGTGACGTCCTTCATGGCCCAGGTCAGTGGCCAACTCATCTATAAAATCTTCTGAGATTTCCTCAACCAAATTTCATCCCTCTCTCTTTGAATTTCTGAGGCTATTGGGTTTATTTTTTTAAACTCATCCTTATGTAATGAAAAAAAAAAGGTTTTAAAATCACTTTGCAATCCTTAAAGTGCTATGTAAACATTAGTTATTATTATAGAAATATATATTACTGCTACTATAATTATTGTAATTATTATCATAACTTGTTTTATAGTTACTTTGTATATTTCTCATCTTACATACCAAACACTCTGCTACTCTCTAAACTATTTAAAGAAAAATTATGTAATAAGATTACATAGTTATTAATACTATACATGATGGAGTATTGATATATTAAATGGAGATGATATATTAAATATTTTATTATAACTAATATAATATATTAGATATCATCATCACAAAATTAACTGGAATGAGAACTGGTTGAATGACTAAATCCAAAGACTAATCCCTAATATCATTAAGGGAATAGTATCTATATCTCAAGGGAGTACTCATCAATTGCTTCACTTATTCATCCTTTACGAAGCATTGCTGAACATATTTTACTAATGACTTAGAGGAAGTTGCGGAAAGTCTACTTTTCAAATTTGCTGACACAGATCTGTGTGCTTTAGTTGACATATTTAATGCCAAAATCAGGATCCAAAAAAATAACACAAAAGACCCGTGCTATTCTTTAATAAAAAAAAGATATTGCAACATAGATGTATAAAGTTCTCTGGTTGTATTAAAAAATTAACTTCATAATAATAGTTTTCATGAAGCATGGATAGAGCAAATTTCTTTGAAAAAAGATTTATGACTAATAAACGCAAGTAAAATATGAGTCTACAAAAATCTGAGTCTGTACTCAAGAAAATAAAGAGCACCAAGTTAAAGAAACTATTGCAAAATGGATAAAGATTTGTTCTCAGAGTTGGGAGGACATGAATTTAAATATATCTCTGGTATATTTTATTTTTAGGACCGCAGGAGAGTCACAATCTCTCCATGCTTTAGGTAACCCTCTACGATTTGAAGTGTCAGAGAATGTGCCATGTTTCCTTGGTAAAGGAAGTTGCTCATCAGGAACTCAGCATACCAATGGAGTCAAATGTCAGATTAAAAAAAAAGTTTCTGGAGTAAGAGGCCTCTGACCCAGTCCTGCTCAGAGTACTCCCAGAATATTGTTTTCCATTCTGGGCAAAACATTTTAGTGAAGCCACAAATAGGAGTACTTTTAAGAAATATAATGGCCAATAATATTGGCAAAATTGATGACAGTGTTAGAAGAATGAGAGGATATGACATTGATAGTAATGATACTGAAGGTCATGCCATATTAAGATCAGTGCAAAGAAATGGGGATATTTAAACAGAAGAAGAAAAAAAATGTGCGTTTGTATGGGGCTCATTATAGTAGTTATTAAGTTTTTGTTGTAAAGCCATATGGAAAAAGGATTAAGATTATTCTGCTTGGTATTGGAGTAGAACTAGAAGAAGGGGGCTATGGGAGCAGAGAGGAAAAATTTCTTAGCTTCACAGTAGGTTAGAAACAATGAGAACTGATTCCAAGGCTTAATCATTTAAATATAATTTCACTAATTTATCATTTGTGTTTTTCTTGCAAGCATTTTTAACAAATCCAATATTCTGTTACTATCTGCTTCAATATATGTGTGTGTGTGCATGCATGTGTGTGTGTGTTTCTGTGTAGTAGTAGTAGTAGCGACGTGTCAAATGTCTGTCTTTTGTAGCAAGCTCATTATGTCACATCAATTATTATATTCGGCTATATAGGAAATGTTATTTTAAGTTGTATCTTGAATTCCTTCAAGAGATCATTGGTGACTTTAAAAAGATCACTATCTGTTGAGGAAGAAGTAAAGAGGGCCCAGTATAATGTCATGGCTGACACCCAAGTTTAGAGGGAATGCCCAGGCTGAAGACCATGAAAAAGCTAGTAGAATGGAGTAGTCCAGCAGGTAGGAAAACTAGGATAGGAGAAATGGTATGAATTTAGTGAGACATGGCTTGATCCAAGCCTAAATACAGTGCATTGAATGAGGCAAGTACTAATCAGCTCAAGGTTCTAGAATGGGAATTCTGAGTATGAACGGGTTAAATCTTTCAGGGCTTGGTTTCAATACTAGTTGCCTTGGCATCTGGTGAGATGATATTCATGGTTAAAACTTTTGAATGAAGAACCTACATATAGAGTGTCATACAAGAATAAGTTTTTGGTATTGGAACATTTATTACCTACTTTTTAGATAATTTACCTAGGGATGTAATGTTATATTCATTATTGTTAAGAGGAGGAGAATGAGAAGAAAGAGGAGGAAGAGGAAGAATAGGAAGAAGAGAAGGAGGAGGAGGAAGACTAATAGTTCAGAATCATAGCCCTTTAACATTTGCAAAGTACTTTGTATTGGAATATTTGTCAGGAAAATTAGATTTAAATTCCAGCTTGGCTTCTTTAGCTGAGTGATTTTGAGAAAGCTGCTTAATATCTTTGGGCTTGTGTGGTCTGTCTACAAAATGGGGAAAGACATATTTTTTTTTGCTTCATATTTCAAAGGATTGTGGTGTATATCTAACAAGAGCCACCACAACACTTTATCTCCATAAAGTCTTCAACAAACAAAAACTCACCTTTCTGTGATGTTGTTGTTCAGTCATTTCAGCCATGCCTGACTCTTCATGACCCTGTTTAGGGTTTTCTTGGCAAAAATTCTGGAGTGGTTTGCTATTTCCTTCTCCAGCCTATCTTACATGTGAGGAAATTGAGGCAAACAGATTAAGTCACTTGCGCAAGTGACTTTTACCAAGTGACAATTACCAAGCTGCTAATTGTCTGAGACTGTGAGTCTCCCTGACTCTAGATCCAGCACTCTATCCACTGCACTACCTAGCTGCCCCACCTTTCTATAGCTCTTTACAATAAAAAAAAAGGTTTTTTTTTTTTCCTTTTAATATCCCTGCCAGATAGATAGGATGTTAACACTATTCTCTGTGAGAAAGGTAAACTGACTTGCTCAAAGTCATCTATTCAGCTTCTATGTCAGGGCTGAGACTCAAATCCATTTACATCCTGACTCCAAGTCCAGTTCTCATTTCACCAAAAAAGTCTGCTGATAAAATCCAAACTTGAATTATTACCTTAGTAAAGTAATTTGGGACCATTCTAATAAAGATGTACTTGTTTTAGTCTGTTCACTGATTTGACATTTCTACCAGGACATTTGGTCCCTAGGATAAATTTGTTGATCACAAATGTAAGGGCCAATAAAGATTCAGCCCAGAAAGTGGTTGGGAGTAGTTTTGAAGATACTACTTTTCACATATCGAACTTATTTCTATTTTTTAAAGTATCTACTCTTTGTCACATCTCATATTTTGCAATACACACAGACATATCAGATAAAGACTGATCAAACACTGCACACTGTGGTTTGTCTTTTGTCTTTCACAGTCTCATCACTCATTAGTGACACGCACCACTCTGTGACTATTTTACTCCTCTTTTTTTAGTTCTCATTTTTCAATGCACAAAGAGCCCAAAGACAAAGACTCATCAAAATCATCATTAGACTACATTTATCTGCTTTGCAGTACTGTCTCTGGCTTCTATTAATGTGTTAAATATTTTCTAGCCTTGTGGAAGCTGTCTGAATTATTATGTATTATTGGCTTCTTACATATTGTTTATTAATGACCACTGGTAGGCATTTTATTTTATTTTTGGCCTTTTGTTTTTAATTTTCTGGGATAAGCTTTTTCCAAAGGTTTGAACTCACAGGAAACTATTTTAATTAAAATCTTAAATTTCTACTTGATTCATTTCTATCATCAGTAAAACAGTTCTTGCTCATTTGGGAGGTGATGAAATAAGGGAGAAAGATGTAACAAAGAATTTGTAGTAAGAAGGGACCTCAGAATAAACCTACATCCCTCATTTTGTAGATGGGGAACACAAGGAATGGAAAGGAGAATTCTCATGCCTATTGCTACAGTTATTAAGTAATAATACTAACCAGAATAATAATAAGTAGCATTTACATAACATTTACTATGTGCCAAGCACTGTGCTAAACCCTTTATAATTATTACCTTGATTGATCTTCACAACAACCCTGTAAGGGAGGTGCTAAGTAGCACATCTGGGTTTCAGCTCTGGGTCATTTGGGCCTAAATCCAGGTATCTGTCCACAATATCACTTAGCAAGCTTAAATGTGATTTTCAGGTTTATAACTTATATGTTTGTCATCTTACATGTGATTTTCCTTTTGTCAGCTTCACTGTTATTATTTGTCAAATGAGGATTACATCATATTCGGCAACTACGTCTAGGAATTGTCCTGAATATGAATGTTTTGAGAATACTTTAGAGATTATAAATTAACCTTACACATTAAGGTAAATACATTATATCTATAAAGCACATGACAGGTTGTCTCAGAAGAAAGGACAATTTCTATTGAGAAAAATGATTATTTCTCTGTTGTACTTAATAACTGATTACTATAGTGGGATTAAGGATTTTCCCCTTTTCTACTTCCTCAATCAGAAATCAACCAGTGGCAAAATGTTCCTCAAAGATTTACCCAGGCCCAAGATCTAATCAGACAGTAAACAAAATTTTAAGTTTGTGCTAATAAGAGGTTTCATGTTCATTGTGTTTACTAAGAGAGGTCTGTGAAAATGTCAATCTTTCCTCTGTCAGGCAGGTGACATGGAAATTGATAAGTCTCTTTGGCCAAGACTTAGATGATCCAAGTCAGGTATGTGAAGACCCTCATTTTAATATTGCCCAGATTCTCATTGTAATATTCATTTTCTCATTAATCAGTCAGAGTTGATTGTCACCTTGTGAACACCTGCTCTTCCAAGGGCATATAGACTGTGAGTCCACCACCATGAGGTACTTTGGTTTAAGAGAGATGGTCAAATGATCCTTCTTTTATTAATAAAATTCTGGCCTTATTAATACAATGAATAAATTACCTAGAAACTTTCTCTCAAACTTTTTAAATGCCTCACCATTCAATTGATAGGCTGTGGTAGGATTAACACAGGAGGTTAGCATCTCTGGCACAGGTTTTACAAAGGCATAAGAAGGGAGTGTGGCTCACAGGCAAATTTTCCTCATGAATTGTTATGACTGCTTCATCTCCATGATCAGAATCTTACAATGATAACAATAGCTAAATGATAAAAATAGACACGTAGCATTTTATGATTTATAAAGCTTTCTACCTATACCAGCGCATTTCCCACCTAAGACCAACAACAACAAAACACCGGGAATTAGGTGTTGTCATTATTCCCATTTCATAGATTCTGGGACTGAGTAGGAGAGAGATCAAGTGACTTGTCCAGGGTCACCTATCTAGTAAGTGCCGGAGGCCAAATACTGACAAAGGCATTCCTGATTCCAAGAGCAACACTCACCACACTTTGCTACAACTTGGCTGACTAGTGTGGCAATGTTCTTTGAGTAATGAGGTGTGGAAAAGATACAAAACTCTTACTAAGCTCAAGGTGAGTGGAGAAAAGGGTATTAAAGGAGCCAGACACCAAGTATGTCAAGCCTATTGTGGCTGACCCTGATCTTAGCCTCCACTATCATGTATAACAGCTCATTCTGATATGGAGAGTGAGATTTAGGTGACTGCAAACGCTAAAATGATAGTGTCATTCAGGTGGTACTGCAAACAATATATTTAAAGGAGTATTTACATGTAGGTATTCCTTACTCCAAGGACCTATACATTGTCATCTTATGCTTCTTCGTTTTTAATTTTTTTTTCAAAACAAAAATCTATTTTCTCTCCTTCTCCCTGACCCATCTTCACAGCAAGAAAACAAAGACATGCCTAGGTACAAAAACACCTCAAAAGTTTCTATCTTTGAGTCTAACTCTATTAGAGTCTATTATTAATAGTCTGACTCTATTATCTTTCTATCAGGAGGTAGGTGACATTTTTTTCAGGACTTCTTTGGAATTGTGGATAGTCAATGCATTAACCAGTGGTGCTATTTTTTTTAAAAGTTGCTTGTTTTTACAATAATTTTGCTATTGCATAAATTATCTTGTTTCTGTATTCACATAATTCAGTAATACTTCATATAAGTCTTCTCAAGATTCTTTGAAACTAATCTCCTCATCATTTCCACAGCATAATAGTATTCCATTACATTTACATACCATAATCCATTCTCCAATTGGTGAGAATCCCATAAGTTTCTAATCTTTGGTAGCTCAAAAAGTGCTGCATATTTGTAATAGTATCCCATTACAAAATTTGGAACTGAAAATTTTTAAAAAATGTTAAAAATTATTTTAACATGCAATTGGGGAAAAATAAAATACTATTTTAAAAAAGAATATTTATTGCCTTAATCTACTTTCCCTTTTATCCTCCTCCTGTTTCTCCCCTTTCACTCTGGACTATACAATGAAAAAAAGAATGCATTTCAATTCCCAGCTTTGTTTGTATTCAATACCCACATTTGCCCAGTTCAGGTGAGGATTAAAATTTAAGTGACAACTTTCCCCCCATTTCTTCCTTATTCTATATCTAAATTTTTTATTACATGCCCCAATTATATGAAATAATTTTCACTTCTATAATTTAAATTTTTAGCTCTATGCTCTTTTTATAGTGGTGACTGCTTGTCAATACTTGAATCAGGCCTGAAGGATACATCTGTGATTTTGCCCCAGTGGGAGTCCAATAGACTGCTGTTGGACTCGGCTACTGTAGGCCACCTGGAATGTTCAACATATTCAGAGAGGCTGAACTACAGGGTCTCATTTGGTCTGTGCTTTCTGCCCTGTTTATTCCATTATAAGCATCAGACTGGAATAGAGGATGGAAACAAGATCTTGTTGGTCTCCTGAATCAGATTCAAAAGGATGAACTTGCTTCATTTTCAACACACAGTCAACAACCTGTGAATGTTCCTTACTCTACAGGATGTTCCTGAAGTCTGGACACATAGGCAATTGACAGCAATCTGGAGTTATTACATCGAGTTTGCGTGAATCTTGCAAAGCACATCAACTTTTGTATCACAAATGAATGGAAGATGTTATTTGTTAATATTCCAATTAAAAAATGTTGTTGAAAATTTCATTCATTTCTTGAAAATATGCATTTTTGCCTATGTGTCCAGACTTCAGTAACACCCTGTATAACTTCACCGCTAAGCTCAAGCACTCTTCTGAGTCTGCCCTGAATTTGTGACATTTAACTGGGTAGTATATTACAAAACTTTCCAACTGGAACCTGTTCCTGAATCCTGCATATGATCAGGACTCCACTGGGTGGCCTAGGATTTGTTTCCCTGGTGCATTGTCTTGGCTCCCTTTTAGTTTCTGTGGGCTGTAATATTCCATATGGCACGTTGTTGGATAAACCTTTGGCCAGTATTCATAGACCTCTCTGGAGATTTCTCTGTGATAACCTAAGCTGAAAATATAAATCAATGAATTTTTTAATTCCCCAATCAGAACTTGGTTTGGTACCTTTTCTAGATCTTTGTCGAGGAGTTGTGTTGGGGAACTTCACTGTACTTATTCCTGCTGCTCTGACTTCTATGCTCTGCCCCTATCATGTTGCTTCTTATAGTGGCTCCCTATTGCATAATGCATAAAATATAAATTAATTATACTCACATTTGGGGCCCATTCAGATTTTGCTACCTTCTGCCTTTCTACCCTTATATCATAATCTTTCAGTGTATGCATGTTATGTGCCAGCTAACCTGGATAGCTTGCTACCCCTGTACACACATGAAGCTTTCCACTTTCAGTCTTTACTCATTGTTATCCACATATGAAATGTCCTCTCCTACCATATCCATCTTGAGGATTTCTAAGCATTTTTCTATACTTTGATCCATTGTAACATTTTCCCTGAAGCCTTTTGTAAGTCATTCTTATAATGCATTTTACTTTATTCTCATTTCACATTATTTGACTATATACAGTATTAACATCTTCCATTCAAACACACTATATTTTTAATTATAAACCGTTTATTTTTTCATACTATTATTACCTAAACCTGCATTTCTTTCCAGAAAGACTTGTCCATTCTGACAGCTTATAAATCTGGACAAAAGGACTGTACAGTATGATTTGGTGAGCTAGTAGCAGCTGGCCATATGTGTGAAATCTCTGAACTAGGTCATTATTTCTAACACCAGAATCATAACTGACCATTAGCCTGAAGCAACTAACATACCTCAAAGAGGACAAAGCTAAGTTGAACTTACTATTCTATAATACTCTAAGGCAGGGATTCTTTACTTGTGGTAGTGTCCATGCAACAACAAAAATTAGAATCCTTGCTCAAAAGGTTATATGGTACTTTGCTCCCAAAATTCTTGGGCTTTAAGCAGTATAAGTCTCATCATCTATATTTTATAGATGAGGAAACTAAAGTACAGAGAAATCTAGAGCATTGCTCATAGTCATATGGCTACTGGACATCCAAGCTGGTATTAGAACTGAGACCTTGTGTTTCCCAACTCAATGTTCTTTACAAAATTCATCTCTATCTTGAACTAAATATAATTTCCTTTTGCAAAACGTATATGGGCTGCTCCCATTTTACAGGCTTTCAGTGAACTTGAAAGGCAGGCGAGGAAAATAGGTATATGTGACATAATAGGCACTTGTTCCTTAAGGAGTTCGGGCAAAGCTTGAAGAATCTGACATCTAAATAAAGATATTGAAAATGGGGTGGAGGTGGGAGTGGGAAAGGCAAAACCACAATAGAGTGAAGGCAGTGATTATGCAGAAGTATGTTTAAATAGCAACTTTACAAATGATTAAAAAATAGTTAACACACACAGCAGTTAGAGGTAGAAAAAAAATAATAAAACCTCCAGAGAAAGACAAACCATGTTGGTTTAAGGGCTATCAATCCTCAGGCAAAATGGAAAAGAGAAACACACATATTTCTTCTACCTATTATTTCTATTCATTTCTGAAGAAAAAAAAAACAAATACCCAAATGCTTTAACCTTGTAATAAAAAAAAACACACACACCCTAGAACTTCACTTTACTTCTAGTTTTGGTCCCCAGTCCGCTCCTTCCCTTCCTTTGGTCAAATTATACAAATGAGACAATACAGGTAAGGCACTTTGCAGACCTTACAATTCTGAAGGTGTAAATTTTTCATAAGATAACAGATGAGCTGAAAAGGACTTTAAAGACTACCTAGGCCAATGCTCTCACTTGAAAGATGAAGAAACAGGGTGTTTCAGTGACTCTTCCAAGGTTATCTAGTGCAAAGGTGTAAAATAAAGAGCCCTTGCTCTACATTACAGCCCTCGATACTTCCCAATACATTGGAAGCAGATTAAAATGCAATTGGGAAATATTTAATGAAATAAAAAATAATACAAGAGATCAGAGATTATTTGAATATGTGGTTTTCTGAGTCAATATGCTGCAAGGACCCTTACATGTAATTTAGTGGCACACATTTTTATTGGAGTCTGACACAAAAGACCACAATTAGCAGTACGAGGGCTTCTGATGTCAAAGCCCAACATACATTTTACTGAATGACTCAATGTTTTTTGTTTGTTTGTTCTTGGGGTATTCTGCAATGTGTCTAATGTTTCAAACTATCCCTGAAATGTCTGGCCCCTTCATTTGACATTTTTGCTGTTTTGTAGGGCACAACTCAAATATCATCTTTTCAAAGTTTTCCGTAATCCTTTCTTCTATGATGATTTTCCTAGCTTTGATCCCACATAGAACTTCATTATCGTAGGATCATTCCAGATTTATATCTGGAAGGGCCCTTAGAGGTCCTATACTTCAACCTCCTCATTCTGTGAACAAGAAATCTAAGATCAAGATATGGGGAGTGATTTGTCCAATGTCACAAGAATAAGAAAAGATCAAACTGGGTCTCAAACTCAGATAATCTGATTCTAAATCCAGTGCTTTCTCCATTGGACTATATGATACCTTGCTACTTAATGTTCTCCAGAAATATGATCATACATAATAGAATTAGAGTTGGAAGTCACATCAAAGATCATCTCATCCAAACTCCATCATTGCCTAGAGGGGGAAAGTAAGGTCCACAGAGCTCTGAAAATATTTTACTCATGATCACAAAGTTTCAGGTCTTCTGATTACAAATCTATCACCCTTTGCAGTAAAACACTTAAATTTTCTTATTTGTAATGTGGTTATTTGTGTTTCTGCATCATATTTTCTTAATATGCTATTAGTTCTCTGAAAGCAGAGAAACCATTTAATCTCTATATCTTTTTGCAGAGTAATTAACATAGCAGTAACAAGTATATAATTTGATAAAGGCAAAAAAATTAAAGCTTGTTAAACTGTACAGAACATATGTGAAGATCCTTTCCAAAAGGCCAAGAGTCTTAAAGTTCTATGTTACTTAAATTACAATTTTGATATTAGAGTGAATCAACTTGTAGACTATATTAGTAGGCTAAGTGAGATCGGGCCATCACAACAGGCTTGCCCTGTCTGTTCTTTGGCTCCTTTATTATCCGTTGCTCCTGGGGGTTTTTAGCTTCAGTTTTGCCTAGATCATCAAAAAAAGTACATGTCAGCAAGATGCTGCTGATACCACAATTCTGTGATTATGAAGATGCACTGTGGCCAGAAATGGACAGACTTTTACCTGGTCTATTGGAAATTCTCTTTACATATACATATGTTATAAACAGTATCTCCAAACAGCTAAACTTTTCATTTTGAGACCAAGGGTGGACAGCCGGGCAGTCACATTTAAGTAACATCAATGTAGCAATACACCCACTATATATTACACTCAGAACCAAGATTTATCAGGAAAATTTATATCCAATCAAAAGTCAAAGATAGGATCAACACAGGTGGTCAGAATCACCATTTAAAAACAAAACACACATGCACACAATCATTGAGCATTTACAATGTGTAGGAAACTATGCTAATTTCAGACCCCAGTCCACATAATGATAACAAATCCCAAATATTATTTTGTCATCCAAATAATTAGATTTTGTAAATAAATATCATTTTAAGTATGGCAAAGTACTGTTCTCACAGCAACACTTTGAGGTAAGTACTCTAAGTATAAATATCCCCATTTTATAAATAAAGAAATTGAATAAGATTATTGCTGTATTCCAATAATTTATATTCTTCAAGAAGAAACATGATTTAAACATATAAAAATTTATAATGTCTGTACAAAGAAGATATAAGATATTTTCTTTGGCGGTAGAGGACATTTCCTTTTCTATAAAAAAGTATAGATGGATTGAATTAGGTTTCTTATATTTATATTTTATATTTTTAATTTTTATCTATTTATATTTTATTACTTACTTATTTTATTATTTTATATATTTATTATTTTTAATCTTATATTATAATATATTATATATTGTGCATGTATAATATAATAAAACATATATTATATATTATGTATTTTTCTTTATATTTTTATTTATTTATATTTTTCTAGCTCTAGATTCTATTGACCTAAGACTTATTAATAAAATAAATGGTAAAATATACATCACAGAGATATATTATCTGAGGTTAATCACTACTCTTTATAGTAGGTACATTAGATATCAACATTCCCATTTTATAGATGAGTAAACAGAGGCTCAAAGAGTTTTAATGATGTGGCCATGGTCAGAAAGTAATTGAGTGTTAGATACTAGTACATAGAGAGCAATATTAGATATTTAAGGAAGAAAGATAATGTCTGATGTGCTCATGAAGCAAAGACTGCAAGAAGTTGACCTGGAATGAGTGTTGAAGGACGGGTATGTTTTTATAGGTACAGATGTGGCAGAGTGAGACAGTAAATGATTCTGAGATTAAGAAATTGCATGCGGCAAAGATGGCAATGGGAACTTTTTTTTTTTAATCAATGCCAGAGAGCTTTTTAAGTGGGACCTGGGGAAGAGTAATGTCTGTAATAAGAGGCATCTGGTCTTAGAGGGGTCACACTGAGAGTCATGAGTGACCTATGTTATGATGCAAAGATTATTGGAACCGTACAGAGTTGTACCAGACCAAGCTTCTCTCAAGTTCATCAGAACACAACTCTAAGGAGAATGTAAATGTTCCACTTTTAAAGACACACACAAACAGAGGGAGAAAGAAGAAACAGAGAGACAGATACAGAGAGAGAAAGACACACACACACACACACACACACACACAGAGGGAGAGGGGGGGAGAGAGAGAGAGAGAGAGAGAGAGAGAGAGAGAGAGTTCTCCAGAAGTAGCAAGGATCGTCACACTCTACTCAAAAAAAGAGAAAAAAAGAATGTTTCCTTTAAATTTAAGCTTCAAGCACCATGTAAGATGTTAAGTTAAAAACAGCATTAGTTTTTCTTTGAGGTTTGGCCCTTTGTATTGAGCCTGCACCTCTCAACTGAAAACAGATAGGGATTTTTTTTTCAAAATTGCATTTGCAGGACCTGTGGTTCCTAGTCCATTGTTCACACTCTACTTTCAGTGATCAGTGTGGTGCTATGGAATGAGCACTGGATTTGGGAACAAAGGACCTGGGGTGGAATTCTGGCTTTGATACTTTGTACCTGTGTGAGCTTCGGAAAACTACTTTCTACTGTAGTTATACTGTAGCTAAAAAGAGTTTAAGCTCTAAAATCAGAGGATCTGGGTACAAGTCACAACTCTGATCCAATTCCTTTTTAAAAACAAATATGTTCAGAATACATAAATAAGAGAGAGAAAAGCAGAGAAAATAAGCTATAGATCAGTATAACTCATTACTATTAATGCAAAAAATAAATATAATCATAGGAAGTGGACTGTAGCAATATCTCCTGAAAGATATTCATTCTGATATAGACAACCTTGTATTCTCAGTTAAAGAAAGATGGTTAGATCTAGAAGACCCCTAAAGTCCCTTCGATCTATATATTTGTTATTTTGTAAACTTGGCAAATTTTATATCCTTCTAGGCCTCAATTTCTTCTATAAAATAAAAATAATGATAATGACCCCCACACATTTTACCATACAAAACATAACAATTCAGTAAGATAAAATATATGAAAGTATTTCATAACTATAAAGAAACTGAAATTATGGGAAGTGGTGTGACTTGCCTAAGGTCACACAGCTAGCACAAAGCAGATGCTGGACTCAGATTCTAGGTGTATGATTAAAAAGTTATTGTCATTTCTACTTCAACACGCTGTTTCTCTGGAGCTTCATGGGAGCTACTATTAATATTTTTTTAACATTAATAAGCATTAGTCAGGGCCTATGACTAATGCTGAATGTGGACCATGAGATGTGGCACAACAATCATTCTGATCATTACACAGATTTCTACCATTTTTCTTTCTTGGGATCCCACAGTAAAGTGCTACATTTCCTGTTGTATCTCTTCCTGCACCCTCATCTTCCCAGAGAACCATCATTTAATCCCTTTTGATAGTTTTTTTCCCCTTCTGTTCAATGGTTTTGTTCCCATTTTCTCTGCCTAAGTTCTTACAAGTCTTCTTGTTTCTGTGAATCGATCATATTTCTCATTTTTTTCTGCTGCAGTAATATTTCATTTAATTTATATGCTGAATTTGAATCATTTGTCTACTATAGGCAGCAATATTGTCTTTATTTCTTCACTATAACCAAAGTTACCAATATAAGTGGTTTTATACATGAGTTATTATGTCCTGTCCTAGATCTCTTTGAGGAATATGCTTGGTAATAATGTTACAAAAGGTCAAGTAGGTGGCTCAGTCGATAGAATACCAAGACTGGAATCAGGAAGACTTTTCTTCCTGAGTTCACATCTGGCCTCAGACACTTACTAGCTGTATGAACCTCGGCAGTTCACTTAACTTTGTTTGCCTCAGTTTCCTCCTCTGTAAAATGAGCTGGAGAAAGAAATGACAAATCACTCTAGTATCTTTTTCCAGGAAAACCCAAATGAGGTCATGAATTTCAGACATGACTGAAAAAGGACTGAAGAGAAACAAAAACAACTGATGTTACATAATGAAAGCGTATGTACAGTTAAATATTTTTTCTTGGATATTATCCAAATAATTGTTTTCCAAAATAGACTAATTTAGTTTCAACAATACTGCATTACTGGGCCTCACCTCCTACAGCCCCTTCAACAAGTCCATTTAAAGTTGACAGTTGGTATAAATGTAAATAAAGTCCTTATTACAATGAAACATTTTTTTAACATCCACAAATCTATCATCTTTGTCATATGAAGAGAAACTAGGGGAGCTAGGTGGAGTAGTGGATAGAGTTTTAGACTTGGAATCAGGAAGACTCATTTTTCTGAGTTCAAATCCAGCCTCAGACACTTACTAGCTGTGTGACCCTTGGCAATTCACCTAACTTTTTTTGCCTTAGTTTCCTCACCCGTAAAATGAGCTGGAGAAGAAATGGCAAATCATTCCAATATCTTTGCCAAGAAAACCCCAAATGGGGTCACAAAGCATCATAGACAACTGAAAATAACTGAGTAACGACAACAGAAAGAAAGATAATTTGAAGGGCAAATGGAAGGATGAGGTGCTAATCTTGGATGTTCCACTTAAAGAATATATTATCTAGGGCAAGTCACTTAATGTACCTCCCTTTCAATTTTCTTATCTCTCAAATTTGAATGGTAATATTTGGTTTATTTTGAACATTTAAGTGCTTTGTAAATGCGAACTGCTATTGCTTAAAATTTATCTCTAAAACATCAATCTTAGTTATTTCTTGGACTGGTGATGAGATTACTTATCCTTCTACGTTTTCATGTGTGATGCATTACTGCTGCTTTTCGTGGTGTGTACTCTCTCACTCCCTTCCCAGCAATATTGTTGATGGCAAGATGGGCAGATGACTAAACTTGGAATATGAAAGTGTGTCTTAGAATGTTCTGACTCTTCTAGCCATATGATGTTGGTCAAGTCACTTGTCCATAAAGGTAAGGCCTGAGAAATAGATGGGAAGGAAAAAAAAAAAGTTAAAAATCAGAGATCATCTTTAAAAAATTGAGCTAATATGTACCACCTCCTCACTTTTCATTTTTTTTTCCTGGGGAAAGAGAGTTCAGATTTAAAATTTAAATGAACACATCCTAACTTACATGTTTTCATGAGTACTGTCTCAGAATCTTTTCCTCCCCCAGATTTTTCTCCTGAGTAGTTAGAACAGACAAGCAGTCTTCTTTTCAAGTTCAGACGGAGCTACTCAGAGGAGGCTTCCAGCAAGAGAAGAGAATTCACAAGAGCTACAGTACATCCAACCTGAAAATCGGGCTGCTGAAAACTACTTGTGGAGAGCTTCACTTAGGCATGCAATTATCCATCTCACAGGGCTAATTGCCCATTTGCATGCACAATTTAGAAAACCACAGTTGAAATTTGGTCCCAGGCTCTCCAACACTCATTTTCTCCCTTGAAATTGGCATTTTAAAGAATGTCAGGTGCCTAAAACCCTAGCCTAATTATGTAGTCCTGTAGGAAGGGTATTTTTTTCTTTCTTCCAAATGAAGATTCTGGTTTATTCTTTTAAATTAAATTAAATTATCAGAAAGAAGAGACAGGTGTGTATGTCGGAGTATCCAGATCTACCCCCACCTAGGCTATTCTGTCTGAGAGATTTTTTTATAAGAAAATAAGAGATTCCCAGGTTTAGATAATACTTCTGAAGTGATCAGGTCCAACTTACACCTCCAGCAGGAATTCTCTCTGCTGCATCTTTGATAAGTATTCATCCAGCTGTCTTTGGAAGGCATACAGTAATAGAGAGTTCAGTACAAATACACTTGGAGACAGCTCTAATTGAAAGGAAAATGCTGCGTATATTGAACAGAAATCTGCCTATCTTCAACATCTAGATAATTTTCTCATTTCTAATATTTAAGGTGATTCAGAGTCATTATAGTTCTTTTTTATATCATAACCATTCATATATTTGAAGACAGCAATGTTGTCCTTTTGCATCTCCAGGTAAAATGGCCTTATTTTCTCCAAACAAATATGTCTATGTCTCCTGTCTCCTCGTTACTGAGAGGCTACTGTGCTCTGGGCATAGCCAGTTAGTCAATGGTGCTCCTAAAATGTGGAAATCTCAGTTGGACATAGCATTCCTCAATGGGATCTGATCCAAGCAGAGGATATGTGGCTATCACCTTTCCTGTTCAGGATATTCAATTTCTCTACCAGAAATTATTTGGGACCTAATATGTGCCAAGCACTTTCTTTGATCTAGAAGATACAAACACAATGTATAAGAAAACTTCTATGACATTACATTCTATTGAGGAACACAATGTTTAAATACGTAAGTATATATGAAATATATATACAGAAAAGTACTATATTTTATCATTTCAGACTTAGATTGCATTATCATCCTTTGATTGTCATGTGACACTGTTGAATACATGCAAGAATAGTAACTAGTAATTTGGGTGCCCAAAGCAAGTAACCAAAATTTGCCTTGAATAAAGGAGCATGAAATACATCCTCAAATCAACTTTATAATTCATTATGTAAACAAATACAAGAAGTAATTAAGACAAATTCAGTTGAGTGGAAGGGTAATGAATAGTGGCTTCTACACTACTGAAGGAATGCATACATTACATTTTTGTACACCCTAATTTTTCATGTCCTGTATAACATCTGGGTCATCATGCTCTAGTTAAAAGTCTAAGAACATGAAAAACAATATATTTTTAAATTATCTTAAACCAGAGCCAGTGCATATAGAATAAGTTATTTTATAGTGAATATACTTAATTGCGTTTATTTTTTTTCTAGACCATATATAGATAGACCATGGGGGAGGGGTGTTAAAGGTTCTTGACATTGCTCTTGAATACTCCCTCAAAGGGATTACTCACTGTCTCTTCATATGGAAGACCATGTCTGCACATATATATGTATGCAAATGTTTTACGTCTACCCGTATCATTTATAAGCACTATTCCATATGGACAAGACTTACCACTGGGCAAGATTGAATACATCCCCTAGTGTAAATTGCAATTTCCCAAAATTTCAAATTGGAAAAAGAAAGGCTGAATCTCTAGAGAGGGGCCAGGAGCCTTGGCTTGGCTTCATGTATTTAAAATCTAGTTTTCTGAGATATGGAATACTGAGCCAAAGAACTAGAGACAAGAAGTCTAGACAGAAGAGAATTCTTGGATTTATAGCAAGATCAACCAGAGAATTCAAAGGATAAATCAAAAGAAAGTTTTTGTTGTTGTTGTTTTGGTGGGGAGAGGGTAGATGTAGGGTATCAAGGAGAAGGATCCATTATACAAGGAGAACTAGGAAGGATTTCATTTTTTTTTTGCTCTTTTTTTCCCTTGGAGGCCAACTAGGTTGTATAATGCAGAGTACCACATCTGCAGTCCAGAATTCAAATCTGGTCCCAGTTACTTACTAGCTATGAGACCCTAGGCAAGTCACTTAGGCTTGTTTGCCTCAGTTTCTTCATCCATAAAATGAGGCTAGATAAGAAAATCGCAAACTAATCCACTATCTCTGCCAAAACAATCAAATAAAAAACACCACCAAAAGGGGGGAAGAGAGTCATGAAGAGTCAAATATGACTGAAACAACTAAACAACAAAACAAAAAAATTTTCTAAGGAACAATGTACAACTTGCAGCTTCTAGGCAAAGGTTGAACTGGATGGTCTCTTTTTTTTCTTCCAACTCTGAGATTCTGAAATTAAAAAAAAAACCACAGGTATTTCTAGGGGAAAAGAAGCAGAAGCACATAGGGCAGGTTCATTTTAGAAAGCAGTGATTGAGTTTAGAGGACGGTCTTTTGACTCAGTATGGCTATATGCCATATTCCTTTACATATTTTCCCTAAAAATATCAAAAGCACTATTGATCATACACAAATGTGGGCTTAGCCATCCATGATAATCTATGGGCTATTGTTTGTTGCTGCAGCTTATCCATTAAGTAAATCCTGATGTCACTAGGGCCTTGTGAAAAGGGAAATGTTTGCAAATCATCAAAACATAGTTCATATAAGAGTAACTTTATTTGTTAGTTTGGCCATGGTAATTAAACTCATACATAAGAATAATGATATAAACAAAGTTTACCCAGGTTTTACTAAATCATTCAATAAAGCATCTTAAACTATTACAATGAAAATAATGGGGAGACAGGTAAGATTACCCTATTGTTAGACCCATTTGTAGCTGGTTTAATGGCTGGATTCAAAGAGTACTTTTTCATGTTTCAGTGTTAGGTTAGCAGAAGACCTCCAATGGAGAGCCCAGGGAACTATGCTTGGCCCTCATCTATTTAACATTTTTTATGAATGGCTTGGATGACACCATGGGTGCATACTTATCGAATCTGGAGATGATACAAAGCTGGGAAGCACAGGTGGCATGGAGGACAACAGAGTGAGGATTCAAAAAGATCTGAACTGCCTATATCACTAGGCTATATCTAAGAAAATGAAATTCCTTAGGGATAATGCTACATTTTTGGGCTTATTTTTGAATTATCAGTTCCACTAGTAAAAGATTAAGAAATCTATCAACTGTCAAAAAGCATTCATTAAGCACTTATTGTGTACCAGATATTATGCAAAGTATAGTACAATGAGGAGAAAAAGAAACATCATGACAGGCCCTACCCTGAATAAGTCATAAAGAGTCAACATACAAACAATTATGTATAAACAAATATGTACAGAATAAATTAGAGACATCTCAGAGGGAAGCTGACAGAATTAAAATAATATAGGAAAGGCTTCTGGCTGAGACTTGAAGGACTCTAAGGATGTCAAGAGGTATAGACAAGGAGGGAGAATATACTAGCTTTAGAGGAATGGCTGGTGAAAATGTACAGTCTGTCTTTTTGAGGAAGAGTAAGGTATACAGTGGTGCAGGATCACAGAACATTTGGAAGAAAGTAAGACTATAAATTTTTCGTTGGGCTGTAAAAGCCAAACAAGGGATTTTATATTTGATTCTAAAGGTAATATGGGGCTATTGGGACTTATTGAATGGGGAGTCATGATGGTGGTGGTTGTGACATGATCAGACCTGTGCTTTAGGAAGAATACCCTGATAATGGAATGGTATAGATGGATTGGAGGGGGGAGGCTTGATTCACTGAAAACAACCAGAAGCCTAATTTAATACTCCAGGTATAGAGTGAAGTGAGCTTGTAGCAAATTGGTCCAAATGTCAGCTTTCACTGGCTATATGAAAGATATTGTGAAGGATATAATATGGTGCTATATATATATATATATATATATATATATATATATATATATATATATATATATACTACCTATATAATAGGTAGTACAGATACCTATTCAAGAAATAAATATGTAAAGGTTTATTGATTGAAATGAGTATGTATGCATGTATATATTTGGTTTTTGAACTTATAATCAAATTTAATTTATAATTATGCTCTGGAAATTCCGATATCGGACTTCAAGTAAAATGTTAAAACTACACATAAAAAGTATATATATACATATATATATATATATATATATATATATATATATATACATATATATTATATATACATACACACATACATATATATGTGTGTGTGTGTACACACATATGTATATATATGTAAATATGTATATATATGTATATATATATATATATATATAATTTACTGTCTTATTTGCAGCTGGTATTTAAATGAGGTTGATGGTTTTTTTCATTGAGTAGTGAAGCACAGCTTCCCACATGTGCCTCCCATCTCATACTGCCCTTGTCTCCACCCTGATCTCCAACTTCCTTTGAGAAGAGCAGGGGTGCCTTGAACTCAGCAATGAGCATATGCCAGTCATTCTGAAACACTGTAAGTCATCAGGGAAATTCCATTCCCCATCATCCTTGGGCCCCTTGCTTGGTCCCTTACTCTAATCCCCATTCCCCTGAATCATTCCACTCCAAAGTTCAAACCATACATTAACCACCCCTTCCAAACTATCCTCTGTAATTCTTGCTGTATTGGCAACAAACTTAACTTCATTAAAGTCTTTTCTTGTCCCACTTCTGACATCTACTAACTGTTATTGAAATCTGGCAATCCACACTCTACCTCCCCACACCCACCCCCCTGATAGCATAATCTCCTTGGTTATTCTTTCAAGTACTTAGTGACTAAACTTCACTCACACCCCTTGGTTCACTAGTCGAGATGAGAGAGTTGGAAAATTATTTGCTCCCACTGGGATTTCTAGATTTTCTCCCCATCTCCATCACACAATAACCTCTCCTCCTTTGTGAGGAGCTATTCGTGTCTAACATCCAATGGAAATATTGGTTGCTATTGTCTACAGATCTCCAGCTAGATACCTGTACTTCCTCAAAGAGTGGCTCATAAATTTTCTTTCTTCCCCAACTCCTGCCCTCACATTTGGGGACTTTAGGATACATACTGAATCTTGTTCAAATACTCTAATCACTCAATTCCTCAATCTACTCAATTTTCATGACCCACCCCTCCTCCACCTCACCTCAGTCACACACAAAACTGGTCATACTTTTGATCATGCAATCATGTTCAAAGGTGCCACCTCCATGGTCAAGAACTTAAAAATCCCTTTATCTGACCATAAACAGTTGGCTTTTCATCTCTCCTCTGCCTTCCCTTACAAAACTTTACATAGTTCACACTATGACCTCAAATCCCTCAACTCCTCAATTTTCTTCAAATCCATTTCCTCAGATGAACCACTCTCTCTCCACCCTATAAAGCACAGGACCAAATCAGGTCCAACATTTCCCACCTTTATTCCTACACAGGAGCTACTGAACAAATTTGGAAAAAATAATGCAATAATTCTGAATGGGCCCACTACAAATTATGCAACATATCAACTGAGCCCTCCCTGTTGCTGCTCAATCCTACTATACCTCCTTTATTAACTCACTATCCCATTCTTCACAACAGCTCTTCCAAGCCTCTTTTCCTCCCTCCTCAACTTTCCATGGATCCCGTTCTGCCCACCCTCTTTGCTGAGAAACTTGCCCTACATATTACAGAAAAAAAAAAAAAACCTAAGGCCATTCACATGAAAATCCCCTTTTCCCGTCTTCTTCACCTAACTCAGATACCTTTTGCCACTATTTCCTTCTTCACCCCTATCTCACATGATGAGGTGACTTTATTCCTTTCCAAGGCTAACCTCTCTTACCTGCTCAAGATATCCCCTTCCATCCCTTCTTTTCCAACATCAACTCTCATTCCTACTCTATCACTCATCTTCAATCTCCCCCATCCACTGGCTTTCTCTTCGCTACCTCCAAACATGCCCATGGCTCCCCACTAAAACAATTTTTACTTGATATTTCCATTTTATACCTATTCTGTCCTCTATGTCTTAACTACTTGAAAAAGCCATCCACAGTATTTATCTCCTCTTTCCTCACTCTTCTTAACCCCTTAAAATTTGTCTTCCAACTTATCACTCCACCAAAATTGTTCTCTCCAAATTTGCTAATCAACTCTTAATTCATAAATCCAATGGCCTTTTCTTCATTCAACCTCTATTCTCATTGATCTCCCAGCAATTTTCACACTACTCTCCTCCTTGGTGCTCTCTTCTCTCTAGGTGTTTTTTTTTTTTTTGGTAGGGCTCCCTCTCACCTCTCCTCCCACCTATCTGACAATTCCTTCTTAGTCTCCTTTGCTGAATCTTCATCCAGATCATGCCCCCTAACTTAGGTGTCCCACAAGGTTCTCTGCTGGGCCCTTTTCTTCCTTTATGCTACTTCACTTGTTGATCTCATCAACTCCCTTGGATTTAATTACAGTCTCTATGCTAATGATTTTCAGATTTACCTATTCTTCCCTAACCATTCTTCTCACCTTCAGTCTTACTTTCTAACTGCCTTTTTGAACATCTCAAGTCGGATATATTGTACACATCTTAAACATGTAAACAAATCAGAATATTCAAATTTGAACTCATTTTTTTTTTCCTTTCTTAACCCTCTTATTCCACCTTCCCTATTATCGTAGAGGGCAACACAATTCTTCCAAGCCCTGAGACTGGCAATATACGTGGCATCCTCAGTCCTTCACTGTCTCTCAGCCCCATGTCCAGTTTTTTGTCAAGGCCTCTCACTTTTGCAATATCTCTAAAACAGGCCCCCTTCTCTATTCTAAACTGCCAGCACCCTGGTGGAGGCCTTTCTCACCCAACGCCTAGACTATTGCAATGGTCTGCTGGTATGTTGGACTGCCTTAAATCTCTCCCCATTCCAACCCATCTTCCATTCAGTCACTGAAGGGATTTTCCTAAAGCACAAGTCTGATGATGTCACCTCCCTACTCAATAAAAACAAATGGCTTCCTATAAACTCTAGGATCAAATAAAAAAAAAATTCTCCATTTATGATTCAAATCCCTTCATAATTTCTCCTACCTTTCCAGTCATCTTATATTTTATTCCCTGCCATATCTTTGATCCAACAACATTGATGTACTTAGTATTCTACAAATAAGACATTCCACAAATATGGCTTCTGCATTATCTCTGAAATATTCTCCCTCCTTATCTCTGCCTACTGGCTTTCCTGCCTTCCATTAAGTCTTGTTTCACAAATAACACATGGATTTCTCACTCACTAACCAGTGCCTACTTGCTTTATAGGGCAACAGACAAAGAAGGCATCTTGCCAACATTAAGCTCACAGGTTAACTTTAGCAATATCATCATTCTGCGTAAGCATAGTAAATATCATATTATGTAATCCCTTATCTCATGGAGCAGTCCCAGTAGGACTGCCTATCACTATGATTCTAGGAATTACTATCTAGGATCCTTGGAGTTATTCTGGGAGTTATTGCCTAACACCTGGAAACTAGACATTGCCATGGCCATGGATCCTGAGAAACTGAACTCTAAAAAATGATGACAAAATCCTACTTACTTACAAGTCCAAACTGAAATACCATTTTTTTTTATGGCAAGCTTTCCCTAATGCCTTTCTAGTGCTTTGACTCTGTAAATTATTTCCTATTTATCCTGTATATAGTTTTTTTTTCTTAAATACATATTTGCTTACTTGTTGTCTCCACCATTAGACTGTAAGCCCCTTGAGGGCACAGACTATTGTATCCCCAGCACTTAGAAGAGTGACTCAAACAGCACAAGAGTTTGATAAATGTTTATTCAGTGAGTGACTGACAGATTTCTCACTAATGCCTTCTAAGCAGTTAGAAGTTGCCATTAAAAAAATAAAACATAGATGCTTGTACATGAACCCACAAATGTGGCTTCAAGAGGAGGAAGTCAGAGCCCAAAATAGAGGAGAGATATTTCTTCCCCTCCCTCCCTCTTTTCCTACCCCTCTCCCCCATAATGAGTTGGTATGGTCAACCAAAGCAACGAGTGAGGTTAACTCCTTCCATAATCCTCCAGAATTCATGAATTCTGATCATATCCTAGACAGAGGTAGAGACTCATAAAGTCTTCAATCCAGGAAGCTATGTATTTTGGAGGAAGAGGTTACTTCCTTAGTCTAAGGGTATATTAAGGCAGTAGTCTCCAAGACATAGTAGTTGCAAAACCTAAGACTGATCTGGGAAGGTCTGTTGAAGAATTGTGCATGCATGTGTGTGTATGGGTATATGGGTATATGGGTGTGTGTGTGTGTATGTGTGTGCCTGTACCTGTGCCTGTGCTCAGAAGCATTTTGACTAGACTGTGGCTGCTGAGATTTCTTTGTTTGGCTCTATGAGACTCCAGACATCACTAAAGCACTCCCCCAAAGGGTAAGATAAGTAAATAGAAAAGATATGCAAAGTAAAAGCAAAGTAATTTGAGGATTAGGAAGGGAAGGACTGCTAAGAGCAAGAGATTCAATTTACTTTCCTTTTGGTTTCAGAAAGAAGAAACAAGAACAATGGATATCATGGGAGAGTGGAATAAGTATGGAATTTGGAATGCTGAATTTGGAGTCATAAGATCCAAATTTTGGTTCTGTCAGTTATGAACTATATGGATGCAAATCACCTAACCTCTTTTCTACCTCATTTTTCTCACTGGTAAGATATTTGGCATTATCCCCAAGTTTCCTTTCCTACTTTGGATTTTTCATCCTGTGATCTCATGAGCCTTAGTTGTGATGTGTTAAGATTGATGTCAGAAAATAAAATAAAAAAGACAAAAAAAAATCCTAAAGCCTACTAAATATTAAATTTGTCAAGGGCAGGGCCAAGATAGCAGTGTAAAAGCAGGGACTCATCAGAGCTCTCCCTTAAACCTCTCCAAATGCCCGTAAAAATAACTATAAATAAATTCTAGAGAAGTAAACCCACAAAATGACTGAGTGAAACAAATTTCCAGCCCAAGACAACCTGGAATGTGAACAGGAAAGGGGTGTTACCAGTATTCTTGGAGAAGAGTACAGTACACAGACCAGGCCCCCCAGAAGACCTGGAGCAGGATTCAGGGGACAGAATCACTGGCAGTTGTGGTGGTTTCCAGACTTCTCAACCCACAAATGCCAAGACAATTTAGAAGGTCAGTACAAAGGTCTGTTAGACAAGGGTGAGAGAGGAGCCTGGTCTGGCCTTAGCCCTGGGGCAGCAGCGGCAGTGGCAGAGGCAGCAACGGCTTCCAGAGCTCTTGAAACTCAGAAGGTGGGAGGATCCAGTGGCTGATCAGGGGGTTGCAAGGATCTCTTTGTTGTCTCTGAGGCAAGATTCTCTTGCTTTGCCCTGCTTGGATCAAGGGGGCAAGGAGGAGCACTAGCATTTCAGAGTTTGTATCACTGGTGGAGAGGGAATCCTCCTCACAATTTCAAGGCAGAAAAAAGTTCTTGTGGTCACTCACAGACCAGAGCACAGGCCAGAAGAGGAGTAAATACCTCTCTTTTGATCATACCACCTTGGAAGAATAAAATATTTACAGGTCCTTAGAAGTACCTCTGAAAACAGTTGCGCAAAACCCCTGAAGCTTGCGACAGTACACCAACCACACTAGAAGCAGAGCCCTATCTTGACAAAGAGTTAAAAGTCAAGTAATTGTCTGGGAAAATGACCAAACAGTGTAAAAAAACCCTCAGACTATAGAATCTTACTTTGATGAAAAATGATCAAAACATACAAGGAAAAGAAGACAACAAAGTCAAAGCTTCTACATCCAAAGCCTCCAAGAAAGATATGAATTGGCCACAGGCCATGGAAGAGCTCAAAAAGGATTTTGAAAATCAAGTCAGAGAAGTAAAGAAAAAATTGTGAAGGGAAATGAGAGTGATGCAATAAAATCATGAAAAATGAGTGAACATCTTGCTAAAGGAGACCCCCCCCCAAATGCTGAAGAAAATAACATCCTAAAAAAGGACTAACCAAAATGGCAAAGAAGATCCAAAAAGCCAATGAGGATATGAATTGACCAAATGGAAAAGAATGTCCAAAACTCACTGAAGAAAATAATTCCTTAAAAATTAGAATGGAGCAAATGGAAGCTAATACCTCTAAGAGAAATCAAGAAATTCTAAAACAGAACCAAAAGAATGGAAAAAATAGTAGGCAATATGAAATATCTCCTTGGAAAAACAATTGACCTGGAAAAGAGATACAGGAGACATAATGTAAAAATTATTTGACTAACTGAAAGCCATGATCAAAAAAAGAGCCTGGACATCATTTTCCAAGAAATTATCAAGGAGAATTGTCCTGATGTTCTGGAACCAGAAGGTAAAATAGACATTGAGGGAGTCTACCAATTACCTCCTGAAAGAGATCCCCAAATGGAAACTGCCAGGAATACTATACCTGAATTCCAGGGTTCCCAGCTCAATGAAGAAAATATTATAAGCAGCCAGAAAGAAACAATTCAAGTATGGTGAAAAGACAGTCAGAATAACAAAAGATTTAGCCACTTCTACATTAAGGGATCAGGGCTTGAATATTACATTCCAGAGGGCAAAGGAGCTAGGATTAAAACCAAGAATCACCCTCCCATCAAAATTGAGCTTCCAAGAAAAATGGACATTCAATGAAATAGAGGACTTTCAAGCATTCTTGATGAAAAGACTGAACTGAATAGAAAATTTGACTTTCAAATGCAAGACTCAAGAGAAGCATAAAAAGGTAAACAGGAAAGAAAAGTCATAAGGGACTTATTAAAGTTGAACTGTGTATATTCCTACATGGAAAGATGATATTTGTATCTCATGAGACTTTTCTCAGTATTAGGGTAGTTGGAGGGAAAATTATATATAATATTATATATACATATATATATACACACATATGTATATATCTGTATATATGTATGTGTATATACATGTATATGTATATATGTGTATGTATGTGTGTATGTATATACATATATATACATATATGCATACATATACATACATAGAGAGAGAAAGGGCACATGGTGAGTTGAATGTGAAGGGATGATATCTAAAAAAGTTAAATTAAGGGGTGAGATAGAAACATACTGGGAGAGGGAGAAAGGGAGAGCAAGAATGGGGTAAATTATCTTACCTAAAAGAGGCAAGAAAAGGCTTTTACAGTAGAAGGAAAGAGGGCAAAGGTGAGAGGGAATGAGTGAACCTTACTCTCACTGGATTTGGCTTAAGGAGAGGATAACATATACACTCAATTGGGTATGGAAATCTATCTTACCCTACAGGAAAGTAGGGAGGAAGAAGATAAGAGAGGAAGGGATGACAGAAGGGATGGAAGATTTGGGAAAGGGGTAATCAGAAGCAAACACTTTCGAGGAGGGACAAGGTCAAAAGAGAGAATTGAATAAAAAGGGGGTAAGATAGGTTGGAGGGAAATATAGTTAGGCTTTCACAATATCACTACTACGGAAGTGTTTAGCATGACTACACATGTATAACCTATATAGAATTGCTTGCCTTCTCAGTGAGGGTTGGTGGGGAGGGAGGAAAAGAGGGAATTTGGAACTCAAAAGTTTTAAAAACAAATGTTAAAAATGGTTTTTACATGCAACTGGGAAACAAGACATACATGCAATAGAGTATAGAAATCTATCTTGACCAAAGGAAAATAGAAGGGAAGGAGATAGGAGCAGGGGGTAGTGATGATAGGTGGGAAGGCAGATTGGGGGAAGGGGTAATCAGAATGCACGCCATTTTGGGGTTGGGTGAGGGGAGAGATGGGGGCAAAATTTGGAACTCAAAATCTTCTGTAAGTGAATGTTGAAAACTAAAAATAAATGAATTAAAGAATAAATAAAAAAAATAAATTTGTCCAAAAGTAAAACAGCTATATTTCTAAAAGAGGCTCTCTAAGGAGATATTAAGTCTCCTAACATTGGGGTTATATGAGTGAACATTGTGTTATGTCCTGTCTACTATGTTGTTAGAAAAGATTACTCCAAGTGTGTATGGTCCTGGATGACCCCTGATGTAACTTCTAACTCATAAATTCAGTTATTTTATGATTTCTTTACCTTCTTTTCATCAGTGGTTGTTATTTGGTCATTTCATTTTTGTCCAACTCTTCATGACCACATCTGAGTTTTTTGGCAAAGATACTAGTGTGCCTTGAGATTTCCTTCTCCAGCTCACTTTATGGTTGAAGAAACTAAGGTAAACAGGTGTAAGTGACTTGCTCGAGGTTACATAGCTAGTAGGTGTCTAAAGCCAGTTTTAAACTCAGGAAAATAAATCTTCCTGATTCCATGCCTGGCACTCCATCTACTGTACCACCTACCTGCCCCTTTTTCATTAGTATGAAAGAGTTAATAACAGCAACTCATGGATTTATTATTATTATTATTAGTAGTAGTAGTAGTAGTAATTGGAAACAAAGTGGCTAGTTCTTATATATACATGGCAACAGGAAAGTACTAAGGAAATCTTAGGATACAACAATAGAAGTATAGTTTTCTGAAGAAATACAGTCATATTGATAGGTCTACTGTGCTCTATTTTTATCATGCCACATGTATAATGTATGATATGAGCTCGTTTCATAATTTTCTAGTCTAATAAATACTTGTTCCTATTTTTTACTCTGACTCTCCCTATTCCTCCATCTTACTTATTATTTTCCTGTCCTTAGATAAGTCACTTAATATCTCTGATCCTCAGTTTACTCACCTAAAAATTCTGTGGCTAAGAGTAGGTAGTCTTGAAGGTCACTTCCAGCTGTAAATCTGTCAAAATAATCTCTTCTGATCTCCCCCAGTTGTTTCAGTAGTCAAATGAGAAAGATGAACTAGATGACATCTAGGTTTCTTTTTTTGCACTGTGAGTCAGTTTCTAATTCTGGTAATCACCTGGATATTTAGTACCAAGTAAACAAAACAGGCAGGTGATTGGAATTTTTTTTTTTACTTTTCTCTCATATTTTTTTTCCAAAAGAGTACAGATATAACCTTAGAGGCAAAAAAAACCCCTTTATTTTCTTTAACAAAATAGATCTTGAAGCTTGTCACTTTTTATCAGTAAATTGAAAATCACTAGTAATGGTGCCATCTTGTGTTTGAAATATATGATACAGTGTATGTGTATGGGTTGTAACTATAATAGACTCATAGAATGTAAGAGCTAAAATAGACCTAAAAGATTATCTGGTTCAAGATCTTCATTTTATGGAAGAGGAAACTGAAGTCTAGAGAATTTTTAAAGGGACTTACTCAGAGGTACTCATTTATTAAGTGACAGATTGAGATTTAAAAAAAATAAAACATGTTTTCTGAATTGATTTCAGTTTTCTTTTTTACTACATTGGATAGACTAAGAGGTTCACCTTTTAGGGCAAAAGCAAAATAATTAATTTCAATTTTACAAAAACCAGCATTAGGTAATATTTTAATTGAGCTTCAATTCACAGTCACAGCAACATTTAGTTTTGATATGTTAGCAGAGTAAAATCTCTATAGTTAATGAATATGTATGGTAATACTGAGAGATTTTATTATTAATTGATGTCAAGGACAATTGATTTTAAGAATATTATCCATTTAATTATTTTTCCATGTATTAATTCAAAAAAAGTCAATTAAGTAATCTTCCCCCACATAATCTATTTTTTAGCATTTAAGGCAGGAATCTAAGTTAGTTGCCCCCCAAAAAATCTTTTTCTTAACGAGAGAAGACACAATAGCAGCGAAGTAATGGAAAATAAAATTTGAACAAGTTATAACGTATAACCTTGTAAGCAGAAAGGAAAAACAAAAGTACCTTAATAATATCTTAGCTATTTTAAACATCTATCTCTATTTTAGCTAGTTCTTTTACTAGATCCATTGGCCAGGCACTTTAATCAGAAATCCACAAATGCAGTGTGTGATATACCTTAATAAATTTGGTCTGGTTTAATATTTTTAGTTCTTTTCAACCAACTAGTAATTTGCTTATGACTATAACCATAATGTAAATAATAATGGTGATAATAATTTACTAAAAAATAAATATTTATTTATTGGGCCTAGTGAAAAAAATCATCATTCAGATGCCACCATTCGGGGATGAATTTCTGGAAACTTAGGCTGGCACACTGATAACAGACATATAGTTTCCCAGATGTTCCTGAGTCTGCCCTCTGTAAGCATTGATTCAATGGTGTGGGGCTATCTCTATTTGATTATGAGACATTACACAGAGAGTTTGAATGGAGGTATAATAATATTGTTGTAACTAACCAGTATTATCATTGAGTCCTGTTTTGAAGAACAGAGATGCCAACTATTGAAAGCATTGAGCATCAGAAAATATAATGAGCAATCCATATAACACCATATTCACATTCATATAACATATTGATGGGCCATAGATGATCAAAGTAGAGAAATGACTCTCACTGCACAATAAATGAGCAAACAGACAGTCAAAAATTCAGGTGAATAAACCAAGCAGTTTGGAAAGAGAGGAAACGAAAATTGAATTATCTATTCTGGTGTTTTGTGGTTCTTTGCTCCCACCAAACTAGACAGCAATGGGCCCACTCCATTTTTTTTTAAATTATAAAATCACTTACCCCATGTACATATAGCTTTTCAGTAATTTTTAAATGTGTTTGATGTACTTTGATTTGTAAAGCAATTTATTACTTTGATTTGTCAGTGCTTTGCTATTCTTTCTTCAAAGGTGTTAACATTCTACATTACAACTTGGAGAAATTCTATGCATATGGCCTTGATGACACTTAATAAAACAACAGCAAAAACCCGAATCAAAGGTGAAATTAAAAGAAGGCATCTAAGGATGAATACAAAAACTTGGCAGTGTCCCATAAGACTGAAATTCAGAATAAGCAGAAACTCATGAAGAATACCAAGTAGAACAAAAGCAGAGCTTGTTAAAAATTAGTGTTCAGGTTAAGAGAATAATCAAGGAAATGCTAAGACTGGTGCCCAGGGTGTATGGGAAAAGAATAATTGGTGCTAGAGAGGTAAGCTTTATTTCATTCATGTCTTTGCTGACAAATAGGATGATTTTATATTGGGCAGGACATAGAATGAATGGTTAACAAGGGGTTGACTCCTATGATGAATGAGTTGACAGTAAAGGAACTATGTGCTATCCTCAATGAATTCAAGTGCTATGTCTAGGAAAAAAAAAACAAATGTAAAAATTCAGGATACTGGAAAAAATATGGCATAGGTGATGACTATGTCTGTCACTGGAAAATGGGAGAGATATCACAGTATCAGAGAACTATTTTTCTAGTATATAATGCCAAATCATATTCTTATTTACAGAGCAAAAGAGAAAAGTAGAGAGAAGGTAGCATCTGCTCATTGAAGGCCACTGATTTGACATATATTGCTGACAGAATTCTAACACATATTATTAATGGGATTGTTTTTTGGACAGCTAGAAAGAGAATTATGGATTGCAAAAAAGACTGTATATTCTTATCAAGAATAACCTGATTTCTTTTTCCCTCCAGGCAAATTCATGAAATAGTGAATTTCTGAATCTAAAACACTGACAACATTACTAATTTCATTAATGCTAATTTCATCTTGGAACTTTTTCCATCTCTAATGCAGTGTCCCCATGGGACTCTGTTTGGACTTATACCATTTAACAATTTTATCATTCATGTGAATGAAAGCATTAGATAGCTTACATATGAGTCTGAGAGTGGTAAGTCATATATTGGAATCAAATTCGAAAATGATCTTGACAAGATGAAATGATAGTTCAAATCTAACAAAAGTTAATTTAAAATAGTTAAATGTAAATAGTATATGTGAGTTCAAAAAAACAATGACAGAAGTACGAGATGAGAAAGTTATATCTAGATTGTAAAAATCATAGTTTGGCTAGAACAAAGGATGTGGAAAGAAGAGCAATGTGAAATAAGCCTAGAACACAAGTTCAGAACAAACTATAAGAGCTTTAAATATCAGAGTTTCTATTTTATCTGATAGGAAATAGTGAGATAATGAAGCTTCTTGATCGGGGTAGGATTGCTCTTGAGGAATGTTAATTTGACAGCTGTAAGAAGACTGGATCAGAAACAGCAAGGCTTGGATTCAGGGAGACCAATTAGGAAGCTATTATATTAGTTCTGATGCAGTCTCAGTCTTGAATGCTTGAACTAGAAGAGGGTGAATTGTGAATAAGAGATAAGGCCCACTTCATAGGTGAAATTGTTTTATAACTTGACATTTTTGATAGTTCAAGAAATAACCCTGTTTCAGAGTCACGCATTCTGAGAGTTAAAAGGAACCTCAGATGTCATCTAGTCCAGATATTTCCTGAATAGGAATCCCTTTATCATATCACAGACTAGCACTTACTCAGCCTCTGCTTAAAGGCCTTTAACGTTAGGGAGCTCAGTATCTCCTAATCAAACATTTTCTACCTTGGGACAGCCCAAATTGTCAGTGTTTCCTTTTTCCCTTCTTTCCTCCTAAGTTAGTCCTTGAGATCCCCTTCTTCCTGATATCCTTTGTCTTTCTAAAGCTTCCACCCATTTTCCTAGATCTGACTGATTAGACGGAGCATAGCAAGTCTAGCACCTCTTCCCTTCAAATACTTCAAATGGGGCACAACATACACCTAAATCATAGCTTTCAGAGCAGTTTGCAGCCTACTTGCCACAATGCTTTGCCCACCAAAGATAAATGCTTGTTGGCTAACCAGGAATCTGTAGCTATGTCCTGCCCTTATCAATGACCACTCTGTGCCTTCCAATGTCTAGTTTTAGAAATAATTCACATAATGTCATTACAACACATGAACCTATCTGGGAGAAATGAAGAGAAGTAGATAATGAAGAACATGACTCCTGTCAAAAATCATCTTTAACAATAGAGGGGACAAAAGCTGAGACTAAATATAGGGTACATCCACACTGGATCATAGGACAAAATAATGGGAGAGATCTGAAGTTAAGAGGGCATAAAAGTCTTACTTATCTGTAGTCAACTGCTTAATTAGGGAGTATGGGGCTTTAATAAGTAAAGAAATGAATTGGCTCTGTATTTACTGTAATTTTTCTGTCAGTTTCAGTCTGAGATTCCAGAACAGTAAGCAAATCTCATAGAAGCACATTCAGTTGATGAGATTCCCCAGGAGTTGGATACAAATTTGAATATTTCTTTACAATATGATCTTAGAAGTTAAAGAGGTAACAGGGTATAGCACAAGTAACTACAGTCAAAAGAGCTAACCACTTACTAGTGGAGTGACTTTCATCAGCTCAGTTTATAGCTTTAAATCAGTTTATGCTGGTCAAACGGGCAATAAAGATATCCCCCAAGAAATACGCAACTGGAAAAAAAAGAGAGATGGGATTTCATTATCGAAGAGTCATAGGTTTAGAGCAGGAGGTTATTTTAGAAGCCATAAAGCCCAATCCTCTCATTTTACAGGTGAAGAAACTGAGGCTCAGATGTGTTAAAGGCTTGCTGGTCACAAATGGAGAATGAGAATGAAAAGCTATATACCTCTTTGGAGGAAATACCGAGAATCATAGGTCTTATAATGTTTGGGTGAAGATATGCACAATTTTAAGAGCTACTCACATCAGTGAGAATATATATATTGAAGTGTATATCTATCCACATGCTCAGAGAGCTTAGTGTTCACTTTGGATATTTAAAAATCTGTTATATTACCTGACATATTTAAATATTCTTGGCCTGATGTGTTTTTCCTCTGTTTTTAGAAGGTTATTTTCTTCAGTTGAACACATGATTTGGGAAGGAAACCCATGTGATGGGGAAGGAGAGTGGGCACATTTGTTTATCCATTGACATCAGAAAGACCAATCTGGTTATCAGTGAGGCAACATATATCTCTGCCATATCACACACATTCTTTTCACATGATTTTAGAATAGAGAAGTTGGAAAGGTACACAGAGATTATTTGGTCTCCTCTCCCATACTTTATTTACAACTAAGTAAAGAGAAACTGAGGGAGGTTAAGTGAAACCTTCCCTTCCCCCCACTCCTGGTTATAAAGCCACTGAGCAATAGCATTAAGGACAATGAGTCTGCCTTCTTGAATCCAGAATGCATCCTCCATTACCCTCAGCAAGTCTTTATCTTGAATCATTTCACCAATCAACAAGTATTTATTAAGGGCCTGTTTTATACCAAGCACTGTGGGAGGTGCTGGGGGTATAAATATAATGAACAAAGTAGTTCCTATGCTCGAGGAGATTATATTTTAATAGAGAAGACATTATATATTCACATTTAAGCATATGCTTAATAAATATAAAGAGTCAATATGAAGGCATTAAATACCATGTAGTTTGAGAAGAGGTCACTAGTAGTTGGAAGGAAAAAGAAAAAGCTTCACGTAGGAGGTGATACTTGAGGTGCATCTTGAAGGAATAGAGTATGTAGACTGTTCTGCTTTTTATAATCTAGAAAGGCAGCATGGCATTGTGGATAAAGAACTGGTCTTCTATTCAACAAATCCCAGGTTCAAGCCCTGCTCTCATGCACGCTAGCTTTATGATGCTGGCAAGTCATTTGGGATCATAGAGCCTCAAGCAGCTTTCTAAGGCTAGACATTACAAGTGAGTTGCTGATCTGTGTTATTTTACAGAGATTCCACAACACAGCATCCCCAAGCCAAAGAAATTAGGAGTCTGGACACAGACCTCCCCTTCCCAATGATAATGATTATGATAAAAGCAATTCATATTTTATGTGACAACCTGACTTCACAGCACCGATTTCTTGGTTATTGTTTTATAAATGAAAAGGAAAGATTTTAGAGACTTGAATCTAAACTTGTTTATTTAACACACTGGCTATTCTGAATGCTTTTTATTTGTTGGTTTGTTTTTGGGGGAAGGCAGGGCAATTGGGGTTAAGCAACTTGCCCAAGGTCACACAGCTAGTAAGTGTATCAAGTTTCTGAGGCCACATTTGAACTCAGGTCCTCCTGACTCCAGGGCCAGTTCGCTACTCACTATGCCACCTAGCTGTCCCTATTTTGAATGTCTTTAAAGAATAGTATCTATGTGAAGAAACTGAAGCCTTTAAAGTTGCAGATTAAAATATAAATAAGCATTAAAAAAATAAATAAATATAGATCAGCCTAAAAAAAATATAAATAAGATCCTTAAAATATGTCATCCTCTGTGGGTCAGTGCGGGAGGTGGGAAATCTGTGCCAAGTTCTGACAAGTTTACATTAATGTCATCCCAGGACCATTAACTAATTGCTAGCATTTATGAAATATTAAGAGACAAATTTGTCTACTGACCTGAAAAAGGAAGCAAAAAGCAAATGCTGAAGAGAACTAATTTGCTAAATTAATGTACTTCTAAGTAAGTACCTAATGCTATTTTTAAAGAATTTAAGAATGTTGTTCACAGTCCTGGAAGCGATGGAATAATGTATGTGAATACACAGATACATATACACCTATATACATGTATATGCATAAATACACATATGCATATTACACATATGTATGTGTATATGTGTATGTGTCCACTGGTTCTTCAAGCTGCACATGGTGTTACTGAGGGAAGAGTAGTAAATCTCTAATGTTCAGTCATGTCATTCCCCCTACCTCAATTTGATATGTTGGGAGCTAGAAGGGAAATCAGTGGTATCTGGTCCAACAATCTCAATTTACAGAAGAGCAAACCCAGATCCAGAAGGGCTCTGTGACATGCTCCTGGTCACACATAGGTAGGAACTGTTAGAACTAGAATTTGAATTCAATGCTACCAATTCCAAACCTAACCCTATTTTTACTACATTATAGTAATGGTTGTTACAATTGTAACGCATTTTATGTTCCTCATTTGAAAAGTCTTCGTGCATATCATCTGGAAATCTTAAGCTCTGGATAAAGTATTAATATGGGTGGTAGTAGCAACAGTAGTAATACTGAAATAGTTATTTTATTTCAATTAATAAAATGCATTGGATTAATAGAGTATAATCACCCAGAACGTGATATTTCATCTTCTAATGATATACTGAATTTCCAAAGCATATGACAGCAATGGTCAGAGATGTGTGTAAAAACAAGGTGTTTAATACAATCTATCAGGAAGATTAGCGCCCAAAATATGGAGTCTAAGATTTTCAGAGTCACTGTTATACAAAATGGAACAGACTGCTTGATAGAAGGCTATTTCAGTGATAGGTACAGCAGCTTATCAATAGTTTTGCTTTAGAAGAAACAGATGTGACTGATACATAGGATCAAACACAGTGGAGGAAAATCTGGGAAGGAAGTCTAAGATTTCATTGGCATTTAAGATTCAGTTGCCATCAATATGAAAAGGTACATATAGGATATTTTAAAATTGCATTAAAGGTTAAAAATAATCATTTTACTACTCCATTAGATATCATATGTAGGTAGACAGACATGGATAAAAAGATGGATATCTATCTATATCTATTATATGTGAATAACATGGGTATGTAACAAACACACATATGTTTATGTATGTATGTATGCATGTATGGTTATTAATATGGACACCTAGATATGACTTTTAGCACAGGTTCCTGATATTAGTCTTTATGATTTGAAAAATAATCTGTCTCACACAAAGACATACTTTTGCTCTCCATATAGCTTCATAAAATGACAATTCCTTGAAATAATCTTTAGAGCTTATATAGCCCTCCTCCTCATTTTACATGTAACAATACTTAAGCTCAGAAATGAGAAGTGACTGTCCCAAGGTCACACAGAGATTTAGTCACAGAATTTCAGATGTAATAGATTCCTACTCCCTGCCCAGTTGTTTTTTTTTTTAAATTTCCCGGTTTATTTCTATTAGGACTTTGACCAATTAATAGATTCACTTATTTACAAATGTATCTGTTTAATCTGTCTAAATCTACATAAACTCTAAAAGCTATTTTAAAGCTACTTTAAAGTCTATCTATCTCGAAAAGGTATTCTCTCCCAGCTACTTGGTTGGTATCATGCTTAAAGAATTTAGATTAAGAAATAAAGGCATCTCAGAGGAGCTAGGAGATATCTTAGAAAATAGAATTTCAGAAATAGAAGCCACCTTGGAGAAGATCTAATGTGAATTTTTTCATAATAGAGGTGAGAAACAGGCCAAAGAGATGAAGTTTTCTGGTTTATGCAGGTTATTGCTAAATGTTCAAAAACTCAGACTCAAGTCACCCAACTCCCAGCTCAATCATATTACTCTATGCTTTGTCTTACAAAACAAAATATAGCAAAGCTGAGTTGGATCTTATCCAATCTGATGATTAGAAGTTTAAGTTGATGTGTTTTATGGTGTGAAATGTACTAATTTTACTATTATTGATGCTTTCTTCTGATTGCTGCTACTATTAGCTACTATACCCTTGTGGAACTTCCTAATGCAATGCTGAGATCTCAGTAAAAACACACACTATCCCATCTTCCCCCACTCTATTACAAGCACTAACTGTACCCCAAACCCACCGTCTCAGCAAGCCTAACCATCCCTGCCCTTAAATCAGAGGGAGGGATGTCATAGGATCAGAGATTTATATTTGTAATGGTCTCCATACAATCTATCCTCCTTATACTATAGGTGAGAAAACTGATAGGCCCTGAATGTTAGGTGACTTATCCAAGGTCACACAGGTACCAAGTAACAAAGGCAGCATTTGAACCAAGGAACTTCCAAATCCAGTTCACTTACAACTCAATGAAGCCATGAAGCCAATGTGGTTGAAAGGATGTAAAATAAATCTATATTATATGGCTTCCAGTCTGAATAACCAGAAAAATAGGATTAAACCAAATGGGTCCACAAATTTAATTCCATTCTCTTATTCATTATTACTTAAAAGGGACTGTGTGGAAATTAGTCCCATGTGAGTACAGCTTAAAATTCCACTGACTACATAATGAAGTCTACTCCAGGCTCAGTCACAGGAAAATCAACATACTGTTTAAAGGGATCCTTATTGAAAAGCTAAAATATTTGGTGATATTCTCAGATTTATACATTATTCTTCATGGAAAACACTTGTCACAACCTCCCCTCCTCCTCTTTTTCTCCTTCTCCTCTCCCTCTCCCTCCCTCCCTCTCCCTCTCCTCCCCCCTCTCTCTCTCTCAGATTTCTACAGTATAGTGTGCTGGGAGACACAGTAAACTTTGTCAGACCATCTCTGTTTGATTCCCAATCCTCACATATACTAGTTGTGTGACCTCAGGAATGTTATTTCACATAGAAGAACCTCAATTTTCTTACCTGTAAAATGGGGCTAATATCTGTACTAATATTCCACACAGTTATTGGGAGGAAAGTCTTTTCTTTTCAGCTTCTTTTGTGAATCCAGGATTTCATTGATTCAATGTGCCCTAACACAGTACAACTTTGAGACCCTCCCCTTTTACTTGTTCTGGGCCATTTTTTCTCTAGGTCTTATGTAAATTCTTAATAGACAATCTATTCCCTGGAGTATGTGCAGTGGTCATACCCCAGGAAAACTATCTCAGCAGACAGGCTAAACTGGGTTTAGGGTAACTAACAGGCCTCAAACTCATCAGTGATTTAGAGGGTTGTCTACCCCAAGCATATAAAGACTTCCAAAATGGGCAGATGAGAATAATTTGTTCCAACAGATATGAAGGCAGCTGAAGCAGGCACTGCGGACTGCTTAGAGCTTGGTCAGACATGAAAGATGCCAATGCTATCCACTGATCACCAGTTATCTTGACTTTTGTCTTGCCATTGTATTTTGATGACTCTGGAAGGGATAGTGAGGCTGATGACTTGGAGCAACTCTGCCTCACTTAAATCCAATTCTCCCTCAAGTCAAGATATCACCCTGTGATGTCATTAGTCCTCTCCTTAAACTGAAGATGAACAACAATGCAATGTGTAGGAGGACTTCTTTGTGTCTTTGATTATTCCCTGAATGCCTGGGTAGCACTCTTGTGGACCATCTGCTAGCCGTCACACTTGCTATATAATTGACCTCCGTTTATTTCTGAGAGATTATGTAAGAGAGAAGATATGAACCTAGATCCTCTGACTCCAGAATTAGCAGTCTGTCTCTGTACCACATTCCCTCCTACTGTTTCCACTAACTCCTCCCCTTCTGTCTTACCATGGTGTAAGGATGGTCTTAGGTGCCAAGAGGCTTTCCCAAGGTATCACATGCTCTGACAGGTTCCTACCAAGCGGGTAAGGCTTCACATTTCATCAGATAAGGCACTATGAAGAAGTTTATCAAGAGAAGGAGGACCACAAGGTGATAATTTTTGTTTGTTCATTTGTTTTTGTTGTTTTGTTTTCATTTTTGTTCTTAAAACACAGGGTCTCAGGAAAATATCTACTAAATTTCATGTTTTGGGAGGAGAGAATTGCTGTGGTCAATGTTGGTTGGGGGACCATAAAACCATGACTCTTATGCAGAACTGAAATACAAATAGTAAAACAACCTGAAAAAAATGCAAACAGAGAGGATCATTGATTTTTTTTGGGGGGGTGAGGAAATCCTAGTAAGGGAATTATTTTCCTTTGATACAGATAAAGACCTTAGGGGGAAAATGCTGTGTAAAAATAAAATAATCCAAGAACTTTACAATTGATTAAACATTGTTGTGACTATAATAAAATTAACACTCTCCATCTTTCTAGCAGTTTTAATACTGTCACTTCTAAGCACCACCTACTTAAAGAACTCTTTAGGGAGCTATAGAGGTGGGTGTCACTAGTTTCTAGCTAAAAAAGCCCAAGGATTCTCCCAGATAAATGATCTAGATAACCTGTCACAGACCCCAGGCTATTGATTTTATTTGACTTTCTGTCTTTTTTTTTTACTTACTGACTCCAGTGGGCCTTGATTTAAATATTCTTTCTATCCGAGTCCCATGGTTCCCTGCTTCTCAGATTCATCAGTATTCATTAATTAATTCAACAAATATTTACTGAGGACCTGCTACTGGTAGGTTTCCATACTATGTACCATAGAGAAACAATGTTAAGACAAGACCAACCCCAATGAAATTTATAGTCTTCTAAGGAGATTAAATACTAATAGAGATGAACACAACTTAAAATTCTTACAAAATGTGAATCAGAGATTAGTGTGCCACAGTGCTAGGAGTGAAGCCACGTCTCCAAATCCTTTCTCCAGAATTTGTTAGTTATATAACAAATGCAAGTCACTTGACCTCTTTTGGCATTGGTCTCATCTAGGAAATAATAAGGAGGATTGCAATTGTAGTACCCATATCACAGTACTACTATGAGGAAAGTCCTTTGTAGATTTTGAAGTTCATACGAAGGTAGAATTGTTTCATGCGTGCTACCTTCATGTGTTTCCCAAAGCTGTGTCCTATACTCTCCTCTATTCCTCTTCTACACTACTTAGCTTGCTGATATTATGAGCTCTGAAGGATTAAATTATCACCTCTTAGTAGAGGAGTTTTAAATCTTTTTATCCAGTGCTAATGTCTCCCTTGACTTCCAATCTTGAATCCCTAGTTGCCTATTGGATATTTCTAACTGGATATACTATAGACATCTTAAACTTGACATATCTAAACCATCCCATTTTTTCATTTCTCTAATACTCTCAAGAGCTCTACCATTATCCCAGTCACTCATGCTGACAACTTGGTGTCATCCTGATGTCCTCAATCACTCTTGCCACACATTCCTCATCCATTTTTTGCCAAATCTTGTCAATTTTACCTTCACCTTCCATCTCCTAAATCCATTAAATTTCAATGGCATCTATGATGGCCAGAATTCTCTTCTTCTTCAGTACTACCTTTCATCCTCTTTAAAATCTAAAGTAGAAGTCTTTCCTTCCTAATCCTCTTAAATACTGATGGCTTCCCTCTAAAATTCTGTCCAATTTATTCCACATGTTTACAATACTTATTTGCAAGTTATCTCTCCCATTACTGTATTTCCCCATGTATAAGACACACACTTTTTCAAAAAAATTGGGGTTTAAAAACTGGGTGCATCTTATACAGTGGTTGTAGATTTTTCTACTTGCATTTCCTGCTTTTTCACGCTTGTTGTCTTTGCAGTCATTGTTTTGCACTTGTTTGAATTACTTTTTTGCCACATTCTGCCCAGAAATGGCTCAGAAAAGATTTTCATACAGTGCTGAAATCCAGTTTGCAAAAGTGAATGGAAATTGTGCTGCTGAATGTAAGTTTGGTCCTCTTCCAACTGAGAAAACAATCCCAGACTGGCTACAGGAAGAAGAAACCCTACTGAAAATACCACGGCAGAAGAAGGCCATGAGAAGCAAGTCAGCAAAATGGCCTGATTTAGAGACAGAATTGAAGATATGGATTGAAGAGCAAAGGGCAATTGGAATTCTTGTGTCCACAAAGATGGTTCAGCATGAGGCAAGAAGAATTGCTGATGAAAAACAAGTCACTGATTTCAAAGAAGGACAGAAATGGTGCTTCAGGTTCATGAAACGGAATGGACTAAGCATGCATACATGCACCAGACTTGCCCAAAAGATGCCTGAGAGCTATGAACAGATGAATAAAACTTGAGTTCAATAACTTTATGTAGTATATTTTTTTTTCAAATTTCGGGCCCCAAAATTATGGTGTGTCTTATACATTGGGAAATACAATATATTGTGAGTTTTTGAGAGAGGGGATTATTGTTGCCTCTCTTTATGTACCTAATGCTTGCCATAATTCCTGGTACACTTTAGATGCTTATTAAAATTTTCTTTACTTCAATTAGTAAATGTCAGGCAAAGAACTATTTGTTTGTTGGTTGGTCAGTTGGTTTTTATTGCAGATGATAGAGAGCCACTTAAAATATTGGGGCAAAGACAGACTTCATTGGATCTTTACATGAGAGGATTTTTTTATCACAGGCATTAAGCGTGAACTGGAGGAAGGAGACTGGAGATAATGAGAAATTGATACAATAATTCCAACAAGTGTTCATAATATAACCCCAAAAAGGTGGATGCAAATGTCTTTTTAATGAATGAATAATGAGATGGTATAGATGTTACAAAATAGAAATGTGATAACTCAGACATGCTAGGTATAAGACAGAGAAGAGAAAAACAAAAAGAAAAGATAAGAAAACAGAAAGGTTTTGAACTGTAGAGAATAGGAGACTATTTTTATCATTGCTTAAAATAAGGGAATCAAAAGGGAAAGATCTGGGAGTTTTTGTTAAATGGACTTGACTTTTTAGCCGTGGGACTTTTGAGAATAGGTTTAGGCTAAATCAGTGCTTACCTCTACTTTCTATTTTAACAAAAAGGTCTTAGAAGTCAGTTAGTCCAACCTTTTTAAGTATATATTTAAGAAAACTGAGGACTACACAGTTAAATAACCCTTCCAAGGTCGTACTGGTAGTAACCAGAAGACTCAGGATTTGAAAATGAGTCTTCTGTCATCAGAAATCGAGGAGTAGTTTTGGAGTCACTTTGGAGTACTTGGTAAAAATCCTAATTCTGACATCTAATAGTTTTATGTGGGTGGGAAAGTCATTTAACCTCTTGATCACTAGTTTTATTATTTGTAAAATGAAAGGTACTCATTCAGAAACTACTACAATATACAGAAATATGAATATTGAAGCCTACATGAAGGCAGTGAAAAATATTTTTTGAATGAATGAAAAATGAGCTATATAGACCTTGAAGCACTAAGTATGAGATGAAGCAAAATGTGATAGTTGATAGGGAGAAATACAAAGTAACTAAAAAAAATTGAGTGTGGAAAGATCATTTTTATCTGGAAAGATCAGGAAAAGCTCCTTGTAGGAGGTAACATCTGAGCTAGGCCTTTAAAGGAAATTAAAAATATATATATATATATATGCAGAGGAGAAAAGAGAATGTTGAAGTTGGTATATCTGAATAAGCAGAGTTGAAAGCTTAGAGATAGTAAATGAATAACCATTTATTAAGAGTTTATTATGTGTCAGACACTGGACTAAGCAATGAAGATATAAAAAAGACCAAAAAACTCTCTTGAGAACTCGTAATCTCATTGGGGAGACAATTTGGAAATAATCTAGGTACATTCAAGATACATACAGAATATATCAGAAGGTAATCTCAGAGGGGGAGGCGCTATCAGTTTAAGAAGCTGGAAGAGGCCTCCTTCAGGAGTTGACACTTGACCTGAATCCTAAAGGAAGGCAGGCATTGCAAGAGCTAAAGGTCAAAAGAGAGTACATACCAGGCATGTGGGGTAGTAAGTATGAATGAATAGTTAGATATGAGATGGAGTGTGTGAGAAATCATGAATAGACTAATGCAGCTGAATTATAGAGTACAAAATATAAATAAGAAAAATAGAAAGGTAAAGTGCAGGGGGAGTTGTTAAGAGATTGAAATGCCAAATAGAGGACTTAATATGGATCTTAGATCTAAGTAGGAGCTATTTATATTTAGCAAACACGGGAATGATACGGTCAGAGCAGAATCATTTTTTGAAGATATGTGTTGGAAGGATTGGAGTGATGAGAGATGTTGGAGCAATTAGACAGCAATAATAGGGGTAAGAGGTCAAGGTTTGAACTAGGGTAGTCAGTATGTGAATAGAGAAAAAGGAGTTTGATATAAGTGATATTGCAAAGATTGAAATAAAAAAATATTTGATATTAAATTGGATCAGTGAGGTAAGGGAGAATGAGGAATTGAGAATGAGACTGATATTACAAGCCTAGTTGACTGGGAGGAATACTCTCTGCAATTAGAGGGGAATTTTGAAGGGGTGGATTTCTGGGGAGAGATGAGCAATTATCTTTTTAACATGTTCAGATTGAGATAGTTATGAGATATTCAGTTTGAAATGTCCAATAGGATCAGGTAGTATGAGACTGGAGCTCAGGAGAAAGATTAAAGCTCTGTGTACAGCATGGAGATGATAATAGAAGCTGATGAAATGACCGAGTGAGATAGCATAGAAGGAAAAGGGAAGATGGTTCTTGACCGAACTACATGTAGTGGGAGTGATATGAATAAAGACTTAACAAATGAGACCGAGCAATACTGAATGGATGGATAGATGGATAGATAGATAGATAGGAAAATAAGACTGAGAAAGAGTACTCAGACAGATAATAGGAGAGAGAGAGAGAGAGAGAGAGAGAGAGAGAGAGAGAATGGAGATGACAGAAGAGGAAATAGTTGGAGAAGACAGGTGGATGATAAAGGTTACATGTAGAGAGGCTGGTCTTGGGGAGTAGAAGGGTTCCCTTTTTCATGTTAGACAGGAATAAAAAGGAAGAATGGGGAGAAGATGAGTGATTGGAGAGAAGAAGAGGAATGTTATCATTTTTCCCCTTTATCTATCCATTCATTCATTCATTTGGCTGAAGCATGAGAAAAGGTCCTCAATTGGAAATATAGGCAAAGGGGTGACGAGAAGCTTGAGGAGAAGCGAGAAATATTGAAATAACTTATAAGAAAGATGGAATAGTAAACTGATTAAGTAAAAATAGAGCTGCCTTGATGCAGTGAGGTAGGTATCATAAATTTATTTAGGACCTAATCAACATGGTTTTGTCATTTCCTCCAGCTCTGTTCAGTTACATATAAATAGAAGAAAAAGATACAAATCTGTGATTAAGTTTTTTGTTTTTATTTTAGGTGTGACTAGGTGTAGGATAGGAGGTACAAATGATGCAGGTTTAGAGGATAGTGTCAAGCTGAAATGATTCACCAAGGCCTGTAGGCAAAGGAGGAGATCAAAGATAGTATGTTGTGGCAGGTTAGAAAGCAATGAGGGAAAGGATGAAGGTGCTGGAGTCAGCATAAGAACAAAGAACAACTTTGGGACTGTAAGACACATCGAAAGCTAGAATGATAAAAGCTTATTTTCAGATTGAGGAAATTCTGAGTTTATGAACACAAAAATTGATTATGAGTAATAAGAAGATAAAGGGTTTGGCTATCTCTGTGTAGCTGAGGTATAATCAAAGGTCATGAGAATTAAATATTTTGAGGAAATGGATAGTCTGGGAATTTGAAGAGTCACCTGGTATGTATGTCAGAGTCCCATAGTATCATTGGCAGAGTTTGAGCAGAAAGAAAACTTGTAAGCCAGCCATTGAAACAATTAAGGAAGCAAGGAAAATGTTCTGGAAGTAGACAGATAGCAGCTACCAGGATCTAGATTGCCTGAGTAATTTGAATTGTATAAACCACAAAGGAAGAGAAATTGCTGACTGACTGTGGCAGATATTCTGAAAGTGATTGTAGGGACCAAGGAATATTCTAACTCACCAACTATGATACATGAGTGGGGGACATGAGGTAAATTGTAAATCATGCTAGTAAAAGCATCCATAGGAGCAGTGTCGCCAGGAGGCATGCAAGACTCAGAAGGAGTCAGAAGAAGGAAAGAGTGAGAAAGCAAGATACATTTTTATTTCCTATATTATATACAGTAATGTTCCTTAACTGCATCTGAACAATAATTTCACAAACAAGCTATGGGTAGATAAGGAGGTTGAAAAGATTATAAAATTCTAAAGGCAGTAAAAGATAGATTACTTAAAACATAATTGTAATGGTAATCAGGGCAGTGCTTTTTGCTGTTCTTCTCTTAAGTGCCTTTAATGATTCTGGCCCTTGTTTGAATGGGGCTGGTAAAGTGGGATCTTTTCTTGGAATGTTTCTTAGCACTAAGACAATCAGGAGTCCTTGACTGGAAACCCTGTATATGGTGGTGCTAGGGATAAGCTAACTTTGCACATGCTAAATAGGATTTTTCACTGTTGTTTGTTTGAGTGCTTCTAGCACTGAGGTAATCAAGAGCCCCAGGGCCCTGAGATGGGTATATAAGATCCAAGTTTGGTGTTTGACTTTTGAGGCTCACTCATGGAAGGAGTGTTGAGACTCTGGGCAAGCAGCGTTACTGCCCTCCAGCTTTGATAACCCAGACAGATATTGGTACTTCTCTGGTAATTATGTATTGTGACTTGATCGAACAGATCGAAGGTCTGTCTGTTGATGTTGGTAATTTCTGTTTGCATTTACCTTGAAGTTCAAGGGGCTGATCTTTTCCCCCTGAACTAAGTGATTGATACTATGTATGTTTGATTAAACTGAGATTGTTAACCCCTTAAAGTTGCTTTGCTTAGAAAAGCAGATCAAAGAACCTATGTTGGCAGCTTTCTGTGTGCTGGTAGTTGGTGGGTCTTACACCCCTACAGCCGTTGCTAGCAGATTGTTTGTTGCTACACCAATCTTTAAAATAGCTATACCAAAAGATAAATGGCACCTAAAGCTGTGCCTCTGGCCTCAAATATTTGCTGAGAAAATCATGCTTTTACTCTAATATTGGGCATCTAGACTGACTGTTATCATTTATTTTATAGCAAAGAGCAAGAAGAATAGTTGAAACTTCAAATCCAACTCTAATGTTTAACTATATTTGGCAGAGGGAATAAATAACCTATATGAACTTCTATTTTCTCATCAGCCAAATGCGAGTCATTGATTTGCCTTGTAAACCTTAGACACTCTTTGCAAGCACATGTTTTTCAGTCCCTGAAGTTCAATACTAATGTGTGCTATCACAGTCTTCAGAAGTTGTTATTTTCCTTTCATATCTCAATGGAAAGAGGATATGTGTATCTGTCCATAGGAGACAAAACCAGCTTAAGTATTAGGTGAGATAATACCGAATATGTAATTTAAACTGGATGGCCTCTGCATAGAATTGTTGGTTGGAAAGATGACAACTCAGTTGATAGTGATTACTAGTTTTTCTTGGACTTTCAAATAAACACAGAAACATGTGACCTTGATTCCAAGCTTTGTAGCTTGTAGGCTGTTTTATTCAAAAATGAAGTTGTTGATATAGGTATACATATGCATGTTTTTGCAGATATATAAGTATACTAATCTCAAAACCCATTATTTTCTGCTAAAAAGAAAGATCATCACAATCTTTTTTCACACACCACATGAGTCTTTCTATTTGAACAACACTGAATGTTACCTATATCTAAGCTTCTTCCTGACCATTTAAGTAAACATATGTTGTGTCCAAGAAGATGAGAGATAGATAACATGGAAGAGTAACACGTTCATTCTATAGAAAGGCAGAATATTTAGTCATTGTTGGAATATATGTACAGTTAGCAAGGCCAAATATATCCACATAGAATTTACCTAGACATGTGAAATTTAATCAAGCAGGATAGTATCACCAAAATGTTAATTTTCTTTCATCAATTCTACTTATATGATTTTCCTTAACAATCTTCTTCCTGCTTCCCAATATGATAAACCCCATAAATTTTTGTCCTATTTAAATATGACTCTCCTGGCTTAGGACCACCTATAAAAGTAATATGGACATCATTCACTTTGTGATGCTCTATTCAATAAAATACAAATTAAATTACTTTTCCAATTTTCTCTTTGCCCCAAGGCAAAAGTAACACATGCATACAGTTTTTCCTTCCTGCTGAAGGGGAACTGGAATATTGTTCTGGGTTCTAATCAAAATATATTAGGTGGCATGAAATGGTGAAGGAGACTCAAACCATAGCACTGAAAATCTAATTGTAGAACATGGTGATATTTGGCCTTGAAAAGAAAAGATGCAGGAGGAATGTTCATTGTCTTCAAACATATAAAGGCCTATTACATGGAAATTTTATTTTACTTTACAGAGTAGTACTAGGACCATTGTTTGGAAAATAAAAGAAAGAAACCACCACCGCCACCCCCCCTAAAAATAGTATGTGGAATTGGCCAACAAAGAGAACAACATTGCTTTAGAAGTAGTAAATTTCCAGTCCTGAAGGTGTTTAATCAGAGAGACTAAGGGGTCCCTTATACCTCTATGATTCCAGTTTATCATACCATAGAATCATAGAGGTTGAAGAGAGTCCTTAGTCTCATGCCTAAAAGATGAAACTTTTTGATAACATCCTCTAATTAAACACCTCCAGGACAGGAAATTCATAACTACTAAAGCAACCTTATTTTCTTTGTAGAGAGTGTAGTGTGTAGTACAAAAGATTAGGTGGTCCTAAGGTCTCTTCTACTTCTTATCATCTGACTCTGGGCACAAACAAATATCTAATGGAAAAATTTCAGGGCTTCTTGGACCTAGGTGTGGAAACAAAGTTTTGCCAAATTTGTGATGGTTAGGGAGATCAAAACCATCCAAAATGTCTCCTTTTTTTATTTGTGAAATTCAATTAGACTTTAAAGATTTTTTCAAAATACTAATTAACTACATGACCTTGGGTAATTCATTTCCCCATTCTGGAATTCATTTTCCCCATCTCTAAAATGAGCTGATTGACTAAGAGGATCTCTGACATGCTGACCTATTTTTTGTCTCTGGTAGTCAAAGAAAGCAAACATTTCTATTCTTCAAAAACCCAAAGATAGGCAGGGAATAAGTTAACAGGTCAAAGAAAAATAGTGCACTCTAGTGTTAGTAAAATATACTGTATCTGTTTTTTACCAAAAGGCCTTTTCAAGTCTTAAATGTTTCTTCTCAGTGAAAACATATTTGCATATCCTGCAGCTGAAAAAGACGATTAGTAATTCATGAGTAATTTAGGAAACGCCAGCTATAAAATTCTAGATATTTACATAGCTCTCATAAATTATAGTCACAAACTGTAATTTGTTAAATTGGAATCCTGCTAAAAGCTTACATTTACATAGAATATCCAAATGCCAAATGTTGACGTGCATTTTTGAAAACCAACATATTGGGGCTATTTTCTCAACTAATTTAAATTAAATTCAAATTTCCTATCATGACTGATAAGGTCTCCCTACACATACATACCTCATAAGGTTTGGGCAGTAAGAAAAGTCTGTTTCTCTTCAGTTAAGTTTTAGAACATGGAATTAAATACACATGTACAGAACAAGAAGAAGGTGAAGAGTTCATAGAGAATTCAGAGAAAGTGTCCAGACACTGAATCTTTTGCAGTACTCAGCTGGCTCATTCCCAGGCTTAAGTCTCTCTCCACTACAATCCATCCTGAACTCAACTGTCAATTTAAATCTAATAATATTACCCCCATATTCAATAAATTTCAATGGCTCCTTTTAACCTCTATAATAAAGTATAAAATAAAATAAGTTCAAAGTCCTTCATAACTTATCCCCCCTTTCCATTCTTTTTATGCCTTACAGACCCCCCTCCTCAGGTATTTTGTGATCCCCTGACATTGTCCCTGTTGCTGCTTCTCAAAGAAGACCCTCCATCTCTCAACTTTGAGTATTTTGATTGGATTTCTGCTATGCCTGGAGTCCTCTAAAACCTTATCTCCTTCTCCTGGTTTTCTTCAAGTCCCAGCCAAAATTCTTCCTTCAGCAGGAAGCCTTTCTGAATCTCTCTTAATGCTATTGTCTTCACTCTGATGGTAAATTCTTATTTCTCCTGTATTTAGCTTGTTTTTTGTCTTTGAAAACCTGCACTAGGCTGATGCCAGCATCAGAGGAGAGAAGGAGGCACATGCAAGAGATATTTCAAAGGTATATCCAATAGGTGTTAACAAAAGATTGGATATGGGAGGTGAGAGTGAGGGGTCAAGGATGATACCTAGTTCATGAGCCTCAGTGACTAGAAGGTGTGTTGGACAGTAATAGAAACCTTGGAAAGGAAAGAGGTTTAGAGAAAGAGATAACAAATTAAGATTTGGATATGTTAAGTTTCAGATACCCACAGGTCATATGATTCAATGTATTTAATAATTATTGCTGAGGAAAATCCATTCTCATTATGAAAGACTGAAAAGAATTTGTTACTGTCTCCTCACTTTTTAAATGGATTAAAAAGGAACGTATATAATATGTATATGTTATACATATATATGTATATATGTTATACATATATACACATATATGTGCATGTGTGTATATGTATATATACATATATGTGTGTGTGTGTACACACACACGCACACACACACACACAGGTTTATATAGATACCCTCTCTCTACCCCCCCCCCAAAAAAAAAGCTTGAAATTCTCCTAACCAGCAGAGAATTGTTAGTCATATATCATAATAATCATTATTAAATTGTCCTGGGAGGTAAAATGATGTGATGAATGGAGAGCTAACTTTGGCACCAGAAAGACCTGGTGGGGGGGGGAGGGGCAGGCCACGTGCAGAGCCCTCTCACAAGTTCTGTCAGATATCTCTAAAAAAAGTGAATCTGAACAGATTTGAGAGAGTTAGAAGCCACTAGTAGACTGAATGGGGCAAATTTCCAAGCCTGCAGAGTCTGAAAGGTCGACAGGACAGATCCGTAGGGTGGGAGAGCACCTGGACATATGGAGCTGCACCAGACAGAACTAAAGCAGAAGCAGCTGTGAAAAACAGCCATCGATCGAGGCTGGGGGAAAGCTGGGTGCCCAAAACTGGTGAGGGCCCCAGGCCTCCCAACACAGGAGGTTAGTCTGTTGAAGCAACAGGAGGCAGCAGCACAGTGCACGTAGCCATGAGACATCTACTCCTAAGGCTTGCAGCCCAAAGGTTTGAAACACGACTTCTTGAACTTCCAGAAGACATAATGGACAGGTAAATGGCTCTCATCCCTCCTTTCCTCCCTGACCCAGAGAATTCCTCCAGAAAAACATTGGAATAGAGGAGACACAAGTGGGGTGTCAGTAGCCAAACATTGGAAATTCCTGAGTCTCAGAAGGGCAGAGCCAGCAAGGGTCAACACCAGGAACCCAGATGTGCCTTTATACAACCAGGGGAAGTTGCAGACAGACACCAGCACAGACAAAAAGCTGAGACCACTCGTGGTAGAGAGCACCCGTAGAGGAAGAAGAGACTTCTGGCAGCCAGACGACCCCTCCCTCACACCTCAGGAAACCAAAGGCCATAATACACGAAGCCAGTAACTAGGCTCACAATTCCCAGAACAAGAAACCTGGGACAGAGATTCCTGAGCCCCAAAAGCAGAAATCTACCTTAAAGCCAGGAAAAAGTTAACCAACATGAAGAAGAGCATGAAAAAACTGAGGACCATTGATTCTTTTTATAGACACAGGGAAGATCAAAATACCAATTCATAAGAGGACAGCATTGACACTATAACCACATCTAATACCTCAAAAGGGAATATGAACTGCTCTCAAGCCTAAAAAGCCTTACTGGAAGAGCTAAAGGAGGATTTTAAAAACCATACTAGGGAAGTAAAATTAAAAATGGAAAAAAAAACATGGATGAGATCAAATCTTTAAAAAGTAAAATTGGGGAAATGGCTAAGGAGATTCAGAATCTAAATAGAGAAAATGACACCTTGAAAAGTAAAACCAACAAACTGGAAAAGGAGACTCAAAAGCAAAATGAAGAGAGCAACTCGTTAAAAATTAGAATTGAGCAAGTGGAAGCTAATGACTCTATGGGGCATCAAGAAGTAGTCAAACAAAATGTAAAGAATCAAAAAAAATAGAAGAAAATGTGAAATATCTGACTGGAAAAAACAACTGACCTGGAAAATACATCCAGGAGAGACAATTTAAGAATTATAGGTCTACTGGAAAGTCATGATGAAAAAAAGAGCCTGGACAGCATCTTCAAAGAAATTATCAAAGATAACTGCCCAGATTTCCTAGAATTAGAGGGGAAAATAGGCATTGAAAGAGTCCACTGAATACGCCCTGAGAGAGATCCCAAACTGAAAACTCCAAGAAATATTATAGCCAAATTTCAGAATTACAAATCAAGGGGAAAATACTTCAAGCAGCCAAAAAAAAAAAAAAACAATTCAAATATTGTGGAACTACAGTCAGGATCACACAGAATCTCAAAGCTTCTACATTAAATGACAGGAGAAATTGGAATATGATATTCCAAAGGGCAAAGGAACTTAGACTACAACCAAGGATCAACTACCCAGCAAAATTGAGCATAATTTTTCAGGCAAGGAGATGGACATTGAAGGAAATAAGGGAATTCCAGACCTTCAGATGAAAAGGCCAGAACTCAAAGGAAAAATTTGATCTCCAAATAAAAAACTCAAGAGAGAAATAAAAAGGTAAAAGGGGGGAAAACCCTACAAACCGTGTTAATCAATAAGGGCAAATTGTTTACATCCTTATATAGGATTATATGTATATATATACATGTATGTATATATACATATGTATATCTTGAGAATAGTACAGTTATTATGACAATTGAAACAGAAACACATAGACTGTTGGTGTCAGTATAAAATAATTGATATAATGATAAAAAACATAATTAAGACATGTAAAAGCAGGGTTCTGGGAGAAGTGGTAAGGAGGTAGTAGAAAACAGTAAATTACATCAAATGAAGAGGCACAAAAACATAGTAGAGGGAAAGAGAGGAGGGAGAAGAGCATTATATGAGCTTTAACCTCAGCAGATTTGGTCAAGAAGAGAATAACATAATCTGAAAAGTACAAAAATCAAAGTTGTCTTACAGGCAGCAGGAGGGGAAAGGAGAAAGAAAAGGGGGTGTGGTCAGAAGGGAGGGAAGAAGTAGTTAGGGAAAAAAAGTATAAGATAAGGGAGGGAAATCAAGAGGGAGGGTAAACTGAGAAAGGTAGTGTTCTAAAGCAAAACTCTTTTGGGGAGTGAAAGTGGGGAGGGAGAAATAAAAGCATAAATGGCAGGGGGAGGATGGATAAAAAGACACAAGTTGTCATCATAGATGTGAATGTGAATGGGATGAACTCTCCCATAAACCTGAGGCAGATAGCAGAATGGATTAAAAACCATAATCCTACAATATGTTGCTTACAAGAAACACATTTGAAAAAGGGGGATACACACAGCGTGAAAGTAAAAGGATAGAGTGGAATAAATTGTGCTTCAGCTAAAGTAAAAAAAGAAAAAGCAGGAGTAGTAATCCTAATCTTAGACAAAGCAAAAGCAAAGATAGATCTAATTAAAAGAGAAAAGGAAGGACACTACATCCTGCTAAAAGGCACCATAGACAATGAAACAACATCATTATTCAACATGTATGCACTAAGTGGTATCGCATGCAAATTCTTAGAGGAGAAGTTAAGGGAGTTACAGGAAGTAATGGACAGCAAAACAATACTAGTAGGGGACCTCAACCTCCCCTTCTCTGAACTTGATAAATCTAGCATCAAAATAGACAAGAAAGAAGTTAAGGAGGTGAATAGAATTTTAGAAAATGCAGATATGACAGATTTCTGGAGAAAACTGAGTGAAGATAAAAAGAAATATACTTTTTTTTTTTCTCAGCGGTACATGGCACATACTCAAAAACTGACCATGTACTAGGGCATAAAAACCTCACAATCCAGCGCAGAAAGGCAGAAATAGTCAATCCATCCATCTCAGATCATGATGGAATAAAAATTATTCATAATAAAGTATCATGGAAAGTTAAACTAAAAGTTAATTGGAAGCTAAATAATCTAATCCTAAAGAATGAGTGGGCCAAAGAACAAATCATAGAAACAATTAACTTCATTCAAGAGAATGACAATAATAAGACAATATACCAAAACTTACGGGATGCAGCAAAAGCAGTTCTTAGGGGAAGTTTTATATCTCTAAATGTTTACATAAATAAAATAGAGAAAAAGGAGATCAATGGATTGGGCATGCAACTGAAAAAACTAGAAAAAGAACAAATTGAAAATCCCCAATTAGATACCAAATTAGAAATACTGAAAACCAAAGGAGAGATTAAAAAAATTGAAATCAAGAAAACTATTGAACTAATAAATAAAACTGAGAGCTGGTTTTGTGAAAAAGAACAATAAAATTGATAAACTCTTGGCCAATTTGATCAAAAAATAAAAAGAAGAAAACCAAATTACCAGTATCAAAAACGAAAAGGGTGAAATCGCCTCCAATGAAGAGGAAATTAAAACAATAATTAGGAATTATTTTGCCCAATTCTATGCTCATAAATTTGATAACCTCAGGGAAACGGATGAATATGTACAAAAATACACATTGCCCAGGCTAACAGAAGAGGAAGTAAATTAACTAAATAATCCCATCTCAGTAAAAGAAATTGAGCAAACCATGAATGAACTCCCTAGGAAAAAATCTCCAGGGCCAGATGGTTTTACATGTGAATTCTATCAAACATTTAAAGAACAATGAATTCCCATACTTTATAGACTATTTGGGAAAATAGGTGAAGAAGTACTACCAAATTCTTTTCATGAAACAAATATGATACTAATACCTAAACCAGGAAGAGTCAAAACAGAAAAAGAAAATTATAGACCAATTTCCATAATGAATATTGATGCAAAAATTTTAAATAAAATATTATCAAAAAGATTGCAGCAACTTATTAGAAGAATAGTCCACTATGACCAGGTAGGATTTATTCCAGGAATGCAAGGCTGGTTCAATATTAGGGAAACTATCAGGATAATTGATCATATCAATAACAAAACTAGCAGAAACCATATGATTATCTCAATAGATGCAGAAAAAGCTTTTGACAAAATACAACACCCATTCCTATTAAAAACACTAGAAAGCATAGGAATAAATGGAGTCTTCCTTAAAATTACAAATAGCATCTACCTAAAGCCATCAGCAAGCATTATATGTAATGGGGATAAGCTAGATAAATTCCCAATAAGATCTAGGGTGAAACAAGGATGTCCATTATCACCCTTATTATTTAATTTGGTACTAGAAATCTTAGCTGTAGCATTAAGAAAAGAAAAAAAATTGAAGGAATTGGAAGAGACAAACAAAAAACTGAATTATCACTTTTAGCAGATGATATGATAATTTACTTAGAGAATCCTAGAGATTCAAGTAAAAAAAAAATACTTGAAATAATAAAAAACTTTAGCAAAGTTGCAAGATATAAAATAAACCCACATAAATCCTTGGCATTCCTATATATTACTAACAAAGCCCAACAGCAAGAGATAGAAAGAGAAATTGCATTTAAAGTTACTGTAGACACTATAAAATATTTGGGAGTCTCCCTGCCAAGAAAAACCCAGGGCCTATATGAACACAATTACGAAACACTTCTCACACAAATAAAGTCAGATCCAACTAAACGGAATAAAATCAGTTGCTCACGGTTAGGCCGAGCTAATATAATAAAAATTACAATTTTGTCTAAATTAATTTACTTCTTCAGTGTCATACCAATCGAACTACCAAAAAATTATTTTAGAGAGCCGGATAAAATAATAACAAAATTCATCAGGAAGAAAAAAATTCGAGAATATCAAAAGAATTAATGAAATGAAATGCTAAGGAAGGTGGCCTAGCCATACCAGATATCAAAATGTACTATAAAGCAGCAGTCCTCAAAAATACCTGGTACTGGCTAAGAAACAGAGTCGTGGATCACTGAAATAGGATAGGTACAGAAGATGCAGAAGTCACTGACTATACCAATCTAGTCTTTGATAAACCCAAAGGATCCACCTTCTGGGTTAAGAATTCATTATTACACAAAAACTTCTGGGAATATTGGAAAATAGTATGGCAGAAACTGGGTATTGATCCATATATTAAACCATATACTAAAATAAATTCAAAATGGGTACATGATTTAGGAATAAAGGCTGATACTATAAGCAATTTGGGAGATCAAGGAGTAGTTTATCTGTCAGATTCATGGGAAAGGGAAGAATTCATTACCCAACGAGATAGGGAGCATTATAAAATGCAAAATGGATAATTTTGATTATGCTAAACTGAAAAGGGTTTGTATAAACAAAGCCAATGCAACAAAGATTAGGAAGGAAGCATAAAATTGAGAGAAAATCTTTACAACAAATTGTGCTGGTAAACAAAATGGGCTTTTAACACTCAGTTCAACCAAGTGCCCTTGAAGAATTTGGCCTTTGTTTCCTTGATTAGATTTGGGTGTCCTTTGTGCCTCCTTGCCTCTGGGGAGGACCTAGTTTACACGTGAGTTTGAGTGACATGTTTGGGACATCAGAGGCTTTTAGACCATGTGGGTTGAAGTCGCCTCTTTGTGACGATTCTAGGTCACGTGGGTGAGTCGCATGTGTGATTCACCCTTGACCCTGAAAAAGATATAAAACCAGGGATTTGTGTTCTCTTTTTCGGAGCTCTTCCCCACAGCAGTGGTGGCTCACATGACTCTGGGCCAGCCCTTGTTATGAGCACACGAGCTGAACTTAGATGTTGGTAACTATGAATTATATTTGGTCTGTCTGTCAATGTCTATAATTTGTTTGTATTTTGCTCTGAAGTTCATGGTGCTGGCTCTTTCCCCTGAACTAAGTGAATGGTGTTTGTATGCTAGATTAAAGTAAACTTGTCAACCCCTTAACATTGCTTTCCTTACTAAAGCAGATAAAAAGAACCTGGGCTTTTGTAGCGTGCTGGTAGCCTGCTTGTTGTTGGGCTTGTGTTGGTCTTTCACCACCCCAACAGCTGCTACAAGATTGTTGAAACACAAATGTCTCTGATTAAGGCCTCATATGTAAAATACATAAGGAAATGAGCCAAATTTATAGGAATACAAGTCATTCCCCAATTGAGAAATGGTCTAAGGATAGAAATTAAAGATATCTGTAGGTATATGAAAAAATGCTCTAAATCACCACTGATCAGAGAAATGCAAATCAAAACAACTCTTAGGTACCACATCTCTCCTGTCAGATTGGCTAACATGACAAATAGGAAAATGATAAATGCTGGAGAGGGTGTGGGAAAATTGGAACATTAATACATTGTTGGTAGAGTTGTGAACAGATCCAGCCATTTTGGAGAGCAATTTGGATCTATGTCCAAAGGCTATAAAAATATGCATACCCTTTGACCCAGCAATACCACTCCTAGGGCTATATCCCAAAGAGATCACACAAGTGGGAAAGGGACCTGTATGTACAAAAATATTTATAGCTGCTCTTTTTGTCGTGGCAAAGAATTGGAAATCAAGGGGATGCCCATAAATTGGGGAATGGCTGAACAAATTGTGATATATGAATGTAATAGAATACTATTGTGCTATAAGAAATGGGGAAGATATGGATTTCATAATAACTTGGAAAGACCTACATGATCTGGTGCTGAGTGAGGGGAGCAGAATGAGGAAAACATTATACACAACCACAGATATATTGATTCTGTGATGACTAATTTTGATAGACTTGGCTCTCCTCAGCAATACGAGGCCCAAAGAGAGCTCCAAACTATTGTGTAAATAAGTTTAATGTCAAAGCTTATGTATAATCTATATCGGACTGCATCCCATCTTGGGGGGGAGGTATGGGGGAGGGGAGGGAAGGGAAGAAAATCTGAAACTCAAGAACATATAAAACTAAGTGTTGTAAACTAAAAATAAAAAAAAACTAATTAAAAAAAAGAAAGACCTAGATTCAAATCCAGCCTTTGACATATGGCAGCTATACTAAGCTCTCATTGCCCCCAGAACAATATCTTAGATTATAAGTTATGAATACGGTGCTTATTTGCATGCTGGAAGGAGGTGCTAGAAAAAAAGTTTCATAATGGGAATCCACTACACTAATGAAATCATAAGATGTCTCCCCCAAAAGTAATAATGGATTAATTAATAAGTTATTAAATAATAAATCATCAAATAGATTCCAGTTAGGCTAAAATCATAATTTTAAAAGCAATATTAATTAATTAATTAAAACACATACCATCTTACAGTTAAGAAAAATATATTACCTCATAATAACCCTGTGAAGTAGGGAGGGTAAATATTCGCATGGTATGTGATAAGGTATCTCCTACTATAATGGTGTAAAAAAAGTTGTAATGGTATTGACTAGATCACTAGCATTAAGTTAAAGGAGAGAAAAAAATCCCTGCATGCCATTGACTTAGAAAATCATAAATTAATAATATCTATGTTTTATTGTGTTTTTATTTTGTTAAATATTTTAATCTGTTTCCCAGCCCATTTAGGTGATTTGAGAGCTGTACTTCGAAATATCTAAAATAGACAGCAATACAATTTGATGGACTGACAACTCATCAAACACCCGGACTCAAAGAATCATCCTTAATGGTTCAATATTTTCTTGACTAAAGGTCTCTAACAGAGTATCCCGGGGATCTGTGCTTAGCCTTTTCCTTTTAAACATTGTTATCAATGATGTTTGTTGATTGTTGTCCTTCATTCTCAAAGAGGACCAAAATGACATCAATATGCTAGAATCAAGTTTTAATGTGTCCAACGGTAGCTGATAAGACCAATACGAACTCAAAATGCTCTACCACAGGTCAGGCACAAACAGTCCATGTGAACACTTGTGCATTCTGTGTTTCCTTTGAGCTGTTTCAATTTCACTTTGCTTATAGAGCACAGCGCCTTCTCTGATGGGGCCACAGTATACTGAGCGGTCCTGTGCCAGTTTCCTATGTAACACAATCAATTCCGAAATTCTTGAGAGAGACCTTGAGAGTATCCTTGTATCGCTTCTTCTGACCACCATGTGAATGCTTGCCCTGTGTGAGTTCTTCACAAAATAGTCTTTCTGGCAAGCCTACATTTTGCATTTGAACAACATGGCCAGCCCATCAGAGCTGCGCTCTCTGAAGCAGAGTTTGAATGCTTGGCAGTTTAGCTCACTGGTAGACTGTACAGGTTTCATAGGTATACAACAAAGAGATCAGCTCAATGGCTCTGTAGACCTTCAGTTTGGTAATCAGTCTAGTATCTTTTCTCTCCCATTCTTTCCTTAGGAGTCACCCAAACATTGAGCTAGCTTTGGCAATGCATGTGTCAAACTCATTATCAATATATATATCCCTGGAAAGCATACTACTAAGGTAAGTGAACTTACCCACAACATTCAAAACTTCTTCATTTTCTGTGGTGTCTGAATGGAGCATCTGTGTTTTCTTGGTGCTAATTGTTATGCCAAAATTATCACAAGCATCAGAGAAGTGATCCATACTTTGATGTATCTCAGCTTCAGAGGCTGCATTGAGTGCACAATCATCTGCAAACAGAAAATCACGCACCAACACTCCTTCCACTTTGATCTTGGCTTGTAGCCTTTTCATTTACCATCAGTATACCATTAGTATAGTAGCTGACTTTGAAGCCATATTCATCCTCATTGAAAGCATTTGGCAACATGTTGAAAACATCATACTAAAAGGAGTGGGGGCAAACAAAGAACTTTATTTTACTCTTTTGGTGACTGGGAAGGTACAAGAGCATTGTCCATTATCTAGAACCTGGGCAAACATGTTGTCATGAAACTGACATACAATGCTGATGATCTTCCCTGGGCAACCAAATTTTGACATAATTTCCCATGAGTCCTCAGGACTAACAGTATCAAAGAACTTGGTCATGTCTAGAAATGTTGTGTACAGACTTCTGTAGCAGACTTCTGTTCTGTTCCTGGCATTTCTTCTGGAGTTGTTGGGCAGAAAACACCATATCAACTGTTCCTCAGAACTTTCTGAAGCCACACTGGCTCTCATGTAGGCAACCATCCTCCACTTGAGGGATCAGACTATTAAGGAGGACTCTGGCAAGAATATTGCCAGCAATGACTAAGAAAGAGACCCTCCTGTGGTTGTTACAGGACAATCTATCAATCTGTCAATGATGTAGATAACTTTTGATGGCATAATTAACAAATTTATATATGATACAAAACTGGGAGTGAGAACCCCCATATTAGATAAAAGAGTCAAGATCCAGAATGTTCATGATAGTCTAAACTGCTGGGGAAAAGTATATTAAGGTGACAGTAACTAGAGATGAGTACAATGCCTTGAACTGAGGTTCAAAAAATCAAAGTCACAATAAAATGATGGGGGAGCTATGGTTAGACAAATTTTCAATTAAAGAACATCTGGGATGTTTGTGGACTGAAAGCTCAAAATGAATCAGAAACATACAATGACGAACAAAAAAGTTTATTTTGAACGCCATTCAAGTGGTACAATGAATAAAATGCTATACTTGGAGTCAGGAATACAGGAGTTAAAATCTGCCTCAGACACTTACTAGGCATGTGATCCTGGTCAAGTCACTTAACCTTTGTCTGCCTAAGTTTCATTATGTGAAAATGGAGATAGTAATAGCACTTACCTCCCAGTAGCATCATTAATTATAAAAGTACTTGTAAAGCACTTTGAAAATCTTAAAGTGCTAAAAGAGTCAGGTTGAGAAAGATTTAAAAAGCAAGCAGAATATTTCTGTTCATTTCTGGAGGTAAGGAAAAGTCACTGGAGTTTGCTGAGTAGCAGGGAGACATGGGAAATTCTACAATTTAGAAAGATCATAATGTCAGTTGAGTAGAAAACAGCTAGAAATGAGGAGAAATTTGAATTAGGGAGAAAGCAATTATAATAGTCTAGTCTTGAGATAAAGAAGGCCTAAGTGAGAGTAGTAGTTGTATAAGTGAAGAAAAGGAAATGTACACTAGAAGTGCTGCAAAGGTAGAAACAACAAGTTTGGTAACAGATTAAATATATGTGAGTAGGAGTAAGAAGTAAAAAATGACTGTGGTGGCAAAAAACTGGAAATGGCAGGGATGCCCATCAATTGGGGCATATCTGAACACGTTATGGGATATCATTGTGAAGGAACACTACTGTGTTTTAAGAAATGATAAGGCTCAATGATTTCGAGGGGGGGATGGAAAGACTTGCATGAAATAATGAAAAGTAAAACGGGCAGAACAAAGAGAACATTGTATACAACAAGAACAATATTGTTTTATGAAAAACTTTGAGAGAATAAGTTATTTTGACTCTCATAAATACCCAAATTAACTATGAAGGACCAAGTTAACTATAAAACTATAACTATAAACTAATAGAACCATAAATAAATATAACCATAAATAAACACACAGACATATATATATCATACATGCACACACATATGTGTGTGTACATATATACATATGCCTATTTGTAATTAATGATAGCCATCTTTAGGTTGAAGGTGGGGGGAGGGAAGAGAAAGAAGAAATGTACATAATAATTTTGTTGTATATTTGAAAGGAATAGCAAGTTGGCATCGTAGATTTACAGTTTTGTGTGCAATCACCTTTTTTATTGTACTATCTTATCAAAATGCTTGTTTTATTCCATAAACTACAAATTAAAATTAGAAATTCAAAAATGACCATAGAAAAGCAAACCTAGGTGACTGGGGATGGTGATAGCCCTTGAGGGGGTAGGTCCCCTAGGGAAGTTGGGGGAAAAGATCACTTCTGATCAGATTGAGTTTGAGATGTCTCTGGGACATATAGGCAAAAATGTCTAAAAGGCAACTGGTGGGCCTGGAGCTGAAGAAAGACTGGATAAAAGAAAAATCTGAGATTCATCTGTATAGATATAATGATTAGAGACATAGGGGTTGAGATGGTAGAGAAGAAGTGGAGAAGAGAGCCTAGGACCAAACCCTGAGGGACATATGCAGTTAGTGGGCATAACCTGGAATGTTATGTTACCAGAGAGTAGACAGAGGAGTACAACCAGGGCAGTAAAATACTGTATGTCCATGTTTCATGAAGATGGGGTAAGAGAATGAGCAATGTTTAGCCTGATGAACAGAAATCATAGAATAGAAATTATAGTTGTGTTCATGTTTTAGAAGGGCTGTCATATGAAAGTCAAATTAAAGTTTTTTTGGTTTTTTGGGTTTTTTTTTGTTTGACCCTAGAGGATACAACTGAAAACAATGGGAAGAAGTAGCAAAGATACAAAATTAAGTTTGATTTTTAAGAAAAACTTCTTAACACTGAAAGATGTCCATTTGTTGGGTAGGTTACAGTGGGGATTATTTTTGGCTATGGGTTTTACTCAGTGACTACTAAAGTAGTTTTAAAATTAAATTTTGTTAGTGGGTAAAATATCATCAACTTCATTTGAGGAAACTGAGATTCTATTTAGAGAGGTAGCTTGATGCGATTAAAAGAACAATGGATTTGAAGCTAGCAGACCTGGGTGCAAATCTCAACCCAATGCTTACTTACATTGTCACCCCAGAGGGGTACATCATCTCTCTCGGTTCACAACTTCATAAATAAAAAATAAAGAGATGGAATACACTAGCTCTAGGTCTATAATCCTATGATCCTAAGTTACAAACTCTGAAGCTTCATTCATAAAAAAAGGCTTAAAAATACTTTGACAGCCTTCCTCATAGGGTTGTTGAGGGAAGTCATTTGAATATCTTGAAGTACTATAAAAATGTGAGCATTCCTTAGAGGTAATCATGCCTCATTAATACTCATTCACTTATACTTAAAAATATTAAATCTGTCAACAAAACATATGCAATTTCTTTGTATTTTTAAATGTCATCTGAATTTAGAACCTAATAAAAAATAATTATTTTAAAAATGGAAAGCAACTCCTTATCCACTTTCTCTGAAACTATGATCCAAGAAAGGAGATTAAAATATTTTTACAAAATTATTAGTTATACTTCTGATGAGATGAATGGACTACAGAGTATTTCCTTCCTTCCCCCCACAAACAGTAATTCCAATAAAATTTAACAACAGAGGAGGAATAGTCCAACTGTTGCCCACTCTCTGAAATTCTTTGGGCCATAATAGATTAAATTTTAAGTCCCAAACCCACGTTTGTTACAATGCCTCTGCTGCAGTTTCATGAATTGTTCCCACTATCTGCCTCTCTGAATTGCCCATAAACCTCTAGTGAATATATATCTCCATTTATCCAGCTCTCTAATCTGTCAATCAATAGTTTAAAGAAAAACATCAAAAATATAAAATAAGAACTGTGTTTATCATTTGCTACAAAAAGTTACTAAGGGCTCAACAGGCAATTTGCATATGTCACTAGTTTAGCTGAGCAAGGATTAGCAAATTAAAACTTAATTAGCTTATTTTTGCATAATTTTGCAGAAATTATATGCTTTGTGCAGATGACAGGTGGGAGGTAAGGCATTTAACATGTATTGAATTAAAGTTTTCCTTGACTTTATGAATTTTAATAGAAAAATAATATTTAACACTTAAAATGTGTGTCAAATTTAATAGATCATCTGAGATGACATGAAAAATAAGAATTTATTTTCTAAGAGATAACAACTGACAGGAACAATAGACATTGTCTTTAAATATTCCTGTAATGAATATAAAAAAAATACACATACTAAAAGGGTGAGGGAAGGTAATTGGAAAAGAATAGAACAAATAATTCAAGCGAATTTTGTAGCTCCAATATTATCTTCAGATTAATGACAAAATTATCCATTCTTAAACATTGCTTGCTTGAGAATGAATGGAACGAGAGAGTTCTGTCCCAAAGCACTCTTGAGACAATGACAAATCGTTCATTTATAACCTTCCTCCTCTTTTTGAAAAACAGTGTGAGTTTGAAGAACCAAAAACCATTGGGGCAAATAGTTTACTTTCTATGATGATATGTACCATGGCATCTTTCTTCCATGTAGCATAATTTCAATGGCCTTGTCTTTTATTGTCAGAAATATACCAAGACAAGACTGAGATTTGGGACACTAATGTAATTGTAAAGGGTTAAATGAGAAAAGCTTTGAAGTGTCCTCTAATTCTGAGATTCTATGATTTCTTTAATTTTAAGAACTGCAAAAGATAGTCCTTTATAGTCTCATTTTATTTTTTTTTAAATTGTGGTTGATTTCTGTGGTTATTTTTTTTGGTTTGGTTTGGTTTTTTTTTTGGCTTTTTTATCATTTCTATTTAATATTTTAGTTTTCAACATTGATTTCCACAAGATTTTGTGTTACAAATTTTCTCCCCATTTCTACCGTCCCCCCCCATTCCAAGATGGCATATATTCTGATTGTCTAGTTCTCCAGTCAGCCCTCCTTTCTTTCACCCCACTCCCCCCATTCTCTTTCCCCTTACTTTCTTGTAGGGCAGGATAGATTTCTATGCCTAATTCCCTATATATTTTCTTTCCCAGCTGTATGCAAAAAACAATTTTTTAAGCATCTGCTTTTAAAACTTTAAGTTCCAAATTCTCTCCCCTCTTCCCTTCTCACCCACCCTCCCTAGGAAAGCAAGCAATTCAACATAGATCATACATGTATCATTATATACAACACTTCCACAATGTTCATGTTGTGAAAGGCTAACTATATTTTCTTCCATCCTCTCCCCCTTTATCCAATTTTCTCCCTTGACCCTATCCCTTTTCAAAAGTGTTTGCTTTTGCTTACCTCTTCCCCTTATCTGCCCTCTCTTCTATCATCCCCCCTTTTTATGCTCTTCCCCTTCCCTTCCTGTGGAGTAAGATACCCAATTGAGTGTGTATGTTATTCCCTTCTCAAGTTGAATCCAAAGAGAGTAAGATTCACTCATTCCCCCTCAACTGACCCTTCTTCCCTTCCAAACAGAACTGCTTTTCCTTGCCACCTTTATGTGAGATAACTTACCCTATTCTATATCTCCCTTTCTCCTTCTTTAAATATATTCCTCTCTCACCCCTTAAATTTATTTCATATTTTTAGGTATCATCCCTTCATATTCAACTCATCCTGTGCCCTCTGTCTATATTCCCTTCAACTCCCCTAATACTGAGAAAAATCTCATGAATTCTATACATCATCTTTCCATGTAGGAATATAAACAAAACAGTTCAACTTTAGTAAGTCCCTTATGAATTCCCTTTCTTGTTTACCTTTTCATGCTTCTCTTGATTCTTGTATTTGAAAATCAAATTTTATATTCAGCTCTGGTCTTTTCATTGAAAAAGCTTGAAAGTCATCTATTTTATTGAAAATCCATATTTTTCCTTGGGGCATTATACTCAGTTTTGTTGGGTAGGTGATTTTTGGTTTTAATCCTAGCTCCTTTGACCTCTGGAATGTAATATTCCAAGCCCTTCAATCCCTTAACATAGAAGTGCTAGGTCTTGTGTTATTCTGATTGTGTTTCCACAATATTCAATTTGTTTCTTTCTGGCTGCTTACATTATTTTCTCCTCGAGCTGGAAACTCTGAAATTTGCTGACAATATTCCTAGCAGTTTTCTTTTTGGGATCTTTTTCAGGAGATGATCGGTGGATTCTTTCTATTTCTATTTTACCCTCTGACTCTAGAATATCAGGGAAATTTTCCTTGATAATTTCTTGAAAGATGATATCTAGGCTCCTTTTTTGATTGTAGCTTTCAGGTAGTCCAATAATTTTTAAATTGTCTCTCCTGGATCTATTCTCCAGGTCAGTGGTTTCTCCAAAGAGATATTTCCCATTGTCTTCCATTTTTTTCATTCCTTTGGCTCTGTTTTATAATATCTTGATTTCTCATAAAGTCACTAGCTTCCATTTGCTTCAATCTAATTTCTAAGGTAGTATTTTCTTCAGTGGTCTTTTGGACCTCCTTTTCCATTTGGCTAATTCTGCCTTTCAAGGCATTCTTCTCCTCCTTTGGCTTTTTGGAGCTCTTTTGACATTTGGGTTAGTGTATTCTTTAAGATGGTATTTTCTTCAGTATTTTTTGGGTCTCCTTTAGCAAGTCATTGACTTGTTTTTCATGGTTTTCTTGCCTCACCCTCATTTCTTCTCCCAATTTTTCCTCTACTTCTCTTACTTGCTTTTCCAAATCCTTTTTGGACTCTTCCATGGCCTGAGCCCAATTAATATTTTTCTTGGAGGCTTTTGATGTAGGTTCTTTGATTTTGATGACTTCCTCTGACTGTATGTTTAGATCTTCTTTGTCACCAAAAAAGGAATCTAGAGTTTGAGTTTGAGTCTGCATTTGTTTTTGCTGCCTGTTCATGTTTCCAGCCAACTACTTGACCCTTGACCTTTTTGTCAGGATATGACTGCTTGTAGAGTAGAGAGTACTTTGTCACAAGCTTTAGGGTCCAATCACTCCTGTTTTCACAGCTACTTTTACTCCCGTCACCCCAAGCTCTGTCAGAGCAGTGCTCATCCTCCCAATAGAACTGCCAACCAGGACCTCAATACAAATCAAAGCAGGGCACAGCAAGAGAATCTGCCTTTGTGCCCACAAAGTGCTCCTTTCACTCCCACTTTGATTGGCTGCTAGATTCTTCCCACCATGTGAGCCAGGGACCCGGGAAGCAGCTGATGCTATAGCTTTGGAAGTAGCCACAGGAGCTTCCAGCTGCTGCCAGTAACACTGCCTCACCACCTCCACCACCCCCAGAGCTGGTGGCCGGACTGCTCTGAACCTGATCCCGCAGTTTCCCTCTAACCTGCTCTTTGGCATTTGTGGGTTGAGAAGTCTGGTAACTGCCACAGCTCACTGATTCATGGCCCCAAGGCCTGTTCTGGGTGGCTGACTCCACGTCTCATTTGTCCTGGCATGGCCTACATTGGGTTGCACTCTGCTCCCAGCACCATGTGATAGAACCTTCCCATGACCATCCAGGCTCTCCTGGGCTAGAGACCTGTTTCCCTCTGCTATTTCATGGGTTCTGCAGCTCTAGAATTTCTTCAGAGCAATATTTTACAGTTTTTGGAGGGATTTGGGGGAGAGCTTAAGCAAGTCCCTACTTTCCAGCCACCATCTTGGCTCTGCCCCTGAGTTCTGTTTTTTTTTTTAATGTCATCATAGTTATCCCAAGTATCCCTGCTCTTATCCTTCCCAGATAGCCATCCCATATAACAAATAATTTTTAGAGAAGAAAAAACAAACATGCCATGACAACTTATCATGCAATTTGAAAGTCTGAAAATACGTGCAATGTGGGACACCTATAAACCTCCCACCTCCACAAAGGAGGAAGTATCCTCTTATACCTCAATATCTGAATCCTGCTTGAACCTTATACTTTTGTTATATTCACTTTAGAAATTTTTGAATTTTTGGTGTGTAATTGTTCTATTTATATCACTATAGTTATTGTGTATATTGTTTTCTTGGCTCTTCTTACTTCACTCTGAATCAGTTCCTATAAATCTTACTATACTTCTCTGTATTCATTATACATGTTTCTTAATAGAACAATAGTATTCAATTATATTTATGTACCATGATTTGTTTAGCCATCCTATAGTAGATGGGCAATAGTTCGAAGGGTATGGCATTTCTATCACTTTATTTAAATAATTGCATATTATTTTCCAAAATGGTTGTTTATTTCACAGCTTCACCAACAAAATATTAATGCATCAATCATTCCACAAACCCTCTAACATTGACTACTGCAATTTACTGCCATTTTGGCCAATTTTCAGGGTATGAGGTGAACTCTCAAGGTTGTTTTGATTTGCATTTCCTTTATAATAAGGGTGTTTCACATTATATTTCAAACGGAAGTCATGTTCCTTTTAGGCTTCAGTTTTCTCATATGTAAAATGTCAGAGTTTGGGAAGGGTGAATTTCAAATAGATGAACAGTAAGGTTTCTTCCAGATTGAACAGTGTATGAAGTGATAACATATCCATTTTATCACTGAAATGGAAAGTTCATGACACAAGAGACTAAAAAAGGCTCCTTTTGCTTCAAGTACAAAATGCTGAATGAAACACTGAAGAGATATTTGGCCACAGCCTTTTTAAGGCTATAAAATTACTTTTGTTTGGGGGTGGGGTGGAGAAAGACTTCTAAGTCAATGCATGTAACATTTGAGATGGATTGGGGTGATTCTGGGTTAATTCTCAGTCCCTTTTAGTGTGTGCTATTTTAGATGACTAAACTTATACAGCTAGGCTGATCTGAACCAGGAAATGCTGATGGAATCTGGGAGCTGTCCATTGCTGAAAATCCCTTCTGGGAAGCAAAGAGAACAAAAATGTCCTCACCTAGAATCATAGAATCTAAGAATTGGAGGCTCTTCAGAGGTTGATTTGTAATTTGAAAGTATCTTAGAGATCATTTAATTTATGCTGTGTCTGGGATATGATTATTTCTACAAAATCCCAAATGAGTGACCAAAGAGCTCAAGGGATGAAGAACACAGTGATTCCTGAGGAAGCGCATTCCATGTTAGAAATCCCCCTTGCTGAGTTGAAAACTGCATATCTATAACTTTTATATCCTACAAAATATACATCATAATGTATTAATTTCCTTATATGGTATCTGTGAGATCACTCAAATTATAAAGTTCTATATAAACATGAATAGTTATTATTATTGTCATTACTATTATTAAACATTTTCTGTCATATTTCTTGAGTGTAGATAGCTAAATTTTAAAGATAACTTGAAGTTCAGTTATTATCATTTTAATATAATCCATTCTGTGGATTATTACAAAGGTAGATATAATAACTGATTTTTACAGCTGAATAAACATATTGTGACATAAATTCATTTTCTGCAGTCTTACTGAAAACATCTACAGTACAACTCCAGTAGGAGACAGAATGATGATTGCTATGTAACTCAACCTCTTCCCACATGACTTTAATTTATTCTGTTTGGTTTCTATATTTAGTGGTATTTTCATATCATAGAGCTTGGATAGTGTTAGCATTTGGCATTACAACATCTATTAAAAGCATTGTTCTTAAATGTTTTATTGATCACTATGTCTGTGTGACTGTGGAAAGCAGTTTGGCCAGTGAGAATGGCCCAATTCCAATCATGTACTTTTAGTAATCGAGTTCTTTAGGGTACTTTAAGATCTGTATCTGTAGAGTGGAATTTGGCATCTGTCTATGAAAGATAATGAACTTCTGATGTATGATTCTGGCCACTGTCATGTGTTGCTATTTATTTGATGGGCCCAATTATTTTCGAGCTAAAAGAGATGCTTCAAATAGTTTCTACCATTTCCTTGCATCACCATCATCATCTTCATTATTGTAGGATGACAACAATGATGAAGAAGTGATGGCAGTGTTTTTAATTTTTTTAATTCAAAAGTATATTACATTTTGGGTGTCTTGTGAATTGTGTCTTGTTTGGATGCCCCAATGTTTTACCTATAATAAGACAGTCGAAATACTTCCACAGGTCTTTGCCTTGATCAGAACATGCCTGTAATCTTGCATTCTGTTCTGGGCACTTATATGGATGAGGGTTGACAAATTAGAACATATCTTTAAAAAGTGTGACCAGAATGGTAAAAAGATATGTATGGCAGATGTATGGCACAGTGGGTAGAGTTTTTGCCTTGGAGTCAGGTAAACCTGAGTTTCAATCCTGCCTCAGGAATTATATGATCCCAAGCAAATGACTTCATCTCTTGTTTTTCTCAATTGTAACATGGGAATGGTGTTATAACTTCCCTCACTGTTGTGAGGACCAATGAAATAACTTGTATAAAACTATTTGCAAACCTTAAAGCACTTTACATATCTATAAGTGATAAATTATCAAAATATCGTTATAAGAATATGTATGGAAGGGACTGAGGATGTTAAGCCCAGCTAAGATATGGTGGTAGGTTGAAAGGATACCAGGAGATACATTCACTCCCCTCAAACCCACGGAGACATAAAAGGCTTTGCATTTAGGGAAAGAAGAATAAGATATAAATCATGGCTATACTGCTAAATAGATCAGCATCCTAAGGTCAATGACATTACTGCCTCTAGGACTCAAGTTTCCTCATGTTTAAAATGAAGAACTTACATTTAAATAAAATATTGAATATTATGGGTATGTACTAACTAGAATATTATGGGTTAATAGTATGAGACAGCAAACAAATAAAGCAAAAAATATTCAACATTCAGTTGCATTAAGAGAAGTATAATATCCAGGAACAAGGCACACACAGTCCCACTGTATTTTGTCCTCATCAAGCCATATCTTGAATAATACATTAAGTTCTAAGGACAAAATTTACTGATATTGGCAAGTTTAAGGCCATCTGTAACAAGGCTTTTTAATTTTGTTTTTGTCATGGACCTCTCTTAGGACAATGTGGAAAACCCTGTGGACTCCTCAGAATAATAATTTTGAATGTACAATATAAAATAAATGAAATCAATTATGCTGAAATTCTATGAAATACTATGAAACACACACATATATACATATTTATAAATATAAAGTTCACTGACACTTCACTGAACATCAAACTATTTGAGAATCTATTAAAGAGATTGGGAATATTCTGTCTAGAGAAGACATAACTTCTCCATATCAGCCTCCAGGTCTTGAAGATCTGGCATGTGGAAGAAGGATCTGCCTTTTATTTTCTTGGACCCAAGGAACAAAACTAAAGCAAATGTCTTCTCAGGAAATGGGTAGAATTTTCAGAGAGATAAATTTAGGTCTAATGTGAGGGAAAAGCTACTAATTAGAGCTATCCAAAAGTAGAATATACTTTCTTAGGATTCCTCCACACTAGGTGTCTACGAGCAAAGACTAGATGACAATTTGTTGGATATCTGATAGGAGTGACTTTCGTCCATGAGTTGGATTATACGGTTTCAGAGTTTTCTGAGATCCTGCAATTCTATGACAATATGATTTCCTGGGTCATTTAGCCACTGGTCTTCTAATAAATATTTAAGAACCAGTTTAAAAATGAAGGAAACACTCTTAAGATTAATCTGTATCATAATAATCTCACCATCTCTTAAACCTACCCATTGACAAAGGATAAGTGAAACTTTGATTTATGAAACTTGATGAATTTCTGAAGTTCAAATGCTCACTCTGAAAATTTAACAATTAGACCTTGGTTTGAATTTGTATGAGCTGACTCCCAGAACATCCCTGCTTCTTGCTCTGGATCATAGGAAATAATAATAGAAATTATAATGATGAAGATGAGGATGATGAGAACAATGAACATAATAGCTCAAATTTGACTGTTGCTTTAAGGATTAAAGAGTAATTTATATATTAGTTCACTAATCCATAATATTACCCTTTGAGTTATACAGGTATTATCATCCTTGCTCTACAGAATGGGAAACTAAGGCTCAGAATAGTTAAGAGACTTGATCAGGGCCTCAGACCTGATATTCATCAGAGGCAGAATTTGATCTCAGGTCTTCCTAAATCTGAGTCCACAATGTCAAACTGTAGGGATGTCATTCAAAAGGATTTTATGTATTTTGCTTCTCCCCAAATGATAGATCTAGGACCAATAGAGCTAATGCCCAGGAAGTCAGATTTTAGGAAAAGATAAAGATGAACTTTGAAGAACAGAACAGCGTTCCTTGTATAGTAGTGAGCTTCCTGTCATTGGATATGTATAGTGATAACCAAGGCAGTACATAGAGTGTTATACTTGAAGGCAGGAATAGCAGAGTTAAATTCAGCTTTAAATGCATGTTCGTCTTGTGATCCAGGACAAGTCACTTAACCTGTGTGTTTCTCTGTTTCCTCATTGGTAAAATGGGACTAATAGTAACACTAACCACCTAGGATTATTGTGAGGAAAAAAGTGATAAATTTAATGCATTTTGCAATCTTAAAGCCTAAAATAAATGTCTTACATTATTGTCGTTATATTTATTGTTAATATCATTGAATCGGGAGGAATAATTTTCCAGAAGGTGGTAGATGGAATTTGAGCTTCAAATGGCAATTAGATTAGGTAACATCAAAGGTCGATTCTGACTTTCTATTTCTTCCTTTCTTTGGTTTTATGATCACACGATGTAGCCTTTGGTTGGAATTAGTCATTTACAAAGCTCCACAGTGCAGCCTAAAAAATAGAATAAAGCTGATCTTTTATCTATAGCTTTAGAGAAAAAAAAACAAATGTAACTTTTGCTACTTTTCTTCTTTTTTTCCACACAAGCCTAGAATTAACTCACCCACATCCCTTTTCCATTATCCAAAAGGTAGGCTTTTGAATGTAAAATTTTCTAAATAAGATATGAGGAATTAGTCTAAGACCCATGCATGTGTCTTCTTTTGATGAGGACCGCAAGGAAAATGAGTCAGCACAGCGGATTAGAGTACTGGGCCAGGAGTCAGCAAGAGCTGAGTTCAAATATGGCCTCATATATTTACTAATTACATGACTCTGTCCAAGTCTCTTTCCCTCTGCTTCCCTGAGTTTTCTCAACTGCAAAATGAGAATCATAATAGCACATACTTCATAAAATTGGGATGAGGATCGAATGAGAAAATATTTATAAAAAGTCTTAGCATAGTACCTGGCACATAGTGGGTGCTATATAAATACTTATTCCCTTCTCTTTCCCTTACCCCATCCTTGTCAAAGAAGAAATGTGTGTGTGTGTGTGTGTGTGTGTGTGTGTGTGTGTGTGTGTGTGTGTATGTGTGTCGCTGGATTTGGAATGAGAAGCGATAGGTTTATATATACTCATTCAAGAAGTACAATGAATGAGTGACTGAATTGATAAATGAATGGATAGAAAGAACAAATAGATGGACCTGATGAATGAATGGAATGAAGCAGTGAATAAATATGTATATATATCATGCACATTTAATAGTAATTATAAAACACCATATATTTCCCCAATAGAAATTATTACATCTTTTCCTAGCTGCCACACAAGCAGTATCTATTAACAATGTCAAACTCAAAGAGCAACATAAAGAACACTGGAAAATATGTAATAGGTTACTTAGCCTACTCATTACGAAGAAAATTTTCCCTGATGGGTTCTAGAAGCCCATCAACCAGAATTGAATCACAGGATGATCTGTAAAACTGTGAATCGTAATGCACTCTTGACATGGGGAACTGCATTTGCTTGCAAACAGACTGTTATAAAGCTATTCAAGATATAACATTCTGTGAAGTTTCAATTAGTTCCCCCAATAGGTGGCTTTATGATGACAGGAGCATGAGTCAAACTAATATCAAGGGGTTATCACAACAGAGGAGTTTAAGTGAATCAATCACCTCTTCCCTTCCCTTCTCTCATCACTGGGCTAAGACTCTCTCTCAAGAGTTGATTAATATGGAGCCTTGCCGAGGCCTCAGATGTTCAAGTCTGTTGATCTTTCATTTTTGTTCTACCTTCTGTAGCATGGGCTGCACTCACAGCAGTCCTGATTAAGGTGTAATGAATCTCTTCAGGATTAATGACCAACAGAAAGACATTGATAGCTCCAGGGGAAGTTGAGAGTTATTAACCCTCCTTGACCATGAGTTCCTAAAATTAAAAAAAAAATCTAGTGCAAAAAATTTCTTATTGTAATTTTGAATTAAAAAGTGAGGGAGGAGGAAAGTATTACATCCACCCCTTCATACTTTCATGGATTACTCAGGAGGTTTTTGGGGTCATATAGCCTGAGCCCATGTGATAACAATCAATTTTTCAGGCTATTCTACATAGTTCATTCAGATGTCTCAGTTTATAGCATATATATCTGTGCCTCTGGTAATTAAGGGGAAGTGTGGTTGCATTGGGGTAGGTGATGCTTAGATTGAAGTAGAGAATTATATATGCCCCCTCCCTAAAAATCTATATTGCAATCAATCATCACACTAAAGGTCTGTTATTTGTTCTTTCTGAAGGAATGAAAAAAGCAATTATTAAGTGATTACAATATGCCAAGAACTGTGCCAAGCTCTGAGGATACACTACTCGCAAAGACCTCAACCTCTAATTAGGGAAGACAACACATGTAGGAGAGACTAGCTACAGGGTAGATGGAAAGGCCCTGAGTTCTTAAGGGTGCACTTATAGGGCAGTCTTCTTGGCCCAAAAGTCTTCAGGATGTATTGGGCTTTCTCCCTCAAAAAAGCAGCCCTCCATCAGTAGGAAGTGGAGGGTGGATCTAAAAATCAGAGTGGAGTGGGGATTCACATGGGAAGAAGGCAAAAGAACATTGGCACGAAGGTTGGGGGAAGGTTTTGAGATGGACAACTAGAAAGGAGGTGAGATATTTCATGATACCCTGTTCCCATCACACATTTTCCACCCCTCTATGTCTGACTAAAACATGTTTTTAGTTGCTGTGACCCAAAATCAACATTCACGGGTAACGAATCTTCTGGTGAGCAACCTTTTTTTGACATACTTATTGTGGTTTTCAAACAGTGGATGATCTTCACCGTTCTTTCCCTATTCTTGAAAATTTCCTGGGGTTTAAGAGCACACTGGGGCTTGTGATCTGCTGGCCAAGTCCCAAAAATGCAGAACAATTTTGATAACATGATGATATATCTGAGTCAGATTTTGGTACAATACATTCTGCTGGAAGGTTTTTTTTTAATTCTGTAAAGTAGCTAATTCCATGACATAGGCATAATGAGTCAATCAAAAAATGAGGCACTAAATTAACAGGTATGTTCAGTCTTACAAACTGACCCTTGTGTTTCTGCACTAACTATAGAAGTGCTGCATTCTGTGATAAACATTTTATAGTGGAAAGAACACAGGATTTAAAGAAAGCAAATCTGACTAAGAATCCCAGTTCTATTATATACTCTCTCTGAGGTCATGGACAAGACATTTTCCCTCCTGGCCTTCATTTCCCTACTTTGAAAGACAGGAGTTTGGACTAAACGAATTCGAAAGTCCCTTACACATCTAAATTCTGAAGAAATTTTACAAATTGGCTAGAGAATATATCAAAAACTTCCCCTGCCCCTTTCACACTTAAAAACAATCAAAAAACAAAAACAGTAGTTCCCTGGTAAGTGAAGATAGCTTCATGTCTTTAGAAGTAGGAGGGACTTTAATGGTCATCTATTCCACTTTTCCCATTTTACAGACATTATAATGACTCATACTCTATCAATATGTGACAAATTGATAGAAATTTTAAATTATATAGAGTACTAGCCTTGTGATAAGAAAGAATTGATCCAAGCTGAACCTCTGATACCCATTGGTTCTTTGACAGTGGATGTCACTTAAGTTCTCTGTACCTAAGGCAACTCGATGAGGCTAAATGCTTCACAGCAGTCACCTACTTGATTTTCATTGGTAGGAGTTTCCACAAATTAAAGAAATCAAAAGTCTCTTATGTCAGTGCTCCTTTTCTGGCAAAAAAGGAATTTGCAAATGTTTTCTTCAAAAGAAAAAAAAAAACTTAAAAATCTTCCTCAACTACAACTACTCATTTACATGGCTATTAAAGTACCGATTAGACTGAAAGAGAGGCCCTAGAAAAGAAAATGGTAGAATGTAGAATACAGCATGTTAATACTGCAAGCCTCCATAGAACAAAGAAAGATAAAACACAGAGCAGAACAGCCATGCTGGACGGGACCCAGGTGAAAGTGTTCTTGCCTTAATAACTTACTTTAAACATGTTGTTACTGTAGTGGTGGTGGTGGTGGTTGTTTTCTTGGATCTCTCCTTTGGCCCTATCGCACTCCAATAACCTATCTGTATACTTGTCAGACTCCCTCTGTTTTACTCTACATTCCTGTTATGTAGGTATTGTATCTTTTTTTTTCATCTTTGAATAGACACAACATGGTGCAGTATCTTGTGTATATGGGATAAAGACTGGATCTGTTTTTTCAGTGGTGTAGAGAACTCCCTGTTAAGGAAATTCCTGCTGCCAGTGCAGGCCAATATCTTTCTGAAACTTATAGTCAAGAAGTTTTGCTTAGAGCAGTGGATGTTTAATTGACTTGCCCAGGGTCACATATGTGACAAAGATGGAACATGAATCACAGGCCTTCCTGACTCTGAGGTCAACTCTATCTATTGTGGCAGGGCTTCTTTTAGTTATCATACTTAATACCCTGAGGTTCTATACACACACACACACACACACACACACACAATTAGACTTGAATCACATTAAATTCTATGCAAAGACTCTAGTGTTGCCTTGCTTCTGTTGTCCTCTGGAGGATGTGAAAAAAACAGGTGCCTAGTAGGAAGAGTTAATTAATTGCTTAATCATGCAAAAGAAAATGACAGTATACTGAGTGGCAAAAGAACAATGAAGCAGGAAGCTTTTGTTCCCTTGTTCAGAGAGATTGTGGTCAGGATGTGTGGAGGGATGGGAGAGTGACTTTTAAGAGTCTGTATAGCTATTCATCTTTCATCCCCAAATGTCCTATTTTCACTGTTCTCTGAGGAATATTCAGTCCCAGTACACACCTTTGCCCATCTGTGAGAAGATGAGGAGGGGGAAAGTAAAGACAACAACAAAACACACAACAAAACAAAACACAGTGTTGAATCATTGGAAGAACTGAGTGATGTGCTCATGAATTGGCTACTGGAAGCTGAGCAAACATTAGCTACTCTTTAATCCTCAGCTTTCCCTTTTTGTAACTCCTCCATGGAGGTTTTACCTTGTGCAACTAGAGATTTATTGAAAAGGCTTTTGATGGCTTTTTTTTGTTTGTTTGTCTTTTTGTCCTGAGTAGTGTAAAATTCAAACAAAAATGGGAGGCAGTACCAACTAGTTGTGCTTGGATAGGGAATATTTTTCCCAGGAAATTTGGATTGGTTTTGTTACCAAAGTTGTCAGTCCATAAAGCATCAAAAGGATGTGTGGGCTTGAGGGAGATAAGCAAAACAAAAGCAAACGAATGGGAAGCATTGACTTGTTTTGTATAACAAACAGGCCTCCCTGAGATCCTAGGAGCCCTGGGCATTTGAGGACCTAAAATCATCAAAGACAAAGAAATAAACAACTATCCCCTAAATGAAGATACAGAAAGAAATGGAAAAGACCAAAAAAGACTTTTAAAAAAGGCAGAAGTAAAGGCGATCTGGGATAGGAGAAGACAACATTTAGACCTGTAGAGTATATTAGAAATCATTTAGTCCGAACCCCAATTTTTCAAGGAAAGGAAGGCCAAGAGGGAAATGACTTGTCCATGGCCACATAGGAAGTAAAAAAAGAACTGGGATCTCATCAGGTTTGCTTTCTTAAAGAACTATGCTCCTTCAATTTTAGTAATGTTTATCTCACTTCCATAGTTGTTCAAAAACAGAAGAATCAATTAGGTGAATAATTCACTTTCATAGAAGTCCTGTCCCATGACCTGTCTTGTCAATTTCAGTAGTCACATTTATGACCTTCAACAGCCTGAACTTACAAAGCTCCTCAAATTCAGTTTCTTCCCCTATTCCTTCTCCCTCCTATTCCATTTCAGCCATATGTTGATATGATCTCACCTTGTAGGGCAATCTCAAGGAACATTCTTTACCTCTAGAAGTAAGAACTTTTGAAAGTCTTTTAAGGTTAGGGTTATTATGGGAGAAATATCTCTTCTTTGAATTCATGTGGTAACTGCTGCTAAATATGTATTTACCAAAATAATTATGGGATTTGGAGGAATTTGTAACATGGAATGTAGTATGGAAATTGTAATAATTATGTGCATTATGGAGGAAAAACAAAATAAAACAAAACAAAAAAAAACCACAATAACCTAAGCTTTATTGTTATAACCAAGAGAAAACTTGAAAAATTATGAGGATTCTGAAAACACTTCTTATAGGCAAAATGATGTCAGCTTGACAGATAAATGATTTATTTACACATTGCAATCTTCTATATTGATTGTAGGTAATAAACCTTAAAGACTCATACATTCCCTAAGGAAACAAACATTAACGAACAAATTCTATAGGTAAACTGAGTCAGGTTACAAGTTTACATTTAGACAATTCACAAATAGACTGAAGAGAATTATTTACATGTTTCCAAGAAGTCACTGACAGTTGAATGACTTCTGCTTGCTTATTATCTAAGCAATACTCAAGTATATGTAACAAGAATGCTGCCTGCTACTACTGTGACTGTGTAAGATCAGCAATACCAGCACACAGAAGGGCTGCCAGCACAGGTCTTTCGATCTGCTTTTCTAACTTTAAACGGTTAACAATCTCACTTTAATTAAACATACGTATATCATTCACTTAGTTCAGGGGGAAAAGTCAGCACCTTGAACTTTGAAGCAAATACAAATAGAAACTAAAAACAGATCAACAGATGGGCTTTTTCTGATTGAGACATCACAAACATAATTACCAAAAAGAGAAGCACCAACATCTGGGTTTTCAAAGCTGGGGGGGCTCCAGCGGCTACCCAGAGCCTTGTCTGGTCAAATCACACAACACTTATCCAGTGAGTGAGAGCCTCAAAACAAGACACCAACTTCAGATCTTATATACCCTTCTCAGGGTCAGAGGGCATCACAACCTCTGTGAACTAGGCTTCCTTGTTTCTTAAGCAGGTCAAAGACTCTTGATTCAATCAAAGAAGAAAAAGACAACAAAATGTCTACTTTGCTTGCCATTACTTTTGAGAGGCAAGACTCATCAAAGGTACTCAATTACGTAAGAGAAAACAAAAAATCACACTCTAATTACCATAACAGTGTAGTATAAGTATTAAGTAATTTTTTTTTTATATCCTACAGGACAGATTTTGGTCCAATAAAGTTATTATTACCAAAAGGTGCTGGAGGAATGGCCCTGAATATAAAACAATAAAAGAAAAAAAATTCCTATAACATTGTGTCAACTAAAGAAACAAAACAAAACAATAAAAACAGGTAATTACTAAATCAGTGTTTTACAACTTATTCTTTCACCATGAACACAAGTTCATGTCCTTTGTATGACTTTATCACATTCACATTAAACCTATTCTTGACCCTCTTTTCCTCTATCATCAGAAGATCTGTTATTTAGTTCTGAAAAGGACTTCAGCGGTCATCAACCTAATGCAACAACTTCATTTTAGAGATGAGGAAACTGGGGCCAAGGGAAGTTAAATGCCTTGTCTCAGGGCACAAAGATAACAGGATGTATTAGTAGGATTTGAACCCAAGCCTTCTGAGTAAAGCAGTACTCTCTCCAGCCTTTTTCTTTTCTTTCTATTTCTTTCTCAGAACTAATAATATTTTTTTGTTGTTCAATCATATCAGTCTTGTTGAACTCTTTGTGACTCCATTTGGGGTTTTCTTGGCCAAGATAATGGAGTGGTTTGTCATTTCCTTCTCCAATTCATTTTAAACCTGAGGCAACTGTGGCAAACAAGGTTAAGGGGCTTGCCAGGGTCACATGACTAGTAAGTGTCTGAGGTCATATTTGAACCCATATCTTCCTGACTCTAGGCTCTATCCACTGTCCCACCTAGCTGCCCTACTAATATTAGTACCTAAATAGATAAGTATTTACTGTGTGCATATTTTGTATTATGTAGCTACCCAAGTGACCTTTTTCCTGCAGGGGAATACAAGCCACTTGAAAACTGGATATTTTTTGCCTCCCATTTTTATTCTTGTATCTCCAGTGTGCCTGGCATAAAATAAATGGCCAGTAACTTAACAGCTATTGACTGAATGGGATTGCAATGCTTTAGCTTAGTGTTCTACACAAAACAGCTTATAGGATATGTTGATCTGAATTGATTTTGGAAATCTGTTTAGAAGGTAGTGAAAGTATTTTTAAAATTATCTATATAGTATAAGCAAGGATATATATACATATATATCAAGTTTCCCATCTTATATTTTAACTTCTTCCTTAGTCAGGCTCTAACATTCTATGCCTCTCTATCTTTACAAAAGGGACCACTGGTTTGCTTTCAGGATTTTATCTTTGGTTGAGTTTTGCCAAGAAGGCCAAACAGGGCTCTCACTTCCAGGGCACTTAGCTAAAGCTCCTTCAAGTGCAAAAGAACATGCTGCCTCAAGTGGCCAGAGAATAAGAGTGTGAAAGAGCTGCGGGACATGCTAAAAGATGCATGTCCCAGGAGCCTCCTGGAAATTCACTTGGCAAAACACTTGGAGCATGAAGCCACTTCTGCACTGGCTGCAGTCAAACAGATGTGAAGGCAAAACTGTGAGAAGAAAGAGGATTGTGGGCCCCAAAACCCATTTCAGAGACTCACAGTAATCTCAGTGGTGGCTTTCCACTTCCATGCATGACCTTGCATATTTATTCTTGTAGATAGATGCTCATGCCTAACTATATCAAAGACATTTTATGACAATACTAGTGTACTAGTTGAAAGAGCCCCCAGGTGTTCAGGTCATTTGTTGCAGCATGGTCTGATATAGCTGGCAATGGCCAATGTATATCAGGAGGACAGAAAGCTAGGCAGTAGGACTGTTGCAGCTGACTAGTGCAGTATGAATGGATCACCAGGGGTCCTAGCTCTGCTTCCTCCTTTAGCCATGGTAGCAGAAGTTATAATGCTATTCTCAAAGACAGAATCGTATTCTTCCTCATGTAATACTTATATCAAATCTTCACAAACTTATTATTTAGTCATTAGGGTTTTCTCTTCAGTGATGCCAGATTCCTTCACAGGGAAGTTAAATGCCTTGTCAAATTCCTTCACCTAGAAGACTTTTCCTGATTCCGATAATTGCTAGTGGCTTCCCTTGAGAAATTATTTTGCATTAATTTTTACCTACTTGAAATTTACCTTTACACAATACATGCTTTTTCTTTTAAAATGAAAGTTTCACAAGGGTAGGCAATATTTTATTTTTGCCCCTTTATTCCCCAAACCTAGAACACTACTTAGCATGTAAAGGGCACTCAATAAATGCTCAGTAACTGGATGAAGAAATGAATGAATGAATGAGTGAATGAATGAACAAATGAATGGATAGATAGTGATTGCAAACCTTCCAGGCTTTAAACAGTGGTAACAGGCTCAAATTGCAATCTTCTCCATGTCTGTTTTTGAATCCCCAGTTGTTATGGTAATTTAGGCGGGACTGTTTTTGTTTTCTGTTTTAGAATGCTAAGGTAATCAAGTACCTCTCCTGGGTCTTGCCTTTCAAATGTAATGGTAAGCAAAGTGGACTTTTTGTTGCCTTTTGTTTCTTTGATTGAATCAAAAGTCTTTGACCTGCTTAAGAAAAAAGAAAGCCTAGTTCACAGATGTTTGAGTCACATGGCTGTGACACCTGAGGAAGCATCACATGGTTGTGATGCCCTCTGACCCTGAGAAGGGTATATAAGATCTGAGGTTGGATGTTTTGTTTTGGAGCTCTCACTCACTGGAAGAGTGTCCTGTGATTTGACCAGATGAGACTCTGGGTAGCCACTGGAGCCCCCCAGCTTTGAAAATGCAGATGTTGGTGCCTCTCTCTCTGTTAACTCTGTAATTTTTTGGTCAGACAGATAGAGACCTGTCTGTTGATCTCTATGTGTTATTTGCTCTGTTTATATAATGTATATTTGTAGTTTCTGTTTGCATTTGATCTGAAGCTGAGGGTGCTGACTTTTTCCCCTGAACTAAATGAATGATATATGTATGTTTAATTAAAGTAAGATAGTTAACCCCTTTAAGTTGCTTTCCTTAGAAAAGCAGATCAACAAATCTGTACTAGCAGCCCTCCTGTGTGCTGGTCTTGTTGGTCTTATACCCCCACAACAGCTGCTAGCAACATTGTTGTTACACCAGTGCTTATCATGATGCCTAGCACATAGTAGGCATTTACTAAACATTGATTGGTTGAAATAGAAAAGCCAGGGACTAACCTATACATAATAATCCCTGAGAGAACACAGTGACTTAGAAAACCACATATTTACTTTAATTATATTTTATGTATTTTTATTTATTTTGTTAAATATTTTCCAATTAATTTTAACCTGACTCTAGGACTGGGAGTGTTGTGGGCCTGCAAGTGGCCAGCAACCATACGTTTGACACCTCTATTTTAGAAAAACCTCTCCATGAATTGCCCTGGCCTTAAACATTCATAATTCATCATGTGACTTTCTAATGGTTAGCTTTTCCAAATTTAGCTAAAGTAGTGTAAAGTAGTGAATGAAAGACATAAAATCCATTGAAAGACCTGTCTTAAAATATTGTTTCATTTGAATGGAACTGCTAAAGGTAGGGATTTACTGGCTCAACCTTCAAGAAACCATGATCGACACTCTGCTATGATGGGTTATATGTACAGAGAATACTCTTTTACTTGTCTACTGCTAAACACACTTACAGACCACTCTAGAATATTTTCACGTAGGAAAAGTGAAGTTTACTGTTGTATGGGTCTAAACAGAGAGAGAGAGATCATGGCTTAGTGGACAGAGATCTGGTCCCTAATCAAGAAAGATGTGGGCTCAAGTTCTACCTCTGAAACTATATGTCGGCTACTTGGCCTTGGGCCCATGCCTTAGCATCCCAGTGCCCAAAGCAACTCTAAGATGGACAGTTTCAGAGAAAGTACTCATTTGTGTTGGCAGAGGAGATATCCCCACTGGGAATTCCATAAACCAATGAAATCACAGGCCCAGACCAGAACAAAAATGAAGTGAGTTCATAAGAAGAATTGACATTTTTATATTACTTCAATATTATCATTTTCTCTTTCTTTTTTCAGGACAAGGCTTTGAAATAGGTAATGAAAAGATCATCTTTATTTTATAGTTGAGGAAGCAAAACTCATTGAGTTTAAGTCACTTGTCTATAGCCACAAGTTTGTTTGTTTTTAATTAACTGTATTTATTTTATTCTGAACTTAAGAAATAAAACAAGCATTTTCATAACATAGGAGAATAGGAAAAAAATCATAGTACATGAAACTGCACATCTAGTATGCACAACTTGCTTTTCCTTTTAAATGTATAATAAAATTAGAAGATGTGGAAAAATTGGGACACTGGTTCACTCTTGGTGGAACTGTGAATTGGCCACAAGTTTCAACTAGTAAATGACAGAATTACATTTCATGCCAGGGTCACTGCTAACACCAGGTCTATCACAACATGCTTGCTACCCCAGTACAAGTGTTAAGAGGACATTTGTAAAATAACTTCTTTAAATTTCATTGTACTGTTCTTTGAATACATTCAGCCTTTTATCAAAATGGGAACCCGATGTTGTGCTCTGCACCAATCACCTTGTACAAATAGTAGTAGAAGGAATATGTAATATCAAGTGCCATACTAGTAACTACAGCTCACATCTACAGAGCACTTTACAAATTATTACTTCCTCATAGCCTTATGATATAGTTATTCAAGTATTGTTATCCATAGTTTACAGATACGGAAGTCAAGTCTTAGACTTAGAGGGTTGAGTACCTTGCAGAACATACCATAGCCACCAAGTGGCAGAGTCAATACTTGCACTAGGTCTTCTAACTTTAAACCTATTCTCTTCTGAATCGTATTGCACATTTCTCATTTCAAAATCCCTTAGGAAAGCATTGAACAGGAACAGGAAACAGATTGTCTCCAAAAGAAGTATACCCAGATGTCCTTCATCCTAAAGATTTTTTTTTTCCCTTGACTCTGTTGGATACCAAAATTAATATGTACTCAGACACTTCCAATATGCATAGGGAAATAGCATGCTGCTTCCTGAGTCAGCAAGACCTGAGTTTAACTGCGTAAACCTGGAGAAGCATTTAGTGTCTCCAGCTTCCACATCCATAAAATGGGGAAAAAATAATTTTGGGACATTCTTCCTGGGGTTGCTATGAGGCAAAGTTAACATGATGGATGTCAATAATTTAATAACCTTTAAAGCACTGTATAAATTCTAACTTTTATTATGTGTCTTGATGAGTTTTTATCCCCATGCTTAGGTTCTCTTAAACACCTATTTATAAGAAAATGGAAATGATTACTATCAATTGCAAGAAGCATAGTTAGATAGCATTTTGCATTTATTAATATCAACTATAAGTAAGCCCCATTCATTAAAAAATTATCAAAGATACATGCATTGAGTAATATGGAAATATGTTTAATATGATGGTACATGTATAGCCTATATTAGATTGCATGCCATCTTGGGGAGGAGGGAGGAGAAGGAAGGCAAAAAAAAATTGGAACTCAAAATCTTGAAAAATTGGATGTTGAAAATTATCTTGGCAAGTAAGAGGAAAAATAAAATACTATTAAGTGGGAAAAAAGATAGATGCATTCAAATATAAAAGGTATTTGATAATTGCTCAGATTCTGCTATTTGTAGTTTAGTAGCACAAGCCACTGTTCTTATACTTGAGACAAGTTTGGGACTACATTGATTTTTGAGTCAGAGAGTGGACTTTAGCTCTTAAAAGATTATATTCAGTCTGTAAAACACGGATTAAGATAAAGCTGGGAGGACTTTAAGAGCTGAGCAGCAAAGAAGTAGGGTGGACTTAAGCTGAACTGGAAAACATAGGTGGCACTGGGGGAGGGAGTAAAAAGATAAAAGGAAAGGAGAAAATTAAAGGAGGGTCAAGCTGGGGCAAAGCAAAGAGAGACCAAAGAGAGCCACCCTACAGGTAACTGAGTAGAAAACCCAGGCTAAATTCCTCAACTGTACCCATGTGTTTAAAGACTAAGGAAAGTTCTTGAGACAAACACAAAATAAAACAAAACAAAACAAAAATATCTCTTCCCCAACATCTTCTGCCCATATATGTTTAGTAACAGACATTATAATATTTTCTGCTTGCTTCTTTTACCTAAATTTTCTAGCATTTAGATTTTTGCCTCAAGCATAAAGAAGCCAAGAGTTAGCTAAAGAAAAGAATCAATCTGAATTAGAGCAGAGACTTAAACTTCTTCCTAAACGTTAGGAATTTTTCTAGCTGGGGGCTCTAAGCTATTATGATTAAATAGATAAGTTTTCATCTAATAAGAACTCTCTTAAATAGTCAAGATAGGGGTTATGAAACACCATTAGATTTTCCCTAAGCTAAAAATTAAGCTAATTATGGTAACAGGATATGTCTGATTAAATCTCCATAGGGAAGGGAGATTTTCTTATTGACCTAAGAAAAGATCACATCCTAAACTGGAGGTATCAAACATAGGACTCATGGATGGTATATGGCCCACAACACTTCCAAATGCAGCCAACAAAATGTAGTTCCTGTCTGATTTTAATGTGTTCATGTATTTTACACACACACACACACACACACACACACAAACACACAAATAGATACAAACATGTAAGATTTTCTAAGTCATTATGTGGCCCACATGGATCCTTATATGTGGTTTAATGGACTACTACTCTAAACCATCCCCTAGGAAGGAGAAAGGAAATGTCTGGAAAGAAATTAGTTCTGTCCATATACAGAAAGGAAGAAGGAGAAGAAAGGTGGAGTATCTGTGAGCCAATTGTAAACTGCACAGTAATATCTACACCTACCAGTGTTAAAAAATAATGAAATCATTTAACCTATTGAACTTTGGGTTCTTTGACACAATGGTGGCTTCGCAGTGAAGTAATAATATCACCAAAATAACCAGCTAATATATACATTTTTATAGACCTTATGCCAACTTTTTGGGTTTTGGGAACTTATGATAAACGTGTAAGCCTCATTTTCTTCTGACATAAATTGGGAGTCATAATATGTGAACTGCGTACTTGACAGTTCCAGTGCAAGATTCCAATAAGACAATCACTGTTACGCTTTTTACAATTGTAAATACTTCCATGATATTGTCAAACTCCTTCAAATGAAACAGATCACAAGTCCTCTCTAACGTCATGAATAAGTCTTAGAGAGTTGTTTCATGCTCAGAGAAATCATAAGACTTGCCTATGATCATACATCTATTAAGTCAGAAGTGAGATTTCACCCTAAGATCTTTCTGACTCCAATTCCATCACTCTTTCCACTAATTTCACACTATCTCTTAAAAATATAAAGTAGTGTGTATGTGACTACATCTTTTCATTAATATTAATGACGTTGCAACCATCATTATTCTGTTCCTAACTCTATAACTAAGTTTTTGTGTGACCTTAAGAAAGCAATTTAAATTATCTTGTCTTTCTCTTTCCTTAGCTAGAGAATCAAAATGTCAGAAATCATTTTAAAGAATGCCTATGTATTACATTTCAAGAATTGCACTTGGACAAATTAAGCAATCATGTGTGTTTTTATATTGACACAGTGCATTTATCTTGAAGCTCTGTTCTGTATTCTCCATGAGTTGAATATGATACGGTTCTTATCAGTGCCTCCTGATTCAGAACAGAAACACCAAGATAGCAGACAGATGTTATATTTTCAAGTTTTATGCAGCGTAAGTGAATAGCTGACAATGAAGATAGTATTGAAGAACAGGGTTTGGTTTTCTGGCCCACAATGCCAGATCCAAGAGTACTGCCCTATTGCCAGCAACAGAGATAAGGGTCATCGAAGAGGGCCAGGCAGAATGCTGTGGTAATCTAACTGAAAGGGTTTTAAGTTGAAGAAAAAGGATGGAAAGGCATTAAAGTACCCAGATAAAGGTGTCACATTGTACAGAGAAGTAAATAAGACACAGAGAATTGTTATAGCACTGTGGAGCAAAGGGAAAACTCAAAGGAAGTGGATTCATAGGATGAGCACTCAAACTCTGGCTCCACTAATTACTTTTTATGATCTTAGGGGAGTTGCTTTATGTCTCTGTGCCTCAGTTTCCTTATCTGTAAAATGAAGGTTTGGATTAGATTAACTCCATGATACCTTCTAGTTCTAGAAATATGATTTTACATTTAGAATTCTGTTGATTGTTAATTGTTTATAGAATATCTAAATCTGAGTGCTTTTTAGACTTGATTTCTACCACTGTCAGTATAGACAGAAGCTGAAAATGGTTGTCAGGTGATGGTGGAGGAATGGGGTAATAGGAACCATAATAAGTGGAAGTTGCTAAGAGTCAAGTTTAAATAGGAGGCCCATTAATAAGAGCTATCCCAGAGTGGAAGGGGCTGCCTTGGAGATAATATATTTCATTCATTGCAGATATACAAGCAGCAGTTGGATAACCAATTACCAGTTATATTGTAAAGTCTATTCTTGTCGAAGTACCAGTTATATTAGATAGCCTCTGAATTTCCATCTAAATCTGAAATTCTGAGATTCCAGGAATAGCACTAGAGATCTAATCATCCACAGAAAATGATGCAGAAAAGGGGCAGCAACAACAGTTGTGAGCTTTGATATCTGCACATCGACGAATGGTGAATAGGTAATAAACAAAGTGAACTAGACATATTAATTTAAAATTATTGATGTGATTAACCGATATCATGTAGAAGGCTGGGATGTGACTACTGACAAGTCGAACATTGTTCAAACATTATATATTACAAAGATCATCAGATAGAGTTGATTAGTAAGAAAATATACACACTTTGGTGGAAATTCCTGAACCTGAAAAGGGTAAGTTTGATGATGACCATTCCCATTAAGGCCAAAATAAAGAGAAAGATGATAGCATGCTTATAACAGGCTACTATCTATGTCAATGGGAGGTAATGTATCATGAGTCCTCAAACTAGATCACAAATCTGGTAGAAACTTAGGAGGAAGTTACATCAAAATTTACAACTTGGAGAAGTGTTTGACGAGTGTCTATTAAAAACAAAACATTGGACAAATTCTTGCCTTGTCCTACTGATAATCTGTTATTTCAGAAGGTTGGGGCGGGGGCAGGATGAGGAGCACTATTATCCTGGACTGACAAATTCTGACCAAAAAATAGGAATTGAGCGGTGGAGTGTAAAGGACAAGAAACTTGCAATACTACCACAATACCATCTAAGATTTTGTGTTAAATAATGACATAAATGTCAAATATCGTCTGGCATGTACATATGAGTTTGTTGGAATGACTCTCAAAGAGTAAGCTAGGTGGCATAGTGAATAGAATTCTGGGCCCAGAGTCAAGAAGTCCTGAGTTCAAATCTAGTCAAATCTAGCTGTGTAACCCCAGGCAAATCATGTAACTTCTGATTGCCTCAGTTTCCTTAACTGTAAAATGGAGGATTATAATAGCACCTTCCTCCCAGGGTTGTTGTGAAGAACAAATGAGATAATATTTTTAAAGTGCCTAGCATAGCACATAGCATGTAGGAAACACTTAATAAATACTTGCTCTCTTCCCTCCCTTCCCCAATGATGGGATTCCAAGAATCAAGCTGAGCCTTCTTTAATAGACTCTAATGAGGAAGTAGACATCCTTCTTTACAAGATCATGTATGTGTATGCTTTATCCTCTTCCTCCCTTATCTCTTCTTGTTTTTAAATGTATTTTATTCTTAATTATGAAATAAAACAAACATTTCCATAACATAATATAATAGAATATAAAATTGCACTGGACATTTCAAATCTACTAGACACAACTTGCTATTACTTTCAGATATACAACAAAATTATCATATAAATTTCTTTCTTTTCTTTTTTTCCCTTTTCTCTTCTTTTTCCCCATCCCCCTCTTCCCCCGCACCATTGTCCTAGAGATGGTCACCATTAGACACAAATAAATAAATTAAAAATATACATACACACACACACATACGCACGCACACATATATATATATATATATATATATATAAGATACATATTCATATACACACATATCTATATGCACACACACTATATATACACATACATATATATGTTTTACTTTATAGCTAATTTAGTTATTTAAAATAGTTGAAATAACTTATTTACTCAAAATTGTTCCTAAAACAATATTGTTGTCATGGTATACAGTGTTCTATTGGTTCTGCTCATTTTTCTCTTCATTATTTCATGCATCTAATCATCCTCTCACTCATCTTTTATCCTTCCTGTCTACTTCCTTATTTCCTTCTACCTACAAAAATGCATGGGTCTCCATTATTCTTAAAAACAAACAAAATAACCCTTCACCATACCACCCTATCAAGTTACTGTACCAAATGTCTCCCTTACTAAATTACAAATACTTACTCGTTATCAAAATAATCTATGCAAATATACAAAATGTATACTACATATATTTATGCCTCTAATGCATACTTAACTTTTTATGCATATATGATTTAGAAATGGAAATGCATATTTCTATATATATATGTGTGTATACATACATATATATATATATGTGTGTGTGTGTGTGTGTGTGCCTATGTTTCTACATGGGTGTATTTTAGAAGAGTTTAAGCAGTGATTGATACAGAAAGGTGGTAATGAAATGGTTAATTGCTGCTGCATGAGGGCATTCTAATTATGTGAATGGGCACACTTGATTTCTAATCTGTCGTGTACATTTTTTTTCTCTCAGTCATCTCCCCGGCATGGCCTAGTTCACTGATGGTTCCTGCAGGTACTTATTCTTGTAATGCCTTGTGCTTTACTCTTCACAAATATACACGTGAAGCTAAGCCTCAAAGAAGTAATTGACCCTACTCATTCGATGAGAATGACTTCCTGATTCTTTCCCTCTCTAATCCATTTTTCACACTCATTGCTGCTTGAATTATCTTCCCACTAAAATATTCTGATCACACAATTTCCCCTGCTCAGAGACCTCAGTGGTCCCCCATTGCCTCCCTAAGCAAGCATGTAGAAATACCTCTTCCTGGAAATTAGACTTGGAGGTGATGAAAGCAGGCTGATGGAGGGCAAAGTACTGGACTTATGCTCAAAATATCTGGACTTCCAGCCTAGCTCAGCCACTCAGTAACTCTGTGACAAAGAGCAAATGCTTTACTTTTCTCTCCTATCAAACAGATAACAATATTTATCCTTACTCACTCATAGATTTGTGGTGAACACTTTGTAATCTATGAAGCATTGGAAAAAATTGATTTATTTTCATAATTATTGCCCACTGACATATTCTATATACTTCTCCAAAATGAGTCATCAGAGTAATACTTTAATGAAGGCTTACTAATGCTATTATTAATACTAGTTAGTTAAGCTTAAGCATTTATGCTGGTTAATGTAGTCACATTTATTGTACCAATACTCAAAATCCCACAAAAGATACAAAAGGGTGGGCATTTTAAGCATGGGGGCTTTGTTACTGGGTATGATTCTATTTCGGGTTATGGATGGAGGGAGGTCTATCCCAGAAACCTTGAAAGAAAATGGAATCATAGAACTAGAAGAAATTTTCACTAGTTCAAGGCTTGCTCACTCTGCAGATATGTATTTAGATCCTACTGTGAACAGAATACCATGCTAGGGGACGTAAGATGATTTTAATGTTGTAAGCTCCTTTAGGACAAGTTATGTGGTTAATTTACCACCTTACTTCATTCTCACTAACTAGCTTATTAACTTCCACACTGTAAGAGCTACAGGTATACTCTCATAATAAGGTATAAAGTTTGGATAAGACTCAGTCCTTTCTTTATATTCTAAGACAACATATATACCTATGTTCAATTCAGTGTCATGTTAGAGGCATGTCAGAAGGATAAGCTTTGCCCAATAAAAATTTATATAAGTACAAGAAAGATTTAGACTACTTACTGTTGTAGGAATCATGAATTTAATAGGATCAAGGAAGCCTTCCTAGAGAAGGAAGCATTTGAAATAAGCTTTAAATGAATTCAGCAGTAAAACAATAAGCATTTACTAAGGGACTGTGTGTTCCAGGCACTATGCTATGCACTGGCAATACCAAAGGAGGCAAAAAAATTCCCATGTAGGAGCTTACAGTTCAATGGGGGAGGGAAGAAGTAAATATATACAAAGCAAGCTCTACACAGGATAAATAAGAAATAATTAAGAGAAGGGAGACACTGGCATTAAGAATTGCTGTCATTAAAAGTTGGGATTTTAATTTGCATTTAGAGGAAGCCAGGGAGGTCAGTAGTCAAAACAGAGGAGGAAAGGTGTTCTAGGCATGGGAGATGGTCAGAGAAAATGCCCAGAGATGTCAGTCAAAGGAGAAGAGTGAGCATTCTGATATTGGGCCACAGTGAGAATCAAAAGAAATATGAAAGCTCTGAAACTTTACAAGGTCAAGGGAGGGTGAACAATCTACGTTCTCTATGGTGTTTCTCATGTATATGGGAGGCAGCCTGGAATATTGGATAGTCAGCCTTGGAGCCAGGAAGCATCAAGTTCTAATTCCACCTTTGATACATACTGGCTGTTGGATCCTGGACTCAAACCCTCAGTGCTTCTAGGCAATGCCCCAAGACAAGTTGGAGAGTGCTTGGCTGAGGGTCTGGAAGACCTAAATTCACATCAGACACTTCTTAGTTGTGTGATGTTGAACAAGTCTCTTAACCTCTTTGCCTCAGTTTCCTCAGCTGTAAAATGGGGGTAATAATAGCACCTACCTTCCAGGGTTATTATAAGGATGAAATGAGACAAACCAATGTTTGTCTCCTTTCTTTCTTTCCCTTTCTATGTGTAATAGATATAAAGATGGAAAAGAAGAATGAAGCCAGTTATTTGAGAGCACTAGTGTCAGACTACAGAGTTAGCATGTTACACTGTAGGTAGTATAGGGCCATGAGTCTTAAACAGAAGAATAATGTGAAAATGATTGTTTAAAAGTAAGAGTAAGTCCTTCAGGGATATGAAGGACACAGAAGGGAATTTCCATTAGGAAGCTACTGGGTTGATAAAGGCAGGTAGTAATGAAATACTTAACTGTAGGTAGCAGATATCATTTATCTGAAGTCCTTTTTGCAGAGAAAGAAATTAAGCTCAGAGAAGTAATGACTTACCCAAGGTCATAAAGCACGTTCAGAGATGAACCAATCTCTTGATGGCCAGGTCTCTTGATGGCCAATAGAGCTGATATTCCCTCACACCAAATAGTGTTCTCCACCAGCTCCCTTTCCCTTAGAGTCCAAGAGCATCTATTCAGAATTTCGCAAGAATAGCAGGCTATAGTGCTTGGAAGGGGCTGAGTTCCTCCCTTGACTTTTTTTTGGAATAAATCTTTATAAAGCAACAGCAACCTTTGCAGATAATTTTCCCTAAGAGGAGTGTGCTCTGGGAATGTTTAAATTCATTTAGACTCAGTGCTTTCTGACAAAGCACCAGGGCGAGACATCTGATAAAATGCTGATTGTCGGCAATACAGAGAACAGTCACTGTTTTCTCATAAAACTCACTCAGGTCTTTCAGTACCTTGGAGGCATATAGCCCTACACACTGATATTTCAGTATGCACTTGTATGTTGAATATACATTACAAAGACACAATTTTAATATAAGAAACATAAATTCAGTGGCTAGTTGTAATTGACATATAGGCAAAAGTTCTGGGCTGGGTATTGGGAGATGTGGATTCTGGTCTTTGCTTTTCACTTAGTTTTTGTATGACCTTGAGCCAGTCACTAACCTCCCCGGACCTTGTTTTACTCATCTGTAAAATGAAAGAATTCAACTTGTTTATTTCAAAGGTCTCTTCAGCTTCTAACTTCCTATATTCTATGTGCCAATCAGTTATAGTTTAAGGTCTCTTTCATCTCAAACAGTCTACTTTCTAACATTTATGATATACAACATGCTGTGGTGGGAAAGCACTGACCAGGAAGCCAGCTTATCTGGAGTCTAGTCCTGGCTTTACAATTACTTACATATTGTGTGATATTAGACAAGTTATGTCATTTCATAGTTTCGTATATCTAGAGCCAGGAGGGATTTAAGAAGCCATCTAATGTAATATAATTATTTTATAAAAAAGAAATGAAGACAAAAGAGTGACTTGTCCAAGTTCAAAAAGTAATTAGTAGCCATGCCAAAACTCAAACTTACATCCTCTGATTCCAGACCCAAGATTTGATTTGATTTCTCATTCTACCATGATGACTTTTAAGGCTTCATGTTGTCTTTTTGTGTTCTTATTTCCACATTATCTAAAATGACTTGCTCTGAAAAGTCTGTTCTTCCTTTTTAAAAATATTCATTCTATACCCTCAGGTGCCCTTCACATTTGTAATTGCTTGAACTGTTTTCCAGGATCCTGTCCTACATCTGTCATTAAACACCTATGTGATATCAGGCCAATCATGAATCTGATCCTCAGTTTCTTGTTCTGTAAAATGGGTGAAAAGAATATGTTAGAGATGACCTCAAAGTTCCCTTTTAACTCCAAAATTCCATGTTCTACATGCTAAAGCCTCTGCCAACTGTAATATACTATGTTCTCTGTTCTAATATTCTATATTTTAATGATAGGTCAACATTTGCCTTAACTAGCCAGATCCAAGCATCTACTTCACCTCAGCTTTTCTATCACAAATATCTCCCATTCCTCCTAGTTTCACATTTTGTGTTTTCTTTCTCTAATTTAAATAAGTGATTTGAGGGCAGAGCAAGTCTTACTGGTTTATATTTTTATCCCAAGCACTTAGCCCATTGTGCTAAGTGTGACTCATAGAGTGACTATGCAGGTATGCATGTATGTATAATATATATGTACACACACACACACATATGGATGTGTGTATCTAACTATTAATCTATTACCCACCTACCATACTAATATATCCCTTCTTGCTCTAATAACCTATGATGCTAGAAATAGACAATAAGTAAATTATGCATTTCTAGAATGCCTAAGTATATAAATGTTATGGTAGCTTATTAATTTAGTATTCCAATAATTCTATATTTCAGATAACATGGATAAGAGTATTAATTGTATTTTTGAAATACATATAAAACATGATTTGCTGAAAAAATCAACTTTGTAAATAATGCTATATGGAGAAGTTTTAATCTATTTGAATTGCCTTAGCCGTATACGTTACTGTGTGTGTGTGACTTTCTATTAAACTATGTGAGCACTTGTTCCATTGACACCGATTTGGGAGGTGTTCAGGTTTGGGGTGGGGACTATATTATTACTTTTACTTAAACCATACCATTTAAGTATATGCTTTTGATTTGAGCTTGTGTCAGCTGGCTGCTTACGGACAGTGAACCTATCAGTGGGGGCTAACGAGTCCTAGTTTTAGAAATGCACACCCACAGAATAACTTGGTTGGGGCAGTCATTCCCAGCAGTCCTAACTTGTTGAGAACTGTGAAGGCAGCCAAGAGAGGGCCATATATATGTGAATGGATAAAACTCTTTAATCAACTTAGCTACATTTATTACTGAGCCCTATACAAATCTATTTAGAGCAGCTAGGTGGCATAGTAGATAAAATGGGAGGCCAGGAGTCAGGAAGACTCATATCTTTGAATTCAAATCTGGCCTCAGACACTTACTAGTTGTGTCACCCTGGGCAAGTCACTTAAGCCTGTTTGCCTCAGTTTCTTCATCTGTCCAGTGAGCTAGAGGAGGAAATGGTAAATCATGCCAGTATTTTTGCCAAGAAAACCCTAAGTGAGGTCATGAAAAGTCAGATACAACTCAAAAATGACTGAATAATAACAATCTCAAGGGAGATAACTCACCCTCTTGCTCTTAACGAAGGCTGCACTTTCCCCCCAAATCCCTATTGTACAAACTCTTGCTTGGTGTAGGCTAGATTCAATGCTATTTGTAAGTGGTTGTCTATACATATATTTGTATGATATATATATTTATATGTATGTATATATACACACACATATATATATATGCACTTGTGTGTATATATACACGTGTGTGTAATATATACATACAATTATATTTTGCATTTATGATTTATATGTATATTTATTATATGTGAATAATTAAGGGACTATCAATTATTCAGGGGTAACCTATATTTAGATGAACATGCACTTAAAAAAATAAATATGAGTTGTTTTTAGTAGTATTATCATTTATTAGGGACAATTGGCAACATTCATTTAAGAGATTTACAAATATAACTCATTAGAATTTAGTAATGCCTAGCAAGGCAGTCACTAAGAGAAATTTCACTGACAGGAGTTTTGAGAAATACCTGTCTTACTTTCCAGTCAAATTAACCTGTCAGAAGATGGCTGAGATGTTCTCACCTTTCCAATTTCATCTATTTTAGATCATTATCACACTCCCACCCTCATGACATTCTCTTGAACTCTGTGCCTATGAAAAATATTCACCTGAGTTAAATTTGTTATTGTACTTGGAATGAATAGGAGGAATTTTCTGAGGACACAATCATGTAGGAGACTTGTAGGCAGGAATTCATTTCTTCTCAACAACTGTAACAGAGCCTTAACTGGCATGATTAGATAAACAGCAATGATGGCTTCCCTTGATCCTAGGAGTAACCCTGTGTGTTAGGAAGGGAAGATGCTATTAGATCCATTTTAGAGATGAAGAAATAGAGGTTCAGATAAGTGAATGAGACTTTCCAAGGCCAGACAGCTAGTAAGTGTATAAGCCAGGGCTATAATCATAAAATCTGAGAATTACAAGAAGCTTCTAAATTTCTCTAATCCAACCTCAAACCTGAGCAGGCACTCATCTGCATTTTTTTTTAACACATCCCCTGTTTCTAGGTAGAATTCAGGAGATGTTACTACTGAGATCTCTTTCCTTGGAACACACCTCTTATAACTAAGCAAATCTCGCCTTTAACACCTTTTACCATGCCTTTTGATATTTTTTCTCCTTTTAAAAATACCCAGAAACAGTCTCAGGATGTTTGTGTCACTCTGGTACCTTTTCCAATGAAAGAAATTTATCTCATAGACCTAGAGTTGGAAGGACATTCAGAAATTCTCTAGCTCATTTCTGATTAAACAGGAATCACTTTTAGCAGACTCCAGAAAGAGATTATCCAACCTTTTGCTTCAGAACCTCCAACTGAATGGGAACCACCACTTCTTGAGGTAGTCCATGCCATTTTGGTATCTCTAATTGTTAGGTGGTTTTTCTCTCTACAGAGATTTCTAGCAATATCCACTCATTCCCAATCCTTTCTGAAACCAAGAACAAGTCATTTCACATGAAAAGTTGTTTATGAAGGTATGAACATTCATGTAGTTCTCTGGAATTTACAAAGATTATTTCATTTAGGTCCCATGACAACTTGCCTGTATTCCTATTCCTGTTTTGCAGGTAAGAAAACTGAGACCAAAAGCGACTTGTCCAATTGAGACTTCCTACGGTCGCATGAAGGGTTAGGAGAGTCAGTTTTAGAACCAAATATTTCTGACACCAAACCCTGCACTTTTTGTACTCCATTATGATGTATTTGTAACTTCAACATGCCTAAAAGAATCACAGAATTTCTGAGATGATATTGACTTCAGAGAATCCTCAGCTTACCTGAGCAAAAATACCTTCCACATTTGTAGATGGAAGGAGATAGTAAGGGCTAATATTTATTTAAGTTGTATAAAAGTGTTTACACACATTAACAAATGGTAGTGGTACCTATTATTAGAAGGAGAGCACTAGGTTTCACTTATATCACTTATTTATAGAAATTTGTCGTTATTCAGATTTTTCCTTGGTCCTCATGCTTCTTGACCTCTCTGAAGCCTTTGGCATTGTAATTCATTCTCTTCTTGATACTACTTTCTCTCTCAGTTTTTCTGATATTATTCTCTCCTGGCTCTCCTTCTATTTGTGTGACCAGACCTCAATCTATCCATATTCTAATTATTTCTTAATTTCTTATAATTTCACAGGCTTCACCTTGCCCAATTCTAATTTTCAAGGTGTCATTTTCTTTTTAAGATTCTGGATCTCCTTCTTCTAATTGGTTGCCTTTCCCTTCTTGGTTTTTTTTTGGATTGTTCTCATTCTTCTTATTTTTTTTTTTGTTTTTCCTCCATTTCTGTCATTTGACTTTTAAAGTCTTTTTCAAGATTTTCTATAAATTTTTTTTGGGCAGGTGACCATTTGATGGTATTCTTTGGGGGTTTCTTTACTTCAATATTCTCCTCTGATGATGAATCCTGGTCTTCTTTATTCTTATAATAGCTTTCTATGGTTGGACTCTTTCTCCTTTGCACGTTCATTTTTGTGGTAATGGCTTAATTTTTGTAACCATCTCTAGCCCTGGTGTATGGAGGATGATGCCTCTAGCCCCAGATCTTCAGTTCTCCCCTCTAGCCTGGAACAAAAGCCAAACCTCCAAAGTCCTGTAAGTGCCCACAGGCAGGGGCTTTCTGCCCCACTGCTTCTGCACTCACCAGATGTGTTCTGGTTCCTTTTTGCCCATGCTGCTCTTTGCAGCACAGTTGAATCTGGTGTTCCTTGTCAGCAGAGGTTCCCTCAATCTTCTTGGAGTCAAACACTACCCTCACTATGGGGTGGTGGTAAAAGTTCCTGTGACTAGGGCCTAGGCAGCCTCTCAAACCAACTAATCCCAGAGCTTTCCACTTGTTGTTAAAGAGGACCCTAGCCCTGAAGTGTTTACTCTTCAGAGGGATGAAACCTAGTCCTGGCATTTTTCTTCTGATCTTCTCAAATTGTCCCAGGAAGACCCCTGTTGTGTCCCATTCTTATTTATTTTTACCCACTCTTTTTCACCCTAATGTACTATCTTATCTCTTTTGTGGTGGAAAATCTTAAGAGCTTGGAATTGTCTGAACTACTCTGCCATCTTCCCAGAGTCCTCTCCTCAACTAAGTTTATTTTTAAAAGTAGAATAATTATTGTGGAATAGGAAAATGACTGTCAAATTTGATAAATAAAAGAGAACAAAGGTCAATGTGTTAATAGTCTATGATCCTACTTCCTTAGGTCAAATTATGAGATTAGGGTAGGCAATTTTTAAATTCCCTTCTAGTTCTATATCTTATGATATGATATACCTCATTCCTTCTATGTGAGTCAGGGATCACTTCATTCTAAAGTCCCAATAAATCAGATAGGGAATGACAAAAATATCAATAAAATCAGAAAACCAAACAAAATAAAACAAGATAATGAATTTAGGGAAAAAAAAAAAACAAAAGAAAAACAAAAGAACAAAAACTGAAACCAGAGTTGAAGTCCTGGCTGTGCTGCTTGCTACTTCTGTGACGTTGAATAACTCACATCAGACCAGTCATTCTTCATTATTCCATTCTCTGGACTTTGCCAGTCACCATGGCTTAGCTGTTTGTTTCTCTGCCCCTGCAGCTACTTTCTCCAGTTGGTGAATTCTTCCCAACAGCTCCATTTTGAGGAAGAGACTAAACCAGTGTTTCTTCCTTCTCCAGATTTTGCTACAAGTACCTAACACAAGCACCTCCCTCTGCCATTTTTTGCTTTCTTTTATGTGTTGTCTTCAGTTGGAATGTAACCTTCATTTAATAAGCATTTATTAAACTCCTACTATGTATAAGTACTGTGTTAAGTACTAGAGATACCAAAAAAGGGAAAAGACAATCTTTGCCTCCAAGGAGCTCACAGTCTAACAGGGGAGACAACAAACATGCACAAACAAGGCATATGTAGGATAAATAGGAAATAACAGAAGGAAGGTACTAGAATTAGACAGTTTGGGAAAGACTTCATGTAGAAAGTGGGATTTTAGTTGGGACTTAATAGAAGTCAGGGAAATTAGAAGGTGGAGATAAAAAAGGAGAGAATTGGCATGGAAGATAGAGAAAATGCCTAGGCTCAAGGGAAGGAGTGGTTTGGTTGTGGAACATCACAGAGGCCAGTTTCACTGTGTGAAAGAATAAATGGTGGGTTTGGGGAGGGCATACGGTGCAAGAAAACTGGAAAGCTGTGGGTGTATATGAATGGCTTTGAACACCAAAAAGAGAATTTTATTTATTTTATCCTGGAGCTGAGATTGATGTGGACAGAACTATGTTTTAGGAAAATAACTTTGGTAGATGAATGGGTGATCGCCTGGAGTACAGAGAGATATATGACAAGTAGATCGAACAGCAGGCAATTGTAATAGCCCAGGGAAGAGGTGATGAGGGCCTGCAACATGTTGGTAGCAGTATCAGAGGAGAAAATGGGACATATTCAAGACATGCTGCAAAGGTGAAATAGTGAGGCCTTGGCAATAGAATGGATATGAGGGAGAAGTGATTAATACTGAGGAGTCAAGCAAAGTATCTAGGCTTTGAGCCTGGGGGACTGAGGATTGTGATGCCTTGACATCAATGGGGAAATTTTTAGGGGAGGGACAGGAGTTTAAATATAAAGAAAATGAGTGAGTTTTTGGCACACTGAGTTTAAAATATCTACTGGATGTTCAATTGGAGATGTCTGAAAGGCATTTGGATACGTGAGATTGGAGGTCAGCAGAGAGGACAGGTAGATTTGAGAATCATCAGTACAGAAATGATAATTAAAGCCACAGGAGATGGGGAGATCTCCAAGTGAAGTAGTATTGAAAGAAAAGGAAAGTGGCCCCAGGAATAAGTCCTGTGAGACACCCAAAGATAATGGCCCTGACTTTGATGAGGATCCAGAAACATAGACTAGTTCAGATAGGTAGAAGGATAACCTGGAGACAATGGTGTCCCAGAAACCTAGAGAGAAAAATAATATCAAGGAGCATCAACAGTGTAAAGGCAGCAGAGAGATCAAGAAGAAGGAGAAATGAGAAAAAGCCACTAGATTTGGCAATCAGGAAATCACTGGTAACTTTGGAGACAACAAGCAGTTCTGGTGGAATAATGAGGTTAGTACCCAGTTTGTAGGGGGTTAAGGATAGAGTGATAAGAGAGGAAGTGGAGGCATTAATTGCAGGCAACCTTCTCAAGGAGTTTTGTCACAACAGGTAGAAGAAATATAGGATGATGGTTAACAGGAATAGAAGGATCTAGCGAAGATGTGTAGAGGATATGGTAGACATGAATGCATTTTAGTCAAGAGGAAAGAGGCCAGTACACCAGGAAAGAATTTTGATGAGTGATAGAGTAGGGATGACAACAGGGACAAGCATTGGAGGTGACAGGATCAAATGGGATCATTTGTGAAGGTAGGCAAGAAGTGGGGACATCTACTTTTGTGATACTGTGGTGAAGGTGGAGATGGGTTGAGGACAAGAATGTTGAGGACAAGAACATTGAGGACAAGAACACTCTTTTTATTATATTTGTATCTTAACTTTATGCAAAATTCATGATATGATCATCTAATAAGTGCTGGTTCATTTGACCTACCCTCTGAGATTCAGTTACTACACATAGAAAATGAATGGGTTGGTTAGATGATTTAAAGTACTCTCTTAATGTTAAATACTATGATTTAAACTTTTGTTGTCTCAGTTTCCTCATGTATAAAATACAGATAGTGACATCTATTTTACAGGACTGTTGTAGTAAAATAATTTTGTAAATATGAGTTATTCTTTTTGCTATTATTTTTCTGCTAATAGTTTTGATGTGTGTATATGTAGGTTTGAAAATGTCATGCAACAAAAGATGAGTATTACACACTTGTATTTGGTGTGATTCAGTTTGCTTACAGTAAGCCAGTAAGCCTGCTCAGCAGGCTTAAAAAATCTTGTTAGAAATAATTGAATCTCATTCTCTAGGGTCCTCCATGAAACTCTTACATTTTTGCCCTGATCAACTGTTTGAGTGCATCTTTGCTCTTAAGAACAGACTTATCAACCTCTTCTGCTGAAACTTGCTGCATTTCCAGGTTGACCTTTCATGTAGATTTAAAGCATTGTATAATTAACTCTTTTTATATACATTGTTAAAACCTAATGAAAATTAGAAGTTAAATGTACTTATTTCCTTTGTAGTATCTTTCACATGAGAAATCAGGGGTTTCTAGCACTTACCTGGTGCTCTCAACTATCATCTGAAACGCTTCATTTCAAAACTAGAATGCTATATAAATATGTTTTTAATTATTATAGGATAAGAGGACTTTAAGCTGAAAGGGACCCTAGGGAATATCTATGTACTCCATCCCCTTCAGTTGACAGAAGAGGTGAGTGAGGTGGCACAGGTAATAAGCAGGACTTATTAACAAGATAGGACTTGAAAGCCATGACTTTGAATTCTAAACCCAGGTCTATTTCCCTTTAAAATGAGCCTGCCTCATTTGAGCCTTATAATACCCAGGTCAAATAGATAAGTGAAGTACTATTCTATCCCACCCCCCTTTCAACATATAGAGATGTGACTAATAGAAAGTTTTAGTGACAAGTCCATGGCCATCTATGCAGGAAGTAGAAGAATCATATTTCACAAATCAACTTTGAGGATATAGGGAAGATCCTGGACTCAGGACTCATAAAATTTGGGCTCAAAATTCTACCTTTAACCCTAACTTTGTAATGTTTGGCACATTGCTTCACTTTTTTCTCCTTCATGGTCCTCATCTATCAATTAATCCTACTTATGATCACAAATTTTTGAACTTGAAGAGATCTTTGAGGCCATCAAGACCAATCTGGTCATTTGAAAGATGAGGAAACTGAGTCTGAGAGACACTAAGCAACTAGCTGAACATTGAGGAAGTGACTAAGGTGCAATTTGGCCACAGGTCTTCCTGATTTCAAGTTCAGTGCCCTATCAAACTTTACCATATTTTCTCAAAATATATAGATTAATAAGATCCCTATCAGACTGCCTCACAGAGGTGTGGAGGTGACTTTTGTATCTTAAGGTTTATGGCAATAAAGCACAAGCTATGTCAAATCCTAAAAGCCTTAAAAGTCTTCACATAACACACCCAGGGTTTGTCAGGAAGGGCTACCTTCTGAAGGCATGAAGCGCTCATCACCAGGTTAGCAATAGCAGCTGTTGATTGTCAGTTACTGGACTATCCTTTTCTATGAAACCCCACATCTCTAAATACTGAAAGAAATTACTGATCTACCACCACTCTCCACTAAGTAATTTAGGGCCTAAAGAGATAGAATTTGATTTTTTATGAAAAAAATGTAGAAATGAGACTCTTGTTCTTCAACATGAATGTCTACGAATAAAGAAGCATTTATTACATCCTCAGTGTAGGCAAAGGACTGTGCTGAACTCTAAAGAGTAATATAGAAAAGTAAGTTAGTCCCTGCTCTCAAGGAGCTTACAATCCAATAGGGTTAACAACAGTCAGTGAGTTAATAAACATTTGTTAACTGTCAACCAGCAATTTGCTTAGTACTAAGGATATAAAGAAACTTAAAAAGACTGTCCCTGCTCTCAAGAGCTTACAGTTTAATGGGGGTGGGAGGGAGGAGCAGAGACAACATGCAAACAACTATGTAAAAACAGCTACCTACAAGCTAAATTTGAAATAACTAATAGAGGGAAGACACTAGAATTAAGGGGGATTGGGAAAGGCCTCCTAAAGACAGTGGGATTTTAGATGGGACTTGAAGGAAGCCAGAGTAGCCAGGAGGTAGAAAGATGATGTAGAGCATTCCAGGCATATGGGACAGCAGTGATATGCCTCGATTCAAGAGATGGAGTCTCTCGTTGGAGGAGAAACAAGAATGCCAGTGTCATTAGAACAAAGAATAGGGGGAGGAGGGAAGGGTATAAGGTCTTGGAATACTAGCAAATTGGGAGTGAGAAGCCTAGGTTATGAAGGGTTTTAAATGCCAAATAGGATATTATGTTTTATACTAGAGGTCATAGAGAGAGCCATTGGAGTTTGTTTAGTAGGGAGGAAATATGATCAGGTGAGACAGCTAGGTAGCGAAGTGAATAGAGCACCAGCCCTGGAGTCAGGAGGATCTAATTTCAAATCCATCCTCAGACATTTACTCTTAGTTTGACTCTGGGCAAGTCACTTAATTCTGTGGTCTTAGTTCTGCATCTGTAAAATAAGCTGGAGAAGGAAGTGGAAAACCACTGCAGTGTCTTTACCAAGAGAACCGCAATGGAGTCATGGAGAGTTGGACACTACTGAAATGTCTCAGCAGCAACAATAGTCAGACCTCTGTTATTAGAAGATTAGTTTGACACCTGAGGAGAGGATGGATTGGAGTACGGAGTCTTGTGGCAGGCAGACCAACCAGTCTGCTATTACAATAGTTTGGGGGTGAGGTAAAAAAAGGTCTGCACAGGATGTCAGAGGAGAGAAGAGGGTAAATGTGGGAGTTAGTATAAAGGCAAAATGAACAGGCCTTGAAAATGGATGATTATATGGTTGTGTGTCTATATGTGAGAGGGAATGGCATAAAGAAAATTTCAAACAATATGGAAAAGACCAAGATTATTACATCAAACTATATCTATTTCTGATGAGGCATTTGACTGTGCCAAATACGTTGGTGCTAAGAATTCACTTTTTGGGGCCTTGAGAAAATCCCTGACAGTCTTCTAAGTTTTCTCCTCCATTCCCATTGCTGATCCCCAACAAACAGAGATTGCTTCAATACTAAATGAATCATTGTGTTCAGAATCTTCAAGTCAACCAGCATTTATCAAGCACTTACTATATGCCAAGTGCTGCTCTAAGCATATTAATTTTGATTAGTCCCAAAGAACAGAAATAGCTTAAAAAATGTTACGGTCAGAGAGAAAGATTTCCTCTACACACAAGGATAAAACAAACAAACAAACTTCCTCACCATTAAAGATTGCCACAAATGAAACACGTTGTCTAATAACACTGTGGTTTCAACAGCCTTGGAGGTCTTCTTGTGAAAGCTAGATGGTCACCTGTCAAGGATGCTAATAAAGGTATTGCTGTTCAGGTAAATGTTGGTGTCATTGACTTCTGTGGTTTCTTTCTATTCTAGCAATCTGTGAAACATCACAGAGGAGAAAACAAGTCTCAGAAACAGAAACAACAATCGATGACATAACCAAGATTTGAACCTGGGTTTCCTAATTCTTAGATAGTTTTTTTTTTTTTTTTCCCACCACTCCACCTGAGGTTGATGGCCTATGCCTGTTGCTTTTCTCAGTACAACTCTTTGTATAGCTGCTGAGACTATAGTAAAGGTATGTGGGAGTAGCAAGTGGAGAATCATCTTCTTCTTAATCCCTGTAACTCTCTATCCAAGAAAACTGAATTAGGTAACATGTTCTCCAGTTCACCATTTTACCTTCAGGCTTCTCATAAAAAGTTAAACAAGTTACTTAAGGGAACAGATGCTGCTACTCTGCCACATATCAGAAAAAGTGAATCATTGGAAAGCCTAGGCTCCACCAAAGCTGGCATTTTTGATTTAAACTTCAGATTAGTTCAGCAGTGGGCTTTATGTGCTACAGAATATTAGCACTACAAATTTTCCTAAAATACCAATACAAAGATGTGATTAAATCTGCCTTGAAGGTCCTATTTCCTCTAATCTACAGAGTATAAATTGCTTTCTAAAGACTTTTTATATGTTTCCAAATAATCCATGCTGTTTATTTTTTTCTAAGCAGTAAGTACAGTCCAGGGATAGGGACAGTTGAGGATGCATTACACATGTTTAAGATCAGATTCAATTAGCCTCAATTCTTAGCCAATCAAAAATGGATTTCTCCATCAGAAAGGTGTGTTTCTAACAGTTCAGTAAATTTTAGATTGTGACCTCTGAGTCATATTCTTTCAGGTCTATACAAGACTCATCTTAAGTATGGCACAACTCAATCTGAATTGTTAATAGGGTCCCTTCAAGCCACAAACCAGCTTCAGCTAGTTTTGGCAAGCTTATTTTTTTTAAAGGGAAAATTCTCTATCCTACTTCTCCAATGTTCATTTAGGGCTAGAGTGATTTTGGGCTCTTTAAAAATAGTCAGCCAGGGGATTGTAGAGTGATTGGTCTCTCTGTTGATTTCAACATAAAATAATTTAATTGATAATTGTTTACATATTGCTTTTCTCTTTTATACCACCCTTGAAGACAGGTGATAATGGTAGCTCATATTATGGAGTATTATCTCATTTGATCCTTCTTCCTAGTAGCCATTTGTTTTCAAGTGGATTATCTTTTTTCACCTTTTTAGTCAGTAAGAATTTATTAAGAATATACAGACACTGTTGATCCCTAAGGATCCAAAGAAAGGCAAAAACAATCTCTGCTCTCAAGGAGCTAACATGGGAAATAACATGAAAACAACTGTATACAAATACAATACATACATTATAAATGAGAGATCATCTCAGAAGGAAGGTACTTGCATTAAGGGTGGCTGGGAAAGTCTTCTTGAAGGATATAAAATTTTAAGTTAGACTTGAAGGGAGACAGGATATTCAACTGGTAGAGATGAAAAAGAAGATAATTCCAGGCATGAAGGACATGAAGTAAAAATGAATGGTGTTAGGAGAAAGAGTGTTTTGTGAAGGAACATCATTTCTAGTGTCACTAGATTACAGAGTGAAGCATAAGAAGCCTGGAAAGGGGAAGGGGTCAGCTTATGAAGGATTTGTTTTTGATCCTAGAGGTAATAGAGAGTCAATGTTTTTTTTTTAAGTTGGGGATCAAAGTGGGAAGGGAGGTATGGGTGAACATGATCAAACCTCTGCTTTAGGAAGATCACTCTGATAGCTGAGTAGAGGATGGATTGAAGTGGTAACAAACTTGGGGCAGAGAGACCAACAATGAAGCTTCACTTGGATGAAGAAAAAAGCTGGGAGAAGTGATGTGAATTTTTCACAAGTAGTAGCATCACACATTCATGACATACAAAAAGTGTTATGTTTAGATTCAGAGGACCTGGGTTCAAATTCTGCCCACCCTTTCTCTCGCCAAATACAATCAGAAGATTTAGGTTTGGGTATCAGATCTGCCACAAACACCTATGTGACCTTAAGTAAGTAATTTACCTTCCTGAATCTCCATTTTTATATATGAAAAATGAGAGGTGCTGGAATAGATACCCTCTAAGTTCATTTCAGCTCTAGATTTATGAAGTTGAGATCCTAAGTCTTAAATCCAGTTTTTTTTGGAAAGCTCCATGCTCCTGTCACCAGAGCAAGCTGACTCTCCATTTACCCTAAGGCATAAATGATTGATATATGATTTCCCCAGAGCAAGTTATTATAGAGAGGTAAAATAGAGAATTCTGAGGAGATGGAAGAAAAATAAAGAAAAGATAGAGGAGACAAACACTGCTAAAGATTAAGTTTATGTTAAATTATATTATTTATATTTAGTAATTATGAATTTAATTATGTTAAAGGATAACCCTAACCAAAAAATAGCAAAGTAAATGACCATAGTTGGAACCTATTTCCTATCTTCACACAGTCTAGTACTGATGCTTCATATCCCAGGGAGAGAAGTATATATGAATTCCCCCACTTAAATCAATCTCATTTCAAAAAAACCCAGACACCATTCAATCAAACAAATATTTATTGAGTGCTTGCTATGTACCAGGCTAACCTCTGGAGATACAAAGAAAGGAAAAACACTTCCTGTCTCCAAGCTACTTACATTCTACTTAGGAGATAAAGAATGCAAATAAGTAGTCACATGTATTCCATGGTTAGAGTAGATGAAAGAAGAGAAAACTCTTGCATCTGGGTAGAGTAGGAATGGCCTCCTATAGAAGGGTGCATTTGTGTTGTTGCAAAGAAATCCAAATATTCTAGTAGGTAGGGGAGAGGAAGAAGAGCATTCCATAGGGGACTGGCAATACAAGGGCAGAGAGGAGAGAAGAGGTGTTGTGTTTAAGGAACAGCAAGGAAAACGGAGTGCTGCATTATAGAGCCTATGGACAAAAATGGAACAAAGCTAGAAAAGGTAGGAAGGAAGCAGGTTTTAATAAGTTTTAAATAACACAGGGTCTTATATTTGATCTTAGAGGTAATAGGAAACACTGAGATGAAATGGTTAGTTTGATAGTTTAAGAAAATAACTGCTATGGTTTTATGGAAGATAAATTGGAGTAAGGAGAGACTTGAGGTAAGGAGAATGATTAGAAGGCCTTAATTCAGGCAAGACATGATTATGCCTTGAACTAGGCAGTGGGTATGAGAATGAAGGGGAGGGGACACATGAACATTATTGTGTTGGAAGAAATTATAAGATTTGGCAACTAACTAGATAAGTAATTTGAGTACAAGGGAAGAGTTATGGATGATACCGAGATTATAAACTTTTACAAGTGTGGAAAGGGATAGTGGTACTCCTGACAGGACAAGAAAATTTTTGAAGAGAAGTGATTTTTAGGAGGAATATAATTACTATTTTGGACATGCTGAGTTTGAGATGCCTAAGGGACATTCAGTTTAAAAATAACTTTACAGAATGATGACAGCCATATTTACATGTATGTATATGTGCATGTATACACAACTTATATACATAGGCAAATATGTGTGCATGTATGTATGCATGTATGTATGTAGGTATGTATGTATGTGTATATGTATGGGGGGTTGTTATTGCTTTCATTCCCTCATTTCTTTTTTTTTGAGATTTTTTTCTATTTATTATTTATTTAATATTTTTAGTTTTCAGCATTGATTTCCACAAGATTTTGAATTACAAATTTTATGCCCATTTCTACTCTCCCCCCACTCCAAGATGGCATATATTCTGACTCACCCATTCCCCAGTCAGCCCTCCCTTCTGTCACCCCACTCCTCCCATCCCCTTTTCCCTTACTTTCTTGTAGGGCAAGATAGATTTCTATGCCCCATTGCCTGTATATCATTTCCTAGTTGCATGCAGAAACTGTTTTTTGAACATCTGCTTTTAAAACTTTGAGTTCCAAATTCTCTCCCCTCTTCCCTCCCCACCAACCCTCCCTAAGAAGGCAAGCGATTCAACATAGGCCACATGTGTATCATTATGTAAAACCCTTCCACAATACTCATGTTGTGAAAGACTAACTATATTTTGCTCCCTCCTATCCTGTCCCCCTTTATTCAATTTTCTCCCTTGACCCTGTCCCTTTCTGAAAGTGTTTGCTTTTGGTTACTTCCTCCCCTTATTTGCCCTCCCTTCTATCATCCCCCCTTTTTTATATTCTTCCTCCTTTTCTGTAGGGTAAGATACCCAGTTCAGTGTGTATGTTATTCCCTCCTTAAGTCAAATCCAATGAGAGCTAGATTCACTCATTCTCCCTCACCTGCCCCCTCTTCACTTCCAATGAACTGCTTTTTCTTGCCACTTTTATGTGAGATAATTTACCCCATTTTATCTCTCCCTTTCTCCCTCTCTCAATATATTCCTCCCTCATCCCTTAATTGGATTTTATTTTTTTTAGATATCATCCCTTTATATTTGACTGACCCTGTGCCATCTATCTGTCTATCTATCTATCTATCTATCTATCTATCTATCTATCTATCTATATACACACACACACACATATATCCTTCAGCTACCTTAATACTGAGGTCTCATGAATTGCACACATCATCTTTCCATGCATGAATGTAAACAAAACAGTTCAACTTTAGTAAGTCCCTTATGATTTCTCTTTCTTGTTCACCTTTTCATGCTTCTCTTCATTCTTGTGCTTGAAAGTCAAATTTTCTATTCAGCTCTGTTCTTTTCTCTGAGAAAGCTTGAAAGTCCTCTATTTTATTGAAAATCCATGTTTTGCCTTGGAAGATGATACTCAGTTTTTCTGGGTAGGTGATTCTTGGTTTTAGTTCTAGCTCCTTTGATCTCCAGAATATCATATTCCAAGCCCTTTGATCCCTTAATGTAGAAGCTGCTAGATTCAGGCAGGGCAAAGAAGGCTTTGCACTCCTGCTCTAGTCTGCAGCTGAATTCCTCCCACCAATTAAGCTAATCTCCAATTATTAAGCTTATCACCTACTAGAGCTATGTCAGTGGAGAGACCACCCATATGGATGAAGTCATCAAGCCTTGAAGAATTAAAGCAATAATATTAGGAGCATTTATTGCATAGTATGCTTTGGTAGGCAAGAGTATGTCTAGATATGTGATTTCACCCCAGCATGAAAACTCAGTCCATCAAGGCAGATAAGAAAGTTGCCAGAGATAATGAGAAGTTACTTCTTTGTCTAGGATCATGTGTCTAGTATAAGGATTATCAAACTGTTTTTCTTCTCAAGACCTCTTTTCACAATAGTAAATTGGTGAAGACTCCAAAGAACTTTTGTTTATGCAGATTATATCAACTGGTATGTACCATATTAAAAAACACAAAATTTTACTACTATTACAACAGTATTTTCAACCTCATAGACCTCCTGCAAAGATTTCAGGGAACCTAGCAGAACCAGAGCACACTTTGAGGACCACTGATCAAGTATATGTCAGAGACAAGACTCAAATCCTAGGCAGTTATGTGGTATAGTAGATAGAGTGATGGGTCTTCAATCAGGAAATCTGAGGTCAAACTCAACTTTTGATAGTTACTAGCTATGTGACCTTGGATAAGCTGCTTAACTCGAGATTCTTCACTGTAAAACAGAAATATTAATAGCACCTGCCTCTCAGTGTGGTTGTGAGGATCAAATGGAATAAGATATTTAAAGCACCTTACACAGCTCCTGGCACAATCTAGGTTCTATATAAATGCTAATTATTTTTATTGTTGTTATTACCATGAGTATGGCCACTCAATCTCCTACAGTAATAAGGAGAGCTAGTATTTATATAGTGCATTAAAGTTTGCAAAACTTTACACCTATTATTTCATTTGATCCACACAAGAACACTGAGAGGTAAGTACTATTATCATCACAATTTTACAAATGAAGCAGATAGTGTCAAAGTGGCTTTCCCAGGGTCCCATAGCAAGTAATTGCCTGTTGTTAGATGTAAATTCAAGTCTTTCTGAGTCTAAGTCCATGGCTCTGTCCACTGTATGCCAATCATGTAATACTTACAGAAGGGGGCAGAGCCAAGATGGCAGATGGAAAGCAGGGATTTGCCTAGGGCTCTCCCCCAGGACCCTCCAAACACCTATAAAAATGGCTCTGAACAAATTCTAGAACTGCAGAACCCACAAAATAGCAGAGGAAAGCAGGGCTCCAGCCCAGGACAGCCTGGATTGTCACTGGATAAGGTCTATCACCCATGGAGCTGGGAGCGGAGTGGAGCAGAGCCCAGCGTGGGCTGCGTCCAGACCAACTAGACCAGGAGCTGGGCAGAACAGGCCCTAGCACCCTGAATCAGTGACCTGTGGCAGTTATACACAAGATCCAGCAGCTTCTACATTAAGGGATCGAAGGGCTTGGAATATGACATTCTGGAGATCAAAGGAGCTAGGATTAAAACCAAGAATCACCTACCCAGAAAAACTGAGTATCATCTTCCAAGGCAAAACATGGATTTTCAATAATATAGAGAACTTTCAAGCTTTCTCAGTGAAAAGACCAGAGCTGCATATAAAATTTGACTTTCAAACACAAGAATGAAGAGAAGCATGAAAAAGGAAACAAGAAAGAGAAATCATAAGGGACTTACTAATGTTAAACTATTTTGTTTACATTCCTACATGGAAAGATGATGTGTGTAATTCATGAGACCTCAGTATTAGGGTAGCTGAAGGGAATACACACACACACATACAGACAGAGGGCACAGGATGAGTTGAATATGAAGGGATGATATCTAAAAATATAAAATCCCATTAAGGGAAGAGAGAGGAATATATTGAGAGTGGGAGAAAGGGAGAGATAGAATGGGGTAAGTTAACCTGTATAAAAGTGGCAAGAAAAATCAGTTCTGTTGGGAGGGAAGAGGGGTCAGGTGAGGGGGAATGAGTGAGTCTTGCTCTCATTGGATTTGACCTGAGGAGGGAATAACATTCACACTCAATTGGGCACCTTACCCTGCAGGAAAGAAGGAGAAAGGAGATAAAAAAGAGGGGACGACAGAAGGAAGGGCAGATAGGGGGAGGAGGTAATCAAAAGTAAACACTTTTGAAAAGGGACAGGGTCAAGGGAGAAAATTCAATAAAGGGGGATAGGATAGGAAGGAGCAAAATATAGTTAGTCTTTCACAACATGAGTATTGTGTAATGGTTTTACATAATGATACCCATGTGGCCTATGTTGAATTCCTTGCCTTCTTAGGGAGGGTTGGTGGGGAGGGAAGAGGGGGGAGAATTTGGAACTCAAAGTTTTAAAATAAGATGTTCAAAAACGGTTTTTGCATGCAAATAGGAAATAAGATATACAGGCAATGAGGCATAAACATCTGTCTTGCCCTACAAGAAAGTAAGGAAAAAGGGGATGCGGGAGGGGCGGGGGTTTGGGGTAGGGAGTGGGGTGACAGAAGGGAAGGCTGACTGGAGAATTGGGCAATCAGAATATATGCCATCTTGGAGGGGGAAGGGTAGAAATGGGGAGAAAATTTGTAATTCAAACTCTTGTGAAAATTAATGCTGAAAGCTAAAAAAATTAAATAAATAAATAATGATTTAAAAGATAAAGTACTAAGAAAAAAAATACTTACAGAGTCCATTCTTTATATTAGTGATAGGTGTTTCATTTCTTCCAGGTTCCTTTGGCCCCATAAAGATGTCTTTTATTCTTCTGACTTGGTCTTTCTGTACTAGTGTCCCTGTCCTTGAGTCTCTTTTAGACATGTAACATATTCTACATCATGTTCAGAGTTGTTTTTGCCTCACCCTATCTGTTATAACAATGCTTCTGAAATTGTGGGTCTTGGCCCTCTACAGGGTAGCTAAAAATTTGTCAACATTAAAAAGTTTTTGAACGCACAACAATCAATTGTTAATTCAAAATCAAAATTGGATGAACACAAGGTATTTCTGGTAGCCCTTGCCCATTTTGTATCTCACAACTTCACTGCAGCCTTGGTTCTGAAAACAAAGCACACCCACTTTACACTGCACATGTCCTGAGACTCCTCAAGGGATGCTGAAACATGAAAAGGGGTCTCGGTGGAAAAAGTTTAAGAAGCCCTTACCAAGATGGTAAGTTGAGTGAGCATGTTTCTATGTCCTAGTCATCTCCAATACAGTAAATTAAGGCCTCTAGCATTGTCTCAATACACAAGGATCTATGGGAAAATATTAACAAAAAGTAGGTAGGATGATAATTCATGGATGGGTTGCACAAATGAAGGAAATAACCACATAGATGAGTTCCTAGATACATTAAAATATTGAAATCAATTGAAACTTAATCAATTTTGTCCTCTGTGATTGATCTAGGCCTTGTGAATTAAACTGAATGAGAGCAGCTAGTGCTTACTTATAAATCCCTCCCTATACTCTACTAATGCTACTAGATGGTACTACAAAAAAAAAAGTTGGTAGATTTAGTTAATGTACTTGTTCCTCATGTGGGATGATTAGAGGGAAGAGCACCTGCCCCAAACTCTTCCCCATCACCTTCCACTTGTCTTCAGTTCCATCATTCAGCATACATGGGGTTTGCTATCTTGCTAAAAGAGCTAGGTTGGAAGGAAATCGTTTTCCTTTTTCTCTGAGAAGACCAAACCTATGATCCAGCTTCAAATGGAAGCCCTGCACACTTAATCACACATTCAATCAATAGATATGAATCGCTTCAGTAAAAGTGCAATTTACACTAAACATAAAATTAAACATTATGGTAGAAAAGGCAGCCTTGTGTCTCAGAAGTCTGAACATGCCCCAAATGAAGAGACATAAATTCTTGTAAAAGTTAGGTGATAAAAATGTGCAGCTTAAACCTATATGACCCAAATCAACTAGAATTTACAAGGTGCTTCTCTCTATAATCCAATCTCTGAGACACCGATTTTTATAGGCGTCCATGGGTGAAAGCCAAATCTATTTTGAAGAACAGAGCCTATAAATTATGCCCTCTGAGCTGCAATTTCAGGCAGGATTGAGCCCCGCCCTTATTTTAGGGGGTCTGAGGATATAGAGACAGTAAGCAGAGTGGAATGAACACTGTACTTGGAGTATGGACAGCTGGGTTCCAATCCTGTCTCTGAAGTTTCCTAATCTGGGACACAGGATAAGCCATTTTCCTTTTCTGAGTTACAGTTTCCTCCTCACCAAATTGAAAGTAACAATCATTCCCGGCCCTCATACATAGAGTTATTGTGAGGAAATACTTAGTAAAATTTAAAATATCATGAAAATGTTCATTTTCTTTAAATATTAACAATTGGAAGGAATGGTGAATCTCTTTCTCAGTTCTTCATATATTGTTTAATAAATTTTAATTGTTTAATAAATCACTAAGCTAACTCTCTCATATACTCAGGATATTTACCACATACATTTTTATATTTAATGATTAAGTAACTTTCAGAAACAGTCTCTGAATGAATTCTAGAAAAATCCTTATGGAGATCATAAAAATAACCCCACAGAATCTCTAAATTTAAAGGGATGTAAGGTGTCGTCTGGTCCAACCTGATCCTCATCTCTCTCCCACAACATCTCTATCAAGTAATCATCTAAACTTGTTCCCAGCTCCCCTTATTTTAGAGATGAGCTTTATATGACTCTAAAAGCAGTGATCACTTGCCTAAGATTACACTAGGCAGAATAATAATAGTTCATGATGGTTCATTAGCACATGAAAATTTACTTTCCTTGCAATTCTGTGACACAAGTCATGCAGTTTTAATTCCATTTTTCAGATGTGCAAACTGATTTAAAGGGAGTTTGAGTGCTTTGTCCAGCAACAAGCAGCTATTGAAAAGCTGAACCAAAAGTTAAAACTAGATCTCCTTATTCAACGTCAAGTGCACTTTCTATTGTAACATATTTGTAACCAAGTAATAGAGCTGGGTCTTGAACCCAGGTCTTTTGCCTCCAAGCCTAATATTCTTTCCACTATATGACTTCCCATCCAAACAAACAAGCAATTGCTTATTTCTATTTACTAGTAAACTTTCTTAGCTATTATAAGCTAATAATGGCCATAATATTTGCAAAGTGTGTTATGTATGTTATTTCATTGTATCCTCAATAAAATCCTGTGGGCTAGCTAACTAACATTAATTGTACATTAATATATTAATATCCCCCAGGCAAGAGAAGACAAATGACTTGCCCAGAGTCTCATGGCTGCTAAAGGGCAGAACTAAATCTGAAGCCTACTCACCTGATTTAAAATATGTGGCTCTTTTTATTGTATTAAACTTCTGCCTCCAAATAAATGGCAGAAATGGGGCTTGAACCTAGGTTACAAACTTCCAAGTCTAAAGTTCTCTGTAATGTACATACATACATACATAATACATGCAATATATATTAATATATGATTATACCTATAATTTATACACATGATTAAGCATATATACACACATACACACACGTGGGTGTGAGAGTATACAATTTATCTATATACTGCTTCCCATCCCAATTTTTTTCTAATAAATTTCCCTAGTTTTCTTAGGATAGAATTTGTACTTTGAAGAAATATTAGAAGTAATTTATTCTAGAGGTTTTTTTTTAATGGGCTACTAAACTGAGACCTAGGGAGGAAAATAGCCCAAAGCTGCCCAGTTAATGTCAGAGTCATGATTCCAACCCAAATGCCTCCTGACTCCAATTCTAGCCATCTTTCCATCTCACCAAAATGATTCCCTAGTTTTTAGAAGGGGGACAGAAGAAACCAGTCCTCCCTCCTCAACTTCCTGTGCATAATGATTGCTAAATTGGAGCCAAGAACATTTTATCTACACTGAGATGAAACTGCAGGACAATGTTCACTTGGGAGTGATGATTTTAGCATGTGTAAGAAACACTGAGCATCTCAAACAAAAGGGGATAAGAGAAAGCATGTTAGGTCTGTAGTGAAGTCCTCTGGGTTCCCTTTTCTGAAGCCCCAAGAGTCTTTCTAAAGGAGAAATGCTAACTTCCCAAAAGGACATTGTAAACTGCATGGAAATCATGCTCCAAACTCCATCCAAAGTAGGGTGCCACCGTCTATGAAAAGGCTACTAGGTCTAGAGTCTTTGCTTCTAGGTTTTGAAAGAAAAGTTCCTGTTATAACCTGCAGTAGAATTCAACTCTTAGGTAGCATTACAGAGCTTAGCTTCTTAGAGGAACTCAGAACAGGTAAGCACTACTCCAAAAAACACAATTACTTGGCATTAAAGAGCCTCATGATTGAGGATTTATACTGTCCTTCACCAGTGACTAAAGGCAAGGTGCTCATTACTCCTGATGTTGTTACAGGTACTTCCTTCTCCTTTGCCCCTTTTTCACAACCTGTTGGGTGATTGTCGAATTTGAATCTAATTGGTTTCTGTTGGAAGCCAACAGCAAGTTCTTTCAAGCAGGCAATAACACCCACGAGTCAGAAATGCCAAGCTGTAATGCTCTCTCTCTCACCTGCTGCTACTCACAATAACACCACCAGGGACAAAATGTGCAGTTTCTTCAAAGAATGTGGGTGCTTGTCAAATAATGTGGAATGCAGAGTGTTTTCTTTTCTTTTCTTTTTTTCAAAAATATATTTATCTCAACCAAGTTCTCTAAGTGTGAGTGCAATAAATGTTAAGATAACTGAGGGGGTGATTTCATAGTGGGGGTTTATTTCTCTAAAAAGAGAGGGTATTTTAAGTAAAGAAGAAATTAACCCCATGGCTTAGTTTCTCCAAAGATATATAGGATAATGAGCACTGGATTTGGAGGCAGAGGACTTAGGTTCATTCTGTCATTTATTTAATAGCTGTGTTACCTTTGATATTTTGCTTCACATTTGGGGTTTAATTTCCTTAACTGCAAAATGAGGAGGTTTAACTACATAAAGGAAAGGAAAGATGAAGGAAGGAAGGAAGTAGGGAGGGAGAAAGAAAGAATTAGAAAGGACATGATGACAGAAAGGAAGGAAGTCAAGGAGAAAAAGAGAAGAAAAGATAACATTTAAATAATTGATGGCTGTACACCAGGAAACAAATTGCAAATCATATCGCATAATAAGTTCTAAGTGGGATGTATAGGTTCAAGGGGGGAATTGAAAAATAAATCAAAAGTAAGTTTGTTGAGCTTGTAATTATGTTTTCTGCAAGAAGTATAATGAGTTACTTATAGCTGATCTTTCCAGTTTGTCCAAAGTATTTTCACATGAACTACCTCACTTGATTCTCCCCATAATCCTAGGTAGATGGGGCAGAGATATGTTACTAGAGGAAGTAGAAACATTAGAATACAAAAAGATAATGCTGTGAACAGAGAATATTAAAGGTAGAAATTGTATTAGAACAAGATCCTAGATAAGATAGGTATCTTAGAGATCCTTTAATACAACTCTGCATTGGGGATGAAGAAACTGAATCCCAATGATGTTAAATGCTTCTTACAAAGTCACATATTTTTATAAGTAGATGAGCTAGTGCAAGAAGCCATCTCTTTTGAATTCTAGTCATGATCTTTCCCCTGTATCTTGCTCAACCTCTTCCAACCAATGTAAATTCAAACAAGGGTCTATGCCTACAGGGATTCCTTGGAGTGTATACTTTGATCAGTCTGCTTATAAGCCCTCAGAGAGGGGTTCTGTTCAACAAAGGTGCTCCTGAATGGTTACATCAAGCAATAGTCTTAAGAATGTTTCTAAATGTAGTACATACATATTAGACAAAAATGTGCTGAGCACTGCTGATGATCAAGACATAGTGTAAGCTGTGTGGGGGTAATTAGCTCTTGAGGCACCTCAAATATAACCCTTGTGAACAATTTTCTTCTAAATGTATACCATTCCAGGGCTAGAGACAACTCTTTCCTCAAAGCAGATTCTGATGGAAGGAGAGAACACTAGACTGGACATGTACCCACAGAGTTTTGAATAACAGTTCTGGCACTTAGGACCCCAATGTGCATCTAGGTCAAGTAGCATGAATGATGCCCTAAAATAAACTTTTAAAGACAAATGAAGTTGGGAAAAGGAATCATGGGGAGAGAATTTTTTGTTTCAAATAAAAGGTATAATTGTGAGGAGAGGCCCCAAAACATTAACTTGTGTTTGGGGCAGGGGTAAGAGTTGACAGGGAAAAAGAGTAATGGAGAACTTTGGAGAGGTCATGATTTGAGAAGCTGCCAGTAGGATATGGCCAGGCAAAGGAGGTACACACCAGAGGTATAGCTTGCTAGGGAGCGTTTAATCTGATATCTTCATATATTTTTCTTTCTTTCCAAGTAATTGATAAAAATTAATTGTTTTTACCCCTGGGTAGAATGCAGGTATTAGTACTCTTTAGTTTTCACCAAGCTATGGTAAAGTTCCTGGTCACCCACACTAGAACTAAGTATAAAGCATCTCTGCTGATGCCACAAGACTCCAGGAAAACAAACTAAAAGTCAAATTATGCTTCTTGATTGTTCATTAATGTCCTAGCCATGTCAGGTTAATTTTAAGGCCAGGACGTGGCACAATTATTGTTCACTCACATCCTAGCTCTGGCCCATATTTTCCTATATCTTCCAAGTTACTACATGCTTTAATAGTCAAACTATACTTTTTTGAGGTTTACATAACTTACTCATGATTATTCATAAACCTTCATCTCTCTATGGACAATGAGGCTAGATTTTTTTCCTTTCACTTTATATTCACAGATATGCCATATCTTACTTGGACAACAACAAAAATAAGTGTCAATGGATGATTCACTCATAAATAACTGAAATTCAACTTTTAAGAAATGTAAATCTCCTTCAAAAAAGAAAAAAAAACAAACAAACGCCACCACCTCATACCTTCCCTGCTGCTTTTCTGATTTGTTCCTAAGCTCATTAGATACTCTCTTCCACCTCCAGGGAATGACTCTCATCTTCAGACAATGTTAAGCTCATTCTCATAGCAGAGGTGAAGGAGCAATTTTCCCAATGGAAATTTCAAAGGCAAATATTTCCTGCAGGAAATCAAACAATTCCAAAGCTTGACAAGGTAGCTAAGTAGTTTCGGTTCAGCAAATAGCTGGCAGAGGAAGCCCCTTGTGTGCCTGTGTCTAGGCCTGTGGGCCACTCCCTAGAAAGACAAAGCCATTTGCCTTCAATCAAGTGGCACCTTGTTGGCAGCCTGCCCCAGCTCAAGCTGCTAGGATGGGAATGGATGGTCTCAGGTGAACCAGTGATGCTTCATAATGAGTTTTCAAGACAAGAAATTTTATGTATTTACTTGCATGCATGCTAATGTGCACCATTTATGGTTCTAATTCTTAACACAAGTGTGTATTCAAATACAGCATCCTTCACACCTCACCCACTCCTATCCATAGGAAATACATAGAAGAAACTGGAATCCCAAACTAATTAATTTTTGGAATTAGTTCTGATATGACTATGAAAGGCTCTGTAATTTCTTCTTTTTGGTACTATTCACACACACACACAGACACACACACACACATATATGTGTGTATATATATATATATATATAGAGATAGACAGATATATAGATATATATCTCACAGACAATAATAAGAATTATAATGAAAATAACCATTATTATGTTAGCTTACCTTTAAATGTTAACTTTCCTTCACTAAAGTTCCACTATTGATTTATTGGTCCTCTGCTCAGTGCCTTTCCATTCTGATAGGACTTAAGTTATGTCTAACAAGGTTATGGTAGCTCACATCTTTAGCCCATAACAATAGAATTGAAAGAAAGATAAAGAAGACATAGACTCCCATAAGACTTAGTGTTTGCTGACTATGAATAAACATTTCATGCAGTAGAACAAAACCTCTCATTAAAGGCTTTCCTCCAAAACATGTCTACCACTTAGGTGTCAAAATTATGGGATTCCTTGAAAGAAATAATAATAAATAATAATAGCCATAAACTTGTTTGAGAGTATTCTAATAATTATATGAGGCAACAGTAAGGCATAAAACAAAAATGTGTGTGTGGGGGTGTGCAGGTGTGTGAGAAAGAACCTTATAAAGGAGGTAGGGTACATAGTCTAAGTTTAACTGGAATTTCCTATAAGTAATGGTTTCTTGACCTTTTTATGTCATGGACCCCATCAGCTATGTAGACTCCCCTCTAGATTTTTTTAATGCATAAAAGAAAACACATAAGATTATAAAGAATACCAGTTATATCAAATAGTGTTATCAATACATATTTTCTTAAAAGTTATAAACCTCAGACTAAGAACCCCTTCCAGAGAGGGTAAGGTCCTCTAGATACTTTTATTTCTTGAAGATATTGTGCTGGTTTCAGCATACCCTCTCTTAATTCAAGGTAATTTTGTGGTAAACAACAGTTCCACTTTTCTACCTATTCCCCACACCATTAAATAAACAATTACCTTATAAGCAAGCCCCTAGGACACTTGGAAATTCAAGTAGAGATGAGTTGTGTTGTAAAGAACACTGAACTTAGGGTCAGAAGACTTCAGTTCTATTGTTCTCAATGAATGGGGGGGGGTCCTTGGAGCAGTCACCTTTTTTTTCCTTTGGCATTGACTTCCCAATTTGTAAAATGCAGAAGTTTAACCAGATAGCTTATAAGGTCCCTTCGAACTCTGAATCCTTTCATCTATAAAATGGGGGATGATAATTCATGTCCTACCTGCTCTGAAGGGTTTTATGAGGGGACCAATTAGCCAACTGTAAAGCCCTTTCCCAATGCAAACCATCATTATTTGGCAATTACAAGATATCCAACATACAAGTTGCTGAGAGGGATTTTAATGAGGCTAAGAGAGCAGTGGACATTCTAAGACAAACACCAAATTCCTAATGGCTATGATTCTGATGTATACAAAGGGTCACTATCTGACATGACTAACAAGGTGTCTTTGAAAACTTATGTAGCTGCTGTTAAAACATTTAGCAGCTTAAACTTCAACAATTTATCAGTCTCCAACTTAGATGAAAGGGCTCACTGCTTGTTAACTGCATGCAGGGGGACTAAAAAGAGCAGTTGGATACACCACTTCGGAAAGATGCTTCCTGGCATCCTAAGTAGGCTGCTCCTCCTGGAAGCCACGGGAATTGAGCGAATGGGAAAATTTCCTATTGGGCTTGACTTCCCCACCTTTCTTTCTACTTTTCCTGCCACTGTTTTTTTTCCAGTTATTACATAACCACCTGGTGTAAATAAAAAAAAAAACATACTGGCTTTCCATTGTTGTGAGAGGAAGAAATGCAGTAGTGTCTTTTAATTGAGTATAGAGACTAGCATGTTTTGAGCAGTCCTAATGCACACAACAGACTGATTCATTTTTCAAGTCAGCATGAGGGGATGCAGAAACATAAGTGACAGTATTAATTATAGATAGATAGCATTTATATAGCAGGTTAAGGAGTATAAAGAAAAGCACCCTCTATATCATTTGATTTCTCCAACAATGCCATGCTATAGGAAATATTGTCACCCTTGTTTTGAAGAAGAGGAAACTGAAATTGATAGAGTAGTTGAATGGTTTTGGATTACTTGAGAGAAAAATGAAAATTATAACAATTGTGATATTTTACCTCACAGTATTAGAACAGAAAAACAATAAGAGATACAAATCTTCAATGGTTAAGGACTTCTAGCTAAACAGATATACTAATAACCTACTGATAAGTCTCCATGTTGGTTCCAACTATTCTGGGGAAAAAATTGGAAATATGAGAGAAAATTCATTAAGATGTTCAAAAATTTGAACTTCCACATCCACAAAAGGGCTTGAATAGTTAGAAACTTAAAGATAGAAAGTCTTCATAGATGCCAAAATCTTTATAATGATGGTTTTTGTGGTTATTAGATGGTGCTCCTGGTTCTCTCATGGTCTACATTTCAATACTAAACCTTCTCTCATTCACTTATTTACTCCAAGACTATTACTCGAACAGTCAGAAATATTAAATTTTATTTTATAGAAACAAATTAAAAGGTTTCATTCCTGATTCAATTAAAACAAAACGAAAAATAAACAAGCAACCTGAAGGAAATTGGTCTTTTAGCCCTTTTTTATACACAAATGAATAAAGTTGGAATTCAAACTGCCCTGTAAGTGTTTATCTTTTTCCATCTTAATATAACCTGAGTGTAATCTTGAATAATTTACTTACACTATGATAATGATAAAATATGGTTATAATCCTTCAATTGTTGTATTGACCTTCACACTTTTCAGGGTGTTACTGCATTTGATCATTTTTCCAAAGCTTTTCACATACTAGGTGCTTAAGAAATGCTTTTGAATTAAATCATCACATTATATCCTCACAACAATGCAAAGAGGTAGTCAGTTTATAGACCCTTACACATATTTGTAGAAAATGTCACTTGGAGAAACTGACTGGTTCAATGATAATTTGGCTAATAAGCAACAAAGCTTTGACTTCAACCTATATCTTTTGACTCTATACCATATCTGTTTCTACTATACCTCATTCCATGAATTTAAATTTACCAATCAATTAAATAAGGGGAATGAGCTCGTTAAGTTTCCCTTCTACAAAGACAAAGAGAGCATCATCAAAATTGAAGATCAGTTATTGGCCCTCCTTTAGGTTACCCTTTCCTGGGGGTAAGGTGAAACAGCACAGTGGGGTTGTACATTCCCTTCCTATTCCAACACACTTATCTCATTTTTAGGGGCGTAAAATATCAGTGTAAAAAATGAGAACATTTCCCTCAACAATGAAATTCAAGCAACTGCTAATAACTAGAGTATCTTGCATTTGTTCAGCACTTGATGGCAATTAAAGGACTTTCCCTTTTCTCATTTGAATAAGCAGATATAGATATATAGACATAGGTATCAGGCATGGTGTGTGTGTGTGCATGTGTGTGTGTGTGTGTGTCTGTGTGTGTGTGTGTGTGTGTGTGTGTGTGTGTGTGTAAAACATACCTAATGCTTCATCCTAATAGAAACCCCATGTCTGGGTTTGGCAAGTATCTCCATTTTGTAATCGAAAAAACTGAATGGTCACACAACTAATAGTAGAAATTGGACTGAAATCCAACTTGAGGTCTTTTGTCTTTATCTAGTTCTTTCAAAATAAGAACATGTTGAAAAATCTTACCACTATAATAGATAAAGGTGAGAAATTCCATAGTCAATTAACCTCCTAAGTGAAAAGAGCTGGAGTAAGTGAGGACCTAGTCTCCCTCTTTACTCTAAACAGTCTGAAATGATGTGAGAATTGCAGCCATGAGTTACAAGTGCCTGGGGGCCCACCTGCAATTATGGTGCCCGTGTTTTATGGAGCCCTCATATAGCTATTTACTCCTTCTCAATAGCAATGAAATGCTTATGTGAAGATAAGGAGGCACAAGGTCTCCCATTCACTCACTGAATGCCTTTAAATAAAGAGGCCTCATTTATGTCCACATCAGATGCTCTGTCCATATATTGACAAGTAATACAAAATTAAAATCCATTTATTTTTTCTGTAGTTGAGTCCTGTGGTAAGAATCTCTGTGATAGACTGAAATCTATTTTCTCTATTTCAGCCATGGAACAACACCAGATAGCAATAAAGAAATCCAGTTTTCTACATATAGTTTTTATCTCATACTTGGCCTGGGGGAACATAGTAATGGCTAAGACTAACTTTTTAAACCCTGATCCTTTAGGAAAGCTACCAAATAGAGTGTCAGATTGGATGGGACATTTGACTAAAAAAATATTGACCTGGAAGTTTTCCTAAGAAAATAAATTGCCCAAGATGAAAGAGAAATCACAAGATAGAATAGCAGAGCTGGAAGGGGTCTTAACATAAAGAATTCTAGAACATGGTATATCAAGTCTTAGGGATGGAGGAGATCTTTAGAGTTTATATAGGCTAATAGTCACTTATCTAAATTCTAAGAGCTGGAAATTTCGGTCCATTCAAAATTAATGTTAAATATTTTAAAGTGGGCTTCATTGAAGCAAGACAACCCTTTACAACTCCATAATCAACTTACTGTCCTAAGAACCATGTCGGCTTTTCCAAGGCTTAACATTCATCTTCAAATTTCCCCTTGCTTCCCTCTATAAGCCTCTAAAACCTTGTCTTATATTTTACCCAAAAAGAGCTATTCATTAAGAACTAATTTTCTACTTCTAATCTGATATGACTAAGATACTTTCCATCACTATTTTTTTTCATTCAGACCTGTCTCACATGAAACAATGAAGCTTTTCCTTACTAAGCCAAATTTTTGTACAAGTGATCCCATTTGGGAATGCAAGGAATAGTTTATCGGTCATATTTATGATTAATGGAGAAATTCATGAACAAACAAGAGATAGACAACATTATGAAATGCAAAATTGATAATTTTGATTACGTTAAATTGAAAAGTTTTGGCACAAAGCCAATCCAACCAAGATTGGGACAGAACCAGAAAACTGGGAAAGAATTTGTACAACTAGTGTCTCTGATAAAGGCCATATTTCTAAAACATACAGAAAACTGAGTCAAATTTTCAAGAATACAAGTCATTCCCCAATTGAGAAATGGACAAAGGATATGAACAGGCAGTTTTCAGAGAAAGATATTAAAGCTATCCATAGTCATATGAAAAAATGCTCTAAATCAGTATTGATTAGAGAGATGCAAATCAAAACAACTCTGAGGTACCACATCTCTCATGTCAGATTGGCTAACATGACAAAACAAGAAAGTCGTAAATGCTGGAGAAGATGTGGGAAAGTTGGACCACCAATTCATTGTTGGTGGAGCTGTGAACTGATCTAATCATTCTGGAGAGCAATTTGGCACTATGCCCAAAGGGTTATAAAAATGTGCATACCCTTTGACGCAGTAATAGTGCTTCTAGGGCTGTCTCCCAAAGAGATCATGAAAATGGGAAAAGGTCTCACATGTACAAAAATATTTATAGCAGCTCCTTTTGTGATGGCCAAGAACTGGAAATCAAGGGGTTTGCCCATCAATTGGGGAATGGCTGAACAAGTTGTTGTATATGAATGTAATAGAATACTACTGTGCTATAAGAAATGATGAGCACGTTCGGGAAAACCTGGAAAAACTTATATGAACTAACACTGAGTGAAGAGAGCAGAACCAGGAGAACATTGTACACAGTAACAACCACACTGTGTGAGGACTGATTTTAAGAGACTTAGCCCTTCTCAGCAATGCAAGGACCTAAAACTTTCCCAAAGGACTCATGATGGAAAATGTCATCTACATCCAGAGAAAGAACTATGGAGTTGGAATGTAGAGTGAAGCAGACTCTTCTCTTTTGTTTTATTTTCTTTCTCATGGTTTCCCTCATTTATTATAATTCTATGCATCATGATTAATGTGAAAATGTGTTTAATAGGAATGTAGGTGTAGAACACATATTGAATTGCATGTCATCTTGGGGAGGGAGGGGAGGAAGAGGGGGAGAAAATTTAAAACATGGAAATGAATGAAGAAAACTGAAAATAAATAGATTAAATATTAAAAAAATAAGTGATCCCATTATATCCTGTCTTCTGCAGCACATTGCCTCTACTATCATCCCTATTCTCACTACTTTTCCATCATTCCCAGTCTATTGGCTGTATCTTTATGGCCTATAAACAAGTTGTTATGTACTCTGTCTCTAAAAGCTCTTACTTGATCCATCCATACCCACTGAATATCTTTCCATATCTCTCCAGCTTTTCATGGTTAAACTCCTTGAAAAGACTATTTACAAATGTCACTTCTATTTCCTTTTGTTCTCTTTTTAACTGTATTCTGGTTTCTGAGCTCATTCTGGAACTATTCTCTCCAAAGTTATGATCACTTAATCAACAAATCTAATGTCTTTTTCTCTATCTTCATGTTTCTTTGTGACTTTGTAACCTTTTGGTATTTTTCTTCTTTTTCATACTCTTTTTCTAAGTTTTTGCAACATTACTCACTCTGGATTCTACTCCTACTTTTCTGACTATTACTTCTAAGAGTACTTTGCTAGATTTTTATCCATGTCATGCCCAGTAATTATGTGTGTGTCATAAGACTCTCTTCTGGGTCCTCTTTTCTCCTCCCTTTTTACTATTTCAGTTGGTGATCTCATCAGCTCCTACTGATGCTGCTAATTCTTAGGACTACTTATCCAGCCCTTAATAGTCTCCTGACCTCCACTACCACATCTTCAACTGCTCAGATCGTGATCTGGATATTCTATAGACAAAATGAATTTAACATGTTCAAAACTGAACTCATCATTTCCCCAACATCCTCCCCTCTTCTGAACTTGTCTATTATTTTTAAGAGTACCATCATCTTCCCAGTTCCCCAGGCTCACAACCTAGTTGTCATCCTTAATTCCTCACTTTCACTCCTCCCATATCGTATTTCCAAGTCCTATAGAATCTCTCTTTTCAATGTCTCATATAGGTCACCTTGTCTCCTCAAACACTGCCAACACCCCAATACAAACCATCATCAACTCAAATTTGACTTATTGGAATAGTCTTCTGATTTGTCTCCCTGCCTCAAGTCTCTCCTCTGCCCCAAGCTATTCTCCACATAGCTGTCAAGTTGATCTTCCAAAAGTATCAATCATATCATGTCACTCTCCCAGTCAATAAAATTCAGGAGTTCCTTATTACCTCCAGGATCAGTTATAGAATTGTGGATTTGACTCTTAAGGCACTTGAAAACCGGGCCTTTTTCCACATTTCCAGTCTTATTTCTTCCTTCCATGTACTCTGAACCACAGTGACACTGGCCTCACTACTGTTCTTTGAACAAGATACTCCATCTCCTCACTCTGGGCATTTTCCCTGTCTGTTTCCCATGCCTGGAACTCTTTCCCACCTCATCAGTATCTCCTGGATTCCTTCTATATTCAACTAAAACACCATCTTCTGTAACAATCCTTTCTCAGCTGTTCTGAATCTTAGTGCTTACCCCCTAAGATGATCTCCAATTTACTGGTCTATACCTTTTCATATGGACTTGTTTACATTTTCTCTCAATGATCAGATTGCAAGATATTTAAGAGTAGGGAGCAGTGCTTTTTTATTGTTTGTTTATTTTCTTTTTTGGTTTTCCTCTTTGCTTTGTACCTTCAGTGCTTAGTATCATGCCTAACACTTATTATGCACTTAATAAAAACTTGTTGATTTGATTAATCTTGTTTAAATTTACATAGTTAATAAGAAAGAAGCTTGGACCACAGCCTGGACCTTCTGACTGAAAAAACAAAAAGGTTTATATGTTTCCCCATATTGCATGGTACTTCTTCAATTAATTCTCTTCTTTGCTCACCCTGATCAAAAGCATTTCTGGGATTCTTGGGACTGAATCAAGGTTCAAGCACTTCAGGAAACAACAGCCAGAGCACAAAAATAATTGCCAGAAGGTCTCTGAGTTCATATACTTAATATCACATACTCCTCTCTGATTTCATCATCCTAAGCTATACATACATATATATATATATATATATATATATATACTTATCTCAACTAAGCATAAGAAACAGAATCTATTCTATCATACTTCCTGGAACTATTTATTCTTTGAAGGTAAATTTTAGAGAACTGTTTGCTTATATAAGGCATTTTGATGAATTTTCATGTTTATGTAAACATACATTTTCCTTCAAAGTTTTTGTTAGTTACCATCTACATAGGTACCTTTTTTCTTAAACAAAAGTGCCTATTTGTTCCGTGAGATGCAGCATTCAGGATCCTATTGTTCACTGTTTTTTTAAATTATTTTTCAAATATTACTATTTATTTAAATTCCTTTCTTTTTTCTAATTTTGAATTCCATATTCTCTGCCTCCCTCCCTGCATTCCACCACTCACTGAGAAGGCAAATAATATGATATCAATCATCAACAATAATAAATATCAACATAAAATTGATTATATACTTTGCAACCAAAGGTGGGAAAGCTCTTTACAATCATTGAAAACAAGAACTGGAGCTGACTGTTTCATATCGTGAGCTTCAGATTGCAAAATTCAGACAGAAATTGAAGAAAGTAAGTAAAACTATCAGATTTTATAGGTATAACCTGAATGACATTCCTTGTGAGAATGAAGTAGAAGTGATAAATAGATTTAAAGGTTTAGATCTGCTAGATAGAGTGTCTGAAGAACTATGGATAGAGAGGTTCACAATATTGCACAAGAGGTGAAACAAACAAAAAAATTTCAAATTAAAAAAAAAAAACAGCAGGAAAGCAAAATGGCTGCCTGACGAGGCTTTACAAATAGCTAAGGAAAAAACAGAAAGAAAAAGGAAAACATATACCCAAGTGAATGCAGAATTCTAAAGGATATCAAGGAGAAATAAGAAACATTTCTCAAATGAACAATGTAAATAAATAGAAGAAAATAATAGAATGGGAAAGATTAGATAGTATTTCAAGAAAATTAGAGCTATCAAAGGATATTTCATGCAAAAATGGGCATGGTAAAAGACAAAAAAAAAATGAAGACTAACCAAAGCAGATGAGATTAAGATGAGGTGTCAAGAGTATACAAAAAATTAATCAAGGAAGGATCTTAACACACTGATAAGCAAAAAGTCATGGTTCCTGATCCAGAGATCAACATCCTAGAGAATGAAGTTAGGCAGGTCTTAGGAAACCTTGCTAATGAAAAGGGTAGTGGACATAATTTTATTCCAACTTGAACTATCTAAAATCCTAAAAGCTGATGCTGTGAAAGTGCAGTACTCAATATATCAGCAAATTCAGAAAACTCAGCAATAGCAATTATATTGGAAAAGATCAGTTTGTGTCCAAATAAAAAAGAAGAGAAAATCCAAAGAATATTCAAATTATTGAACAACTGATGTCATTTCACACACCAGCAAAGTTATGCTTAAGACTCTGCAAGCTAGGCTTCAAAATATGTGAACCAAGAATTACCAGAAGAGCATGCTGGTATTCGAAGAAGCAGAGTAACTAGAGGCAAAATTACCAACATCCATTGGATCATGGAAAAAGCAAGGGTGTCCCAGAAAAACAAACAAACAAATAAAAAAAATCCACAAATTTCTGCTTCATTGACTACACTAAAGCCTTTGACTGTAAGGAATCAAAAAAATGTGCCAAGTTATCAAAGAGATGGTCGTACCAGATCATCTTATTTTTCTCCTGAGGAAACTGTATGTGGGCCATGGAGCAAGTTAGAACCAAACATGGAACAACTGATTGGTTTAAAATTGAAAAAAACAGTACATTAAAACTCTATATTGTTACCTTATTTATTTAACTTATATGCAGAACATAACATGTACAGTGCCAGGCTGCATGAATTAAAAGTTGCAATTCAGATTGCTGGGAGAAATATTAACAATCTCAGATATGCAGATGATACCACTCTGATAGCAGAAAGCGAAAAGCAAATAATATACTTCTTGATCAGGTTGGAAGAGGAGAGTGTAAGAGTTGACTTTAAGCTTACCATTAACAAACAAACAAACTATGTCTTGATAACTGGTCCTATCACTTTCTGGCAAATGGAGGGAGAAAAATGGAAACAGTGTCAGATTTTATATTCTTGGACTCAAAGATCACTGCAGATGGCTACTGCAGATGGCAACTATTCCTTGGAAGGAAAACTATGGCAAGTCTGGACAGCACACTAAAAAGCAGAGACAACACCTTGCTGACAAAGGCCTGGATAGTCAAAGCTATGGTTTTTTCCAGTAGTAATGCATGGCTGTGAGAGTAGGACTATATGAAAAGCTGAGCACCACAGAGCTGATGGCTTAAATTTGTGGGCTGGAAAAAAAAAAAAAAACCTCTTGAGAGTCCCATGGGCAGCAAGGAGATCAAATCAGTCAGTATTTAAATAAATTAATTCAGACTATTCATTGAAACGTCAACTAACTAAAGCTGAAGTTTAAATACTTTGCCCATAAAATGAGTAAACAGGACTCAGAAAAGACCATAATGTTGGGAAAGATTGTAGACAAAAAGAGAAAAGGATGACAGATGAGATGGATAGATGGTGTCATGGAAGCAAGGAACACGAGCTTGTCCAGACTTCAAGAGATAGTGGAGGAAAGAAGAAAGTATCGTGTTATAGTCCATGGGGTTACCAAGAGTTGGACATGACTGAATGAATGACTTAGCAAAAATATACGTGTGAAAACATGCGAAACATATTTCCATATTAGCCCTATCACAAAAAAAAAACAATAAATTTCTCTCTCTGGAGGTGGATAGCTTTATTTTTCTTTCATCTTTTGTCTTGGACTCATTATCTTGGGTAACTGTATTGATAATAGTAGTGAGGTGTTTCAGAGTTGGTCATCATTACAACACTGCTATCATTGCGCACAATGATCTCCCAGTTCTCACTTCTCATTTCACTTTTCATCAGTTCATATTGGTTTTGCCATTTTTTTCTGAATCTGTCCCCTCCCCCATCATTATTTCTTATAGCATAATTGTACTCTATCACAATCATATGCCACAACTTGTTCAGGCATTCCTCAACTGATGAGCATCCCTTCAATTTTCAGTTCTTTGCAACCACAAAAATAGCCATTATAAATTTTTTTGGGGAGAGCCAGGGAAACGGCTAGTCTTTTATTGGAGGGAAGAAAACATATCACATCTCAAGTAAACCAGTTCAGGGGCTCAGCGGCTAAACTGGTGGGGTACCAGCTTGTAATGGGTTCCACAGTTAGGGCAATGCTGTGTGTCGCCTTTATGAAGCCAGAACCAGATGACTGCACTATTGTCCTCTTCACAGATAGAGCCCACTATTCGCTTGTCATCAATGGAAGGGACCAGGTTGGGTTCCTCTTAGTCCCTGGAGCTGCCTTTGGGGCTAGGATATTGTATGGATCCAAATCATTCCTTGAAGCCATCATAATCTCTCTATCCAAGCCAGTAGCCTGCTCCTCATCAGAAGGGATATCTCCTCTGGTCGCCATGGAGGGAACGGCCACCAGCGGGGCCAGAGGCCCTCAAGGCCTGGACCTCCAGTGCCCTGGCTCCCCGCAGTAACCTTGAAGCCATCGCGTCTGAGACAACTGTGACCAGTTGTAACAGCGGTGCTTCCGGAATCCGTTATAAATATTTTTGTGCATATGAGTCCTTTTCATTTTTCCTTGCTCTCTTTTGGGTACAGACCTAGTAGAGTTAGTGCTGTAATCAAAGAGTATGCACAGTTTGATAGTCCTCTTGTCATAATTACAGATTGTTCTCCAGAATGGTGCAATAAGTTAAGTACTCCAGAAACAATTACATTAATGTACTTATGAGGCATTTATTTTCCCTCATCCCCTCCAGCCTTTGTCCTTTCTGATAGGTGTGAGATGATGCCTCAGAGTTGTTTCAATTCTCCTTTCTCTAATTAATAGTTACATAGAGAAATTTCTTAATATGATTATAGATAGCTTTGATTTCTTCTTCTGAAAACTGCCTATTCATATCCTTTCACCATTTATCAACTGGGTAATGGCTTTTATATTTTATAAATTTGACTTGGTTCCCTACATATTTGAGAAATGAGATCTTTATTAGAGAAACATGCCATAAAATCCTTTGGTTTTTATTGCCTATGGTACCTTTTAACAATATGTAGTTTCTATGATTATCTCTTTTAATTAGTTTGTTTGTTTAATTGTTTGTTTTGCTTTTGCTTGGTCTGAGATCATGATTGCTACCCTGGCCTTTTTTACTTCCATTGAAGCAGAGTAGATTCTGTTTTAGCCCTTTATTTTCTGTGTTTATCTTTCTGTTCCAGTTGTGTCTCTTGTATACAACATGTTGTAGGTTCTGGCTTCTAACCCATTCTGCTATCTATTTCCATTTCATGGGTTTATTGTTGTTCAGTCATTTCAGTCATGTCCAATTCTTCATGACCCATTTTGGGGTTTTCTTGGCAGAGGTACTAGAGTGGTTTGTTGCTTCCTTCTCCAGCTCACTTTACAGGTGAGGAAATTTAGGGAAATGGAATTAAATGATTTGCCCAGGGTGTTACACAACTAGTAAGTGTCTAAGGCCAGATTCAAACTCAGGTGTTCCTGTCTCCAGGCCTAGTGTTATATGTGCTGCACAATCTAGCTGCACTGTTTTATGGGTTAGCTCATCCCTGTCTCATTTACAGTTATGATTACTGTCTCCCTCTATCTTATTTTCTTCTGTTTATCCTTATTTTTCTTTTTTATACCATCCCTTCTCCAAAGTCTTTTGCTTCTGTATCCCTTATTCTGCCTTTACTTCTATCACCCCTCCACATATCTCTTACACCCTTCCCCTTCTGTTTCACTATTGAGTAAGATAGATTTATATACCCAAATGAGTGTGTGTGTTTGTGTTTTCCCTCTTTGAATCAGTTTTTTATGGGTATGTCCAAAACGGGTGTGAGGCATTTTGGTCACTAAACCTTCTTTTTTGGGAGAAATCAACAAGCAAAACAAAGTAGTATATCTAGGAAGGAAAAAATAGTGAAGAGAATCACTGTCTTAGATCGGATGAGCACATTTAAGGTTATATATGCATATTTTATACATGCATACACTCATACATATATATATACACACCTACATACACACATATATTATACACACAGATATATACATACAAACACATATATTACAAAAAAGTTAAAGTTAAGAACTTAAATAGAACATTACAAAAATTAGAGACAATAGATCTTTAATGATTACTGAATGGGAAAAAAGACTACATTTTCTCAGCTGTATCTAGCAACTTTAAAAATTTAAATATGTATTATTAAACTGAAACCTCAGCAAAAAAAGTACTGAAAAGAATACTACAAACATCATTACAATAAAAAACATTTAAAAAACACATTTCAAGAAAAATAAAATATAATGTGTACCAAATAGAATAATCCTAAGGAACTGATGTTTCAAAAAACAAATGACTACCAATAAGATAAATCAAAAACTTATTTTGGTGAGCTACAATAGAATTTGGGAGAAATTTATATCTCTGTGTTTTCTTCAGAAAAGAGATAAAAAAAAATCAAGGACTTAGTATTCTACAAAAATGTAGAAAAAACAGAAATGAAAAAGTAGAAATTATAATATTCAAAGAAAAGATTTTTTTTAAAAAAGAAAGCAAACAATGTTTTGATATATAATAAAACACTGGGAGCTATTAAAAATAAAATTAAGTTAGATGACCTTATTTAAAATATATGAAACTCAAATTGTTCATACAAAAATAAAAATACAGCACTTATAACAATGAGAAAAAGGAAAGTATGAAAAAATATTTTACCCAACTATAGGCTAGCAAAACCGATTATTTAGACAAATGGTTTGAATATGTATAATTTAAAATACCTAGAATCAAAGAAGAAATAAATTTGGATAATTAGGCTAAAAAAAGAATTTAAGCAATCCTTAAATGGACTCCCAAAAAGTGGGGGGGGGTAAGATTCCTGTACCAGAAGTATTGTATAAGTATTCTCTGGTATCTTGCACCAATATCTCTATCTAGCTATGCAAATAAGAGAAGAAGTGGAGCCAAAAATTGATCTAGTGATTTGGGAAAGCATTTTGCAACTATGCAACCAAAGTCTCTAAATTGTACATATCCTTTGATTTGGTAATACCAGCTAATAGAGGCAGCCAGGTGGCATAGTAGATAGAGCAATAGGCCCCCCGTCAGAAGACTTGAGGTTTAACTGAGCTCATATATTTGGTTAACTGTGTGATATTGGGCAAATTATTCAACCTCTAAATTCCTCCATTTCTTCGTCTGTAAAGTCGGGTTCATAATAGCATAACTTTCTGGACTGTAGTGAGGATCAAATGAGATAATATTTATAAAGCCCTTAGAACAACGCCTGGCACATATGAGGTTATATAACCATATATGTATATGTACATACATACATACATACACACACACACATATATATATACTATATTAGGTTATGTAAATATGTATACAATATATGTAAACTATATATATAGTTTAGTAATAGTAATAAAAGGCACTATTATTACTATCATGATGAGGTCCATAACCTAAAAAGAACAAATAGCAAAGGACTCCAATGTAAAGTATGTATACATACACACCTGTATACACACACACATATACACACACTTATATGTGTGTGTTTGCATGTGTGGGTATATGTGTATGTATACATGCATACACATACATACATATCTAGAGATATGTGTGTGCATACACATACTTGGAGAAAAAGAGAGAGAAACAGAGAGACACACAGAGAGACAACAGTGTGCCTAGAGTCAGGAAGACCTGAGTTCAAATCCAGCTTCTTACATATTTATTCCTCTGTCTTCCTCAGTTTCTTTCAATGTAAAACTATAAAATAATATCATCTACCTCACAAGATTATTGTGAAGATCAAATGAGATAATATTATCCTTGTGCTTGACACAGAGTAGATACTTAATAAATGCTTATTTCTTTTCTTCCTAAAATAGAATATATTTGTTCCACAAGCATTGACAAAATGAACAACTCTGTATGATGTGATGCTAAATGAAGTAAACAGAACGAGGAGGGCAATGTTTACAATAACATTATAAAGAAAAATAATTATGATAATTTTGAGAACTGTAATTAATATGATGAACAACCAGAATTCCAAAGGAACTTGATGCAGTGTGTTACTCAGAGAGGTGTGATGGATTCAAGATGCATAATAATACATAGATTTTTTTTTTTAAATGACCACTGAGGGAGTTTGCTTTGTTCAACTGTTTATGTTGGTCAGAAGTGTTTTATTTTCCTTTTAATTTCTTTCCCTTTTTTTTCCTTTTTCTGCATTTTATTACTGTTCATTTATGGCAAGTATATGGAGGAAAAAATAAGTTTTCATTAATTTTATAAATAAATAAAATGATTAAGAGAATAAAAAAGAAATCTTGCATATACCCTTGTATTGATTGCAATATAATAGAAAAATCAACCACCTGTGACACATAGCTACTTGTATACTATGCTTCACCCGAAATCATTTGATTCCTTTAAAAAAAAGCTAAATCTCTTCTACTTTTTTTCTCCATTAATAAAAGATACCATGGACAATGTTATATGATAATTGCATTGGTCCCTATGCCACAAGGTTGGTATCATGCATTCAAATGGAATTTCTGTGACTTTCAAAGCCTAGAGTTTCATCAGTTTCAAAGGGACTTCAACAGTCATAGTGATGCAAACCTAAGGTGTCTTCTTTGTTGTCAGATAATCCTCTGGTACTGGGGGAAAATTTCAAGGCAGTGGGCATACACTTTTTATCACAAGCATCTAACACTCGGTAGGCAGCCTGGAACAACAGAGGATTTCTTTTTTTTTCTTTTTCCTGGTTCATGCAGATTTGCCTATTTCAATCTCTAATAATTCCTTTTTCAAGAAAGTCTCATCTTAGATCTGGATTGTCTTTTCATCATTTTTTCATTATTATCAGTGCTACAAAGCTATGTGTTACATTTGGAAATGCTAATCTGAGTAGGGGGTATCCTCAGAGATCTGAGCTGTTTTGTAATTTACCTACTGAGATAGCTCATTAGAAGAGGAGTAACAGGATCTGCCCGGAGGTGAGTCTGAAGCCCAAGCAAGTAATGTCTCACCATTAATCAGGTGAATAATCCTAGTTTTATTATTCTTTTTTTCTATAGAAACACAGCTACAAAGAAGGGAAGGCACCTGCCCATTTTATGCTCCCTTTCCCACCTCCTGAATGCTCACTTCCAATACACACACCTATACATACCCCAAACCAGCTTCCCTGCCCACCCTTCCTTTATTATAACTCTACCGTCCTTAACAAAGGCCATAAGCTCAAGGCCACTTGAGCCTTTGGGGACACTTCAGCTTCTGAAGATTCCCAGGAAGAGCTTGGACAAAAACATCAGTGTAACCAAGGCAAAGTTTAAAATTGCACAGTCCCGCTCCTCCCTGTGTAATATGAGTCACTGGACAATTTGATCCATCATTGTAACATATTACACTTGACACAATTTTTAGAAAAATATCAACATGCTATTAATACTGTAAATCTTTTATAAATTATAGATATTATCATGTGGATATTATTACTACCATGTTTCAGTTATTGAAAATGAGACTCAGAAGCATTAAGCAATTTGCCCTACGCTATAGTGGTAGAAAGAAAAAAGGAACTAATATCTAAATCTTTTGATTAAAAAATACCTTTTTTTCTATACATGATGATCCCTCTCTATGACCTTTACTGGATTGATGCTTCTCAAAAAGAGAATGTGTCCTATAACATGATTGCTTAAGTTAAAATTTATTCAGTCTAGGTAACTTCCCTTGAGTAATAAATCAATTCCTCCTGTCTTGTGTTATTCTTGATAATCTCCTGCTGCCTGATATTTATCACTTTTTATAGGCAAAGGAAACTCACAAGGAACACTAGTTTATTTACCATGCTTTAAAGTGGTGAAAAGATAGAAGGAGAGTGAATGTGTTAGCTCCATTGACAACTACATGGCAATCCCAAAGCAAACAGGACTAATCCACCTAGAACCATGATTAAAAAAATACTCTCAAGGATTTGCAAAGAGATCAATATCCCAGATCATAGATTATAGAATGCTATAGCTGGAAGGAGCCTTAATCGTCATTAAGTCACCTTTCTTTATTTTGCAGTTAAGTTACAGAGAGGTATAGTCACTCAAAACTAAATAGCAAATTAAAGTCTTCAATTTACATAACAAAAATTTTAAAAAAAGGATTTCATGTGCTGTTTGTTTTCCACCAAATGCATGGATGTCAATTTTGAATTCATTATGTAATAGAAGATGCCCTTGGCAACACACACATAGATACATACAGACAGACAGACACAGACACAGACACACAGACACACACACATATACGTGTATATGTGTGTGTGTGTGTGTGTGTGTGTGTGTGTGTGTATCACCCACAGAAGAATATAATGTCCTTGAGGATAGGGACTGTTTTATGTCTTTCTGTCCTTAAGATTTAACAGAATTCTGTGCACATAGTACAGGTTTAATAAATGTCTGTTGAATTGAATAACAACTTATTTCTAGAACTTAGAGGTGTAGGGAAACTTCAAATCAATTTCTTCAATTGACAGAGAAGAGAGCTGAACTCAAAAAAGGAAATGACTTACCCAGGAATTTTAAATTACTAAGAAAGATAACTGAGCTGTTCTAGAAAGACATGTTGATAACACCACCTAATATTTGTGAAAAGAAAAGGGAAAGATTTTTGTTTTATTAAGCTCTAAGCTGACAAAGTCTGAAGAAAAGAGATGATATTTTGCAGTGTAAAGAGGGTTAGTCCTCAGATTTAGTTTTCTGATTCAAAGTCTAGGGTACTTTTTGACTACACCATGGTGTATCAGGGGAAAAAAAGTTCATTATTCTATTTCCAATCTAGCACGCATATATATCATCTATCTATGTTTATATATGCCTATATGAGTATACACATATATTCTATTATATGCAAAATTATCTCTTTTATTCTAATGAATAAGCACTATTTTAGTATTTTCCTTTAGCATAATAAATGATCTTTGGTGGATCATTGGATTTGAACAGAAGTTTTCTACAAAATACAAAGGAAGCCTGAAAAATGTGAAATTCATCCTTTTGACACAAATGAAATTTCTATAACAGCCTCACAATTCAGCACTTTTAGAGTACAAATTTTCACTTCCAACAAACAGGAAGGTACTACCCTATAAGGGACAGTGACAGATTTGGATTTAAAAAATGAGTGACAGCCCTTCTAATCAAGGATAATTGGGAGACAGTATATGGAGTTGCTATTTTAGATTACAAGTCTCATGTTGGTATCCACTAGTCAGAAGTAGAAACACAAGCACATTAGGGACTCGTGCCTCTAGAGATGGCTTTAAATTATTTTCATTGTGTTTATCTAACATGAGATCTGGAATTTCCAATGACAATCATAAAAGTTGTCGTTCCCTTTTAAATAACAAGCCAACTTTTAAGGTTACAGTTCAACTTGCACAAATATAGCCATCTTGCTCATATCCATCTGGTATAATGGAAATACAATATAATAAAATCCAAACAAACATTTATTGAATGCCTTTCAATTTTCAAAACTTTGCTAGCCAGTGGGGAGACACACATTTCGAAAAGATATAATGCCTGCCCCTATAATATTTACATTCAAGTGAGAGTTTATGACAAAAAGCAAGAAACTTAGTGTACATTATATGATAGCTTTACTAGAAAGGTAAGAAGAAGTCTGCTAAGAAGTATATAGCTTCAGAGGCGGCTGGGTGGTGCAGTGAGTAGAGCAGTGGCCCTGGAGTCAGGACGACCTGAGTTCAAATCCTTTCTCAGACACTTGACACACTTACTAGCTGTGTGACCTTGGATAAGTCACTTAACTCCAATTGCCCTGCCTTCTCCCTTCTTAAAAAAAAAAGTATATAGTTTCAGAGTTACGCTAGGAGAGACCTTAGAGGTCATCCAACCCTCTCATTTTGTAAAGGAGGCCTAGACAGTTGAAGTGACTTAGCCAAGGTTGTAAGTGTCAAAGTCAGGATTCAAACTCAGGTTGTGTAGCAATAGATTTGGGAGTTTTTTTTTCCCCACAACTCCTTGCTCCTTCCCCTCATGTGGGGAGTATTTACTTACTAGGGGAACCAGGGAAGGTTTTCTGGAGGAGAGCATTTGAGCTGGACTTTAAAGAAAAGTTAGATATTTAATAATGGTAAGATAGAAGAAAGGAAAACATTTAAGGAATAAGCAACAGCCTGTCGCTAATACTACATTTGGAACCAGAGGGACTGAATTCTAGTCTATCTAACACTTTTAACCTCTTCCCTGTTTTTCTGGTTTGGAAATATAACCATATAACTACTTCTGGAAGTATCAGCTACTGAAAAGGGTAAAAAAAAAAAATATATATATATATATACATATACTCCTTGTGTGTCTCCTAACCATCTCTATAACTTCAAAACCAAAAGAACTCCACTGTGGTCAGCATTTTCCCCTGCATCTTGCTTCTCCCTATGTTAGCGTAAGCCCCCTGAGTGCAAAAAACTGATTGCTTTTGTATCTGACATACAATAAGTGTTTACTAAATGAGGTGGGATTTTTTTAATTCATTCACAGCAGAAATCATTTAACCTCTCTGTTCCCCATTTTCCTCTTTTGTAAAATAAATGTCACAATATCTGTGCTGTGTAAATCACAGGGTTGCTTATAAAGCATGGTGTCCATTGCCTTGGATATCATTGTTGATCAGCCATTTTAGTTGCATCAGACTCTTCCTCATCCCTTTTGGGGTTGTCTTGGCAAAGATGCTGAAGTGGTTTGCCATTTCCCTCTCCAGCTCCTTTGACAGATGAGAAAACTGAGGCAAACAGGATTAAGGGACTCACCCAGGGTCACACACCTATGAAGTGTACTGAGGCCAGTTTTTAACCTAGAAAGCTGAAATCTTCCTGACTCCAGGCTGGGCACTCAATCCAATGCACCACGCATCTGCCTTATATTTAAGCATTTTAAGGCCTGTTGTAGCTCTCTCATTAGAATATGAGCTCCTTGAAAGGAGAGATTGTCTTATTTTTCAATTTGTATCTCCATCTCTTACCACAGTGCTTTTTACAGAGTGAACAATAAATGCTTTATTCACTTTCATTTGGTCAATAATCATTTATTAAGGGCCTGATACGTGCCTTCACCGGTGATACAAATGGATAAGTAAGACAGTCCCTGAATTCTAAAAGGGAAAACAAGAAGATATACGCAGGAAATATTGGAGTTAATCTTGGAGGGAAGGCAGAAGCATTAAAGGATATCAGGAAAGGCTTCTTAGTAGACTGTGGAGTTTTAGCTGGGAAATGAAGGAAGACAGGAAGCATAGATAAGGAAGGAGAGTATCCTAGGCATGGGGAAGAAAAACAGTGAAAAATGCTTGGAGGCTGGAAATGGAGTATCTTGTATGAGAAACCATAACGAGGCCAGTGTTTCTGGATTGCTGAGTATACAATAGGAGTAGTGTACACCAAGGGTGGGGAACCTGCAGCCTTGAGGCCACTTGTGGCTCTCTAGGTTCTCAAGTACAGCCCTTTGAATGAATCTAAATTTCACGAATAATCCTTAATAGAAGGATTTGTTCTGTAAAAATTGGACTCAGTTAAAAGGCTGCACCCAAGGACCTAGAAGGCCACATGTGGCCTTGAGGCCACAGAATCCCCACCCCTGCTACACACAATGATTATTTGTTCCTTTTTTTGAGGGGGGAATGTTACAGCCCGAGTTAGAGCCGAGCCCTGCCCTCCTCAGACCTCCAGGCCCAGGGGCCTGCTGAGATAAACTCAGGGCTCTGAGACATGGGTGGAGCCAGGAGGAGGGGTCTCACCTTTGTTGCCTCCCTAGCAATTCCAGGTCTTTGCCCAGACCTGCTTGAGCACATGGAACTTCCGGCTCTCTGTCTGGGCTTGCCAGAGCACATGGAACTTCCGGTTCTTTGCCTGAACTGCCTGACTGCAGGGAGCTTCAGGTTAGCACGGGAAGAGAAGGGGAGGAGAGTAGGTGGAGTTGGGGCAGTCCTAGTACCCAGGTGTCTTGATTTTACCTGGTCTTTCACCCACATAACCAAAGAATGTACCTATGTCACTAAAGATATAAAAGTTTGTTGCTATCCTGAGTAAATCGGAGTCATTCACAACCTTTCGGCTCCCGCCCCATACATGGTCCATGAGATCAGGCCCTTTGCTAGGCAAAGGCCTGGGTGTGGGGGGCTAACACAGACCCCCACGATTTGGTTGTGAGGCCGGGAACTCGCAACAGGGGAAGGCAGGGCAATTGGGTTTAAGTGACTTGCCTGAGGTCACACAGCTAGTAAGTGTGTCAAGTGGCTGAAGTCACATTTGAACTCAGATCCTCCTGACTCCAGGACGAGTGCTCTACTCACCGCACCACCTAGCTGCCCCTATTTGCTCCTTTGGCAGTAGCATGCTATGAATTGTGGGTACCTCAAGACACATGAATGACCCTCAACCCGTTTTGTACTTCCTTGTTTTCCCAGTCCATGGCCTGCTTGTTCTTGCAGCCCTGTGGAGCATACCATAATCCCCAGGTTGTTCTTCTCAAAGGCTAAGCCTCTCTGGTGGAAAGCAAAGTAAAATCTCCCTGCTCTCCTGATGGATGATCAGGAAAATGAGTACAAGAGAACTTCCCACTGTTGAACCCCCTTAGGAAATGCCTAGTGTGACTAATCCAGATATTAGTCACTGGCACCCCACATTTTAACCTGTTACCCTGATAGGACTTAACTCTCACCTATACTAAAACCTGCAAAACTTCCTGCAGTCCCCCTTGAATTATAGCTCTTGTATCTCTGACCCTAGGGTCACATGAGTATTCTGCCATTTTGGCATATGCTGAGGAAAACTCTGCCCCACCCTATAGGAATTAAATGGATCTCCATAGAGCTGCTTCCTCGAGTCACTGTACCTTTTGCCTCTGAAACTTGGTTCAGAGTAGTAGTAGATATAAATGTGCTACTAATAAATCTATCCATGAGTGACTTAGGAACCCATCTCTTCCTTTTGGTACTTCACAAACCATCTGGGCTAGTGATAGGTGGTTCATGTAATATATATAAGATACTTTTAGATCTTCACTTGCCACTCCAGTTATCCTGATGAGCATGGTTCTTTTATTCCAGATGTGTGCTGTATATGCAAGGGCTGGGGGTTGTAATACTGTGCCCCTGCTTTTGGAAATTCCTGCTCTTTTAGCCTATGAATTGTTGCCCAGAATTGGGACTAAGTTTGTGCTCCCTCCCACTGAAATTCCCTCATTGAAGTCTATTTCCAAGCAGAGACTTCTGATCCTCAGAAACTGCCCTATTAGTGGAGGAATAAGCCAACTTGTCAAGCAGCAGGGACTATGGTTTAAGAAACTCAAGAAAAGAAGGAAGGGTCCAGGTTATGAAGTGTTTTGAATGCTAAGCAGAGGATTTTATAACTGATCTTAGAGGTGATTGAGAGTTACTGGAGTGTATTGAATAGAGGGTGACACGGTAAGATTTATTCTTTAAGAAGATTAATTTAAGAGTTAAGTGGAGGATGGGCTGGAATGGACCAACTAATAGGCTCTTGCGACAGTCCAGCCACTACCCTAAGGTTTTCCATCCATCAGAGGAGGAAAAACCCAAATCCTTTGAGACAGAAGCATGTATGAGAGATGTTACTAAGTTATAAATTGACAGGCCTTGTCAACAGATTGGATATGAAGGGTGAAAGAGAATGAGGAATCCAAGATGACACCTAAGATGTAAGCCGGGCTGATTAGTAGGCCAGTGGTGACCTCAACAGTAATAGAGTCGTTTAGAAGTAGGAAGTTTAGGGAGAAATATAATGAGTTCAGTTTTGGAAATATTGAGTTTAAGATGTCAAGGAGTTGGATATGGTGGTTCTGGAGTTTAGGGTAGGGCAAGTAGATGTAAATCATTAGCATAAGCAATGATAATCGAATCCATGGGAGCCAATGAGATCACCAAGTGAAATTATATAGATGGAGAAGAGGGCTAAGAACAACGCCAATTTATAGACTCTGGTTTAGAAGTGACTTCTGAACATGAAAACCCTATATAGATGCTTATCCAGAAAAAGGTGAATGAAGAGGGAGTTGGCTTATTTTACTTATCTCCATAGCACAGAAGGAAAACTATGAGGGAGGGAAGTAGTATATAGGCATACTGTGACCCAGTGTAACAAACAAAAAAAATACAATGAGCAAATTAACAAGGCTATGAGTTTTTTCCACCACCTGATCCATGACAGTAGAGGCCTATAAGCCTCTAGTGACTTTGCCAACTTACTATCTATGTGTCTTTGGGAAAGTGATTCAATTTCTTTGGATCTAATTGTCTTCAACTATGAAATGAGGGGTTTGGACTAGAAGACCTCTGTGGTCTCTTCCATCCCTAAGTCTATGTTTCTGAATGCTGCAGCCAGATGATCACTTGTCCAAATGTTTTATGACTCTTGCCCAAGTTTTCTTATGTACTTTATAAATGTTCACCATTTTGCTATTATCCTTAACATCACTGGTATTGTTATTATTAATTACCAAATAATATAGTACAGTAGATAACTACAAAACAATATCTAAAGTGATCCATTATTACAGATGGTTTGAGAGAATGCCTCTTTAAATGGCTCTTGAAGTGACAGACCACTAATCGAAGAGCTGGAAGAGTCATATTCAATCGTGTTGTGGGTATTTGTTGGTGTGAGGCAAAAACATACACTGCTGAACAAAGAATAAGTCAGGCATTGAAGAGCTATTTGATTGTTAACCGCTTTTGCTTTTAAAAATAAGTACAATCCATCTCGTGGGTAGCTGCAATCATTACTTTTCACTGATGTGTATATTTTTAAAGTTATCAGACAAATTCCCTGGCAGCATTCAAGCACCCACAGTTGATCATTCTGCTGAAGCTGTGGAATCCATCTGGGGATGAATCATGTGTTTTAAATAGTAACAGTCCTTCTTTTCCCATTTGGGAACCAGTAAAGATACCATTAGGAAGTCTTTAAAAACTATTCTCTTTACAATTTCAAAAAAGAGAAAAATAACAGTGATCTTTTTTTTTTCCATGCAAACAATTTAACCTGGTAACCCAAATTTAGAGCCTCCTTCATTGACTTGTTTCAGAGAGTCAACGTGAGCATTAGACTAGAGAGGTTGGAAGCTTAACTGAACTTTAGGACTAAAAATACACAAACTCAGAAAGCACTACACACACACACACACACACACACACACACGTATCTGTTTCATTTTTATCTTTGTATCTTCAGTTCCTAGCACAAGGCCTAGTGACGTGTTTAATAAATGTTTATTGATTTATTACTAATTGCCTAACTATTTTCATTGTATCAGCCTCTCTTCTCTTAAGAGATGCAGTGCATTGAGCTGGAATTGGAAACAAGGGCTCCCAGGGAACATCACTTTTCAGACTTCAATGTCACAAGAATGTAAATGTTTACTAAGGAAAGACACAGTTAGAAACGGACATAAAATTTGGAATGACATTGTCTTGCCTTTATTTTGTATCTAATTGTATACGTACATGTTGTGGGCAGCTAGGTAGTTCAGTGGATAGAGTGCCAGGCTTGGAGTCAGGAAGACCTGAGTTCATATCCAGCCTCAGACACTTCCTAGCTGTGTGATCCTGGGAAAGTCACTTAACCCTGTTTGCCTCAGTCTCCTTATCTATAAAATGAGCTGGAAAAGGAACTATCACACCACTTAAGTATTTCTACAATGAAAAATCCAAAAGGGGTCATGAAGGGTCAGACATGATTCAAAATGACTAAACAACAAAATACATGATATATCCCCACCTTCAAATAGAATGAAAGTTCCCTGAAGAAATTTTAATTTGTCATTTCTGTCTTTGTATTCTCAGAGCTTAGCAGTGTACAAGAAACATGCTCTAGATTTCACAAATGCTTGTTGATGGATGGATAAAACCCCTTTATTATCTAGGTGAGAAACCTCACATCAGAGGAATCAGATATTCTGCTGAAAGTTACAGAATGAGAGGTAGAGCTAGATTTGAGACCACGTCCTCTGACATTAGCCCTTTCTCCCCCTTAAATATTCTTCTATTTCTTAATTCACCTACTTTGAATACAGACCAGCTATTTCCTTATTTACTCTATCAACAACATGAGAAACTAGCAAAAGATTCCTGAAACCTAGGGACACTATGGCTCTAATCCACAGCTTATCACTAATCTCCACTGGATCTATCTTTATGATATGTTTTTGTACCTGGCACCTAGGCTCTAGGTGGCCTATGGAGAGAGCTTTGGGACTAATGATGATAATAGCGTTTCCCTTCCAGGGTTCTTGTGCTTGTGCATCAATTGCTCATAATGCACTCAGCACAGTACCTGGCACATAGTATATGCCATAGAATATAAATGCTACTCATGATGATCATGATGATCTCATCTTTGCTGCTGCTGCCACCAAAATTTGTACCCTTAGTAATTCCCTGTCTCCTCTTGAGAACAGAGGAATTTCTCTTTCTGACCACACTTCATTTTGTTGTCTTCAGTAAAAGTGGTGGGACCCACCTGACTGCTACTAGAACAACCAAGGAGGGCTATTTAGTCCAGAGTGTTTTCCTTCGGTCTCTCACCTAATCCTCTGTTCAGTTTCCCTTCTACTCTATCTTATATTCTATTTATGTTAGGATATTTAGATTAGATTTATATTCTATGAATCTAATTTTATTTCTCTCCTCAAAAAGATTCAATGGTTCCTTATTTCCCATTCCTTGAGTTTAAATTCAATAGACTACTTCTCCATTATAAGCAATCTATACTGCTGCTGGTTTCTGTAGCACAGTCCACATTGTCCAATTACCACGTGGTAGTCACTTGACACATTTAAAGTTGTTCTTTGTCCCAATTGGTGTTGAAATCCTGGAGACCCTAAACAATTTAAGCCTTTTCTGATAAATTCAGTAGAATGCCATCTTTTAATCAATTAAACACGCAATAAGCATATATTAATTAGGGCTAAACTCTAAGGCCCTGACGAGCAAGGATTGTTTTGTTTTAGCTCTCTTTATATCTTCACTTGACTTGGCTTTGCTTACTGTGTGCCAGACATAGTGCTAAGTGTGGGGATCTGAAGACAATAGCAGAAAGAAGGTTGATATGTCATCTTATTTGATCTTCTCTCTGTGAGATAAGCGCTACGGTTGTCCCCATTTAACAAATGAAGAAAATGAGGTTAAAAGAGGTTAGATGACTCAGCAGATTTTCCCTGTCTCCCTTTCATTATAGTTGTTTGTACGCAGATATGTTTACATGCAGAAAGCTCAGTGGAAGAGATAAGTTATCCCCAGAAAGAGATAGGAAATGCCAATGCCAGACAGGTCAAACAACAGCCACCACCTCAATTAACACCTCAATAAGATCTCAGTTGAGACAGAGTAGAATAGGATGCCAAGCCTCCAAACTCTAGGAATAGCAACACCCTCAAGGCCTCTAGCCCTCCTTGCAGAATGACCTTAATAGCCATCATCCCAGTTAGCACCCCTTGTGGAGTATGAGAAAGGAAGTGAATAAACATTTATATAAATCCTACCATGTGGCAAGCACTGTATAAATATTATCTCACTCCATCCTCACCACGTCACTGAGAAGCTAGTGCTATTATTATCCCCATTTACAGTAGAGGAAACTGAGACCAATCAAGATTAAGTGATTTACCCGAGGACATATAGCTAGTAAGTGTCTGAAGTCATATTTGAACTTTGGTCTTTCTGACTCCAGGCTCTATGTACTGATTTCTGACTCTATGTACTGGGCCAATTAGCTGTCTCTGAAGAAGTCTGATGTTCCTGTAACCATTAACACCAAGCACCAGCAAAGTGCCACTGATTTTCAAATAAGCTTGGAATAAGTCCTGGGAATAGCAGAATACCCCGTGCTTTACTGCTTGCAGGCCCACTCTCAAAGCTATTATTTAGGGACACAATCCTTCCAGATATTGGGCCCGGTAACAATCTCCAGATGCTATACTTACTTCCTCCTCAAGAGCCACAGCTACTGAAGACCCAGAAATGAAAATTCTCCCCATCAGAGTCCTTGGTTCTATCAAGCAGTTCAAGACCAATTATGATGTGACATGGTATTCGTTATCCTATTAGAGTATCAGCTACTTGAAACCAAGGACTGCCATGCTTTTCTTTCTGTATCTCCAGGACTTAGCCAAGTACATATAAAGTCATGAATAAATGATATTTGAATAATTTATTCATTCTTTCATTCAGTCTCCACTATGAATTTGTAAGTTTCTTGAAGACAAGGAATGGGTCATGTGTAACTTTGTATCTAATGCAAAACCCTAGCACCTTATGAATGGAAAATGCCCAATAAAAGTTTGTTAAACATTAAAAAAAGGAATTCCTAGAACACATTTTTCCATAAGGGGAATAATTGTTAACGATTACAAATATCCAAAAGTGTATTGAGGCAGGGAGTTTCCCATCACTGAAGGCCTACCAACAGGATCAAGTTGACCATTTTGTCCGTGACATTACAGAAGTGATTCTTTCAATGGCTAGCTCCCTCTTCCACTCTGGGATTCTCTGGAAAGCAAAGTATATTTTTAGTACTTGCTACTACTGCCCTTGAACAGATAGGGAAATCTGGTCTAGGCCACAATCCTGCAAATAAAGTGAAAAGTGAGGAGAGGCACCTGACTGATATTTGAACCTCTAAGAAGAAGAGCTATTTAATCACCTCTGAACACAAAGATTTCATCTGGAAAATTGGAACGATATTTCAAATGTACTTCTTATGCATCAACTAATTTATGAGCAAAAGATGATTTAAAAACACCAAGCATCCAACTACAAAATAGTATATTAATGGTAATAAAAACTAGCGTGCCATGCAAATTCTAAAGCTAAAACACACTGTCTAACTATATAAATCCCACTAGTAGCTTCATTCAGGCCTAATGGTATCGTTCATTTTCTATCTTAGTGTTGCCATGGGCTATCACATAGCTATTTTATTTGACTCAAGGGGAGGACACTTTAGTGACAGGAGAAATGATTCCACTGAGAGTGTCAGGTGTATTGCTGACTTAAACTGACTTCTATGGACTGTTGTAATTAGTATCTATAAAGCATTCTGGATATTTATGGATGAATATTTCTAAGAAATATTGCTGTGCATTGTTATAATTTAAAACCGAGTCTTTAATTATTTTTAAAGGAACATGTTTTCCCTCTCATTCCTGCAGCCTCTTTGGTAATATAAGAATGATCTTGAATCTTAAAAAAATCACTACTTGGACTATGTTATATTACATTATTAAAACTCTGTCAAACTTTATCTCCTACCCTTGAAAATAAGAACAGTGTGTGGAGAAGAAACTAGATTTAGAATCATGACCCATAAGTTTGAATCCTGGTTTTGTCCCTAACTGCTGGCATTATCTTAGATAAATCACTTTCCCCTCCCTTGGCTGCCTTTACTCACATAAAATGAAGGGTCTAAGGTAGGTAATCTGTAAGATCCCATACATCTATACATCCCATAATCTGTGACTCAGTATAAATTTCTCCATCTCTCTGGGGTTGTGTACTCATATATAAAAGACGGGGAATGAAATAGATTTTTTAAACGACCCCTTTGGTTCACTATCTTATGATGACAGAAGTATGGGGACCTCAATTGTCATCTAATCCAAACTGTCCCTACATATGAATTAAATATAACAATCTCCAATAAGTGATCATACTTTACTTGAAGATGAACCTTTCCTCTGCTCAAGGGGTGGAGGATTCCTCCACTGACCAGCAACATTTACACAGATCATCCTCATTTCTACCACATTGTTACTTGTACCCATTTCAACAAATTTTGATTTATAAATCAAAATAAAACAAGTTAAAAAATCCTTAAGTATGACACTAACAATTGTACATAACATACTATATGTCATCTAGCCAGTATGGAAACTCCTGGTATTTGAGTGCAATATTTCTATCAGTGTACCGTATTTCCCCATGTATAAGATGCACCTAAATTTTGGGGCCCGCAATTTGAAAAAAAAAATGTATCCCATAAAGTTATTGAACTCAAGTTTTATTCGTCTGCTCATAGCATTCAGGGATCTTTTGGGCAAGTCTGGTACATCTACGCATGCTTAGTCCATTCTGTTTCATGGACCTGAAGGACCAATTGTGTCCACCTTTGAAATCGGTAACTTCTTTTTCATCAGAAATTCTTCTTGCCTCATGCTGAATCATCTTTGTGGACACAGGAATACCAATTGCCCTTTGCTCTTCAATCCATATCTTCAATTCCCTCTAAATCAGGCCATTTTGCTGACTTGCCTCTCATGGCCTTCTTCTGTTGTGGCGTTTTCAGTAGGGTCTCTTCTTCCCATAGCCAGTCTTGGATTGTTTTCTCAGTTGGAGGAGGACCAAACTTATGTTCCCCAGCACAATTTCCATTCACTTTTGCAAACTGGATCACTTTTAACTTGAATTCAGCAATGTACAAAAATCTTTTCTGAGCCATTTCTGGGCACAACGTGGCAAAAAGTAACCTGATATACTGGTAACAAATGCAAAACAATGAGCTCAAAGACAACGAGCAGGAAAAAGCAAGAAATGCAAGTACAACAATGAGTGCAAAAACAAGGGTGAAAAAGTGGGAAATGCAAGTAAAAAAATCTATAACCATTGTATAAGATGCACTCAGTTTTTAGACCCCAAATTGTTTGAAAAAGGGTGCCTCTTATACATGGGGAAACATGGTAACCCTAACTTGAATTAGGCTTTTATTTAAGATATCACAGTTTTGACTCAAAGAGGCTTAAACCTAAAATCCTCAGGTTTTTTACATATAAATGTTATCTAACTATATTTGATTTCTACAAGTGATTTTTTTTTCTTTTTTACAGCCCAGTGTAGGACTTTACACATATTCCATTTCAACTTATTGCATTTGGCTCAAATGGGATGTCCTATAGACATCTTCAACTCAATCAAAATTCAATTAGTTATTTCCCCTCTCTTGAGCCCTCCTTTCTTTCTAGCTTTCATATCACTGCCAAGAGCACCAACTTCCTCCCAGTCAGCCTTGATTGCAGCCTAGGTGTCCTCCTGTATTCCTCAATTTGTCTCAACCCCATATCCAATCTATTGCCAAGTAATGTTGATTTTACTTTCATTGTAGCTTTTCTTTATGGCCCCATGCCTCCATTGATACTGCCACAATCCTGATGCTGACCTTTTCCACCTCATGCCGGAATCACTGCAAATACCTGTTGTTTGTTCTTTCAGCCTCAAGTCTGTCCGTACTCCAGCCCATTCTCCATTCAGCTGTAATAGTGAACTTTGCAAAGCACAGATCTGGCCATATAGCACTCTTCTTTTTTCAATCTTCCTTAATTCTACTGTTTTCCTTCATTGATTATCTCTAATGCATCCTTTATATAGCTTGTTTGTACATAGTTGTTTGTTTATTGTCTCTCTATTAGATATGTCACCTCCTTGATAGCAGGGACTGTCATTTGTCTTACTTTATATCCCTGGTACTTAACATAGTGCCTGACACATAGTAGGACTTAAAAAAAATGTTTATTGACTGACAGATTTGATCAAAGATTGAATTGACATAGTTTTCAAGATCCCAATTCTGCCACATTGTGTTAACTGCTCCCAACTTCACGATACACACAGATTAGAAACTCTCTCATAAATATTGCATATGTCTTTATCACACTCACTGAAAATGATGTAGTACAAGAGAGGACCAAAGAAAGAAACCTACAATATTCCATTAGAGGCAACATTCCAGGGTAACAAAAATTCATGCATCACCCCCACTTGAGATATGGTCATTTAATCCGGTCTGAATGTACCTAACAACTGTTATCTATGTCAAATCATTCCATATTTTCCATGCATTATTTTTCTGAAATCCAATTATATTATAATGAAGAAATTCTACTGATTATCTAGTTACCCTGAATTTAGTGGTGATCTTAATAACCTGTGTTTGTTGGTTATCAGTAATCCTTTTCTAAGTATTCATGAACTATTTCTTTAAACTTGAGTTATAGAATTCATTTATTCTTTCATTCATTTTTATGTATGTATGTATTTATTTATTTAAGGAGGCAAGTCATTCTCACTTTCCTGTAGTATGAAGTATTCACCATCTTCCTCTTAAATAATTAAAAAGAATACCTTTGCCTATTTCTAGATCTATGTCAAAGTCTTCCTCGATATGAGTGATCTTCAAATTATGGAATTTCAGACATCTGAAAACAAAAGGGAAAAGGCTTAAGTTTTCCCCTGAAATCACCCAACATCATTGGATACAAACTCTGATGAACAGATTTGCCCACATTTTGTTCATTTCTGGCTGAGGGCAATTTCCTTAATTTTGCTGATTTTACCCCAAAATAGTCTTTTTACATGACAAATGCTGGAGGTTGATAAAAAATGCACAGAGAGTTTATTCCTGTACAGACAGACTTTGTTGGCTTTGATATACTTTAGCAGGAAATGGAAAGAAATCTAACTTTGAAAGGGGAGCTGATGAAGATTAACATAAATGTCGGATGAGCATTAATGATAGAAAACCAGAGGAAGGTTATTACAATGACTACTAAAGATGAAACCAAAGTAAGAAACTCATAACCAAAAATAATGCTCGTATCATATGTGAAAGAGTTTTACACTCAGGGGCCCAGGAAAGAGAGATGATAAATAGGGAAACCTGTGTTCTGGAACTATTAATTAATAAAATCTCCCTTATATATTGCACAAACAAAGCAGTTGACTTTAAAATCAGAACAGTTTAGGAGAGATACAGGTAGCAAATTCTATGAAACACTTGGGATTTGTGTAAATGTTTAAAAAAAATAGCATAAATTATTAGTTCTGGATGGAACATAGAACATAGAAGGTTAGAAGAGAGAAAATAAAGTATCATAGTAGGAGAGAATCTTTTTTGAATACTAGAGTGATGCAAGACTTTAAAATATAAGAATCGAGGTCATCTAGTCAATTTCTTAATTAGGCATATAAAATTTAAGTGACTTGCCCAAGGTACATCTGCTAATAACAGAGATGGCCCTAGACCTATTTGATGATGTCAAAAACCCTATAAGAGGGGAGAGGACAGCTTGAAGACTCTCTTTCCTTTTCCGGTTTGAGCCAGCGACAGTTACAACGACCGTTACATCGTCAGTTACAGCGACCGTTACATCGTCAGTTACAGTTGCAGCTTCAGTTACAGACACAGACACAGCTGAGGCAGGAGCTGCCAGTAGCAGAGCTGACCTACGGGAGGAAGCTGAACAAAGACTTCAGTCCAGTGGGTAATCTTATTACCATAAAAGGGGGAAACATGATTTTGCTTTACGCAATCATGTTTCTCTGTAGCCTCCTGGTTACTCTTTCAAGGCGTACTTATTGGGCCTGGAAGATTATGATCAACATATCAAAATGGGGCTTCTGGTTCATGGGTTGGTTACTGTGGAGCCTAAATAAATGTTTTGATTCTTCTGCCTTCTACTTTGAGAGTTTCTTCTATCCAGCGATTCCGAACCTTTCAGACATGTTTATGATCCTCTTTGAGATTATCAGATCTCTTGACTCCTACATTTCATTTCACTGTACCATATTGCCTCCTTTAACATCCAACATACTTCTTGAAATGACCTTAAAATCTAATAAATAAATTGTTAAAAGTCAACATTAACTATGCCTTTGTAGTTCAGGTGTCTACAGAATTAGTTTGGTTTTTCTGTTCTTGGCTAAATAAATCACTTTTGGCTGTTCCTTTAATATCATCCATAGGGCTTCTGGTTGCCCTTTTCACATCTTCATTAGGGAAGCTAAATGTTACTTGCTTTTCACATTCAATAAAAACTATTACCATGTTCTAGTTCAATGCCTATCTGTGTCAGAGTGGGGGAAAGTCACTTTGTGCTATATGTTCGTCTCTAGCCTTCAAGTTCATTTTCAAGTCTTCCAAGTTCTTCTTAATTTATCACCTTGGTTTATGCATGAGCACCAACCTCTGTGACAAAGTAACTGAAAGTTCATTTGAAGGTCTTGGAAAGCACGGTCTTGTAGACATCTTCAATAAGGGGAACGAATGTAAAAATAAGAGCTTAGCACTTCATTAGTGAAATGAATACCCTTAATTATTTGAATTCAGAATTGCTTCAAGGAAATGGTGTATCTAGAGTCTCATCCTGAAACAGAGTATTTTGACAACTCACATAACTATAGGCCATATGGGAGCTTGGATTAGCCATAGAATCATGGAATATTTAAACTAAAAGTGATATATCACTACACTGGATATTGGAACTCATAGCATAGAATGTTAGAGCTGGAAAAGAACTTAGGCCATTGAATATTATGACATAAAACCTGGGCTGTTAGGACTGGAAAGGACATTAGAAAATACAACATAAACTGGTAGAGCTGGAAGGCACCTAGGAATATAAAACATTATAACCAAACATATAGACTATCAGATCCAGATGGGACCTTAGGACATTCAAAGTTAAAGATGGAGAGAAATTGGTTCTAAGAAAAAATAGCAGTTGTTCCTTTTTCAATTGTATTTTCCCTGGACTTTTTGTTGTCAGAACACAGGCTTGAATAGACTTTCTCATAAATATATAAGGTTATGATATCTAAGCAATAAATAAGTCATTTGAAAGTAGTAAACTATTTACTAAAGTAAATCTACTTACAATAGATGAAATTCTTAAAGAATGATAACCAGACTTTAAATCCCTTTGAGGATAAATCTTATTCATCTCTATATGCCTAGCAGAGCACCTTGCATATTGTGGGTACTATGTGTATTTTTTGTTGAATTTCAAAAACATGGGAATGCTCTTCAAGGCAGATTCCAGTGAGTGAGGTTATCATGGAGGGAATCCTGGGCAAAGGCCAAATAAAGGACTTGGAATCCCTTTTTTGATTCCTTGTGTTCATAGTAGAATGGTACTTCCTGATCTCTCTGTCCCTGCTTCTATTGTTTAGCTCCCTCTCTCAGCCAAGGAGGAATGAGTCTCAATCCCTAAATATTTTTTTCTCTTTCGCAGCTCTCAACTTGGCTTTAACCCATGACCTTTCACCATCTAATGATGGAATGGGGTAGAGGCCTTGAATAATCAAGAAATCTGGGATTAAACCCTAAATCGCTTAGTAATTCATATGATGTTCCCAGACAGTCATTGAATCTCCCTGGGCATAGTTTTCATCTGCAAAATGAGGAATTTGTACATAGATGACACGTTAAGTTCCTTCTAACTCACAGAGACCCTGATTCTAAGATTCTCAATCAGCAGTTGAGGGAGGCTGGGATAGAACACATAGTTTTGGCTGAAGTTTGCTCTCAACCTGGCTCATTTTCTCCTTAGACAAACATGTACACACAAACATACATATACACACACACTCATAAAACACACTGATACACAACACACACTTACATATATGAACATACACATGTATTCACATACACACACACACTCTACTATCCAGAAATATTTATCATGGTTCTAGTTACGCATGCTGTACCCCCCAATACTGTAGTTTGTTCAGGTGTTTGCTCCCTGCAAACAGACAAGTCCACAAATCTCCATTTTTCAATTAGTAAAGTTAATGAAGTTCTTTAAAGAGACCCATAAAGTGTCCTCCACTGCCCTGACATTTAGTAGCATTAGAATAGTGTTCTCGGGATCCCTTTCATGGAGACTTTGGGATTGACTACTGAATGCTTTAAGATATTTCTTTGAAAGTTTAACATGCTGACAATGTGACTTGGGGGTGACAGAATAGGAAGTATCCAAAGAACTCTATTAAACAAACCATCACAGTCTGCTCTCTCTATCCCTTACCATCCCCCACCTCTCCTCTATGTACCTAGCCTGTGCTCCCCTCCTCACTTCTATTTCTTACTTTTAGTTTCCTTCAAGGCTCAGTTGAGGGGCTACCACACTTGAGAAATATCTCCTGTTCAGCTTAGTTTTAACAACAACAACAATAACAAGGTTTGCAAAGCACTTTACAAATATTGTATCATTTTTATCCTCACAGCAACCCTAGGCGGTAGGTGCTATTATTATCCCTATTTTACAGACGAAGAAACTGAGGCAAGCAGCATCTTAAGTGACTTGCCACAGATCACACAGCTAGTGTCTGTGGCCACATTTGAACTCAGAGCTTTCTGATTCCAGTTCCAACCCCACCTATCCTGATAACTCTTTGTACACTTTCTCGCTTCAAATTAACTTGTCTTTACTTACCTCTATGCAAGCTTTGTTGAAGCCTTCCTCTATGACCACTCCCAATAAGATGGAAGCTCTGTGAAGAAGGGGTAGTTTTCGTTTTGTTTCTGTATGCACAATGCCCGCCCCAAGGCTGAATGGAAATTGGACACTTTAAAAAAATGCTCACTGTAGTGAAAGGTTGTTATCCTCTAAGATAACAGAGGATTGTGAGCAGATCCCTAGGGCCATAGAGAGCTGAAAGGGAGCTCTGAGGACATCTAGCCCAACCCCCAAGTGTTGGGGATAAGGAAAGTGAGCTCCAGAGAGCTGGAGTGACTTTAAGTACACAGGGATAAGGAAGAGCCTAGAGTTGGAATCCTGGTCCCCTGATTCCAAACTGAACACTCTTTCCACTCAGCTAGTCAACAAGCAATTATTAAGAACTTCCTCTGTGCCAGGCACTGTGTGAAGTGTGGAGGATACAAAGAGAGGTAAAAGTATAGGCCCTAATTTCAAAGAGTTCACATTCCAATGTAGGAAACAGCATGCAAATAACTATGTACAAGATCCATACCATGTAAATGAAAGGTAATCTAAGTGACTTAGTGTTTAAAAGGGATGGATTGGGAATCAGGAAGACCCTGGTTCAAATGCTGACATAGAAACTATCAGCATCACCCTGGATAAGTCACTTATTCTTCCTCAGTTTCATTCCTCATCTGTAAAATGGGGATAATAACAGGCCCTACCTCATGGGGTTAGTTGTGAGCATGAAACCTTATAGTAAGATACCAATGTTGTTATTATTATTATTATTTTGAGTAATATTCTGGCTATGGAATCACCTTCCAGATCTGATATTCTGTGATGTCCCATTTCCCCATGGTAAACAAGGTTCCCATTTACAGTTTTACACATAGCCAGTCATCTTTTAAAATTCTATATGGGGAAGTTAAAAAATATTTTGATATCTGTTTGTATATAATTGTTTTCCTTTGTAATTCTATATATTTTATTTTATGCATTTAAAACATTTTTCAATAATTCCATACATGTATGGGGATTTCCATTTTATTTGTGGTCCATTAAGTTTAGAATTCTAAAATTAAAAAAAATATTTTTTTAAATGATGTAAAAATTGAACAAGATGGAGAATTCAGAAATCATCTTAACCTGAGAGACTACCTTCAGTTCCTTCCCTTTCTATCAGTTTCAAGAAGTATTTACACTATCCTCTTAATGACACTGATTAGATGAAAAGAAGCCCAGGAGACTGTGAAATGAAAAGCCCTAGGGATGATACATAGGTTCAGGGGACCTTAAATGAAAGGCAAGCTCCAAGAGAGAATTGTGGAAAATGGGCCAAAGCCTCTCCTCTGCTAATTTGCCAAGAGACCCTGTGAAAGTCTTCACAGTTCTCTGAATCTCAGTTATCTTGTCTTTGAAATGGTCATGATATCTTTCCTCAGACAGCTGCAGAAATCAATTTAGATAATAAACAAGAAAAGGTTTCATTAATTTGTTAAGCACTATACAAATATAATAATTATCATAACAGCTAGTAATAGCGATGGAGGAAGACACAGGAATGTATGCTGATAACAGTAGTGGTTTTTGTTTCCACTCTCATCATTCACGAGGCCTGGAAAGGACTCCTTTTCGGTAAATTTGCAATTTCATGTACAATCATCTTATCATTGCACTATGTTATGAAAATGCTTATTTTATTCCTTAAATTAAAAATAAAATAACAAAAAGAAACTATTTTGGAAATTACTTAATCTAATTGAGGATAAGGGAGAGTTTTGATAGCAATATCCTCAAAAGTCTTGGGAGGCTACTCACCAATAGATTGATTCTACTGTCTGGTCCTTTCCTTCTAAGCATTTGGCCTACACTTTCAGAGATTAGCATTCCCTCGTCATTTATCTAGGTATTTTAACCACCACCACCACAACAAAATGAAATAAAACCAAACAAACAAACAAACTGCTTTCATGAGATAGCTTGAGAAAGCTTGGTCTAACAGGCCAACTGCCTATATATCTGCTTCTGAAATCTAAATTCCTTAAGTTATCATACAACCTTCTACTATTGGGGTATTAATCCAGTCATGTCACTTCTACATATGGTCTCTGTCTCATGACTACCAATGAGATAATGTAAAAGTCCCTCAATCTAGTATTCAAGGTCTATTCAAATATGTTCTAATACTTCCTGCATAACCTAACCTGTTCCTAAACAGAATCTAGATCATCCAGGCTGGTCAAATTGTTCTCCTCCCTTTCCCTTCACATGTAAATCATAGGTCTTACCCCAATGCTTTCATTATAGCTCTATGACCTAATATTCAAGGTAATACTTTTTAAAATTTATAACTGATCTACCAATTTTAAAAGACACAAGGCCCTGTATCCCAATGACCCTCAGAGCTAATATAGAACTTGATATGTAGAAGATGTGATGTTGTTTCCAATCTTTGGGATTATGGAGGTAAGGAAATATGTAATAGATTCGTAATTGAACTAGCCAGAATCAGTGATAAGGAAAAGGGGAATGTGAATAAGATTCAAGTTCTAGGCTAGAAATAATGATGATAAGAATAATTATATAACTATAGAGACTATGATATCAACTGGAATTTATATAACACTTCAAGGTTTTCAAATTGCTTCCCAAATATTATCTCATTTGATCCTCACAACAACCCTGGAAGGTAAGTACAATTATCCCAATTTTACAGATGAAAAATCTGAGGCGTACAGAAGTTAAATGACTTGTCCAGAGTCACACAGTAATCGGTGCCTGAGGTCACCTTTGAACTTGGGTCTTCCAAACTACAGATCCAACATGGTACACACACACACATATGTATATATGTGTGTATATGTGTGTGTACATATGTGTGTACGTATATATACACATATATATGTATATGTATACGTGTATGTGTGTGTGTGTGTATATATATATATATATATATATATATATATATGAGTCTTATAGAATTTTCTCTTTTATTATAGCCCCACCAGAAGCTAAATTGTTTCTGGATGGATTCAGCAGCAGGTTTGTCTGTCTCTCTCACTCTCTTTATATTCTGTTGGAATTCTGTCTCTGTCTTCTATCTGTCTGCATCTCTGTTTCTCTCTCTAGTGCTCTGTTTTAGTTGGCAGGGTGAGAAGATGAAAGCATCCTTTCTCAAACCTCTGCTTGTGACTTTATACCTAGATGATTAAAGCCAAAGGAAAGATGCTTTTTAATAGTCTAATTCTAGACATTTTGGTTGAAATTGTTCTGTTCCTGTATCTTTCTGATTTCCTTCTCTCTGTCTCTCTTTCTGTCTCTCTGTCTCTCTCTATACGTATACACATATGTATAGCTCTCTCTTTCTCTCTCTCTCTATATATATGTATATATATGCATCTATATACACATATATTTTATAGAAATTATTTGGGAGAGATTTGTGCTTTGTGAAAATGAAATAGAAATTCCTCTAACTATATCTGTTGGTAAATCCTTATTAAATGTGACTATATTTCTCTTGAGGAAAATTGTGTCTATTTCACTGAGTGAAATTCAAACCCAAGATAATGCTTTATTGACCATCTTGCTTCAATTTCTTGAGAATTAGTAGCTGCAGAAGACATATTTTTTGAAAGTAGTTTTTATAGCAAAGTAGTTTATAAAGTAGGTATGTTACCGTTGCAACTGCGAAAAGGAACATATTCACATATTGTCACTATCTCTAAAAAGGACAAGGGATCCTGCCAAGTCTATGATTCTTCTAAACTCTAAAAGAAGAGAAAGCCAGGGAAGCTAAGATGCTGTTACATGGGCCCATTATACTACTGCAGATGAGTTGCATATTTTAGTAGTAGGGAATGTAAGTTGGACAGATAAGACCTCTAAGAGTCAGAGGTATACAGCTCGCAAGAATTGGTGGATTGCTCTGAAGCATCTCCATTGGGATTCCACTGTATCATATGTGTTCCCTCAGAAATTTTATGAAATATGATGTGCTGTGAAGCTGCTTGTTATATTAGGCAAATTCTATTGAAGCCTATACCAATACTAATCTTGGTTTGACTAGCTGGTATCTGAGATGTCTTCTAATATTGAGATTCCATGAATAAGTGTCAATTTAGTGGAACTGGATTTAATAAGTATTGCACACCTCTCTGACACCCTGTAGGAGCTTATAAGGATGAGGTATTTGAACCAAGCTAAGAATGATGGGAATATTAGTGGTTGTTGTAATATTGTCCTGTAGTCAATTCATGCCCTCACCCTTGCATCCTGGCAGGAGCCTAGACCATGAGAACCATCCACAGGCAATGTCATCACACACTAAATTAGAAACTCTAACCTCAAATGCAACACAGGTTAAGGGAAATATTAAATTGTCCTGGGAAGTTCATTTTCAAATAAGCATATGGCCAGATAGGCAACCATAGCAGTCCACAGCAGGATGAACTTGGTTCACTGCTTGCCTTCTTAAATATGGCAATAAATCAACCATCACATACTTGAAAGCACTCTCTCAATGACAGATCCAATTAATTTTGAATTGGTTCCTGATGCTGAGGTAAGGTCAAGGTAGCTTTGTTGTGATTCTTAATTTTAAGTACCTGGCAGTGTCATCCTTCTGGTTACAAGTAATCAATATTACCACTTTGTCATCATTTATTCTATAGTACACACTTGTGATGTTTAATCATGCCTTCTATCTGGAATGTTTATTCACTGGTGTGTGAAAGACATCCAGTAAGCATGCTCTATATACCCTGTTGAAAAGGTACATGATCTCATTGGGGGAGGGGGAAATCATAAGATTGTACAATCATAGTACATAAAATCATAGATTTAGATTGAAAGGGACATTAGAAGTCATCTAAACTTTTGCCCTCATTTTACAGATTAAAAAAATAAGATCAAGAGACATAAAGTGACTTGTTCAAGGGATATGAGGAAGTAAATGGGGGAGCCTGGATTTGAATTCATATCCTACAAATCAAAATTTAGTGGTGTTCTTACTTTCCACAAGAACCTCAAAAATCATTTAAAGTGTTAATTTTACAAATGGAGGAACTGAAGCCCAGAAAGATGAAATGTTCCATGTAGATCACAATGTAAGTTAATTTCAGAAGTAGTGCTAAATCTCTAGGTTTTCTGAGCTTTAGTTCCAGGTATTTTCTATCATTTTGCTTCCTCAGTGGGACTTATTTCCATACATAAACATTTTCATCGGTTATTTTTCTACTCTATATAATAGTCTTCCACCATATGTAGCCATGGCCAAAATCACTTTTTTTTAAAGATTTTTAAAGTGTTGATCTAAAGCATGACATTGAATAAAGACCCATATTCTGCTAAGTATAAACAAGTTTTATACAGGATGAATAGTAAATAAGCAACAAAGGGAAAGCCGTAGAATTAAGAGAGATTGGGTAAGGCTCTTTGTAGAAGGTGGGGTTTTATCTGGGATTTGGAAGAAGCCAAGAGACAGTGATGAAGAGGGATAGAATTTCATGCATGAGTGACAGCCAAAGAAAATTCCTAGAGTCAGGACATGGTGCATATTATTTGAGGAACAGTAAGGAAGCCAGTCTTATTGGATCAAATAGTACATGGGGCTGGGATTGGAGATTAGGTATAAGAAGACTCACAAATGGGTAAAGGCTAGGTTATAAAGGACTTTGAATAGCAAGGGGAGGATTTTATGTTTTATCCTAGAGATGATAGAGAACCACTGAAATTTACTGAATAGATGTTGCAACAATTCAGCTAGAACCTGCCGTGGGGATGAAAGACCAACACAAGCCAAACAGCAAGAGTGCTGCCAGCACAGGTTCTTTTGATTTGCTTTACTAAGGAAAACAACGTTAATGGGTTAACAATCTTATTTCAATCCAACAAACAAATATCATTCACTTAGCTCAGGGAAAAAAGCCAGCACCCTGAACTTCAGAGCAAATACAAACAAATTACAAACATACATTTATAAATAGACCAAATACAATTCATAGTTACCAAGAAACCATCAACATCTGAGTTCAGCCAGGAGGCTCTTAGAGCAGCTGCCCAGATTCCTGCGCCTCCAGGAGTGAGAGCCTCAAGCAAATAGCTCTGTTCCCTCTTTTTATACACTCTTTAGCTGTTATCAAATGTCATCTGAGCAACCAGAGCTCAGGCTCCTACAATTGGCTCTTGTCTTAGTAACTCTGCTTAGGACCCTGAGGACTTCAAGCCCACATAGGCTTAGCACCTAGTAGATAGGGGTCTAGGCCTGGGGCTTTGTACCTAGTAAGGCTCAATCAAAGACACTTAATCATTCTAAAACAGTAAGAAAGTCCCACCTTAGTTACCAATGCAATAGAAGACTGATATAGTGAGATATAGGATGCTTTATAGTGATGAAATTCTTGTGGCAAGTAGACCAATCAACAAACTATTGAAATAATCCAGACATACGAAGATAAGGACTTGTACCAAGGAAGTAGCAGTGTCAGAGGTGAGAAGGGGGCATGTGTAAAAGATATTGTGAAAGTGAAATTGAAGGGCCTTGGCAACAGATTGGAGATGGAGAAGGGAGGAGTTTGAGAGTGAGGAGTTCAGTATACTATCTGGGTTGTAGGTCTGTAGTACTGGAAAGCTAGTAGGGCACTTGACAGTAATAAGGAAGTTTGAGATGGTGCAGGGTTTGGAGGAAAGATAATAAATACAATTTTGTTATGTAAATTTAAGATGTCTTTAGGACATCCAGATTGTGATGTCTATTAGGTGATTGGAGATGTAAGATAAGACATCAACAAAAGTTAGGGCTAGATAAGTACATCTGAGAATCACTGGCATAAAGATGATCCTTAACTCTTTAAGAGCTTATGAGATCACCATGTGAAGTAGCATAGATTGAGAAAAGGGAACAGAAGAGGCTGGATCACATTTGGGAAACTAACAATGACTGGGTACAGGCTCTGGAAACCTCTTACCCTCCAACTCTCCTTATAATTTCCCATAAGGTCAAGTTTTTGGTGTTTGCCTCACGCATCCGAGTAATCCTCTCAACTGGCAACCAATTCTCTGTTGCCTAGCCCTCCATTGTCTTTTACCCCTGACTACTTCCCACCCTTGATCCTCTCTAGACCACAGTCTTTTGGTCCACGTCCCTTAAGTTTTATCTCCAGTCACCCCAGCTTTCTGGCAGCTCCCATCAAGATTCTCCCTAAACTCTTTCTCCAGTCACCCCAGACTACCTGGCCACTCCTAGATCCTTTCCACAGTCTTTCTGTATATAAGAACCACCTGGTCTCCAATGAGGGGCTAAGATGCCTTAAGAGCCTGGCCAATACAGTGGATTTTTAGAATTGTGCCCATGCTGGATGGTGTTTTAATAAACCTTAGAAGACTTGGGTCAAATTCACTCTTCCAGAAGCTGATTGTTGCTATTTTGGGGTCCCAACACCCCTAAACCTGAACAATTGCAAATCCCAAACTATTGAGAACCACAAAAGGCAATCTCATTGTCACCAATATTCTTAAATTTTATATAGCTTTGAGTGATAGAAAACCATCTGCTTGAAAGAATAAAGATGATAGGTAACCCTAAAAATGATGGAAAGACCCAACTTGACTATGAGTAGGTTACAATAAACCACTAATGATAAAATATGTAAAGAAAGTATGTGAAATATATCCACTGGAAAAGGGGATGAGCCAGTGACAGAGCATGAGGAGTGACCAAAAAAAGAGTCAAACTTGTATTCTTTTCTCTTCCTTTCCTCTGAACCTCTTTTATTTCCTTCTTAACTTCCCTGCCTTCATGTTTTAAAGCTACCTTTGATTTTCTTGTTGTCAGGAGATCCTCTATAGTACACTACAGCTGCCAAAGCAGATCAGTAACTAAACAACTTAAAATCTCATAGAGTTGACATTGAGAATGTAAGTAGGTAGGGTTATATGACCAGTTGAATAGAACCCAGGTGTGTGTGTGTGGGGTGTGTGTGTGTGTGTGTGTGTGTGTGTGTGTGTGTGTTTGGTTTTTTTATTTGTTTTGTTTTGTTTTTACTCTAAGACCAGCAATCAATCTACTATGCCATGGCATTACCCTCATATGCTACAGCAAAATCAGAGGAAAATTTGTAATCCATTTGATAAATTGTCTATGGAGGCATTATGAAATATAGTAAAGAACTACATAGGCTAAGAAGAAATGGTAGTTGCATCAACGGGGAAAATATTAACATCAAAGAGATCAAAGTAAGAGAAACAAAATGAAGGAAATAATGTAGCAGTTTGGGATTTTCAAGGTTTTTTCCTGACAACCCTGTGAAATAAATAGAAGCAGATATTATTGCTTCATTTTTAAAGATGGAGAAAAAAGTTATCAGTGGCAAAGCAGTTTTACGAAGTAATTTTCTGCACAGGTAGAAAATGTGAGAGCCATTCAGGTCCAGTGGTTTTTCCCTGGAACCATACTATCATATTTGCATTGTGTGAATGCATTCCTATAGATGTGAGATATCATTATATGGTGAAAAGTTGCTATATTTATAATCAGAGGACTACCTGTGTGACTTTAATTATGCAACTACCTTTACTTCTCCAAGTCTACCAATCGTTATCAATAAAATGGAACATTCAGCACCTCAGATTATTTCTGGATCTAAATATATAATCTTTCATGATAAGTATATTGGGATGTGCATGTGAGTACGTGTGTGTGTGTGTGTGTGTGTGTGTGTGTGTGTGTGTATTTAGCAACCATGCCAATTAGACAACTAAGAAGGATACACAATTGCTTTAGGTAGAAATACTACTTAGGACTGTATGCAAAGATAATAAATTAAGCTACTCAGATGAGAGCAGCCTGTAGATACATACATAAACATATACATCCACATCTACATACACACATACTTATACATATATATGTATGTATACACACACACACACACACACACATACAGATAGTTAATATCTTGGTTTGACAAAGAGTTAGATCTGTATTTTATGGGTTAGTTGGCCTTACCTCTTTCACAGGGGTGCTTTATATAGCTGAAAATCACACCATTTCCTGATCAGGTCTCCATGACATTTCTCTCCCATCAAATGTTCTTTCTTTTCTGGCCAAATACTATCCTTTCTACTAAGTGCAAATTCAATACCGTATTTAGCAAACTTTCCAAGAAAATTATAGTTCACAGTGACATCTCCCTCCTATAAAGTCAGTATTCATTATCTATACCAGTGTCTGACAGTTAACAATAGGCCATCTTTTAATTTCTCTTGCATGACTCTATTAATAATTAACTCTTTCGTTATTTTATTTTTCACGTATTTCTACCTCATTATCTTACAGAATAAGTTTTATAACTAAGACCTTAACTTATACCCCTATATTCTACTATTATATAGGAAACCTTGAATTTTAAAACTTGAAGGTGATATAGAGGGAAGTCCATCAGTCTATTGTGATAGATAAGGAAAATGATCTTCTAGTGCCTTCACCAGTATCACATAGTAAGTTAGTATCAGAATCAGGACTCAAATCCAGATATATTCCAAGCTAAAATACAGGCAAAAAACATTGTGCCATGTTGCCTATTGTATGGTAGATATCTGATATTATTTGTTGATTTGATTTGAAGCTAATTGCTTAGTCACTGAGTTCTTGTTTCTTTAAGGGTCTTAGAATGATGCCATATATCAATAGGACCTATGAATTGGGGGTATTTAGTGATATATAACTAATGATGTCCTAGAATATAATATGAATGGAGTGAAGGCTAAAGTCCAAAAGCTATCTGCTTCAATATTATAAAGAGTCATGCTTTAGAAAAAAAGAGTACAATTTTGGAGAATTAGAGATTAAACGGACCACAATATACAAAAGATGAGAAAGAAAGGAGACTGTAACATATGCAATACAGAAAAATATAGAAGACATGAAATAATAGACTGTAGAACATCAGAATATACAATGTAGAATTTAAAAGATTAAATTAACGTTTCATTTTACTGATGAAGAAACTGTCGACCAGAAAGTATGAATGATCTGTCTCTATAGATATGATTAGTTGGTCTAAGAACTGATAATAGAATCTGATAGAATAGATAATCGAATATAATAGATAACAGAAGCTGGTATGATTGTATTTTCTTTAATGTTCTTACAAAGCCCTTGAATGTCAGAAATGCTACTGAATCTACTTTGGGAAACTGTACCTGCTGAGGCAAAATTAAAGAGAAATAAAAGCTCTTAAAAATCAGTGAAAAAATATTTTTAAATGACTAATTTCTATGGAAGGTATAGTATTAACATTCCTTCGTAATTCAGATTCTTCTTTTCTTACAATTTACAATAACAAATAAATCAGGAAAAGAATCTCAATTAATCCATGGTAATATAAAATCAGTTAAATTATCACTTAATTATTTTTCTTAAAGTAGTTCTGAGTATCCATTTTGTACCATTTGTGAAATACCTTTACCTGGACTTAATCAAATTCAGTCATTAGAAATACATCATAAGTCCTTTCTGCATCAGCATGATTACCTTTCCAAGTTTGGGTTACTTTTTTCTTGTCCCTCCTTTCTGAAGGAAAGAGCTGGAAGAGAAACTCTAGTCAAAGCAGCAGCCTTTTGCTTTCCCTGTGGTATTGTGAATGTATGCCAAATTTGTCTGACTGTCCAAATCCTTAATTTGTGTGTGATAAGATAGAAACCAGTTATGTTAAATCAGCCATCTTTAGCCTGTCACTGGGCAATATAGACAGCAAGTATGTTAGTCATATGAAGGCAATTCCACTTTCTTAAATGGCAAGATGAATTTTGTTAAGGATATTGTCACCACTGCTATTACATTTATGATTCTTCTAATATTAATAGAATTAAAACTTACGCAAATATTGTGATATAAGAAGGGCTTTCATTAAAAAAATCTGAGGTAGATTATACAAATATCATTTATCTCTTTTCCAGGAAGAAAGAAAAAAAAATAAGGCTCAGAGGAGTTAAGTACATTTTTCAAGGATACATTGCAAGTAAGTGTCAGAGCTAGAACTTAATTTATTTCATTTTATTTTATTGTATTCCCTAATGCTTAACACAGTGCCTGAGACATAGTAAGAGCTTAATAAATGCTTATTGAGTGATTAATTTTTCCTTCAAATCTAGGGTTTTTCTATCACATGAAGCTTTTAGTAAAACCACACTACCTCGTTAGGAAGTGTTCCAGATCAGAGAATAGCTCAGTTAATATTTAGGAGACCAAAAAATAAAAATAAAAGAAGAGCAATAGGCAGAGCATAAGATAACGTAGCTTATTATGATGGAAAGAAAGTGGTAAGGTAAGATTGTAGATGAAGAAAAGACAAAGGAAATCAGGTAATTAGGTGAATTCTCTCTCCTTAGAAATCATTTGTTTAATAAGCATTTTTAAAACTCTAATAAAATATATTGATATTTATATAGTACTTTATGACTTCAAGATATGTTTATATACTGTGATTCTCATGATAACCCTATGAAAGAAGAATTACATATATTATTATCCCCACCATACAGCTGAATAAACTAAGACTCATAAAGGTTGAGAGATTTGCCCAGAGTCACAAAGAAAGTAAAGGAAAGAGCTGGGACTTAAATTTAGGAATTCTATCACAAAGTCCATGTTCAATAGACTTGTATAAAAGTGGGGGAATGGGAGTTCAGAATTGCAGAAGGACAACTTGTTATTTACTCTAAGTAAAAACCTCTGATAATAAGAATTCTTCAGAAGTCAAATTATTTGGGGGCGGGGCAGGGCCAATATGGTGGCTGGAAAGCAGGAACTTGCGTGAACTCCCTCCCCACCCCCCACCACCCCGTACCTCCAAAAACCTATAAAATGGCTCTGAACAAATCCTAGAACTGCAGAACCCACAAAATAGCAGAGGGAAGCAGGGATCCAGCTCAGGACAGCTTGGATGGTTGCTGGGTAAGGTTAATCCCACGTGGAGCTGGGAGCAGAGTGGAGCAGAGCCCAGCAGGAGCCGCGCCTAGACCGACCAGACCCTGAGCCAGGGGGAAGCAGGCCCTGGTGCCCTGAATCGGTGAGCTGTGGTAGTTACCAGACTTCTCAACCCACAAGCACCAAAGACAACAGAGATGGTTAGTGGGAAAAGCTGAGGAGACAGGGTAAAGGAGTTCACAATTTGGCCACCACCCCAGGGGCTGGCAGTGGAGGTGTAGCTACAGAACTACTGCTGCATTTGCTTCTGGCCCCAGGCCCACCTGGTGGGAGAAATGAAGTGGCAGATCAGAGCTGGAGTGCAGAGCCTGCTTAAAATCTGAGTCCTGCCCAGTTGGTGGTTCTTCGGGGAGGAGGAGCGCTGGTGTGGCAGAGCTGGCTGTACAGAAATAGCTCTGAAAACAACAGCACATCCCCTCAAGCTTGGAACAAAGTACTCTCTACTCTACAAGCAGTCATACCCTGACAAAAAAATCAATGGTCAAGTAGTTGGCTGGGAACATGGCCAGGCAACGAAAATGGACTCAGATTCCAACCCAGACTTTGGAATCTTTATTTGGTGACAAAGAAGACTAAAACATATAGCCAAAAGAAGTCAACAAAGTCAAAGAGCCTACAACAAAAGCCTCCAAGAAAAACATGAACTGGTCTCAGACCATGGAAGAGCTCAAAAAGGATTTGGAAAAGCAAGTTAGAGAAGTAGAGGAAAAATTGGGAAGAGAAATGAGAAGGATGCAAGAAAACCATGAAAAACAAGTCAAGGACTTGCTAAAGGAGACCCAAAAAATACTGAAGAAAACAACACCTTAAAAAATAGACTAACTCAAATGGCAAAAGAGCTCCAAAAAGCCAATGAGGAGAAGAATGCCTTGAAAGGCAGAATTAGCCAAATGGAAAAGGAGGTCCAAAAGACCACTGAAGAAAATACTACTTTAAAAACTAGATTGGAGCAAGTGGAAGCTAGTGACTTTATGAGAAATCAAGATATTATAAAACAGAACCAAAGGAATGAAAAAGTGGAACACAATGTGAAATATCTCATTGGGAAAACCACTGACCTGGAAAATAGATCCAAGAGAGATAATTTTAAAATTATTGGACTATCTGAAAGCCATGATCAAAAAAAGAGCATAGATATCATCTTTCAAGAAATTATCAAGGAGAACTGCCCTGATATTCTAGAGCCAGAGGGTAAAATACAAATGGAAAGAATCCATCGATCACCTCCTCAAATAGATCCCAAAAAGAAAACTCCTAGGAATATTGTCAGCAAATTCCAGAGCTCCCAGATCAAGGAGAAAATACTGCAAGCAGCCAGAAGGAAATAATTTGAGTATTGTGGAAACACAATCAGAATAATACAAGATCTAGCATCTTCTACATTAAGGGATTGAAGGGCTTGGAATACAATATTCTGGAGGTCAATGGAGCTAGGATTAAAACCAAGAATGACCTACTGAGCACAACTGAATATCATGTTCCAAGGCAAAATATGGATTTTCGATAAAATAGAGGACTTTCAAACTTTCTCAGTGAAAAGACCAGAGCTGAATAGAAAATCTGACTTTCAAACACAAGAATCAAGAGAAGTATGAAAAGGTAAACAAGAAAGAGAAATCACAAAGGACTTACTAAAGTTGAACTGTTTTGTTTACATTCCTACATGGAAAGATGATGTGTATGATTCATGAGGCTTCAGTATTAGGGTAGCTGAAGGGAAAATACATATATGTGTATGTGTGTGTGTGTGTATATATATATATATATATATACATATATATATGCATGTATGTGTATATATATGTGTGTGTATATATACATGTATATATATGCATATATATATATGGCACAAGGTGAGTTGAATATGAAGAGATGATATCTAAAAAATAAAAACAAATTAAGGAATGAGATAGGAATATATTGAGAGAGGGAGAAAGGGAGAGATAGAATGGGGTAAATAATCTCGCATAAAAGTGACAAGAGAAAGCAGTTCTGTAGGAAGGGAAGAGGAGGCAGGTGAGGGGGAATGAGTGAATTTTGCTCTCATCAGATTTCACTTGAGGAGGGAATACCATACACACTCAATTAGAAAGAAGGAGAAAGAAGATAAAAAAGGGGAGATGATAGAAGGGAGGGGAGGTAGGGGGAGGAGGTAATCAAAAACAAACACTTTCAAAAAGACACAGGGTCAAGGGAGAAAATTCAGTAAAGGGCGATAGGTTAGGAAGGAGCAAAATATAGTTAGTCTTTCACAACATGAGTATTGTGGAAGGGTTTTACATAATGATATGCATGTGGCCTATGTTGAATTGCTTTCCTTCTTATGGAGGGTGGGTGGGCAGGGAAGAGGGGAGAGAATTTGGAACTCCACGTTTTAAAAACAGATGTTCAGAAACAAACAAAAAAAAATTTGCGCACAACTAGGAAATAAGATACACAGGCAATGGGGCATAGAAATTTGTCTTGCCCTACAAGAAAGTAAAGCAAAAGGGAATGGGAGGGGAGTGGGATGACAGAAGGGAGGGCTGACTGGGGAATGAGGCAACCAGAATATATGACCTCTTGGAGTGGGCAGGAGGATAGAAATGGGGAGAAAATCCGTAATTCAAACTCTTGTGAAAATCAATGCTGAAAACTTAATATATTAAACAAATTAGAAAAAGAAGTCAAATTATTTGCCTCAGGAGGCAACAAGTTTCCTATCACTGAAGAACTTTAAGCAGAGACTGGGTGACTACTTGTCAGGGAAAATATAAAAGGGACTCCTATTCAGGTATGGGTTATACTAGATTATATCTGAATTTCCTTCTATCTCTCCTGTATTTCATTTATTCTGGGACCCAAGAAGATACTCCAAAATATATATGTCCTTCCTAGTCTTTAATCCAAGGACAATGTGGGTACATGCATGTGTATGTGTATGTGTGCATGTATTATATATCTCCATACACATAATTTACATATATACACATTCATATACACATACATTTATTAATATACATATGCATGTATGTATGAAAGCAATGATGACAACTCATGTTCCCCTTTCAATTCCTTCTTTTTAAGAATGTACATGTGTATTGGCAATGCAAAAATTGCAAGCCAGGGCTATTTAACCAACTATCCTGTGCTTTAGACAACCATGCAAAAACTAAATCAATCACTTGAGGGACATTTCATAATTATGGAATACTTCTGACACTAAATTCCCCCCTCTCCCTTATAGTTACTTATGATTGACTATTGACCCCGCAAAGGTTGGTTTCATTGGAATGTCATTTATTGTCCAACCACCCTGGAAAATTTAAGTAAGGAACAAGAGAAGTATTCCTCTAAGTAAGAGCAAGGAAGTTCACCACCAAACAGGTCACCATAATGACTATGCTTTTATACATGAGTATGCACACACACACACACACACACACACACAAACACAAACATATGTTTAAGAGTAGAAGGTAGGGGCGTGGCGACTCATCAAGCCTTAAGCTGGGGTAAGATTGCTTAGGGGACATGGAGAAAGAAATTACACATATGAAATCTTATAAAATGTTAAATTATAGTTCATGGTACACAATTAATGAAAGCATAAATGAGTGAAAATATAAAATTGTTAGAAGGAATTATAAAATAGAGTTTATATTTTTTTTCCTTTAAGCTAACAAAAACAAAAGAATGAAAATATCTTGTCAAGTATTGCCTTTTATCAATTTAATATTTTAATAATAATAGATTATAACATTGCCTAAAAATCTATTACTTTAGCCTACTTGACTCCCTGAACTTTCTTTTCAGAAAAAAAAGTTTTTGTTTAATCTTATATGCATATTCCTACTTTCATATTTGTTTACATAATTTCCTCCACACCCTCCATTTCTAGCAACTTAATTATGAATATGATATGGGGTAGGTGGAGGAAGGAGACACAATATCTCATAACAGGGTAGGACCTATTAGATCTATTACTTAAGATACATATCTCTACTGCATCCCCCTAGATGGGATCCATCTTTAAGATAATAACATGGTGACCATAAGCTATTACTGATTAATTTAACATCCCTCCAGCCCTAGTGAGAAGTCTCTGTCTCAACAGGTATTCATTTCAGGATCATGGATAACATTAATATATTTACTTGACTTGGGTGAAAGCAGATTTAGTGAAACTCGAATTACAACTCTTTTTTTTTTAACTTGGGCAAGTCATTTTTTTATTTAATATTTTTAGTTTTCAGCATTGATTTCCAAGATATTTTGAATTACAAATTTTCTCCTCATTTCTACCCTCCCCCCACTCCAAGATGTCATATATTCTGATTGCCCCATTCCCCAGTCAGCCCTCCCCTCTCTCATGCCACTCCCCCCAATCCCCTTTTCCCTTCCTTTCTTGCAGGGCAACATAGATTACCATGCCCCACTGCCTGTATATCTTGCTTCCAAGTGGCATGCAAAACAACTTTTTTTTTTGAACATCTGCTTTTAAAACTTTGACTTGCAAATTCTCTTCCCTCTTACCTCCCCACCCACCCTCCCTAAGAAGGCAAGCAATTCAACATACGTCACACATATATCATTGTGTAAAAACTCTTCCACATTACTCATGTTGTGAAAGACTAACTATATTTTTCTCCCTCGTACCCAGTCACCCTTTTTTCATTTTTCTCCCTTGACCCTGTCCATTTTACAAAAGTGTTTACTTTTTTTTTTTTAATAGAACTTTTTTTGTCTTTATTCTAAGCAATAGCTGGAACACAATGATTTTCCCCCCACTTTTAGATGCAAAACTAACAGAAATCTCCTGTTAGACTTTTCAGCTTTGTTGTTCAGTTACATCTGACTCTTCTTGACCCCAAGGACCATGCTATCCTTGTGGTTTTCTTGGCAAAGATAATGGAATAGTTTGCCATTTCCTTCAGTGGATTAAGGCAAATAGACATTAAGTGACTTGCCCAGGGTCACACAGCTAGTAGATGTCTAAGGCCAGATTTGAACTGAAGTCTTCCTGAATCCAGGCCCAGCACTGTGTGCGCTAGCCATCTCTATACATACACATACATATTTCTTGTTCTGCACAGCTGGATTATAAACATATTAAGCATGTTCTGAAATTCTGATTGCTGAGATAATTCAGAAAGAGTCTGTGTACCACTAGCAAAAAGCATAACGCGAGGGAGGGTTTCTAACCTTCTGATGGTTTGTTTATTTTTTTTTATTAATTTAAATTTATTTATTTGACATATTTAGTTTTCAGCATTGATTTTCACAATAGTTTGAATTACAAATTTTCTCCCCATTTCTACCCTCCCCCCCATTCCAAGATGGCGTATGTTCTGGTTTCCCTGTTACCCAGTCAGCCCTCCCCTCTATCAACCCCTCCCCTCTCATCCCCTTTTCCCTTCCTTTCTTGTAGGGCAAGATAAATTTCTACGCCCCGTTGCCTGTGTATCTTATTTTTTAATTGCATGCAAAAACTTTTTTTTTTTGTTTTTGAACATCTGATTTTAAACCTTTGAGTTCCAAATTCTCTCCCCTCTTCCCTTCCCACCCACCCACCCTCCCTAAGAAGCCAAGCAATTCAACCTAGGCCACATGTGTATCATTATGTATAACCCTTCCACAATACTCATGTTGTGAAAGGCTAACTACATTTTGCTCCTTCCCAACCCATCCCGCTTTATTGAATTATCTCCCTTGACCCTGTCCCCTTTCCAAAGTGTTTGTTTTTGATTACCTCCACCCCCATCTGCCCTCCCCTCCATCATCCCCCCCCTTTTATTTTTTTTTTTTATCTTCCTCCCTCTTCTTTCCTGTGGGGTAAGATACACAACTGAGTATGTATGGTATTCCCTCCTCAGGCCAAATCTGATGAGAGCAAGGTTCACTCATTCCCCCCTCACCTGCCCTCTCCCCTCCTCCCACAGAATTGCTTCCTCTTGCCTCCTTTATGTGAGATAATCCACCCCATTCTATCTCTCCCTATCTCCCTCTCTCAGTATGATGCTCTCTCATCCCTTAATTTCATTTTATTTCTTTTAGATATCTTCCCTTCATCTTCAACTCACCCTGTGTCACACATATATATACACATAGATATATATATATATACATACACATTCACTTATATATATACATAAACATATATATATATATATATATATATATATATATATATATATATATATATATATATATATATATATATATGCATATTCCCTTCAGCTACCCTAATACTGAGGTCTCATGAATCATACATTCCTCTTTCCATGTAGGAATGTAAACAAAACAGTTCAACTTTAGTAAGTCCCTTGCAATTTCTGTTTCTTGATTACCTTTTCATGCTTCTCTTGATTCTTATGTTTGAAAGTCAAATTTTCTACTCAGTTCTGTTCTTTTCACTGAGAAAGCTTGAAAGTCCTCTATTTTATTGAAAATCCATATTTTGCCTTGGAGCATGATACTCAGTTTTGCTGGGTAGGTGATTCGAGGTTTTAATCCTAGCTCCATTGACCTCCGGAATATCGCATTTCAAGCCCTTCGATCTCTTAATGTAGAAGCTGCCAGATCCTGGGTTATTCTGATTGGGTTTCCACAATACTCAAATTGTTTCTTTCTGGCTGCTTGCAGTATTTTCTCCTTGATCTGGGAGCTCTGGAATTTGGCAACAATATTCCTAGGAGATTTCTTTTTTGATCTATTTGAGGAGGCGATCGATGGATTCTTTCAATTTCTATTTTGCCCCGTGGCTCTAGAATATCAGGACAGTTCTCCTTCATAATTTCTTGAAAGATGATATCTAGGCTCTTTTTTTGATCATGGCTTTCAGGTAGTCCAATAATTTTTAAATTATCTCTCCTGGATCTATTTTACAGGTCAGTGGTTTTTCCAAGGAGATATTTCACATTGTCTTCCATTTTTTCATTCCTTTGGTTCTGTTTTATAATATCCTGATTTCTCATGAAGTCACTAGCTTCCACTTGCTCCAATCTAATTTTTAAAGTAGTATTTTCTTCAGTGGTCTTCTGGACCTCCTTTTCCATTTGGCTAATTCTGCCTTTCAAGGCATTCTTCTCCTCATTGGCTTTTTGGAGCTCTTTTGCCATTTGAGTTAATCTATTTTTTAAGGTGTTGTTTTCTTCAGTGTATTTTTCAGTATTTTTTTGGGTCTCCTTTAGGAAGTCATTGACTTGTTTTTCATGGTTTTCTCGCATCCTTCTCATTTCTCTTCCCAATTTTTCCTCTACTTCTCTAACTTGCTTTTCCAAATCCTTTTTGAGCTCTTCCATGGCCTGGGACCAGTTCATGTTTTTCTTGGAGGTTTCTGTTGTAGGCTCTTTGACTTTATTAATTTCTTCTGTCTGTATGTTTTGGTCTTCTTTGTCAGCAAAGAAGGAATGCAGAGTCTGAGACTGAATCTCGGTGCGTTTTCACTGCCTGGCCATAATCCCAGCCAACTAACTTGACCTTTGAGTTTTTCAGTGGGGTATGACTGCTTGTAGACTACAGAGTTCTATGTTCTATGTTTGGGGGGGAGGTGCCAGCTCTACCACACCAGCACTGCTCCTTCCCCAAGGACCCCCAACCCGAACTGGGCTCAGATCTTCAGCAGGCTGTGCACCCCTGCTCTGATCCGCCACTTAATTCCTCCCACCAGGTGGGCCTGGAGCCGGAAGCAACAGCAGCCTTGGCTGCCCCACCTCCGCTGCCCCCGGGGCTGGAAGCCGAACTGCGAACTCCTTCCACTCCGGCAGCTTTTCCCACTAACCTTCTCAGCAGTCTTTGGTGTTTGTGGGTTGAGAAGTCTCGTAAGTGCCGCAGCTCACTGAATCAGGGTGCTAGGGCATGCTCTGCCCGGTTGCTGGTCTTGTTGTTCCATGCCGCTCAGGCTGGGCTCTGCTCCACTCTGTTCCCAGCTCCCAGCTCCCAGCTCCCAGCTCCGTGTGGGATAGGCCTCACCCAGAAACCATCCAGGCTGTCCTGGGCTGGAGCCCTGCTTCCCTCTGCTGTTCTGTGGGTTCTGCCGTTCTAGAATTGGTTCAGAGCCATTTTTTATAGGTTTTTGGAGGGGCTCGGCAGGGAGCTCAGGCTGGTCCCTGCTTTCCAGCCGCCATCTTGGCTCCGCCCCCCAAGTGTTTGCTTTTTATTACTTTCTCCCCCATTTGCCCTCCCTTCTAAAGTTCCCCCTTTTTTATCCCCTTTCCCCTTCTTTCCTGTAGGGTAAGATACTCTATTGAATGTGTATGGTATTCCCTCCTCAAGTGAAATCTGATGAGATCAAGATTAACTCATTCCCCACTACCTGCTCCATCTCCCCTTCCAATGAACTGCTTTTACTTGCTACTTTTATGTGAGATCATTTACCCCATTCTATCTCTCCCTTTCTCCCTCTCTCAATATATTCCTCTCATCCCTTAATTTCATTTTAATTTTTTTAGATATCATCCCTTCATATTCAACTCACCCTGTGTCCTCTGTCTATATATATATATATATATATATATATATATATATATATATATATATATATATATATTCCCTTCAGCTACCCTAATATTGAGGTCTCATGAATCATACACATCATCTTTCCATGCAGGAATGTAAACAAAACAATTCAACTTTAGTAAGTCCCTTATGATTTCTCTTTCTTGTTTACCTTTTCATACTTCTCTTGATTCTTGTGTTTGAAAGTCAGATTTTCTATTCAGCTCTGGTCTTTTCACTGAGAAAGTTTGAAAGTCCTCTATTTTATTGAAAATCTGTATTTTGCCTTGGAGCATGATACTTAGTTTTGCTGGGTAGGTGATTCTTGGTTTTAATCCTAGCTCCACTGACCTCCAGAATATCATATTCCAAGCCCTTAAATTCCTTAATATACAAGCTGCTAGATCTTGTATTATCCCTATTGTGTTTCCACAATTCTCAAATTATTTCCTTCTGGCTGCTTGTAGTATTTTCTCCTTGATCTGGGAGCTCTGGAATTTGGCGATAATATCCCTAGAAGTTTTCTTTTTGGGATCTATTTGAGGAGGTGATCGATGGATTCTTTCAATTTGTATTTTGCCCTGTGGCTCTAGAATATCAGGGCAGTTCTCCTTGATAATTTCTTGAAAGATGATATCTAGGCTCTTTTTTTGATCATGGCTTTCAGATAGTCCAATAATTTTTAAATTATCTCTCCTGGACATATTTTCCAGGTCAGCGGTTTTTCCAATGAGATATCTCATATTGTGTTCCACTTTTTCATTCCTTTAGTTCTGTTTTACAATATCTTGATTTCTCATAAAGTCACTAGCTTCCACTTGCTCCAATATAGTTTTTAAAGTAATATTTTCTTCAGTGGTCTTTTGGACCTCCTTTTCTATTTGGCTAAATCTGCCTTTCAAGGCATTTTTCTCCTCATTGACTTTTTGGAGCTCTTTTGCCATTTCAGTTAGTCTATTTATTAGGTGTTATTTTCTTCAGTATTTTTTGGGGTCTCCTTTAGCAAGTCCTTGACTTGCTTTTCATGATTTTCTTGCATCACTCTCATTTCTCTTCCCAATTTTTCCTCTACTTCTCCTACTTGCTTTTCCAAATCCTTTTTGAGCTCTTCCATGGCCTGAGCCCAATTCATATTTTTCTTCCAGGCTTTTGAATGTAGGCTCTTTGACTTTGTTGACTTTTTCTGGCTTTATGTTTTGGTCTTCAGTCTGAATCTGAGACTGTTTTCACTGCCTGTTCATGTTCCCAGCCACGTACTTGAACCTTGAGCTTTTTGTCAGGGTATGACTGCTTGTAGAGTAGAGAGTACTTTGTCCCAAGTTTGAGTGGCTGCACTGCCATTTTCAGAGCCACTTCTATACAGTAAGCTCTGACACACCAGCACTCTTTCTCCCCCAAGAACTGCCAACCAGGTTTGCAGCCCAGATCCTGGCAGGGCAAAGCAGGCTTTGCATTTCTGGTCTAGTCTGCCACTTAATTCCTCCCACCAGGTGGGCCTGGGGCCAGAAGCAACTGCAGCTGTAGTTCTGTAAGCAGCCTCAGAGCTGTACCACCTCCACCACTCCCTGGGTGGTGGCCAACAGCAAACTCCTTTCACTCTGTCCCAGAAGCTTTTCCCACTAACCTTCTCTGTTTTCTTTGGTGTTTGTGGGTTGAGAAGTCTGATACCTTCCACAGCTCACTGATTCAGGGTGCTACACCTGTTCCGCCCAGCTCTCTGTCTGGTTGGTCCTGGTGTGGCCCACGCCTGGTCTCTTCTCCGCTTTGCTCCCAGCTCCCTGCGATAGACCCTTTCCAGCAACCATCCAGCCTGTCCTGGGCTGGAACCCTGCTTCCCTTTGCTATTTTGTGGGTTTTGTAGCTTTAGAATTTCTTCAGAGCCATTTTTATAGGTGTTTGGAGAGACCTGGTGGGTGAGCTTAAGCAAGTCCCTGCTTTCCAGCAGCCATCTTGGCTCTGCCCCCTTCAATTACAACTCTTTTATTCATCTTATGAGTCCCTAAGTACCAGGGTTACTCTTTTGCTGATACAGACAATTGATCATTAGAAGAAAATTAAGTGGAAAAAAAAATTAAGAGAGGAACTAACTCTGTAAGTGAATCATAGTATGCTTTTATGGAATATGTAGCTTTAATTATCCTAAGTCATTTTGATTATTCTTTCCAATTTGCAATAAAAATCCAATAAGGAAAAAAAAATGCTCAATTGACCCATAATTTTATAAACTTCATTAAATTATCATTAATCAGTCTTTTCATCACAGATAAAATGATTATATTTGCGCTTGATTCAATCCAGTCAGTAGTTATATCTCATTCCTGTACCCCATCTGAATGAGTCCTTCCTTTTCCCTCATTCCTGGAAAAATACCCCAACAAAATAATTTTTACAATGATTTCCATAGTTTATACCAGAATAAAAGAAATTAATTTGTTACTCTGTTTTACGGTGCTCACAAAGAGTACAAAATAGTTTTGCTTGTTTGTTTCATTGATAAGCTGAAGCAAATCACAAAAGGCAGCTAAATGTCACAGTGGGCAGAATGCCAGGGCTAGTCAGGAAAATTCCTCTTTGTGAGTTCAAATGCAGCCTCAAACTCTTACTAACTATATGACCTTGGGCAAGTCACTTATTCCTGTAGCCTTATTTCCTCATCTATAAAATGAGCGGGAGAAGGAAATGGCAAGTATTTCCAGTATCTTTGCTAAAAAAAAAAAAAAAGAAAAAAAAGAAAAAAAAAGAAAAGGAAGGGGTCAGGAAGAGTTGAACACAACTGAAGAACGACTAAACAACAGAAGCATATCGCAAAGAGAATAATCAGGCTGGCGATGGTCATTTCAGTTGTATATGAGAATCCACCCAACCAATGTTATCACCAGTGTTAATAATAGTAATAATAGCCTGTTGTATAATGTTTTATGATCTACATGTGTTTATAATATACCTGAAGGGTAGGTAAAGCAAAATAGTTGAAAAGTATCTTTTTAACCAGGAAGCAAATAAACAAACAAACCAAACAATTGATAGAAGGGCATGATCACTTTATCAAAATATCTGAAGAGCTCTTAAAGTGAGGGAAGATTAAGTCTTGGATTCAATGCCAGAAGAGAACCAAGAAGGCACACAGCTGAATGATCTTATTTTACAGATGAGGAAACAGAAGAACAAAAAGGTAACATAATTGGCCCAAAGTAACACATGCAGTAAGTGGTTTGATCTGCTTGGCCCCAAGAGGCAGAAATTTGAACAATGAATGCAAATTATAGAAAAGCAATTTAAATTCACAATAAATAAAAAACCAAACATAAAAGAAAAGAAAAGAAAAGAAAAACTTTTCCCCAGAGTAATCCAACAGTGGATGTTCCTTACTCCAGGCCCATTGCTCTATCCACTACTTCACCTAGCTGCAGATTATTACTACATTTGACACAAATATATCATACAAAAAGGTGTGATATTATTATAGCCATTAATCATTACTAAAATCATATTTTTGCTTATTAAAATATGTGTGTTTTGTTTTAGAGTTAAGTTTTACCTCATTGAAAATATTAGACAATATTCCAAAAATAATTTGGCCTTTCTTCTCCTACTCAAATGAAATAGACTGAGGGGTGGGGACCTACAGCCTCGAGGCCACACGTGACCCTCTAGGTCCTCAAGTGCAGCCCTTTGACTGAATCCAAACTTCACAGAAGAAATCCCCTTTTCATTCTGGGAAGTTTGGATTCAGTCAAGGGGCTGCACTTGAGGACTTGAAAAGCCATATATGGCCTTGGGGCAATAGCTTCCCACCCTGGTCTAGGTAATTTTCCATTTTCAATATTCCTTTAAGATATATGTACCGATGGGCCATCACTATGGATTATCTACCCAACTGTGGCTGTATTTATCTATTTATCTATGTATTTTTCTATGTAACTCTATCTTGTCTATACATTTATTATGTGTGATATAATCAGTATGTGGACTCTTGCCACTAACAGATCACAGCCCACCTAAAATTTATGTTTATATTCACATAATATGAAATAAATTAAAGATAATATAGTAAATATTAGAAGCATTGATGTTGATTTTATTATTACTTTTGTTGGTATTATAATTATTATTGTAATTATTATTATTGTCATTTATTCATTTATTTATTTATTTGGTGACTGATTATCCTTATTTTACCCTAGTTGGAGTTGCAGCAGCCACCATAGGCCCAGTTCCAGTTTTGATCATCACTCTGTGTAAACGCAGAAGCGTATGAAACTGAGGCTGGCAACCATTGTGAGTGTTGCTTTGGTGATACACTCTGTCTTATCGTAAGAGGTCTAGGGGCCCCTGCTTCCTGACTCCTCATATTTGTGGCCAGCTTAGTACGGACAACCTTAACCTCAGAACTCCAAAAGCTGAAGACATCCACCAGCCTTATACTCCCCAATAACAGAGATTACAGCAAAGGTGAAGGATTTGATTTTAAAACTTTTAGATTCAAAGATGGTACAGTGGATGGAGCACTGGCCCTGGAGTCAGGAAGACCTCAGTTCAAATATTATTTCAGACACCTAATGTTTGTGTGACCCTATGCAATAGTTGTATGATACTTTGTATCAACAATGTTGCTTGCAACTGCTGAGGAGTCATAAGACCAACAACACCATCACACAGGAGGGCTACTAGTAAAGATTTTTTGATCTGCTTTTCTAAGGAAAGTAACTTTAAGGGGTTTGCAATCTTACTTTAATTAAACATACATGTATCATTCACTTAGTTCAGGGGAAAAAGCCAGCAACCTGAATATCAGAGAGTATGCAAACAGAAATTAAAAGCATACATTATATAAATAGAGCAAATAAACACAAACCAATAGACAGGCTTCTAACCATCTAAACTATAACAATACATATAGTTACCAAAGAAAGCAGCATAAACGTCTGGGTTTTCAAAGCCAGGGGACTCCATGACAGCTACCTAGAGTCTCATCTGGTCATATCACAGGACACTCTTCCAGTGAATGAGAACTCCAAGACAAAACACAAACTTCAGGTCTTATATACCTTTCTCAGGGTCAGAGAGCATCACAATCGTGTGACTTAAACCCATGTGAATATGGTTTTCTTGTTTCTTAAGCAGGTCATCAAAGACTTGATTTAATCAAAGAAGCAAAGGCAAGACTTATCAAAGACACTTGATTACCTGAGGACTGAGAAGCACTCAAACAAAAAACAGCAAATAGTCTCACTTTGCTTGCCATTACATTTGAAAGGCAATTCTCAAAAGTCCTTGATTACCTTAGAATTCCAAGAGAGAAAACAGTAAAGAATCCCCACCCTTCTTACCATTACACCCTTTGACTATATAATTGGGATAATAATAGCACCTACCTCACAGGTTTTTTCACGATTAAAGGATGTAATATTTATAAAGCACTTAGTACAATGCCTGGCACATATCAAATACTTTGTGAATGCTTCTTCCCTTCCCTTCCAAATCCAGCATTCTACATAGTATTTCATGCTTCCTCTCATGACTATAGATCTCCCTGTCACTGTCTTTCTGTTCCTCTCTCTCTCTGTCTTTCTCTTTCCCTCCCACCCTCCCTCTCTCTCTGTCTCTCTCTCTCTCTCTCTCTCTCTCTCTCTCTCTCTCTCTCTCTCTCTCACACACACATAAACAAACAATAAATAGATCTGTCTTTCTATCTATAGCTATACTTACACATAAAGAAATAGAGTGATTGATATACATATCTATCTATCCATCTATTTATATCAATATAGATATAATGTCATTTATTTATTTAGTATATTTATAAAGATATTTATGTTTACAGACACACACACATATATATGTATGTAGAAGCATACACATGTACATACAGAAACTTTCATATACAGAGTGTTCCAAAAATTTAGCGCAACTGTAAACTATTAAAGCTTAAATTCTCCTAAGAAATATTAATTCGGACTATTTGTGTTACCATCCAGCAAAATGTGCCTATAAACGGGCCAACTGAGTTTGGGGACAAACCAACAATTCCAACAAATATGGAAACATAGCTGCTTAAACTCTCCCCACATCTTGCTAGGTCAATCGATTCCTTCCTAGATTTAATCATGACTCAAAGAGGAAATGTGTCAAGGCACAAGGAAACATAAGTTCTACTTATAAAGTCTTCCTTTGATTGCTTGTACCACCATAGATAACCAAGTTACAATCAGAGTATTACAGAATGTGAAGGTCTGAAATTTAAACTGTAAGGGCTGAAGTAGACTTAAAACATGGCATCTGAGGCCTGAAAGACATTTGGGAAATTACTGAGTCTATTCCTTTCATTTTACTGATGAGAAATGGAAGGCCCTGAGAGGCCCGAAATTAAGTGGTAGTGCTAGTTGTCAAACAGAGTGAGTTTGCTTATGCCTGCTCTGGTTCTCTTTCTACTATACCATCCAAGGAAATTTCAGGGGTACTGGTAGGGTCCTCAGGATATTGTGCACAATTTAAACATATGCCAATTTTGTGCAGCAATTTTCATAATAGAACCAGATGACTGATGAGGTTGACTGTGACTCTGAAATTCTATGATTATATGACTTGCCCCCACGACATAGGATATTAATGACAAAATCACTTCATTCCCAAACCTTTCATTTACCAAGGCATTAAAAGTGACTGAAAAAATCATAATATAAACAACAAATTCAAAAGAGGTAGAATTAAGAATAGAATTACAGGATTATCGCATATGGCTATTATGATATACTGAAGCTGCAGACAGAGATATGCATTTTTGGAAATGGATAAAGGAAAAAATGTCTTAGATTAAGCAATAACTTAGAAGTTTTGTTTTGTTCTGTCTTTCTTTCTCCCCCAGTGGTGGATGTAGGATGAATATAAAATAAACACTTTAGGTGAAAAATAAAATTTAAAACAAATATTATACCTGGAAAGGATTACAGAATTCATTTGTACAACTTCATTTTATAAATGGGAAAGCTGATGCCTATAGAGGGGAAGTGATTTAGGGGAGAATATGGCTTAGATTTCCCATGAGGGTGTTAGAATATATTACCTCTAATGCCTCTTTGAGCTCTATGCCTTATGGTGGTATGACCCCTCTTTCTCACTACCTTAAGGACTTTCTTGAGCAAAAAGAATAAACTCATTCAGTTTGTCTTAAGAAAGCAGACTCAGATCCAATGGATGGATGTCTCGGGGAAGAAGAATGTCTAACAATTGGTCCTAAAATTGAAATATCCAGGTAGAAGGTGCTAACCAAGCTGTTGGAAGTGTTGAAACAAATGCTCACAACAAATTTATCAGAAATATCATGGAGGAAATTCCTGCCTTAGAACCAGATGACTGATGAGGTTGACTGTGACTCTGAAATTCTATGGTTATATGACTTGCCCCCATGACATAGGATATTAATGACAAAATCACTTCATTCCCTAACCTTTCGTTTACCAAGGCATTAAAAGTGACTGGAAAAAAAAAGTTTAAAAGAGAATGATATGGGGTAAGTCTGAACAGTATCTAGGGTATTACCAAAACAGATTTCCACAAGAGATGTAATATAAAAGCATGAAAACAAAGGAAGTAGGTTGTTCTTGGAAGAACAAGGATTTCTCTCTCTCTCTCTCTCTCTCTCTCTCTCTCTCTCTCTCTCTTTCTCTCTCTCTCTCTTATTTAAGCTGAGAGAATGACATGGATGGATGACGATGGATGGATAACAATTGTATAAAATGAGGATGAGAAGGAATAGGGAGATTGTGATCTGCATTGCTGGAGGGAGAAATATAATGACAATATTATCAGTTAATACTTCTAAGCTAATAAATGGATACCGGTATTCGATTTGTAAAGACAAACACCTTTAAGAATACCAGTTTTATTTTCTTTATATTCCCAAGCAGAAGAGAGATTGTGGCATAGATGTAAATAATCATGAACTGAGACAACACAATAACTATTTTGGCTTGATACACCAATCCTGGAAGCCACCTCACAGCCTGAACGCCTCTCTTGGCATCCATTTGAAGTGCTTTTCCATTACATGGATGAACAAGATTTAACAAAGTTGTCATAATCATGGGTTTCCATTATCAGACTTAATCTTCTCTGAACCATGTCAGGACCAATGAAATAAACAGGGACAAGGTTGTCGTGAACCTTTAATTTTCAGTGACAGCTGTCAGAAGGATTCTCTTAGACACTACTCATACAGTATTTTGTGTGATAGGAAAAAAAAAAAAACAACCACCCACATGCACACACAGCCAGCTTCATAGATTAAAGGTTATAGGCTACTTATCCTTGCAATTGTTCCTAGTCTCGTCTCCTCATTTTAATTTGAAATAACATATTATAGATTGGATTTCATTGCTTAAATTAGAATGAGAATAATTATACCCAGTTTAGGTATTGCTTGTATCAATCAGTGTTTATTTGATAAATTGGCATATTTCCTGCTGTCATAACCCAAGGTGGTGAGATTTTAGTTCATTTCATTATATATAATCTAATTCATCCCAGAAAACTAACTCAATATACAAAGGACACAAAATTTATTTTAAGCCTAGAAAACCTTTCTTTAAATCCTGTGGATGTGAAAATTTCCATAACAAATATAAAGGTTTTTTTTGGATTTAATCATATATTTACCTGCAGGATAAAAGATTGGGGTAGAGATGGGGGAAGGTGAGGAAAAAGATGTAGTCAGATTTGCTCCCCTGTCCTTAAGACCTGCTTCTATAGATCCTGAGTTCAGTCAGGACTGTCCTTTAAGAGTTTATCCTGTATGTCTGACAAGAGCTAGTTCAATCATAAAAAGATATTGTAGCAGAATTGTAGCAGAACACCAGGTGAACACTGTCAATTACTCTTTCCTTAATGACCCTGAGTTTTTACTCTAGCTAATTCTGGATAGCATAGAAGTATAGAATGTAAAGCTGGATTTAAAGGTCACCCTGTCTAATTTCCTGATTTCAAATATAAGGAAAATTAAACGTTCAGAGGTTCTTTCAGAGGTAGCTAGGCGGCATGGTAAATAGAGCTTTGGATCTGGAGTTCAAATTCAGCTTCAAACAGCTAAATGGTAGTTTTATAACCCCGGACAAGTCACTTAACTTATCATTTAATTTACCCATCAATAAAATAATGGTAGTAACATCACCCAAATTCTAAGGTTGTTCGGAGGATCAAGTGAGATAATATCTGGTAAGTATTTTGCAGAACTTGAAGTGTATATAAATGCTATCATCATCATCATCATCATCACCATCACCATCATCATCCTCTGTCTTTTGCAACCCTTGTTTATCTTTTTTTTTCATGCTCTTTCCAGTCCTGTGCCCCAATGTGATCTCTCTGTACCTGTGAACTGACTTTCCTTAGCTTTAACAACCATCACAGTCATCTTCCAGAGGATGGACCCCTTTGTATGATGATTCTCAACACATACATTTGAATATAGCTTAGTATTCACCCATTTCTTTTCTCTAATCTTAGTCCATTCTGGTCATTGGGCTCTTTTCCCTTTTCTTACTTATATCTTATCTTCTCCATTTCTTATTTTCTAACAAAGTAAACAGCTATAATCAAATGCCTGGAAAATACTACTCAATCATTAAAGCTTGCCTGACTGCTTTCTAATAACAGAGAATGGTCCTATTGTACTGAAAATATTCCAAAATACATTCTAATTCAGTTTAATACTAAAAATAATATAAGTACCATCTTCAATAAATAATTGTTTGGAAAAGATAAATAAGAATCCAAGAGTGATACATGAATTCCATTCTATACTGGTGGAAGAAATATCTGTATAGATGAGGTTGACATATCATCTATGGGAGTATTGAATTTGATACTGGTAGAAAATAAAAATTTAGGTGACATTCTGACACTTAGGGACATTATAATCTAACAGGGAAAGTGAAATCTGAAACTTTAATCTTAAGTCACGGTATATGTACAGTAGGTAGGGAAAAATTGATTCCACATACATATAGCACCTATTGGGTGCTGGGCACTACACATTCAAAGATTAAGAAATAATCCAGTAGCTGACTTTAATGAGGTTACATTCTATGATCCAAGCATAGCCTGCACAGAGAAAAGTAAACTATAAACAGGCAATATATGGGGATGGAGAAGAAAATGAATCAAACAAATTGTTTTAGGAAAATTTGAGAAAGGAGAAAAACAAACCTTCAACTGGGTGATTCAGGGAAAACTTCATGGAGGAGATGATAATTCAGCTGAGCCTTGAAGAACAAGAAGGCTTCAGAAAGAGAAAGAGAGAGTGAGACTCTATTCAGGGAAATAAGGGAGGACTTGTGTATAGGTTTAAAGAGAAAAGAAAGTGTATAATTTTCAAGGAATGGGAGTGGTGGGCCACTACTGAAAGAAAGAGGAAAGGGGGTGGAATAAGGGACAGTGGAATAGCCTATGAATCCCAAAACCCAGATTTAATAATAAAGTTGTGATGCTGAGCAGATAATTAAAAGCTTAACGTTTCCTATGCCTCTGTTGGTCATCGTAAAAATATCTCCATAGGTCTCATGAGATGTTTTGTGAAAAAAATGACATGAAATATATCTAAATCAAATTTTATTTAATACTAAAAGCATGTATATTTCAATCTTGCACTGGGTATACAAAGACAATAATAGAAGAATTCTTGCCCTCAAGAAACTTATACTCTACTGGATCAGAGGAAATAATTTTTATTTTATTTCAGAAGAGGTAATTTTAATTAGTTTAAGTTATTAATAAGGTAGTGGCTTGTATTGACAATCAAAATGGACTCTGTTCGCTTTTATCACCCAGTCACCCCTCAGGACTTGGAACCAGGGACTAGAACAGCACGGGGACAACAGACCCTGGACAGAACTTTGTTTGGACTCTTCATTTGAAATTGGGACTTTGGGTGCCAAGAGGAAGTCTGCAACTGCAGTTTGGGGAGGAGGAGACATCCCCAAGAAGAACCCTATTTGTTTGTTTGTTAGCTTTAGGACTTTACTAACTAAAGTATGCCTGTGCCTGAGGGTACTGGAAAAAGCCTGCAGTAGCAGTGTGATGCTATGCTCAAGAAGTGCTTTATGAGTATGAGCTAAAGAGATTAACTTGTTTTGACCTAGGGGTGGACATTTGAATTGTAAGCAAGTATTTTGGGAACGACTGATTGAAGAGATTAACTTGCTGGGACCTAGGGGTGAGTCATGTCTGTATTGTAAACAAGTATTTGGGAATGACAGTTTTGCTTTGTTGTGAATAATTTGTTTTAGTTTCCTGCTTAATTGGATCACAATATAAAGTATCGGATTTTGTTCCGGGATCCATGGATATTTAGATTATGTATTCTGGAACAGGGGTGGGAATGTGTTGGCAATCAAAATGGGCTCTTAGCACTCAGTTCAACCAAGTTCCCTTGAAGAGTTTGGCCTTTGTTTCCTTAATTAGATTGGGAGTCCTTGGTGACCTCCTTGCCTCACGGGAGGGCCTAGTTTACATGGGTTTGAGTCACATGTTTGTGACATCAGAGACCACGTGGGTTTAGGTCGCCTCTTTGTTATGATTTTCGGTCACGTGGGTGAGTCGCATGTGTGACTCACCCTTGACCCTGAAAAAGATATAAAAACAGGGGTTGGCTTTCTCTCTTTTGGAGATCTTACCCACAGCAGTGGTGGCACGCGTGACCCTGGGCCAGCCCTTGTTATGAGCTCCCGGGCTGAACTTAGATGTTGGTAACTATGAATTCTTTTTGGTTTGTCAATGTTTGTAATTTGTTTGTATTTGCTCTGAAGTTCAGAGTGCTGGCTTTTTCCCCTGAAATAAGTGAATGATGTCTGTATGCCGGATTAAAGTAAACTTGTCAACCCCTTAATATTGCTTTCCTTAGTAAAGCAGATCAAAAGAACTTGGGCTTTGGCAGCATTCTTGTTGTTGGGCTTGTGTTGGTCTTTCACCCCCACAACAGCTGCTAGCTGGATTCTTGAAACACAGCTGAAGGCAACTAGAGCCTGATGTTGATACTTAGCTCAATGTTCTCATCGGAGGTCTGACACTACCTTATGCCCACAAAGGTAATTTTTATTTTTCTTAATTATACATTTTCATAATAACTAAGGAATTATTTCCTTTGACCAATGCTTTTTTTGCTGTATTTTTCAATTATTTATAATGTCAGTTTCCCAATTAAGTTTAACAATGTATACATTGATCTAACTAGTTTACTGTGAAATTCAGAGAAATGGTATGTCTTATATGTCTTATCATCCTTACTAGACTCTAAGCTTCTCGAAGGAAGAGATTATATTTTGGTGATGAGTGCATCGCTGAAATAGAGATGAATCTGCAAGGATAATCTTTAAATTCAATTAATGTAAAGATGGCACATGAATGATATATTCCTAGGTAAAATACAAAATACCCTCACTGACCGTCTGGATTTCCCATTCAAATATTTGCTTATCAATATGCTACTCATCATTCAACATTTATTTCAAAATTGATTTCCTCCATTATTTTCCTTCCCTCTCAAAATGATTTCTCCTTTTCTAACTTGATACCATTTTATGTTGTTCTTATGAAGACGCCATATAATTTATAGGCTGTTTTCCATATATTTAGCACAAAATTCCTTGACTCTCTGCAAACATGGATAATTAGATTAGTTACAGTGTCAGCTTTTGCTAAACAAACAGAATAACACCCAGGCACAAAAAATACATGTAATTGTTTTATTTAATTATAACTTCATTGGGAGTGGAAGGACTCTCCAAAGTATTCTTATTAATCACTGTCAGCACAATAGCTTAAATTTATATGGGGATTTAAAATTTGCAAACACTTTCCAGGACATTATTTCATTTGAATCTTACCACAAGCCTGAGAGGAATGTAGGGCAGATACCCCCAAAACATGCTCCAACCTATTTTATAAATTGGGAAATTGTAGCTTTTCATTTGAAGAATCTACTTGTTCCCTTCTCTTGAAAACCAGAACAGCATTTGTTCATTTCCAGTCCTAAGACTTCCTCCCATTTTGGAAAGATCATAGTATCATAAATTTAGGGTTGAAAAGACACTTAGTGATCATAGGGTCTAACCCAATCATTTTGCACATTAGGGAATTGAGACTTTGAGAGGAATTCACTACTTTAGGGTCACACAATAACATCTACTAGAGGAATGCTATCCCTGATTTGAACTTCCACTTAAATCCAATAATTCTTTTAAGAATTTAGAATTTCCTTAATTTAAGTATTCTCTCCATAAAAACAAAAAGTCTTTAACAATTTTTGAGAGATTCAGTGGACCAACGTTCAAAGGATAGAAAGTTAAAAGAAAAATAAGATTGTCCTTGCTTTCAAGAAGGTCATTTTCTCATGGAAGAATATAACTTATATAGGTGAATGGTGACCAAGTATGGTATATTTTGGTTTGGAAAATTACAGATTTGGGGAATCAAGCCACAGCAAAGGACATTGACATACCCCTTCAGTAGCAATGCACTAATGATTTATGTTTCAAAAACTGGAAGGTGACCCAAATATTGTCATAATATTCAACCCATAGCCTTATTATTCTATTCTTTATGGATCTTGACACTACTCTTTTTAGGATCATGATATTCTTTTGTAAACATTCTCAGTTATTGCCCTTGCTTTCACCTTTGAAACTTTTTTTTTCAAATATGAATTTATTTTACGAGATCTGGGTTTACACAGTCCACTTTTTATTTTCTGCTTCTCCTCTTCATCTGCACTGGAATCACTCATGTTTGTGTCAATCATGAAAATGTCTTTGCTGTGAGTCACCAGTTTCTCTTTATTTGACTCACTCTATGAACTCATAGGCCATGAAATGCCACATATCCTTTCTCTGAACACTTTAGAATAATCTCTCCCTGAACTCAGGATATTTGTAGGAAAATCAATAATAAATATTCCCTCGTCTTATTTATCAAAAAATTTATGGCATGTTCGATTATTTTTAAGATTCCCCTCATTTTTACTAAGACAAATAGTTCTTCCTTAATGGTCAAAATCAGATTCAGAAATCCACATTTTCATAGATGAAACTTTCAGCAGTCTAGATATAAGTTTCTCAACTGTTTTGTGTTTAGCATAGAACAACCCTCTTTTCTTTTTAGTAAAAAGAAATGTCTTTACTGATATCTCTTATGTTTTTATCATTATACCAGTTATTTTATACTGACAACCACAATCTATATGTCCCTTTCAACTCTCATAATAACTGTACTCTTCTCAAGATTGACATATATTCTATATATATAAAACAATATAATCTTATATAAGGATGTAAATAATTTGCCCTTATTGATAAACAAGAGCTTTTCCCCCTGTTTACATTTTTATGTCTGTCTTGAGTTTTGTATTTGAAGGTCAAATTTTCCATTGAGCTCAGGCCTTTTTTTTTTGTTTTTTGTTTTTGTTTTGGGCAGGGCTCTTGGGGTTAAGTGACTTGTCCAAGGTCACACAGCTAGTACATGTGTCAAGTGTCTGAGGCCATATTTGAACTCAGGTCCTCCTGACTCTAGGGCTGGTGCTCTACTGACTGTACCACCTAGCTGCCCCTAGCTCTGGCCTTTTCATCAGGAAGGTCTGGAATTCTATTATTTCATTGAATGTCCATCTCCTTGCCTGAAAAGTTATGTTCAATTTTACTGGGTACTTGACCGTTGGCTGTAGTCCAAGCTCCTCTGCCTTTTGGAAAATCATATTTCAATTTATCCTGTCATTTAGGGTAGAAGTTGAAAAATCCTGCATGATCCTGACTGTAGTTGCAAAATATTTGAATTCTTTCTTTCTGGCTGCTTGCAGTATTTTCTCCTTGACCTGATAATTCTGGAATTTGGTTATAATATTTCTTGGAGTTTTCAATTTGGGATCTCCTTCAGGTGGTGACTGGTGGATTTTTTTGATGACCATTTTACCCTCTGGTTCTAGGACATCGGGGTAGATATCCTTGATGATTTCTTGGAAGATACTGTCCAGGCTCTTTTTTTTCATCGTGGTTTTCCAGTAGACCACTAATTCTTAGATTGTCTCTCCTGGAACTATTTTCCAAGTCAGTTGTTTTTCCAATCGGATATTTCACATTTTCTTCTTTTTTTCATTCTTTATATTTTGTTTGACTGATTCTTGATGCCTCATAGAATGATTAGCTTCTATTTGCTCAATTCTAATTTTTTAATGAATTGTTTTCTTCCCTTTGCTTCTGTGTTTCCTTTTCCATTTGGTTGATTTTACTTTTCAGGGTATTATTCTCTCTAAATATATTATGAATCTCCCTAGCCATTTCACCAATTTTACTTTTTAAAGATTTGTTCTCATCAGTGAATTTTTTTTTCCATTTTTTTTCTTTTACTTCTCTAATTTGTTTTTTAAAATCCTTCTTGAGCTCTCCCAGGAATACTTTTTGGGTTTGAGATCAGTTCACATTCCCTTTTGAGGTTTCAGATGTGGGTATAGTGTCCATGGTGTCCTCTTCCTAATTGGTATTTTGATCTTCTCTGTCCCATAAAAAAAAAAAAAAATCAATGGTCCTAGGTTTCCTCAAGTGCTTCTTCATATTGGTTTACATTTTCCTGGCTTTAAAGTGGATCTCTACTTCCGGGGCTCAGGGAGCTCTGTCCCAAGCTTCTTGTTCTGGGAATTGTGGGACTGGTTCCTGACTTTGTTTGATATAGCCTCTGGTTTCATGAGGCGTGGGGGAGGGGTGGTCTCAGCCATTGTCCATCCTGGTGTCTGCCATTTCCCCTGGATTTGGGAAGCCTCCACCTGGGCCTTGGGAATTTCAGCTGTTTGGCTACTAAAGCCCCACTTCTGGATCCTCTATTTTAAGATTTCTCCGAATGGTGTATTATCTGGGTGAATGGGAGGGATGAGAGCTGTTTTATTTCATCATCATGTCTCCCAGAAGTTCAAGAAGATGAGTTTCAAACCTTTAGACTGTGGACTGCAAGCCTCAGGAGTCATTGTTCTTGTGGCCACAGGTGCTGCACTGCTGCCTTCTGTAGCTCCAACATAGTCCTGTCCTGGGCTGGGAGGCCTGGGGATCACCACCAGTTTTGTGTGGCCAGCCTGGATCGCTGGCTGAGTTCCACAACTGCTTCAACTTTGTTGTGGTCTGGTACAGCACTGCACACCACGTACTCTCCCAGCCTACAGATCCAACCTGTCGACCCTGCGGTCTATCCTGGCTTGGAAATTTGTCCCACTCAGTCTACTAGTGGCTTCTAACTCTCCTCAAATCTGCTCAGATTCACTGTTTTAGAGGGTATCTCACAGAATTTGTGAGGGAGCTCTGGTAAGATGCTGTTTTCATGTTTCCATCTTGACTCCGCCCCTAGAATAACCTCTAGTTGATAAATCAATTGGAAAATATTTGTAGTGGAAGTAACATCACTCTTACACTCTATTTCCATTTTTAAAAATCTTTTAATGTCACTCATTTCATTCTTCCATCGAGGTGGTCTGTAAGTACAATGTTTGAAAGTCAAATTTTCTATTCAGTTCTGGTCTTTTCACTGAGAAAGCTTGAAAGTCCTCTATTTTATTGAAAATTCATATTTTGCCTTGGAACATGATACTCAGTTTTGCTGGGTAGGTGATTCTAGGTTTTAATCCTAGCTCCATTGACTTTCGGAATATCGCATTCCAAGCCCTTCGATCTCTTAATGTAGAAGCTGCCAGGTCTTGGGTTATTCTGATTGGGTTTCCACAATACTCAAATTGTTTCTTTCTGGCTGCTTGCAGTATTTTCTCCTTGATCTGGGAGCTCTGGAATTTGGCAACAATATTCCTAGGAGATTTCTTTTTGGGATCTATTTGAGGAGGCGATCGATGGATTCTTTCAATTTCTATTTGGCCCCGTGGCTCTAGAATATCAGGGCAGTTCTCCTTGATAATTTCCTGAAAGATGGTATCTAGGCTCTTTTTTTGATCATGGCTTTCAGGTAGTCCAATAATTTTTAAATTATCTCTCCTGGATCTATTTTCCAGGTCAGTGGTTTTTCCAAGGAGATATTTCACATTGTCTTCCATTTTTTCATTCCTCTGGTTCTGTTTTATAATATCCTGATTTCTCATAAAGTCACTAGCTTCCACTTGCTCCAATCTAATTTTTAAAGTAGTATTTTCTTCAGTGGTCTTTTGGACCTCCTTTTCCATTTGGCTAATTCTGCCTTTCAAGGCATTCTTCTCCTCATTGGCTTTTTGGAGCTCTTTTGCCATTTGAGTTAGTCTGTTTTTTAAGGTGTTGTTTTCTTCAGTGTATTTTTCAGTATTTTTTTGGGTCTCCTTTAGCAAGTCATTGACTTGTTTTTCATGGTTTTCTCGCATCCTTCTCATTTCTCTTCCCAATTTTTCCTCTACTTCTCTAACTTGCTTTTCCAACTCCTTTTTGAGGTCTTCTATGGCCTGGGGACAGTTCATGTTTTTCTTGGAGGCTTTGGTTGTAGGCTCTATGACTTTGTTGTCTTCTTTAGGCTGTATGTTTTGGTCTTCTTTGTCACCAAAGAAAGAATCCAAAGTCTGAGACTGAATCTGGGCGCGTTTTCGCTGCCTGGCCATGTTCCCAACCAACTAATTTGACCCTTGAGTTTTTCAGTGGGGTATGACTGCTTGTAGATTACAGAGTTCTATGTTCCACGTTTGGGGGGGAGGTGCCAGCTCTGTCAGAGCCGCACTCCTCCTTCCCCAAGAACCCCCAGTCCAGGCTGGGCTTAGATCTTCAGCAGGCTGTTGCACTCCTGCTCTGGTCCGCCACTTAATTCCTCCCACCAGGTGGGCCTGGAGCCGGAAGTAACAACAGCTGTAGCTGCCCCACCTCCGCTGCCCCCAGGGCTGGAAGCCGAACCACAAACTCCTTCCACTCCCGCAGCTTTTCCCACTAACCTTCTCCGCAGTCTTTGGTGTTTGTGGGTCGAGGGGTCTGGTAACTGCCGCAGCTCACATATTCAGGGCTCTAGGGCCCCCTCCGCCCAGCTTCTGTTCTGGATGGTCCACGCTGCTCAGGCTGGGCTCTGCTCCACTCCGTTCCCAGCTCCCAGCTCCGTGTGGGATAGACCTCACCCAGAGACCATCCAGGCTGTCCTGGGCTGGAGCCCTGCTTCCCTCTGCTGTTCTGTGGGTTCTGCCATTCTAGAATTGGTTCAGAGCCATTTTTAGAGGTTTTTGGAGGGACTCGGGTACGGAGCTCACTCTAGTCCGTGCTTACCAGCCGCCATCTTGGCTCCGCCCCCTGTAAGTACAATGTTAACTACCTCTAGGAATTAGATCCCATAAACATCTCAAACTCAGCGTGTACAAAACAAAACTCCCTTTACCTGACAATCTGTCATTCTTCCAAACTTCCCTCTTTCTGTTGATGATACCACTATATCCTAGCCACCCTGCAACTACTTAGTTACTCTTAAGCATTATCCTTGATGTATAACTTATAGTGACTGGACAGGTTGAAGATGCTGCTCAATCTTGTCATCTCTCCCTTCACATATAACTTTAATATATCACCTTCAGTCTATTCACCCAGTCATTACAATAGATCAGGAATTCATAAAGCAGACTATTATAATGGTGGGTCACCCTGCAGCAAATCTTTCTGCATTCCAATCTGTGCTCCACTGGCCTGCCAAAATAAAAAATGGGTGATTTTTTTCTAGTGTCAGCCTGGAAAAGTCACTCCTATGAATCCTCAAGACTTCCTAATAGGTCCTAGGATCAAATCTAAACTCTTCAATTTAGCATGTAAAGTCTTTAATAACCTTGTCTTTTTGTACCTTTCCAGTCTTCTCATGCTGCCCTCTATGCTTCGGATAATTCAACTAAAAGGACTTTCTTGTTGTGCTTTGAAGAACACATGACATATCCTGATTTCTTGACTTTGCATTGGTTTTCTCCTATGCCTGGAATGTTCTCTAACTCTCCTGACTTCTGTCTTTTAGCTTCCTTTATTTCCTTCAAAACTGAGCTCAATTTGGCTTTCTAACTGCTTCCTGCTGCCAGTGTCTTCCATATGAGATTACATATCATCTATTGGTAGATTAAGCGATCATTGGTAACTTTGGAAAGGGAATTTTGTGTAGATATATCTTAAATGTAGCTAGTTATTATATCCTATCTTTTCCATTAGTATTAGAGTTCCTTGAGATCAAGGGCAGTGTTTTTGCTTTCTTTTCTATTCCTCAAATTTAGCAAAAAGTATGCACTTATTACATGCTTCATTTCTGACTTCCAGACTGTAAGGTCCTTGAAGGCAAGAATGATGTCCTATGCATTCTTTCACAACTACTGTTTACCTAAAGGCACTATAAATAATAAAAGATTAAGATGATCTTTGAATTGAATTGACTATTACAATTTTTATAGAACATCCATTGAAATACACTGTATTATAATGAAATGAACACTGGATTTGGAATTGGGAAACATGGATTTGAATTTCATCTCTGACACTAATTATTGGACCTTGAACAAGTCACTCATTACCTGTGATCCTCAGTTCCTCATCAAAAAGTGAAATAAAATAAAATAAAAATTGAGGATGATTACACCAATATCATGTAAGTCACTGTGTTATTGTGGGGAATGTGCCTTGAAAGTTTTTTAGTACTAGAGAAATGTGTGTGTGTGTGTGTGTGTGTGTGTGTGTGTTGTATAGTTGTAGACCCGCTATATGAGTGTTATGTACTAAATTAGCATTTTTGGAGGTTAAACCTAGATCATGCCCTAAAAAGACTACCAAGAAATCCTACATTTTATCCGCAAAGTACATTTGCAGACATTAATAAAATGTCATTGTTAAGAGCCACACACTCCAGACAAACAGCTAAATGAAGGCATAATAATGGGATACTTTATATTCCTGTCACACTAAATAAGAATGTGATTACATACAGGGACTGAGGTTTTATCATCTGAGACAAAAAATTAAAAATAAAATTAAAAATCTCCATCGGCAATTCTTAGAGACTTCATTTTTCCGTCCTTTGATTTATTTCAACTCGAAACACAATTGCTCTCTGACAATTGCTTTAATGTACTTTATTCACTCACAACTTGCCAGTTTCCCATATTGGATATTTAATGTCTTTTGTTCAAAATATAAGTAATGAATGGTTACTCTTTCTTTTTTCAATTTATCCCTTTCTAGTAGGTAGAAGTATCCAAATCTCATACATACTAAAAACATAGAAAGGCTCAGAGACAGATGTGAATCTGTCCTACTTTTGTATTTATATCCTTAGGACATTTGACATGCTTAATGAATCCTTTTTGATTGGTTGATTTTATGAAGAAAGTCTTTGCTCAAGTGTTACTTGAAGTAGACGACCTCTAAGGTCCTTCCCACTTGGACATTTAGTTTAATTCAGTAAGTATACAGGGAGTGCCTCCTGTATGAAGGAACTGTATTAGGTAATGGGGACATATTACAGATATAAAACCAAGAGTCCCCCCTTCGGGTAATTACATTCTACTAGAGGGGTATAATTTGTTCAGAGATAAGTAAATTGAAGATATTAGAAAGCCAAAACACAATGGTGTGTTTACATCTTGCTCTGATATTTCTGGAGAATCATTAGGCCCATTGCCAATTTCATGGATGCCCAGGACATCCTTCTTATATAGATAGAGTGATATGAAAGTTATGGAAGGAAGAAAGAGGATGTAATTTAGTATTTCTGAATCTGTTCATTGGTTGGCTGAGTTGCCAAATGAGGGCTAACTTGTAATGATATAATACCAATGAACACCCATCCTTTAAGAGCACATTAAGATAGAAAAGCTCTGTTCCTATTAACCCTGGGTGGTAGAAAACATGAAAATTTGTATTATTTTACAAATAAGGAAATAGAATGATTAATAACTTGCTATGAGGCATCACCTCCAGCCTCTAACTAACTCTTGGGAATGCAAAGGCTAATCTCCTGACTCTAAGTTTGTGGCCTTTTAAAGTGTAATAATACTACCTTTACTGCATATAATAAATGTTTCTTCAACCAAGTAAATTTATCTCTTTATTCAGCCTTGTGTATATGTTGGGATAATATTACCCTTGGGATTGCAAGAAAATATGCTGAAAATTTCAAATAGGAACTATATCTGTAGTTCAGTCTAACATTTGTTAATATAACTAATTGATATAAAAATGATATAAAATAAACTTGTCTCTTAGAAAATTATTTGGTAATCATTACTCTTTATCTCTCATAGTACAGTGGAAAGAACAATAAATTTGGAGAGAAAAGATCTGAATTTAAATTTTGTCTTTGGCAATACGTACACACATATACATATACATGTATATACATACATATATACATACACACATGTGTGCGTACACACACACACATACATACGTATGTATTACCCCTATGACCTTGGGGAAGTCATTTAACCTCTGATCCTCTTTTTCTTCATCTATAAAATGAAGTATTTGAATTCACTGGCCTCTCCCATCATTCCTAGGTTTAAAGCTATGATCCTTTATTTATTTCATATCATTATATGTAATACTTAATATAAAGTAGGAAATGAATGAATATCTGTGGAATGACTGAACCATTAAGCCCTGTTTCAAAGTTTCAAGAAGCTGTAGTCATACAAATATGGATAATCCTTCCACCGATTCAGGTGCTAATTCTCTGCAGTAGAGAATAACATGTGAGAAGATCAGTGGCCAAGTCACTCATTTCCCTGTGAATAATAAGAACCTACTTATAAACATCTTCAAATATAGCTGTGCTGGTCTTCATATAACAGACCTGTCTTCTGTCATTATGCCCAAACTTGAATCTTTGCCTGCTTGGCAAAAACTTGGCAAGAAATTATTCTGCACTGGAATAGCCCTTTAAAATTAAGGTTCAAAAGAATGTGAGGAAACTTCGGGGAGAGATCAAATCCTACATGATACATGCATGCATATTTGTATGTATATACATATATGCACTACATACAAATACATGCATACATACATATGTTCTATATGTAGATACACATACATATATATGTTGTATAAAGAAACAATCCTTTTTATTTACCTGACAATAGTTCACCCAGAATCTGATTAAATATTTCCATTGATGGAGAATTCATGTTCTTTGAAGAAAATCCATTACGTTTTAGACAATTTATTTTGTTTCCTTATGTTGAAGTGAAATTTGTTTCCTTGTGGCTTGCATTAACTGATCTTTATTTTTCTCTCCTTAGCCATGATGAAAAACTCTAGTCTTACCACCATGTGATGACCCTTCAAAATTTTTTTTACCACTTCTCTTTTGTGGGCTCTTGAATGTTTAGGAGTCAAGAATGAATGGGCCAAATCATTTCTATTTAAGTGTGTCCTTGGGCCTTCACTTCCACAATTTAACATCAAAAGCTTAGGTCTTAGGCCTGACACTTTCAGCCCAGCTTGAGTCAAACTCTAGTATATCCCTATTTTTGCCTGACTACTGCCCTGTTTGTTTCAAAAAGGAATAAATTTATTTTATTTTGTTATTTAGATAAATAATGGCTCTTAGATTTAGGAAGAGCATAATATAGTGAATAGAATTTTATCTGGAGTCAGTGGAAATGAGTTCAAGTCATGGACTTCCCATGTTCTGTGATTTTAATAATTCTAATAATATTTAACTATGATTTATAAGATTTATATCCTAAGCAAGATTTAATTTCAGGTCTTCCTAACATTGTACGATTAATTTCATTTCCCTGCATCTTAGTTTATTCATCTACCTTGTGTTGGACTGGATTGTCTCTAAGGTACCACCCAATTCCAACTCTTACATAGCTGATGCAATAATATAGAACTACCCCTAAAGTCCCCCACTGACTCTCAGTATAACATATTTTATGGTCTTAAAATTGTTTCTCATAAGGACCAAGAGGAGGGGAAGATGGCTATTTAAGGAGCAAACATAGATTAAATCATTGATTCGACAAATATTTCTGAAATATATACTACTTATATTTCACTGTGCTAAAATCTAGGGGGAGAGAGAAAAATAAATAGGTATTGTCTTTCTCCTCAAATAGTCTACAATCTAATAAGAGGCAGAGAACTTATGTTAATACAAATAAGACTATAGGAAGGACATTAGAGAAGTACAAATTCCTGGGAGATCAGATGAGGGAAAGATTACTTTTAATTGGAGAGATCAGCAACAAAAACCATGGTAGAAAAAGTAGGATTTGAGCTGAGCCTTAAAGAGTGCATTGAATTTAAAGGTGGACAGAGGAAGGAAAGATGATTATATATTAATAACAGATCATGTTCTATTGCATTAAGTTTTATAAAGTAATTTCCTTATAACTCTCCCTGTGAGATCAGAGGAATAAGTAATATTGTCTCAATTCAGGTGCTCAGGGAGGACTAGCACCTTTGGTGTGAGGGATGCCAAATCCTATTCAAGGCTTCTCATCCACCTTTAGTGTCTACCAGCCATCCGACTCTCTCACCTGTGACTCTAAGAAGCTGTTGCATGAGCAGCAGCTACAGTCTGATAAAACCAACCTTGCAGATGAGCTAAACCAGGCTGAGGGTAACTGAGGGGTCTCAGACCCAATGGTGAGTGAGGCAGGGTATCCACCCCAAAGGATATGAAGACTTCCCTGGGGCAAAATATACCGATGAGAACAATTTGTTCCAACAGTCATGAAGGTGGCTGAAGCAGACACTTTGGAATTCTGAGTGGTTGGTCAGACATTGAAGATGCCAAGGGCATCCACTGTATCCCAAGCCATTGTCAATCATCTTGACTTTTATTCTGCCTCTGGAAGAGACAGTGAGGCTGAGGACTTTGCAGAACTCTGCCTCATTTAAATTCAATTCACATGCAAGTTGAAACATCACTAATGATATCATTTTGCCTCTTTGACATGAAGGATAAACAGTCATTGTCTTAACTGTAAATATAAGCAAACTGGGCTTCAAAAAGATGAAATCATCCTTCTCATCCAAATGATCAGCTAATTATGCTATGAGGTAGAATTCAAATACAGGTGGCTTGACTATGTGGCATCTCTGGCTCTTTCCATTATTACCTCACTCCTGTGTGTGTGTTTGTATATGCATGTATTTACATATATACGCATGTATTACATATATACATATGTATGTATGTGAGTATGTATGTATGTTCTTATATATAGTGGTGCTTACTCCTTAAAGAAGAGTATTGGTGGGTAGTTATGGAAGGAAACCTTGCCTAATTGAGAGTTCAAGTTCTACAATATGATGTATAACCCCTGAACTAATAGGAAGAGCACAACACTTAAATAGCAAAAGGCATAATTCTTTTTAATAGTGTTATGGTAATTAGGGTGGGACTTTTTTTTTTTACTGTTTCCTTTTTTGTAATACTGAGGTAATCAACTACTTTTGATGAGTTTTGCTTTTCAAATATAATGGTAAGCAAAGTGGATTTATTGTTGTTCTTTGGTTTTGGAGGGCTTTTCAGCACTAAGGCAATCAAGTGCCTTTAATTAAGTCTTGCTGGGTGGAAGGCCCAGGCCCACACCCTTTTGCTGATTAGATGTGAAGTCTTTTGGCCCTAAGAAGGGTATATATACTTGGAGGTTAACATTTTGCTTTGGGCTATACTTATTGAAAGAGTGCTGGTGATGACACTCAGGGTAGCCCTTGAAGCAGCTCCCCCACCTGGCTTTGAAAGCCCAGATGTTGGTGCTTCTCTCTCTGGTAACTATTTATGTATTGCTTGGGTGGATAGATAGAAGCCTGTCTGCTGATTTGTGTTATTTTGTGGTTTATATAATTTCTGCTTGTAATTTCGGTTTGTGTTTTCTCTGAAGTTCAGGGTGCTGGCTTTTCCCCCTGAACTAAGTGAATGATATATGTATGTTTAATTAAAGCAGGATTGTTAACCCCTTAGAGTTGCTTTCCTTAGAAAAGCAGATCAAAGGACTTGTGCTAGCAGCCCTTCTGTGTGCTCTTGTTGCTGGTCTTTCACCCCTACAACAGCTGCTAGCAACATTGTTGTTACAAGTAGTTAATAATCAAAATCAATAATAGCTAGCATTTATATAGTGCTTTAAGCTTTCCAAAATGTTTTTTTTATGTGTTGACTTAGTTGATTCCATAATATACCTAAAACTATATGGACTCTAAATACAAAGAAACTTGGTTTCTTTGATGTTTATTACTCATGTGGCTTGAAGCAAGTTTCTTAACAAGCCAGAAACTACTTTTATCTCTAAAATTAACAGGTTCAATTGATTACCTTTGAGATCCCTTCCAATTCTAAATCTATGGTCATACAATTCTATAACGATAGGAGAGAATATCGAGCATCAGGTAATAGCAAAAATATAGCAAATACTCATGATATATTGGTTGAATGGATAAATGAAGTAACTGGGCACAAGAAAACACATATGACATGCTTATCAAATTTTACAAATTACTCAAGCCTGGGAAGAATAATAGAAAAAAGAATTGGGAACCAACATGATCTCTACAGCCTGGAAAGATTGAATGAATATAATATCATGAAATTTAATAGGTGTCAAGGATGGCTTCACTTACTGATCACTACTAACTATGCTAATGAAAGAGAAAGGCTCAGATTGACATTTCTCGGGCATAATATGAATTAGCCATGGCTCACTGCTCATCACTGGCTGCTCCCCATACTAATAGCAGAGGTAAAGTCATACCCTGTCCAATTCTGACTAACTACAGATACGCCACACAGAGGGCTTTTGCCCCAGTACACGTTCAGGCATATTAACTAATGAAAATAACGTGGCCTTTTGCTCTTATGTAGAAAAAAAATATTCTCTTCCCATTAGTTCTGAGGTTATCCAGCACCTCTCAAAACAGGATTCTCAATTAATCATACCTTTCCCTCAATAACTACACATAAAAAAACCAAAAGGGACAAACTTCTTAATTATTAAACTTGTTCATCTCTTTCAGTGTTCTAGGTTCCTAACTCTTAGGGAGAAAACACCAGAAAAGGCACAAACTTTCATATTCTGATGAAGAATATTAAGAATCCTATGGCTATAGTGATGAGTTGTACCACATCTAGAAAACTGGGAAAGTTGAAAATAGGTAGAATCAATGATTGAGGAATTGTGGGAATAGAGATTCACTTATATGCGCTGGTGGTATTGCTAGAAGTTTTTCTACAGAGTCATTCTGTAAAAAAAAATAAAGACTCATGAAGAAAAAAAATCACTTAACCCTTTGGCTCAGAAATCTCATTTGGGGGGCACATGTTGTAACAGAAGAAATGTACAAGGATTTTTGTAGTTCTTTACCTTTTTTATGCCATTCATCTCTCTAGCAGTTTGGGAGGCCTATGGATCCCTTCTCAGTATCAGAGTGTTTTGGTTTGTTTGAATTATATATTGAAATTAATGGTAGATTTTATTTGGCAATTAGAAAAATGACAAGTATGTATTTTTATTATCTAACTTCATAGATTTCCTGAAATTATGTTAGAATAACAAAAGAGTAATATCAGAAAATTAAAGAAGAAAGTATATTCAGGAAAAGATTGGGAATGAACAGCATCAAATGCTGTGGAGATGTCAAAAACTTTGAGGGATTGAAGATTTTGAAAATGACATTAGATATGATAATTAAGAGTAGATTGGTAATTTATAGTGTGGATTTTCAGTCTATTGGTGAGGTGGGATGCTAGAACTCAGAGGGTTTAGAAGCATGTCATAGGAGAAGAAGTAGAGGCACTGAATACAGATAAATTTCTCAAAGAGTTTAGCCATGAAGAGGAAAATAATAGAATGATAAATCTTGAGGATTGTCAAATCAAATGAATGTTTCTGTTGTCGTTGTTAATTAGGGAAGACATGGGTAGATTTGTAGGTATCATGGCAGGAGATAGTAGATATAGAGAGACTGAATCTAAGAGAGATGGAAAATGACAGTAAATGAAATTTGCTATAGAATATAGGAGTGGACAGAATCAAGGGGGCAAATAAGTAGATTGGCTTTACCTTTTCATTTTGAATATCGGTGAAGGAGGAGACAGTAAGGGAAGATAGATAACATGAGATGAAAAGGTAGGAAGAAGAAGCATCTCTCAGGGAAAAGTTTCTTTTTTTCAGAAAAGTATGAGGCAAGATCACCACCTGAGAAGCAAGTGAAACAATTTTTTAGACAGGGATGAGGAGAGAATAAAAGGCTAGAAACAACTGCTGTGTCGAGTGGAACAATGAAAAAAAAATAAGAGAATAAAATGTTTGCTTTGATGCAATGAGGGCTTGGTTGAATTTAGATATTACAAGTTTGAAAGGTCAGGTAGGTGGTGAAGTATATAGAAGGCTGGTTCTGGAGTCAGGAAGATTAATTTTTCTGAGCACAAATTTGGCCTCAAACATTAACCAGCTGTGACCCTGGGCAAGTCACTTAACTCTGTGTACCTCAGTTTTCGCAAATGTAAAATAAACTTGAAGGACATCTAGGTGGTGCAGTGAGTAGAGCACTGGCCCTGGAATCAGGAGGACCTGAGTTTAAATCCAGCCTCAGACACTTGACACACTTACTAGCTGTGTGACCTTGGGCAAGTCACTTAACCCCAATTGCCCTGCCTTCTCTCCTCAAAAAAAAATAATATAAGCTCGAGAAGAAAATAGCAAACCATTCCAGTATCCTTGCACATAAAATTCCAAATGGGTTCATGAAGAGTTAAACATGCTTGAAAATGCCTGAACAACAAAAATCATTAGTTCATAGTAGACTTAGTCAATATAGTGTCATAATTTCCCACTGTTAACAGCTTCTGTATAGATATGAAGGACATAAATGAGAGCAATAATCTAGGGTTGGGGTTTTACAAGATATAATCAAAGATAGGACAAGGGGTTTAAAAGCAGATGATAGTGATGAGTTGAGTTGGTTGGCCAATTGGCAAAATAAAGGAGGGGGGAAGTAGAATTAATATGTGTTTTTGTGATGATATGAGAAAGAACTGAGGGGCAGAAGAAATGGAGATCACTGTGAAGATGACAAATAGGGTTAGGTATCATAAGACATTGGCAAAAACAAAATGGAATGGGAAAAGTATAAGATCAGATAAAGGCATTTTGGAGTTCATGAGCATGGAACACTTGTGGGTGAGGGCAAATTCACTGACATTGCTATCTCTTTTTGAAGTTGAGGTGGAGTAGAATATCAGGGCACTGGAACTGAGCAGACTGAAGAACTAGGAAGTTAGGGTATTTGAGGGAGCCTATGAGAATGGCAGATAGGGAGGAGAAAAAGTCAAGTACTGATCACATTGAGGAGGGAAAGATAATAACAAAATAATGTGATGGTTGATAGATAAAAGCCACCAGTATCTGGAACAGTCTCTGTGATATATGTAAGTGTGTAAACACACACATATACATAGATGTGTGTACACACATAACTATATAAACACACATTCATGCATATACACACTCTAGAAAACTGCTCTTTTACCTACAAATGCCAAGTGTACACATAAAAGTGAAAATTCTGCTCACTCAGGGTTTTTGCCTCTCATGGCCTGTGGAGAATGTTCTTCCAGACTCTAGATGGCAAAGGTCTTCTCTAGAGATGGTAAGCTTCTTTAGATGTTCTTCTGGATGCCAATTCACTGACTGTTTTATGTTAGAGTATATTTTAAGACCTCCTCAATAATATCTACAACATTTCAAAAGAGAGTGACTTGAAACTGTATATTTTAAAAGAAAAGGAGGGACATGTTAATTGGTTAGAGTTTTATATGCACTTAGATGAACTCATTTAAATATTTAATTCTTTAGTTTGGCCAGATGTCAAAGTGGTTAAAAGACCAGAGCTGGATTCAAGAAGACATAAGTTTAAATCCTTCCTCAGACGCTTACCAGCTTTGTGACCTTGGGAAAGTCACTTATCCTCTCTGTGCATTAGTTTTCTCATCTGTAAAATTGGGATAATAATAGCACCTACCTCCCAGAGTTATTGTGAAGATCAAATGAGATAAGACATGTGCATAATTTTGCAAACCTTAAAGTGTTACATAAATTTTATTGTCATCGTGATCATTATTATTTCAAGGACCTACAATTTAAGTGGAGGGGTCCCTCCCTCTAACCAATATAAATTTTCAACTCTCTACAAGTTATGGGGAAAAAAAGTATGTTTGGAGTGTTTATAGAGGACTGAGATCTCAGGCATGAAGGCTTTCTGAGCCATTTTCAGAGCTGCTCATCAACCTTTGGTGTCCATCCACCACCCACTCCTCACCTGTGGCTCCAAGAAACTGTAACATGTGCAGTGGCCATACCCTGGTAAAATTATCTTGGATAAACCAGGTTGAGGGTATGACAAGCCTCAAACTTATCAATGAGTTAGAGGTATGTCTACCTCAAGCATGTGAAGAATTCTCCTTGTGGAACGGGAGGTTGAGAACAATTTGTGCCAAATGGCCATGAAGTGAAGTAGGTGCTTTGGAGTATTTAGAGCTTGGTCAGGGATCGGAGATTCCAAGGTTATCCACCGCATACTAGGCCATTGCCATTTGTCTTAAATTTTGCCTTGCCACTGGACTTCAATGACTCAGAAAGAGAGAGTAAAGTTGATGAATTTACATAATTCTGTCTTTAAACATTACTGCATTTAATTGTTTTGACTTGTGTTATATGGATTATTAGGTAAATAAAGTATTTCAAAGTAGGTGTTGAAGCCTTTGTCTTTGGTATGGTGGTCTTATCCCTGATGTTGCTAAATATGTACAATAATCAAAGGCTAGAGATTCACTGTTCACCATTTCATCTTTTAGAAGTTCCTCTTTGGAGATAACAGTATTCTGATTGCATCAATCTGAGTTCAAGCCTCGCATTGGACACATACTAGCTGTATGACCTTATCAGGGCAAGTCAACCTTTTGCCTCAGTTTCCTCATATGTAAATAGGAATAAAAATAGCACCTACCTCCTACCTACCTGTTGTTAAGCTAAAATGCGATAATATTCATAAAAAACTTTACAAACTTTAATATCATCATCGAGAAAGCAATTACTTGGAGATCCTGGACCCCAATATAAATGTTTCTGTAGTTTATCTACAGAATTTCCATAATCAAACATTACAGACCATTATTTGTCAGTCAAACCGGTGCAGATCAGTACCACCTCTTCTCAGTCTATCTTTGGAGTCCATTTTCTATAAACTTACTTGTCAATTTTGATTTCTTATTTTTCATGCGTGGTTCACTCATTTCAGTCCTATCTGACTCTTCATGACCCCATTTGGGGTTTTCTTGGCAAAGATAATGTAGTAGCAATTTAGATTTGAAGATCTTTCCCACCCATCAATAGGCCATGTGTCCAGCTTATATCACAGGAAGCCTAAGTCACATGTGGTGGGAGGAGCTTCCTGACAGGAAAAAGAAGTTATGTCACAGGAAATGCTGAGTGAGAGAGGGAGAGAGAGAGAAGGAGAAAGGGGGAGAGGAAGGGAGGAAGAGAGGGAGGGAGAGAGAGAGACAGACAGAGACAGACAGACAGACAGCAGTTATGGTTGCTAATGGCCGCGTCATGATAGTTAGAATTGAACAGGCTGACTTAGCTGGAGTGTGAGTTTGTTTTGGGAAGACTCCAGCAGGGTGTCAGAGAGGTTTTGGGATGGCAAGGCTCCATGTTATGATATTATGTATGGAATGTTTGACTGCTCTGATACATTGGATAAATAGCTTGTGGGATATGGTTCTCTGGTGCTGGAATAAATGGTTTACTTCTTCTACCTTCTATGTGGAGAGTCTTGTATACTTTGCTATACAGAGCTACATAGGCATTTTGACAATTATCATCTACATTTTTATTATTGATACAGATACCAGAGTGGTTTGCCATTTCCTTCTCCAACTCATTTTACAGAAGATGTAACTGAAGCAAACAGGATTAAATGACTTGCCCAGGGTCACACAACTAGTAAATGTCTGAGGCCAGATTTGATTTCAGATCTCCTGACTCCAGACCCAGCACTCTATCCATTGCACCATCTAGATGCCACTTGATTTCTTACAGGTAGATATTATTATTGAATCTTTAAAAAAAAGTTACTATTCTCAGTTGTAACTTCCTTTCATGTACTTTGTTTCATTTAAGAATAACTGGAAATGACTCAAGCAGTTTAAGAATTCATTTCATTAGGGAGCAATATCCTACTTTGCATCACAAAACAATTAATTTAAATATGGAAAGCTCTGTACTGTTTCTTCCTCATGAGTAGTTTAATTTTACTTTTATTAATGGCAACTATCAAAGTCTCTATCTTAACTTTCCAGTTTCTAGTAATGGTAAAGACTAATATTCCTTCTAAAATTTTTAATTCAAATTTTAAAATGAGTTGATAACCATGCTGCATGAGCAATAATCAATGAAAGCTGGGGATACACGAATAGCACTGCATGTTGAAATCCAATAAAATTTGCAACAAAGTTAGTCTTACATTGCCTTTACTCTTCCTCATCTCCCTGCTCAGTTCTCAAACACTCAAATTTGTCTTCTGACTTTGACATTAAACTGAAACTGTTCCCTCCAAAATGATCAATGATTTCTTAATTGTTAAATCAAATGATCTTTGCTCAGCCTTCATCTTTCTCAGCTTCTCTGAATTTTGTGATTTTGTTGATTTATTACCCTCTCCTCCCTAATACTCTATCTTCCCTGGGTTTTTGTGATGTTATTTCCCAGTTCTTTTCTTCCTCTATACTATTTTATTTGGTGATTTCATCTTCTTTTCATCTTATTCAAATATCATCTCTATGTGTGATTTTTCGGATCTGTTAATCCATTCCAAATACCTTTTCTGACCTTTAATGTCCCATTTCCAATTGCTTATTGGACATCTCGAAATGAATGTCCTGTAGCTATCTCACACTCAACTTGTTCCAAACAGAAAGGACCTCAGTAGTGATCTAGTTCCAACCATATTAAAAAAAGACAAGAATAATTTCTACAACATAACGAAAACATTTTTTCAGCCTTTCTTCGAAGACATAATGTGATAGAGAACTCATTACTACCTTATCTGCCACCTTTACCTTTGGGTAGATATTATTTAAGAAATTGGAATCTTCCTATGCATCTTTGATCCTTTGTTCTGACTGCTGCCATCTGGGGCAAAAAAGAACAAGTCTTATTATCTGTGGTATTATATTACTTGCACTACTAGATTGTGAGTTATATAAAGAAAGAGAAGGCATTTAATCTCAGCTTTGTATCTCTCCCATTATACAGTGTTCTACACACAGTGGGTATTTGCAAAATATACTGAGTGGTTTTTAATTTGGCTAATGGGAATTAAGGATAAAATAGGAGTAAGTAATGCTATATGAAGAATGTTGTTCAGTTGTGTTGGACTCTTTGTGATGCCATTTGGGTTTTTCTTGGCAGAGATACTAGAGTCGTTTGCTATTTCCTACTCCAACTCATTTTACAGATAAGGAATTGAGGCAAAAAAAAAAAAAGTTAAGTGACTCGCCCAGGGTCACATAGCTAGAAAGTATCTGGGGCTAGATTTACACTCATGAAGATGAATCTTCCTCATTTCAGGTCCAGCACTCTATCTGCTATGCCACCTAGCTACAACTATGAAGAATATCAGAACCAATAAGGAAGAAACCAGTCTATCCATAGGATTCCTGTAAAAAGCCAGAGATTCTAGGACATCCTCTTCTTTCTCCATCAGCCTCCAGTGACTAGGTTCCATATATCTTAACCCAGGATTCATTCTCCCATATTTAGGCAGAATTTTTTTCAGCCATGATAGAGGCAAGTTGTGTGTGTGTGTGTGTGTGTGTGTGTGTTGGGGTGGGGAGGAGCAAGAAACCAAAATTCTTTGGTACTAACTAGTCCTGGATCTGCAACTAAGGAAATGTATGCATTTGCCCAAGTTATTCATAGCCCATTTCTTCCTTCCCCATCTGTAAAACTAAATGACTGTTCTCTTTCATTTCTACTACCTTACGTTCCAAGATCCATTGTAACTCTGGTAATGCCTTAAGCTATTTTGAAGTTCTAGCCATTTGTATTTAGAGGTTTTCTTTAGTTTATTATCCATATGGTACTAATTTTATCTTTAAGGGTATCCTTAGATGGTTTGTGATTTAAGAGAAAAATAAAAATAAAAGGCTCCCCATATCCTCAACTATAACCCCTTCCCACCTTATTTGCTGTACCCCCTCCAACACCCACAGCACCCATGCAACTTTGTACAGAATATGCCTTGAGCTGAGATTCAGAAGACCTGAATCCTAATTATGGTTTTGCTACTAACTTGACATGCAAGCTGGGGCAAATCCTTCAGCCTCTCTGAGTCTGTCTGTCTCTCTCTCCTCACCCCACTTCCTTCCTCCCTCCCTTCCTCCCTCCTTCTCTCTCTCTTTCTGTTTCTCTCCCTTACCCCGCCCCCCTTTTTCTTTCTGTCTCTATCAGAAAAATCATAGGGCTGGCTTATGTGTTCTCTAAGGTACCTTCAAGCTCTATGATCTATGCTTGCTGATGCCTGAAATACCTTTAATGAGAAACAAAGGCTTTCACTCCATAATTAGAGATAAAAGGCTGAAAATGCAAATAAGACGAGGTGAATTAACACAGTCATAGATTTAGATATTGTTAGAGCTGGAAGGGACCATGGAGATTATCTACTCATGAAATTGCAAAAATACAGAATCTCAGCACTAGGAAAGACCTAAGAGTTCAGCCATTCTGTATAAAATCTTAATGGTGGAATCTTCCCCATACTTCTTGCTCTCAGACTGATCCGTCTCAAACCACTTTTCTTGCCTTTCTTCCTCATTTCTGCTAAGGATAGAAATATATCAAGGCTTAGTCTTCTAGCTTCCCTTCTCTCTATACTATATCCATTGGCAAGTTTATTCACTCTTATGAGTTCAATGATCACCTCTAGGCAAATGACATACAACCCTACATGTTCTCCAGACACCTCCTTAACTCCTCTATTTCCACCTACCTCCTTTTGTCTCACAATCTACATATCCAAAACTAAACTGATTTCTCCAATTGTGTTGCTGTTAGCGAACTCCTTCTAGTGATCCAGACTTGAGAAAGGGAATGTTAATAAACCTACAAATATTATCTCATGTGATTCTCACTATAGCCCTGTGAGATAGGTGCTATTACTATGCCAATTTTGCAGTTGAAGAAACTGAGCCTCAGAGGTTAAGTGATTTTCCCAGTATAACATACCTAGTAAATATCTCAGGCCACATTTGAATTCAGGTCTTCCTGGCTTTAGGACCAGAGCTGTATCCACTATATTGTCAGCCTTTAGATTTGGGTAAATCTCAGGGTTATCTTATGCTCCACATTTCCTTTCCTTCTTACAGCCAATCAATTATCAACCACTATCAAAATTATTCTTCTCTCTTATCTTTTGGAATTGTTCCTTCCTCTCAACTCTCATTACAAGTGCCCTAGTATAGGCTTTCATTCCTTTCATGGAATACAGCATTAGTTTCCAAAACTGTCTTCCTGCCCCTAGGCTATCTCCCCTCTAAACTATCTTTCTTGATGTTGCTCAAGAGATTTTCAGAATGTGCTGTTTTTATCATGTTACTCTTACTTCACAAACCTTTAGTTGCTCACCACTGTTGACCAAGGGATTCACAAGCTCATGATCCTGACAAGCAAAATCTTCTATGTTCTGGCTTCAAGCTATCTTTTCAATCTTCCCTGATATTCCACCAGCTCATGTACAGTATATTTCAGTGAACTGTGATGCTCTCCACCATCAACCCTATTCTTGACCTGTGTCCTTCTCCCTCCATGCCCTTCAAATTACTCACTCCCTCACCTGCAGTACATTCCTTTATTCTCTGTCCCCAATGGAAACCATCAAAATATCTCCTTCCAATATGGATCTATAGTAGTAAGACAAAATTCATGACCTTGGAGAGGGTCCTGGACATGCCTTAGTGGTTTGGAATCACAAAGTATAAGGAATTCTCTAGATAGAAGGCAGAGGAAGGATAATATTCATTTAGGCTCTAGAGGATCAGATCCAAGGACCAGTGCCCCCCATTTGATATAGTAGCAATAATATTCCAAAACTGGTAGGCCCACCTCAAGGAAATTATAACAAAATATTATAGCAAGGAACCATGTCATACAGTAGCTTCCCCTTGCTGCTAGGGCCTTCCTGTAAAAGATTATTCACGAATCCTAACTTCTTCACTCAGCACTCTTTCCCACAACTCTGCTGACTCTGAGTTCCTTGATCTCCACAACTGTCTCTTGTTCAGCACTCTCCTTTCTGCACTCTCATTTGATGCTGGCTCTCTGCTTCTGAATCCTGCCCTCTCTACTCCCCTGTTCCCAGTTCTGGGCTCTCTTTTTATACAGTCGTAGCTGTCATCTGATTGACTAGAACTCAGCTCACATACCATTTGTTCTGGTCTTAGCAACTCCCTTTAGGGTCCTGAGTGCTTCACACCTCTTGTAAACTAGCTAACTAGCCTGGGGCCTCAGACTTCATTAGTAAAAAGATGTGGGCCTGTCTCTAATCAAGTCTCCCTTTGCTGGCCCCACCTGAAGCCTATTCAATGGGCAGGAAAGATCTTTCACTTACTGTATGGCTTTACAGGATCTCAGGTGCTTATGAATACATTTATCTCCTTAGGTGAAAGTGGACCTTTCCTGCTCAACTTTCTGTTATAAGCCAGGGTGAAAAAGTGAGAGAGCATTAGTTTTGGTGACAAAACACCTGGATTTCAATCCCTGGTCTGCCACTTACACCTTAAATAAGTAACTAACACGCTCTCAGCCTCAGTTTTCCCATTTATAAAATTAAGGGGTGGAATTGATGCCCCATTAACTCTAAATGTATGAGCCTCTAATCCTATAGACTCTAGGGATACTCTCAAATTTCTATCCTATATGTATTTATTCTTTCCTATTTTGCTTTAGCCTTATTTAAATCTTCATATTGTTTGTGTATGGTTTTTTTTTTCCATCTCCATATAAATTTCCACTCAACTCAATAAACCTTCATTAATTGCCCACTATGTACAGGGCATCTGCTGGGTAGTGGGGATGCAAAGACAGAGAAGGAAAAATTTCTCCTTGCAAGCAGATTATATACTATTATGGGTTTTTATCTCCTGGACATCTATTTTTTTTCTTTCCTATGCCCAGACACTGACTTTTTATTCATAATTTAATTCACCCAATAGTTTAAGCACTTATTATGTGTCAAGCACAGAGTAAGAAGGCAGTACTTATTTTCAAAACCCTAGGACTAAGAAGAGAACCTTGCACTTGAGAGAGGATTAATTTTTTTAATCCAATCACTTTATAAACAAGCATTTATTAAATGCTTATTAGGCACCAGATACTGCAATAAGTGCCTAGAAAACAAAGATAAAATTAGTGACTAATTCTGGGAATGAATAAAAACAATAAGTATTTCACTCATCAGTGAATAACACTACAAAAGGGAGAATAGCAAAACATTTAAAGAAGAATCTCTCCAACCCAACAAAAGGCCTAGGAAGCAGGCTAATAACATTGTGTTCTTCTCCCTTCTAAGAAGCTGTTTTTTATTGGCTTATGTCTATTTTTCCCCTCATTCCTAAACATTAGAATACAGGAAAGTCTCCACACTACTAAAGAATTCACTTTTTCTAGTGCAACTGACACTATTTAAATGTGAAGTTGGCATGTGTCAGTCAAGTGAATCCACCTTAACCACCATCTTAACCATTATCACTCTTCAGGGTTCAACAGAAACAACCCAGAACTCCAAACCTAAGGGCCTTGGGAATAAAAGTGATTATCTCCCCTCCAGCCCAACCATCAGACCCACTTCCAACCCAGCACCCAGGGCCATCATTAAATTGTGTCTGTGATAGTGGAGAGGGGGATACATTGTAGGTCTAAGAGATAGATATAGCAAAACTGATACCAGTTTACTTTTGGTCCACTATTCACAAATTATGGATGTCTAATAAAACTTAATTTTTAAGATTCTAAGGTTTAGGGACACAACAACTCTCTCAAAAAAACTATATCAGATTATGAAATTGCTCATAAATTACTTATTCCAAAACTAATTTTTCCTTCTGGGTTTTCACCTAGATTTAATAACATTTTGATCAGGGCACGGCTTCATACCTCATCCCTTTTCAAGATAATTTACATACTTTATTAGTCCTCTCCAAAGCATACAATGTGGTATGTTATTCATAGTAGCTTTTAACCTATAGTCTTTGAATTTATTTTTTAAATGTGATGATGGTATTTCAGTATAATATTTCCTTTATATCTCATGTATTTTACTTTGTGTATTTCATAACATTATCCTGAGAAGTTTTCTATGGACTTAACTGCACTGCCAAAAGGGTAGAAGACACACAATTTTGATAACCTTTGATTTAAAGTCATTAGCTTTACTGATACACCCTAAGGACCATGGGGCCTTTCCATCTGATTTGTGCCTGAAAGCTTCAACGTATGTTGTTTGGCCCATTAGAATGTGAGCTTCTTCCAAGGAGGGACTGTCTTATTTTTCTATTTGTATTTCCAGGGCTTGGCACAGTGCTTTGTAAATAGCAAGCACTTAAAAAATTATGTATCCTTTCATTCATTCATACATTCATTCATTCCAAATATATGTCTTTTCTAAAATCGAGTAAAATCATCACTTTTGATAAGGGATCTATTTGGATTTATAAACCTTACTCAGAGTACGTTATTGGAAATTGACATTCTCAGTGATTGAGCCCACATACTTCCAGCTACTTAGGGACTTTCAGAAACATGGAATAAAATATCAGACATTCATAGTTCTTAAAAACTTTGGAAAAAACAGGTCAGGAGGACTTACCTGGAAAGAAAACATATTCCAATTCAAATGATAGAATCTCATTATATTTAATATAAGTGGATAACCCGCATTGTGCTTGAAGGATAAAGATCCTTCAAAGCACCTAGGTGGAACAATGGATGGAGTGATAGACCAGATGTTGGAGAAAACCTCGGTTTAAATCTAGGTTCAGTCACTTACTAACTATGTAATCATAGCCTAGGTGCTTAACCTCTATCTCAACTGTAAAGTGGAGGGGGTGGAGGTAATAATAACACCTACCTCTTTGGACTGTTGTGAGGATCAAATAAGACAATAATTGTAAAGTGCTCAGTACCGTGCCAGGCACATAGTAGATACTTCAAAAATGCTTGTATCACTGCCTTTCCCCAAACCCCATCAACATACCTGATGGGTCATCATTCACATTCTGCTTAATGTCTCTAGTGATGAGGCACTTGATATATCTACTTGATACATCTTCATTTTGTGAAAACTCTAATATCTATACAAAAATAAATATGTGTAAATGGTATATATGTACATGTATGTGTGTGTATACACACATGTATACACACATATATTTGAATCTATATCTATCCATCTATACCTATCTAGCTAGCTAGCTAGCTATCATCTATCTACTACGTGGCATAGTGGATAGAGTGTTGGGCGTGGAGTCAGGAAGACTACTCTTCCTGATTTCAAATTGGACCTCAGACATTTACTACCTGTGTGACCTTAGGTAAGTAATTAACCCTGATTGCCTCAGTTTCCTCTTCTGTAAAATGATCTGGAGAAGGAAATGGCAAATCATTCTAGTATCTTTGCCAAGAAAACCCTGAATGGGGTCACAGAGTTGGACATAACTGAAAATGACTGAACAACAAATACACACACACGTATATGTGTATATACACACAAACACATGAATATATTCACGGACAATTTCTGAAAGTTTTACCCTAGTTCAATTTCTACCTATGCTTCTTCCACCTGAAACTTCATCTATCTGAAGATGGTCATCCATACACTTCCCTTTTCTGGACTAAATATCTCTACTTTATTCAGCTAGTATGAAGTACTAAGCATGTACTATATGTCAAAGAATTGTGCTTCTGAGTGAAGAGAAGGAAATGTTTCTGTTTGTTTTTTTTCAGGCCTAAGGGATAGCAATTGTGACAATGCTAGCTTTGGTCTGATACATACAGATTATGGCTATCAATAGCCTGGACGAGATTTTGAAATTATCCAAAAATTATGCATTCTCAAACCAAATTTTTCCATCCAGATTTTGAGCTAAACTTATTAACCTCTCTAAATAGGACATAGCTTTAAAACAGACTCTTTTCAACTTTGAAATTCCTGTACTGGGGATATGATATTTTGATTAGTAAATGTGTATCTAATATTACTCACTTTACCAGGGTTACTCCATTTCTGCTATACTTTTTCAACTAAATTACAGGAAAAAATTCTAGCAAAAAAGCATTCTAAATAATACAAAATTTATTCACATTAATATGTGTGTGTGTAATCGTATACACAAATGTCATAGTATCTATACCCTCTACATCCACCCATTCAATTATGGAACCACAATCAAATCAATACCACATTGCTACTATGAAGGACAGGCAAATATGCAATCCTATAACTTCATTCACAACAATCTCTATGATTTCCAAAAGCAAAATACCTTACCCCGACTACTACACCCTTATGTTTGGTTTGACCTTATTTAAATATAAGGCCCATGGGGCAGCTAGATGGCACAGTGAGTAGAGCACTGGCCCTGGAGTCAGGAGGACCTGAGTTCAAATTAGCCCTCAGACACTTGACACAATACAACTTGTGTGACCTTGGGCAAGTCACTTAACCCCAACTGCCCTGCCAGAAATAAATAAATAAATAAATATAAGACCCTTGGAGGCAGAGATGTATTTGTTTTTATATTTGTTTTCCCAGCAATTATCATGGTATTAACCCAAGTAAGGGGCAGCTAGATGGCTCAGTGCATAGAACTCTGAACTTAGAGTCGGCTAGACCTGAGTTGAAATCTAGCCTCAGGCAATTAATGGCTCTGTGACTGGGGCAAGTCATTTAATCTCTGCCTTAATCCATTGGAGAAGGAAATGGGAAACTAATCTGGTACCTTTGCCAAGAAAATTCCGTGGAAATTATGGACCACAGGGTCATGAAGAGTTGAGCATGACTGAAAAAACAACAACTCTCCAGTAAATGTTAAATAAATGCTTTTTTCATTCATTTACTCATCTGTCTTAGTCATATACTTTATTTTCCCTCATAATTAATGATTGGTCATACAAAATAAACAATCCTTTCCAAGAAAAATATAGGAAGAGTAAATTCAGATAGTGTAGTCTATTCCTATACCATCATATCATTATATATATATATATATATATGTGTGTGTGTGTGTGTGTGTGTGTGTGTGTGTGTGTGTGTGTGTATATATATATATATATATATGTAATAGTGTAATATACATGCTTTCCCCACAAATCTGGCTTACATAACAACTTGAATAAAGTCTAGAATAACCATTTTTGCATGTGCAATCATGATCTTTTCTCCCACTTTTTAATCAAATGTCACTTTAGTAGTAGTGGCCTTTAATCTGGGGTGGAACATATTCAGGACAATATACATTTTAAAGTAATAGGTTCTCTGGTGACCTAGCATTCTAATGACCATTTTCCTAATGTGACCTTCACAAGATAGTGCTGCAATGCCTAAGGTGACTAAACCTTTGAAAGTCTGTTAGGTAACATCTGATACCTCCAATTTTAGAGCTACCACTTTCCCCCTGGCAGAAACACTGTGAGAAGGAAGGATTTCAAGAAAGTTACAGCTGAGTCAGGATAACTGAACAAGATACCAAATAGCGTTGAATTTTGAAAAAGTTAAATGAAAGAGATTGTCTTTCATTACTCTTAGAAGGTATGTAGAGTGAAACTGAAGGTCTGGATTTCATTGTTATAAACTTCTGTGCAAAAATAAAGAAGGAAGGAAGGAAGGAAGGGAGGGAGGGAGGGAGGAAGGAAGGGAGAAAGGGAGGGAGGGAAATGGGGGGAAATATAAAACCAGATTTTTTTTCAAATCAATTACTAGAAAAATTCTAGCAAAATAGCATTCTAAATAATAAAAATGTGTTCATAATAATATATGTATAAGTGTATATAATCATAGGCACAGATGTACACCTATGACCCTGTCAAAGGGGCAAGAGTTTATTGCCCCACAAAAGCTGGTATTTAACAGTATCTGTTTCAGATGGACCAATGCCCTGCTCCCATATTGCTTCCTTGGCTTCTTTGAAGACTCGGACTGAATTCCCACCTTCTACAAGAGAAATGTGCTTGGCTCTATTATAGAAAATAGTGTGGGAGGAGCTCTCTTTATATTTTCACGGTGCTATTGATGGATGTTCACTGGAAACTGCAAACCTTTGAATAAGTCTTGGTAGAAAAGTTTCATATTTCATATATGCTGAGGATCCGAGGAAGAACACAAAACAAATATTCTGATGTGGACTTTGGCAACAGAATTTTAAACAAAAGACAACTGGGGATTTCTTTTTTTCTATTTTTGCTTTAGGTTATTATTCATCTAGTATGAAATTGAGAAGAAATTTAGACTTCTGGGTAAAAATGCTCATATGGCAGTAATTTGGTCTCTCTGATTCAACAAAGTATAAGACTAATACTTTCGTTTCCTCATCTATAAAATGAGGATATTTTAAATCATGTGATTATAGAACAGTTAAATCTCATGTGTGACCTTGTACGAGTCATAAGCTCATCATTTCTTATAGCACAATAGTATTCCATTATATTTATATACCACAAGTTGTTTAGCAATTCCTCAATTGATGAACATCCTCTCAATTTTCAATTCTTGGCCACTACAAAAGGAGCTGCTATAAATACTGTTGCACATGTGGGACCTTTTCCCACTTTTGTGATTTCTTTGGGATACAGACCTAGAAGTGTTATTGCTGAGGCAAGGGCTATGAACTTTTATAGCCTTTCAGGCATATTTCCAAATTGATCTCCAGAATGGTTGGATCAGTTCACAACTCCACCAACAATGCTTTAGTGTTCCAATTTTCCCACATCTTCTCCAACATTTATTATTTTCCTGTTTTGTCATGTTAGCCAATCTGATAGGTGTGATGTGGTATCTTGGAGTTGTTTTTATTTGCATTTTTCTAATCAATAGTGATTTAGAGCATTTTTCATATGACCATAAATAGCTTTAATTTCTTCCTCTGAAAATTGCCTGTTCATATCCTTTGACTATAAATTAAGGAATGACTTGTCTTCTTATAAATTTGGATCAGTTATCTATATATTTTAGAAATGAGGAATTTATCAGAGATGCTGGCTAGAGAAAATGTTCTCCAGCTTTCTACTTCCCTTGTAATCTTGGTTGCATTTGCTTTGTTTATGCAGAAACTTTTCAATTTAACATAATCAAAATCATGCATTTTGCGTGTCATAATATTCTCTGTCTCTTGTTTGGTAATAAATTCTTCCCTTCTATATAAATTTGACAAGTAAACTATTCTTTCCTATCATAGTTTGCTTATAATATCAGCCATTATATCTAGTGTAACCATTTTGACTTTATCTTGATATAGAGTATAAGATGTTAGTATATGCCTAGCTTCTGCCATGCTATTTTCGTTTTCCGAGCAGTTTTTGTTAACTAATGAGTTCTTATCCCAGAAGCTAGAGTCTTTGCGTTTGTCAAAAAGTAGATTACTATAGTCATCGACTACTGTATCATGTGTACCTAATCTATTCCACTGACCTACCACTTTAGTTCTTTTGTTTAATAAGTTAATCTATTTGTTTTTAGTTTTCAACATTCACTTCCATAAGTTTTAGATTTTGTTTCCCCCTCTCCCCTCCCCCAAACAGCATGAAATCCAATATAGGCTCTACATATGTATTCGTATCATACATATTTTCACATTAGTCATGTTGTTTAGAAGAATTAAAATGAATGGGGGTAACCATGAGAAAGAAGAACTTTAAAAAAACAAACAAAAAAGAAAATAGTCTCCAATCTGCATTCAGACTCCCTATTTCTTTTTCTGAATATGGATGGCATTTTCCATCATGAGTCTTCTGGAACTGTTTTAGGCTTTTGCATTGCTGAGAAGAGTCAAGTCTATCAAAGTCAGTCATCACACAAGATGGCTGTTACTATGTACAATGTTCTCCTGGTTCTGCTCACTTCACTCAGCATCAGTTCATTTAAGTCTTTCCAGGTTTTTCTGAAGTCTGCCTGGACTCTCCCCCCATTCTTTTTCTCTACTGTAATAGGTCTTTCTACCTCTTTATGTGACATAATTTATCCTTTTCTACCTCTTCCTTTCTTCTACTCCCAGTACAATCCCTTTTCTTCATTTAATTATTTTTTATCATCTCATCAAAGTCAACTTATACCTACACCCTCTGCCTATATATACACCTTCTATTTGTCATAATAAAGTTTCTTCTGGAATAATAGTATTCCATTACATTCATATACTATAACTTGTTCAGCCGTTCCGCATTTGATGGGCATCCCCTTAGTTTCCAGTTCTTGGCCACCACAAAAAAAGAGCTGCTATAAATATCTTTGTACATATGGGTCCTTTTCCCATTTTTATGATATCTTTGAGATACAGCCCTAGAAGCACCATTGTATTTCTTAGACAGTCCCAAGTAGTTTTGATGATTGGTGCTTCATAATGCAATTTAACATCTGGTATGGCTTGGCTACCTTCTCTTGCATTTCTTTTTGTTAGTTCCCTTGACATTGTGGACCTTTTGTTCTTCCAGATGAACTGTGTTATTTTTTTTCTACTTGTATAAAAGGTTTTTGGTAGTTTGATTGGTATGGCACTGAATAAATTAATAAAGGTAGAATTGTCATATTAGCAGGATGTAGTTTCCTTCCTTATCTCTTTTAATTAGGTGTGTTTTTGCTTTTGCTTTATCTGAGGATTGCTTCCCTCTCATTTTGTTTTACTTCAGCTGAAGCACAATATATTCTACTCCAGCCTTTTACCTTTACTCTGTGTGTATCCCTCTGCTTCAAATGTTTTTTTTGTTTTTCTTACAAACAACGTATTATAGGATTTTGGTTTTTCATCCACTTTGCTATCCACTTCCATTTTATGGGAGAGTACATTCCATTCACATTCACATTTATGATTACTACCTGTATCTTTCTCTCCATCATAATTTCCCCCCATTTATATTTTTCTCTCTCCTTCTCCATTTCCCTCCTCACTAGAGTTTTGCTTTTGACCACTGCCTCCCTCAGTCTGCCCTCTCTTCTACCAGCCCCCTCCCTTTTCTTTCCCTTTTCCCTTACTACTTCTTCTTTTCCTTCTACCCACCCCCTCCCTTTTCTTTCCCCTTTCCCCTCTTACTTTCTATAGGGTAGGTTAGATTTCTATACCTAATTAAGTATATTATGCCATCTTTGAGCCAAATCTGATGAGAGTAAGGTTCAAACAATTTTCATCTCCCTCCACTCTTTCCCTCTATTGTAATAGGTCTTTCTACCTCTTTATGTGACATAATTTACCCTTTTCTGCCCCTTCCTTTCCTCTTCTCCCAGTACAATCCCTTTTCCTTATTTATTTTTATTATCACACAAAGTCAACTTATATCTACACCCTCTGTATACATAGACTCCTATTTGTCATTATAAAGATACAGTTCTAAAGAGTTACAAGTATCATCTTCCCATGTAGGGATATAAACAGTTTGCCCCCTTTTTTTTCCTTTCCTGTTTACATTTCTGTGCCTCTCTTGAGTCTTGTATTTGAAGATTGAATTTTCTGTTGAGCTCTGGTGTTTTCATCAAGAAGGTTTGAAAGTCCCCTATTACATTGAATATCCATCTCCTACCCTGAAAGATTATGCTCAATTTCACTGGGTAGTTGATCCTTGGTTACAATCCAATCTCCTTTGCCTTACGGAATATCATATTCCAAGCTCTCCAATCTTTTAATGTCAAATCTGCAAGTTCTTGTGTAATCCTGACCGTGGTTCCATGATATTTAATTTTTTTTTCTTTCTGGCTACTTGCAGTATTTTATCCTTGACCTGATGATTCTGCAATTTGGCTACAATATGCCTTGGTGTTTTCAATCTTGGTTCTCTTTCAGGAGGTGATTGGTGTATTATTTCCATGGCTATTTTACCCTCTGGTTTTAGGACCTCTGGGAAGATTCCCTTGATGATTTCATGAAAGATTTGGTCCAGGCCCTTTTTTTGATCATGGCTTTCAGGTACACCTACAATTCTTAAATTATCTCTCCTGGATCTATTTTGTTTTTCCAATGAGGTATTTTGTGTTTTCTTTATATTTTTTTTTCATTCTTTTGATTTATTGATTCTAAATGTCTCATAGAGTCATTGGCTTCCACTTGCCTAGTTCTCATTTTTAATGAATCGTTTTCTTCAATTAGCTTTTGTACCTCCTTTTCCATTTGACCCATTTTACCTTTTAAGGAGTTCCTCTCTTCATTGAGTTTTTGTGCCTCCTTTTCCATTTGGCCACTTCTACTTTTTAAGGACTTGTTTTGTTCAGTGTGCTTTCATTTTGCCAACGGTATTGTTATGGACTTGTTTTCTACAGTCAATTTTTGTCCTTCCTTGTCCAAGCTATTGACTCTCTTTTGCATACCTCTCATTTATTTTTCCAGTTTTTCTTCTACCTCTCTTATTTGTCTTCTTGGGCTCTCCTAAGAAGGTTTTTTGGGCTTGAGACCAGCTCATATTCCCCTTTGAATTTTCAGATATGGCTATATTGTCAGTGTTGTCCCTTCTGAGTTTGTATTTTGATCCTCCCTTTCCCCCTAGAAAGAATCTATGGTCTTTGTCCTTTTCTGCTTGTTGCTCATGGTATTTGCCTATTTCATGGATTTTAAAAATGAACTCTCCTGCTGCAGCACAGGAGGCTCCCCCAAGCTTCTTATGCTGGGGACTTGCTACCTGGCTTTATGTGTTCAGGCCTTAGGTGCTGGCAGCAGGAGGCTGTAGGGGTCTGTCAACTTACCTGGTACTGAGCTGGGGTCAGCCACACTGATGCTTTCAGGGTTGGGGTGAGGGGCTGGCCTTTGGAGGATGCCTGCTTACCTGGACTGCTCCAAAGCACCATGAGGTTTGACTGCTGGAGGATTCTTGCCTGCCAGCACACATGGTAGTTTTCTAAACTGGAGTCTACTGGTTCCCCTGCAAGTTGCAAGGTACTCAGGGTGGAGGATCGCGGTGTTGGCACCTGCCTGCTGTACCACCCTGGGGCTCCAAATCTCCTACTGGCTTACTGAGGTGGGGTCTGACGTTGGCTTGCTGGGATGCCTCCAGTCCTCTTCTCCTTCTACCTGAGTAAGAAGAACCTTTCCCTTTAATCCCCCAAGCTACCAGGGCTAAAAGACTGTTGTACCTTGTCTTTTGGCTGGCTCAGCTGTTCCAGGGTTTTTGCTCAGACATTTTCTGTGTTTTTAGAGGTCAGTAGGGAGAGTGAGAGCAACTTACTGCTTACTCTGCCTTCTTGGCTCTTGGAAGTCTTAACGTCCTTCAGATAACTTTAAAATCCCTCAAATGAAATTTTGGAGTGACAGAGCAAACAGAAGGTCAAGATCAGACTTTTTCTGACCTAAGAAACCTTTGGAAGTACTCAGGAGAGATCTGTAACACAGGGGGCCATGAAAGCAGCAGCAGCAGCTTTTACAGCTATCAGGCCAGAGACAGTAAGGAGGTCATACAACTGGTCAGAAGGAGATTACAGGCAAGACTTTGCTGGCATTGGATACTACTGGTACTGACTGGCAAATCTGTTGCCACAGTTTCAGGGCTAAAAGTAGTACTAGTACTTGTGGCTACAGGGGAGCAGGGGCCCATACAGGGTAAAGACCAAAGCAAAGTGCTAGAAAGCAGTGAACACACCTCTCCTAGGATAAAACCTGAAAAGTTCCAGACCCAAAGAACTAGCTTTGAAAACGGAAACACAAAAAAGGCTGAAACTTGGCACAGTGTCTCCTCAAACCAAAATGTGCAAAGCCTACATTTAACAAAAACTCAAAGTGAAGAAAGAGACTGTGACAATGAGCAAACAACAAGAAAGAACTTGACAATGAAAAGCTGCTATGGTGACATAGTCATAAACGGAGAAGACAACAATGTGATCACAGTTACAAGCAAAGTCTCAAAGGAAAATGCAAATTGGGCCCAAGTCCAGCAAGAATTAAAGAATGAAATAAGAATATTATAGGAAAAATTAGGGAAAGAAATGAGAGTGATGCAAGAACATTTTGAGAAGAGAACTAACAGCTTGATAAAAGAGGCACAAAAAATAAAGAAAATAACACCTGAACAAAAACAGAATTAGCCCAATGGTAAAAGAGGTAGAAATATTCACTGAAGAAAATAATTTGTTAATAATTAGAATTGGGCAAATAGAAGCTAATAAGACCATGAGCTTCAAGAAACAATAAAGCAAAGTAAAAAGAATGAAGAAAGAAGAAAAGTAAAATATTTCATTGGAAAAACAACTGACCAGGAAAATAGATTGATGAGAGGTAATTTAAGAATTATTTTCATGATAAAAAAGAAAGCCTAGACATCATGTTTCAAGAAATTATAAAGGAAAACTTCCCCAGTATCTTAGATCTAGAGGGTAAAATAGAAATTGAAAGAATCCAACAATCATCTCCTGAAACAGATCCTGAAATAAAAACTCACAGGATTATGGTAACTGATTTTCAGAACTCCCAGTTCAAAAGGAAAACATTGCAAGCAGCCAGAAAGGAACAATTTAAATATTGGGGAGCCACAGTCAGGATTACACAAGATTTAGTATTTTCCACATTAAAGGAGTAGAGGGCTTGGAATGTGGTATGCTGGAAGGCAAAGGAGCAAGGATTACAACCAAAAATCACCTACTCAGCAACACTGAATATGATCCTTTGGGGTAAAAACAAATAATTAATGAAATAAAAAACTCAGAATTCTTGATTTAAAAAAGCATAGCTAAATAGAAAATTTGACACGCAAGCACAAGACTCAAGAGAAATATAAAAAGATAAACATGAAGGAGTATTCACAAGGGACTCAACAATCTATATTTCTACATGGGAAGATGATACATGTAACTGCTAAGAACTCTATCATTCTTAGGGCATTTAGATGGAGGGCAAAGGTATGAGTTGATTCTGTTGGGTGAGAAAGATACACTAGAAGAAGGAGGAAAGGAGAATAGGGGAAATTTTCTCACATAAAAAGGCATGCTAGGAAGAGCCATTATAGTGGAGGAAAAAATAGGGGGGTGATGGGCAATTCTTTCATCAGAATTGGTTCAAAGAAGAAAGAGTATGCATGTATGTATATATGTATATATGTGTGTGTGTTACATGCATACACACACTCATTTGGGTATGGAAAGCTATCTTACCGTATCTTACCAAAAAGGTAAATAGGAAGGGAAAGGGATATGTGATTTGAGTGTGGAGGTGGAGCAAGGGAAAATTAAGTCAGGTAGTGGTCAGTATCAAAACAGACTTTTGAGCAGGGACAGACTGAAAAGAGAGGGAGATAAACAGGAAAAGTAGAAAGGAGAGGAAAACACAGTTAATAACCAAAATTGCAAATGTCAATGGCATGTATGTGTATAATAAAATTTAATTTTGCTCTTTTTTGTGGTGGCAAGGAATTGGAAATTGAAGTGATACTCATGAATTGCCACATAGCTGAATAAGTTGTGCCATATGATTATGATGCAGTACTACTGTGCTATAAGGAATGATTTAGTTTCAGAAGAAAATGGCAAGAACTATATGAACCAGTACAAAGTCAAATGAGAACACCCAGGAGATCATTGTGCACAGCAACGGCGATGTTGTAATGATAATCAACTGTGAAATATTTGTATATGCAGATCAATACAATGATCCAAGACAATTCCAAATAATTGATGATAAAATGCCATCCACCTCCAGAAAGAGAAAACTGATGAATTCTGAGTGCAAATTTAAGTATAATTTCCTCTCTTCATTTTATATTTACTTTTGCTTTTTATGAAATGACTAATATTAAAATGTGTTTTGCATGATTTCACACGTGTAACTGATAAACTATTATTTGCTTTCTCAGTGGGTGGGGGAAGACGGGAAAGGAGGAAGATAATTTGGAACTCAAAATCTGAGAAGAATGTAAAACATAAATAATTAGAAGAAAATGGAAAATAGTACCCTGAGAGCAGACACACTTAAATTTTTGTTATTTGTACTCCCAGTACTTAGCATGTGATTTTTAAAAATTCTTTCATACATCCATTCAAAGATTTTACTATCAGCCAATTTTGCTTTCTTGCTGTATCTCATAACACTTTCTTCTTCCATTTCTTTGAATTGATTTTCCTTCCATGCTTGACTTGTATTATTCCCTGCCTCATCTCTTAGAATCCCTAGTTTCCTCCAGTAAAGACCCAAACACCATTAATGCCCCTCCCCATTACCTTTATTTAGTATATGCTTTTATATTTGCATATTGTCTTCCCTCAATAGAATGTAAATGTATTAAAGGCACAGACTTTTGTTTTTTTGTATTTTTGTTTCCCAAAACTAAAGCACAATTCCTAGTACAAAGAAGGTATTTAATAAGTAATTATTGATTAATTGCTTGGATAGCTCCACATCTTCAGGAAATTGTCTTAAGTAAAGCCAAAATTTGAATTTTTGAGGCTTCTTCATAGTGTTCTTTGTTCTACCATAGAGGGCCAATGAAAGGAAGTCTAATATCTCTTCCATGACAATCCTTCAAAGCCATCACGTCCTCCTTAAATCTTCTCTTTTTTATGCTCAGAAGCCACAGTTCTTTCAACCAGTTGTCATATGGTATAATTTCAAGATACGTCATCATCCTCTTTGCCCTTTCCATTATGCTCTCCAGGTTATCAATGCCTTCCTAAAATGTGACAATGAAAATTCAACAAAATACTGTAGCTATCATGTGATCAGGGCAGAGTATCACAGAACTGTCATTTTACTCATTCTCTATACATAGCCTCTTTTAACATAAGCTAAATTAGAGCTAAAATTTAAGCTACCATGTCAAACTCTCAACTCAAATTGAATTTTCAGTTCACTCAAATCCCAAGATATTTTTTCACATAAACTATGCCTTCTACTTTTCTCCCCCACAAGATATTTCTGAAAGTAATTGTGGAAACTCACGAAAAACATTTATGTGTATCCTTATTAAGTTTAATCTTATTAGGTATAGTTCATCCCAAGAGTTGGTTGAGATTTTTTTTGACTCTTTGCTCTGTTATCTATTACAATATCTATGCATATCAGCTTTGTGTTACTTACAGATTTGATAAGTATACCACGTACCTCTTCCTCCAAGTTCGTGATAGAAATTCTGAATATCCCAGGTCAAAGAAGATGTCCATCTAATTTGACATTAACCCATCATCGGTTATTTTTTTTGGAATAGAGATTCATTCAGTTCTGAATTGAGCAAACTGTTTTATTATTGAGCATACATTATTCCATGGTGCATGCAAGGAGATTTTGTCAAATTCTGGAGTGAAATTTAAGCTTACTACATATTCAGCATTACCTTCCTTCACTTATACAGTTACTCTATTTCAAAAGAAAAATAAAATTAGCCTAAAATGAATTGTTCATGATGAAACAATGTTAGCCCTCAATGATCAATATTTCCCATTCAAATACTCTGAAAATTTCTCTCTACTAATCTTCTGGAGTCTCCTCCCCTACCTCCACCCCAACTCGTCATCCTAATTTTTTTTTCCAAACTTGAAACATATGCCCTTCCCTTATTATTTGGCACTTCTCATACTCTCCACAATCTTCTGAAGACCACTGAAAGTGGCTGAGCAATTATATTTTCTGGCTCTTCCAGTACTTTCAGTACTCAGTGTTTCCAAGGCTGTTGAGGCAAAAAAAAAAACACAAAAAAACCCAAAACTTTGAGAGGTAGATTTTCTTTTGCTATATCCTTATTTAAACTGTATTTTAATTCCCAATTGACCGTTTCCCCCTTCCCTCCTATAGACCAAAGATCATTTTCTTTGGCAGATAAAACAAAGTAAGAATTGAGCCACTGTTCATTTTCATCATCTCATCTAGCCTGATCAGCACTTCATCCTTTCTTTGATCTCCTTCCTACCTAAATATATCATTTACAAATCACTTTTATTTTCCCTAGCATGCAACACTCAACCCAGCTCATTCTAAGATGTAATGTCATGCCTTCATATTAATTATCTTTTTCCTGCCGTAAACCTGTATTTTTAACATCTACACTAGTTCATCGCTTCTTTGTGCATTGAATTTAATCTCTTGAGACTGATTGCTTTTTTCTTCATCAGGAAGTCTGTGTTAGAATTTCATTACTGAGAGATACCCATTTCTCCTGGACCAACTTCCCCTGCTGAATTTTGGCCTATGGACCTATCTAATGAATTTCTGGACCCTATCAAATATATCCCTTTGAAATCTAGCTTATATCTCAGAATATGGCTATCCTTGCTGCCTTTTTCAACCATAAATTTTAAGATGGAATCATTCCCCCCAGTGGTTCCCATTATTTCTCCTTCATCAACAACTTGCTTCTTTATTGATCAGGAACAGGTTCAGCCTTCCCTCATCAGCTTTTTGTTATAAAGAACAGGATTATCACTGAGGTAAATCTGGGATTTATCAGTTGTTCTCATTTTGATAGAAAGAAAACTCCAACAGCTGTCTACAAGGCTAAATTCCCTATCATATCCACCATCATGCCTCTGTGCCAGGTTTGTATCATTTCTCAGATTCCTCATCTATTTCCTCATCCTTTCCAGATGGTCTGCAGAATACTCTTGTGACAATATGATTTGTTTTTCTATCTATTGAGCCTCACCCAAATATTTTCCACCATGCTTCCTTCCATTGGTTCAAGGATTTTCATACATGACAATATCCTCAATATACAATGATGCTCCACTATCCTGCTTGTCTCTTCTTTTCCTTTAGGACAAAGCACTTTTTTCATAGTTACAGCATAGTCATGAGTCCCATTTCACAAATTCCAATTGGTTCTTATGAGGTTAAATATGTTTCCCCACATTAATATCTCTAGGAAATACCTAGGCAGCTAGGTGGCAAAATGGATAGAGTGCCAGGCCTGGAGTCAGAAAGACAAGTTCAAATCTGGCTACAGACAATCACTAGCTGTGTGACCCTGGGCAAGACACGTAACCTTGTTTACTTCAATTTCTTCATGTGTAACATGACAAGGCAAAGGAAATGACAAACCACTCCATTTTCTTTGCCAAGGAAACACTAACCAAGGTCATGAAGAGGCAGATATGTCTGAAACAACTCAACCAAAACAAAAGATCACCTTGATTTTTATGATATTCTTACATATTTTATATACACATATTTATTTATATTTTTATATTAACATTTTTATAAATAGACCTGAGGTCTCAGATTTTGTTTCTTTTCTTAGACAAATATCTCCTATGAATTCTTTATTCCTCTTACTTATTCTTCCTTTGTTATTCTCACTGGGCTTTATTGGATTTGGCCTGGATGATATCTATAGCTAGACTGGAAGTGCCCCTTTTAAGAAAAGTACTTGGGCATAATTTTGAGGCTGCCTCATGCATAGTATCTTTGGTTCATGAATTCGCCTAGGAAACATCAGTATTTTTCTGATTTTCTTTACTCCAACAGGCCTTCTAGCAACACTTTGGCTAAGAAGATATTTTATTACTATTGTTGTTAACATGACAATTAAATGATATAGAGACATAGTGGTGTGTTACTTCTATTAATGTAAATTGACACATTCTTGGCAACCCATGTTCTTAGAAAGATATTAAACATGGAAAAAATGCATTTGGGCAACAAAAGTATAGGGGGAAAATCTATTTCCAAGCCCTTGGGCAATCAAAAAAAAACTGTCAAGTTTTCCCAACAAGGATTCACAAATTTCTTCTACCTTAGGACATAAGCATACGTGGCTCAGATTCACTATAGAATCATTCTTCCTTCCTCATGGAATTGCATGGACCCTATTTATCATAATACCAGCAAAGGGCAAAGTCCAGGTTTATATTTCTCCATTATGGTTTTATACCTCACTGTTATTCAATTTTCACTCCTTATCCCTGTCCTCATTCACATGATCCCCTGCCATCCTGATCTTTCTTCCATTTTGGCACTTTGTCATTCTGCTACTGCTTCAGCAGCTCTGTCTGGCACCAGCTGCTTCCCCCTAGGGGTCATGTGGATGTGGTGGCCTCCAAGTCTGTGTGTATCTCTGTTTCCATCTGCTACTGGCTCCATTCCTCCCGGGGTCACACAAATGAAGTACAATCCCCTCTCCAGGTCCACATGTGACACAAAGTCTGTCTCCATCTGTCACTGGTTCCTTTCCTCCAGGGGCTGCACAGATTCAGTTTAGCACTCTCTCCACGTCAATACGTAGCTTGATATTTTCATCTCCATCTGTTTCCAGCTCCTGGTTTCCAGGGTCCATGAAGATTCAGCATAGCCATCTCTAACATGTGGTTGTGCCCATTCTTCTCCAGCTCAAGCCAATTCTTTCCCTCCAGAGTTTCATGATTAGACTTATCTTCAGCAACATCATATTTCCATGCCCATGAGTGGCTTAGTGTCATTGTTTCCTTTGAAAACAGCTATCTTTTTATTACCTGTTGTGGCTTTTAAGCCAATGAGAAGGTACTCCTCCTCTTTGTCTTCCTTCCCTTTATGCTTTTCTTAATGATTTATCTGACTGTCTTCTAGAGAAATAACAACTCTTCTTTTGTTCATAGGCTTCAAATGTCTAATGTTCTTACCATTATAACAATGTTTCTACAACTTATCTAACAAGTGCTCATCCGGACTTTTGGCTATGAGACTTAAAAGTAGGGAAAACCTCCTCTTTCTGAAACTTCAAGCATTTTAATAGATTTGACTGTTAACAAGTTTACCCTTAAAATGACCCTCTCTTCTCTCTTGCTCTTTGTTTTCATTATTTATTCTCCATATTCTCCTCCTTTTGGCAATCTCCCTGCTCCAGGTGATTAGCCCTAGGGATAGCTTACATAAATGTTAGGACCTGAAGCATTTTTTTAACAGAAAGTTTTACTTTGTCACATTCATAATGTAGCTATAGTTCAGACTCATTCATATCATATAATTCTTTTCTCAAAATGTGTAGAGTTACAAAAGGGATTAATGTGAGTGTGATGCCACCCACAGATAGAGATGGGAATAGAATGTAAAATTTTCTACATGAAAGAGACTTAGGGGATCATTTCCAAAACTTAACATATCTAAAAAGTGACATTAACCTTTTCTCTAAATCTAACTTTACATGACTTGCCTATTCCTATCAATGGTACCACCATTCACCTAGTTACTGAGCTTCAAGACCTCTGTGTTACCTTTGGATCTTCTCTCTTATTCACCTCCCACATCCAATCAGTTGCCAAGTCCTGTCAAATACACCTCTTCAAAATCTATTGCATCTGCCCCCTCATTTCCATTCACATTACCAACTGACTAGCACACACCCTCATTAACATCTATTTGAAATGATGTTATTGTCTTCTATCTAATGGCCCTGTCTCAAATTCTAGTCTCTCCCTCTTTGAATACATCTTTATATGGCTGCAAGTTTTATCTTTCTTATGCAAAAAATCAAATTATAATATTTCTCTCCTCAAAAATGTTCAGTTGTTCCCAAATAAGCTCCTCCTTTAGTCAGGCTTTCAAGGCACTCCATAGACTAATGTCCTGCTCTTCTTGACTGCCCCCTCACCACATTTCAGTCTCATTTCACATTTCTCCTATTCAAATGAGTTATGCTACAAGAAATATTCCAGCAACAACTCGTTGGCCATTTATAACATCTGTCTAAAACAGATGTGTGGGTATGTATATGAATGTTTGCACTCTCCTCTCTCTCCCTCTCTGAACACACATGCAGACATAAGAACAAGATGCAAAGAAGATATACAAGTGGTCCATCTATTCACATAAAATCTGTTTCTATCCTTTTAAAAGTAAGCACACATAAATAGCTACATATGAATGATATGGGAGCTGCATGTATATACATACATATATATCTAAAATTGGAGCTGCATGTTTGTGTGTATATACATACGCATATATGTACACATATACACATATACATACACGCTATATATAACATACACTATATGCATATGCATACATCCGCGCGTGTGTGTGTGTGATCATATGGAATAGTCAAATTCATTACAGATAGAAGAATAGAGGGAAACGATCGTAAATGCTTGGCAATGGATGATTTGATAGCACTGCTATTAAGCATGCACATTTTAGACCACCCGTTATCTGAAATCATTTCTAGGATTCTCCCTAGAAGTCTATGACAGTATGAGCCAAATTTTGCCACCAACTTTCAGTTTGGAAGCTAATGAGCATGGGCTCAGTGGCTGCAAGGTGGTGCACTGGGCTTGAAATCAAGAAGATCTGAGCTCAAATCCATTCTCACCACTTCCCAGCAGTGTGTGATCCTGGGCGAGTCAGTTAGGTATTGCCTGCCTCAGTTTCCTCAACTATAAAATGGTGATATTGATAACACCTAACTCAAGTTTGGTAAAGGATCAAATGAAGTAAAAATTTTAAAGTACTTAACTCAATACCTGACACTTTGTTGCATGTTTATTCACTCCCTCTGTCCTTGAAATCTAAGAATTAACACAGCTACATTAGAAAAGGCTAATTACAAGAACATTGGTGGTTTTTCTTTGTTTTTTGCTACGCCAACTCATGAAGATCATATACTAAGGAACATAAGAGATAAGGATGTACCCCCATTCAAAAAATAATGCATTGCAGAAGTACTAAAGTACCATTTAAAGGAACGCTTACAATGCAAATACTTAAAATTTTCACGTAAAAGTGTAGACATTTTTTCAATAAGGAATAGGTTAAAAAAAGTATAGGACATGATTCCTCACCCTAAAAGGACCCGCAAGAGATCAATGAATAGCTTTAGATGGCATCATGAACATATTGTATCTCTAAGAGACAGCAAAACCAAAAGTAAATGTCAGTGAGCAAGAGCAGTAGGTAAGTGAAACTAGAGGAAAAAGAAACTCATGAAGTGAAACATCAGGTAAAAATAGGATGGGAACAGGAGCAATTATTTAATAAGCATCTACAGTGTAAAAGGCATTGAGCTAAATGTAAACAGATATTATATCATTGGATCTTCACAACAACCCCATCAGGTAGCTGCTATTACTAACTCCATTTTACAGTTGAGGAAACTGAGGCAGGCAGCAGTTAAGTGACTTGCCAAGGGTCTCAGAGCTAGTATGTGTCTGAGGCTAGATTTAGACTCAAGTGTTCCTGATTTCAGGCCCAGCACTCTATCCCCTGCATCACCTAGCTGCCTCCAAATAGGATTGACTTAAAAGTTGAAAATCCTCCTCCTATTATTTACACCTCCCACATTCATTCAATAAAGAAGGATGGTAAAACCCTAAATGTTGCAACAAATCAATGGGACAGCCACTGGGATAATATCAAAAGCATCAGTCTTGTCTCAGGGTTTTTCAACCTTAGAATCTCCCTATAACAGACTTTGGAAAAACAAAGCTATGTATGGCCTTCCTCTGTCCCAAGCATTTCATCTTCATTATCCAACCAACATAGGGGTATATGGCATAGTGGACAAAGAACTGTCAACTGAGACTCAACAAACCTAGTTTATAGTCCTGGGTCTTTCATGTGTGAGTTGTGTTGCTGTGTTCATGTTACTTAATCTATGATATTTAAATTCTCTAGGTGTATAAGGGGGCAAATGAATATTTGTCTCACAACAATTGTATGAGATCATAGATTTACTGATTTTAAGAGTAGTAAGAGATCTCTGAGGCCAAGACCCATCTGTAAAAGGCATGGATTCATTATATGACCCATCTACATGGTCATCTAGCCTCTATTTGAAGATCTTCAATGTTGGAGCACCCATTGTCTCTACAAGCTGTCCATTCTTCTTTTGGATGACAATTATTATCAAAGAATCAATTATATTACCAGAAATGTGCTCCTATTCTATGTCCTCCTCTTGCTACTCATTGTATTCTTTGGCTTCAAGCAGAACAATGCTTATCTAGGGTTTTATAGCCATAAAAGGCATTTAAATGTGAAATATTATCAACAACACCATCATTATGGTCAGCTTAATCATCACAACCACCATTGACTGCATCAGTGAGTACTTGAAGTCTCCCATGAAAGAGGGAATACGTGTGCTCTTCTTGGCCCCAGACAACAAAACTAGGATTAGTATATGAAAGTTTTAAGTGGAAATTTTAGAATTCATGAAAGGAAAAGTTTATTCACCATTAAATATTTCCCACAATGCAAAGGGTACCTGAAGAGGAAATAGATTTTTACCAGTGAATAGATGATCACAGTTCAGGTACAATGCAGACAATTCTTGTTTTTGCAGTACAGTTTAGACTTTATGGTCACTGAGGCCCTTTCTAGACAAAAGTGAGTGATTCCGTAACTTTTTATTTTGGCCATGGTTAGTACCTACCAACTGACTAATATCGTTCAAGGGATATGGCATAGGGATAAGGTATGTTCCATTGGCTTAGGGAACTACAAAGTAAAGAAAACTAATCTACCAAAACAAACCAGGGCTTTAGAAAATTGCCTACATTACAGGGGTGGGGAACCTGCAGCCTTGCAGCCACATGTGGCCCTTTAGTCCTCAAGTGTGGCCCTTTGACTGAATCCCAACTTCAGAGAACAAATCCCCTTAGTAAAAGGATTTATTCTGTAAAACTTGGACTCAGGCAAAGGGTGGCGCTTGAGGACCTAGAGGGCCAAATGTAGCCTCAAGCCCACAAGTTCTCCACACCTGGCTAGAACACTAAGCTGTGAAGTGACTTGGCCAGTCATAGAGACAGTGAATATCAGAGGTGATTGAACCAAGGTCTTCCTGGCATCAAGAAAGTTTCTTTAGATACTATAGCATCTGACTTCTCCATCTATAGCTAGCAAACAAAAATGCTAAACCAGTAGTGATATTTTTTCTATAAATTGTTTATTTAACTGTTAATTCTTTTCCTCATTGGCTGCTTTTGAAAGAAATGAATCCATTAGCCTAGAGACCAAGTAAATATAAGTACATCATGCAGCACAACACCTAACTTATATTCTGCATGAATGGATTCTGCATATAAACCTAATCATGATTTATTTACATGCAATGAGTTAGGAGACTCAGGGGTAGCAGGTAGGAAAGCTTTTGGAAAACTATTTTTAGACTAAAAATAAGATGTCATTTTTTAAAAAATTTTATTTCAAGCTACTATTTTTTATTGGCCACAAGAAATGCTATATTGAACAACTGAAATAGAACACGAGGACTAATTTTGTAGGTTCATTATTGAAACTCAATGAAAAATATTACAATAAAAGCTACAAGAAAGTGCTACAAAAATACAAAAATTCACTTAGCAATTCAAACTTCAGATCACATCTCTCTTCCAAGGACTGCTTATCCTTCACGACTGGAGTTAAAACTACAAGAGGAGGTAGATTTTGGGGTCAATATGAGGAGAAATAGCCATGGCATAATGGATGGAGTATAGGCCTTGAAGTAGGGAAGATCTAAATTAATATCCCACTTTACTTGCCACTACAGAAATAATTAAAGAAAATTGTCCTGAAGAACAAGAGGGGAAAGTAGAAATGGAAAAAATCCACCACCACCTGAAAGAGATATTATGAGGAGATCTCCTAGGAACATTATAGTCAAATTATAAAACTCCCAGTTTGAGGATAAACTATTAAGAGCAACAAGAAAATAAAAAACAATTTCAATATGATCATGCCATAATTAGTCACATAAGATCTAGCACTGGTGACACTAAAAGAGCACAAGTTTTGGGACACTATATATAAAAGAGGAAAAGAACTGGGATTCCAGTCAAAAATATCATACCCAACAAAGTTAAGCATAATTCTGGAGGGAAAAAAAGGACATTTAATCAACTGTCAGACTTTCAGGACTATATATATATATATATATATATATATATGTGTGTGTGTGTGTGTGTGTGTATACACATACATATATATATATATATACATATATGTGTGTGTGTGTGTGTGTATGTGTGTGTGTGTATGCCCTTCCTTTCCTAATTTCCTGTAGGATTAGATAGATTTCCATACTCCACTGAGTGTGTATGTTACTCTCTTTTTGATCCAGTTCTGATGAGAGTAAAGCACAAGCATTTCCTGCCAACTTTTCCATCCTCCTCTCCAATCTAAAACCTCTTTCTTATCTTTTTTTATGTCAGAAAATTTACTGCATTCTACCTCTCCCTTTCCCTTTCTCCCACTGTATCCCCCTTTCTCACACCTTAATTGTATTTTGGATAGCATCCCTTCATGTTTAACTCACACCTTGGCCCACTGTCTATATACATACTCCTGCCCTAATAATGAGAAACATCTTATGAGTTAGAAGTATCATCTTCCCATATAGGAAGATATGTGTATATATACATACACACAAACATAAAAATATATATACACATATACATACACACACATCTGAATTTAATAGAACATTTGACTTAGAAGAGCCAAGAGAACTATAAGGTACATACCAAAGACTAATTATATGGGATTAATTAAGGACAGACTGTTTACTTTTTATGTATATAAAATGTAAAACATATATCTAAGATTGTTATTAGTAATTGGGTAGTTCGTAAGAAAGATTGGGGTAGACTTGAGTATATGAATTTAAAAAGTAAAACCATTTACAAACAGATAAAAAGAGTAATTATCTAATACAAATGGGGTGCAAGAGGAAGAAGTAACAGAGAGGAATGAGATGCAAGAGTATGGCTGGTAGTTCGGGAAACCTACTTTCATTGGGAATAGGTCCAAGAGGGAACAATACATATATATCTAGAACTCTTCCAGATTCATAAAGAAATAAAATGCTAATGGGATAGAGAGACAGGGAGAGCATAAGGGAGGGATCTTTAGAGGGGAGAGTGAGGGAATAGGTTAAAAGGTGTATAGAAGAGTGTTTAGATTTATAAGAATAAGAGGATAAGGGAGGGAACCTTGTGGGGGGTGCGAGGTAGCCTTCCCGGCAGAGAAGGGGAAAGGAATAAAGTAAAAAGTGCACAGCAGAACTTACAAGGAAACAAAAAAAAATGGAAAACTCTCAACACAATGTGTAGCACTTATTATACAGGCTTTATTGAAACGGAAATTTATTGCTATATATTTTGCATCCTCTCTTATGTTTTGCTATGCATGATATGCTTTTCTTACTTTGCATCCAAGTTTCAATATCTAAGTTTATGATATGCTTGTTTTTCTTTTCTCTATTGTGTATTTTAGTTTGGTTGCATTTAAAGAAAAAAAAAAGGAGGAAAGGCATCCAATTCCATGCCACCAGAAAACAGCTTCCATACTTTTGTTTTGTACATATAAGTAGGTCTTTTTTCTTTTTTTAAATCTCTTTTTAGATACAGATCTAATAGTGGTATTGCTAGGTCAAGGGTTATGTGTGGTCTTATAGCCGTTTGTGCATAGTTTCACATTGTTCTACAGAATGGTTAAATAGTTATCAACCAACAATGCATTAATGTCTCAATTTTCCCACATCCCTGCAACATTTGTCATTTTTCTTTTCCATCTTATTAGCCAAATTTATATGTATGAGGAAGTAGCTAAGAATTTTCAAATTTGCATTTCTCTACTCAGTAGTGATGTAGACCATTTTTTTTTTCATATAGCTATAGAAAGTTTTGATTAATTCATCTGAAAACTGACTGGTCATAGCTTTTGATCATTTATCATTTGGGGAATGGCTATTATTTTTATAAATTTTATTCAATTCTCTATATATTTGAGACATGAGGCCTTTATCAAAGAAACTTGGCTTCATTTATTTCTTCACAGTTATGATAGGTAATCGTATTTCTCTCCATCCTATTTGCTCCTTTTTTATTCTATTCTGTCTCTCCTTTTACCCTGTCCATCCTCAAAATTGTTTTGCTTATTACTATCTCCTCTCCCAATCTACCCTTCCTCCTATCACCACTCCCTTCTTTTATGCCCTTCCCTTCCTACTTTCCTGTAGGATTAGATAGATTTCCATACTCCACTGATTGTGTATGTTACTCTCTCTTTGATCCAGTTCTGATGAGAGTAAAGCACAAGCATTTCCTGCCAACTTCTCCATCTTCCTCTCTAATCTAAAACATCTTTTTTATCTTTTTTATGTCAGAAAATTTACTGCATTCTACTTCTCCCTTTCCCTTTCTCCCACTGTATTGCCCTTTCTCACACCTTAATTGTATTTTGGATAGCATCCCTTCATGTTTAACTCACACCTTGGGCCACTGTCTATATACATACTCCTTCTAACTGCCCTAATAATGAGAAACATCTTATGAGTTAGAAGCATCATCTTCCCATATAGGAAGATAAACAGTTAAAACTTATTAAGTCCTTATGATTTCCCTTTCCAATTTACATTTTTATGCTTCTCTTGATTTTCGTATTTGGAAGTCCATTTTTCTATTCAGCTGTGGTCTTTTCATCAAGAATGCTTCAAACCCCTCTATTTCATTGAATTCTTATTATTTCCCTGAAGAATTATACTCAGTTTTCCTGGTAGGTGATTCTTGGTTGTAAGCCTAAGTCCTTTGTCCTCCAACATATCAAATTTCAAGCCTTTTGAGGCTTTAAGGTAGAAGTTGATAAATGTTTTGTTATCCTGACTGTGGCTCCATGATACTTGAATTGTTTCTGGCTGTTTGCAATATTTTGTCCTTGACCTGGGAGCTCTGGAATTTGGCTACAATATTCCTGGGAGTTTTCATTTTGAGATCACTTTCAGGATGTGATCAGTGGATTCTTTCCATGTTTATTTTACATGCTGCTTCTCCAGTAACAAGGCATTTTTCTTTGAAAGATAATGTCTAAGGTTTTTTTTTTGGTCCTGGATTTCAGGCAGTCCAATAATTTTAAAATTATCTCTTCTTGAACTATTTTCCAGGTCAGTTGTTTTTTTCAATGAGATATTTCACATTCTCTTCTACTTTTTCATTCTATTGCTTTTGTTTTATAACTTCTTGATTTCTCATAGTCATTAGCTTCCATTTTCTCAATTCCAATTTTTAAGGAATTGTTTTTCTTCAGTGAGCTTTTCTACCTCCTTTTCCATTTGACCAATTCTACTTTTTAAAGACTTATTTTTTCTTCAGAAAATTTTTGTGTCTCGTTTTTCCTTTTGACAGTGTAACAGTAATATAAGTTTGAAGATCTTTCCCAACCATTAATAAGCCAGTGTGATTTGTTTGTCACAGGAAGCCTAAGTCACGTGTGATAGGAGGAACTTGCTGAAAGAGAGGAACAGGAAAGAGTAGAGCAGGAAATGCTCAGAACAGGTAGAGCTGAGGGACAGAGCAGACAGAGGCACTCTAGCTGTGCTGTGAGTGTGTTTGTGGGAAGGCCCCAACAGGTGGGGCAGAAGGTTATGGGATGGTGATGCTCCATACTATGATATTATGTTTTAAGTTCCTTGCTGTTATGATAAAGTAGGCTTACTGGTTTTGGGAGTTGGTTGCTGCTTGGGTGAGTTGGACTTGTTCATTATAGGATTTGGTCCTCTGGTGTCTGCATAAATGTTTTACTTCTACGTTCTACATGGAGTGTCTTATATTTTGTGATACAGAACTACATAGGCATATTCACAATTATCATCAATGTTGTGTTTATTGCCTTGCTGATACAGTCAGTTAACTGACACCATGGATAGAGTACAGGGTCTTAGGCCATGCCAAAGTTATCCCCAAAGCTTTTCCCAGGCACAAACATCCAGTTCTCAGACTGCAGCATAAGCCATTTTCTGCTAGTAGTTTCATGGCAATTAAGATAATCATTCAGGGGGGCAGAGACAAAATGGCAGCTGGAAAGCAGGGATTTGCATGAGCTCCCCCCCCCAGGTCTCTCCAATCACCTATAAAAATGTCTCTGAACAAATTCTAGAACTGCAGAACCCACAAAATAGCAGAGGGAAGTAGGGTTCCAGCCCAGAACAGCCTGGATGGTCATGGGGTAAGGTCTATCACACAGAACTGGGATCAGAGCCCAGTGTGAGCCATGCCTGGACCAACCACATTGGGAGTCGGGCAGAACAGACCCTAGCACCCTGCATCAGTGAGCTGTAGCAGTTACTAGACTTCTCAACCCACAAACACCAAAGACAAGAGAGAAGGTTAGTGGGAAAAGCTGCTGGGACAGAGTGAAAGGAGTTAGCAGTTCAACCACCACCCTGGGGTCAGCGTAGGTGATGCAGTTCTGAGGCTGGTTACAGAGCTGCAGTTGCTTCTGGCCCCAGGCCCACCTGATGGGAGGAATTAAGTGACTGATCTGAGCAGGAATGCAGAGCCAGCTTAGATCTGAGTGCAGTTTGGGTTGGCAGTTCTTGGGGGAGGAGTAGCCCTGGTGTGGCAGAGCTTGTTGTGTAGAAATAGCTCTGAAAACCATGGCAGAGCCCCTCAAGCTTGGGACGAAGTAGTCTATACTTTACAAGCAGTCATACCCCAACAAAAAACTCAAGGGTCAAGTAAGTTGGCTGGGAATATGGCCAGGCAGTGAAAACAGACTCAGATTCAGACTCAGACTTTGGAATCTTTCTCTGGTGACAAAGAAGACCAAAACATACATCCAGAAGAAGTCAACAAAGTCAAAGAACCTACATCAAGAGCCTCCAAGAAAAACATGAACTGGTCTTGGGCCATGGAAGAGCTCAAAAAGGAGTTGGAAAGTCAAGTTAGAGAAGCAGAGGAAAAATTGGGAAGAGAAATGAAAATGATGTGAGAAAACCATGAAAAACAAGTCAATGAGTGGCTAAAGAAGATCCCAAAATACTGAAGAAAATAACACCTTAAAAAATAGACTAACTCAAATGGCAAAAGAGCTCCAAAAAGCCAATGAGGAGAAGAATGCCTTGAAAGGCAGAATTAGCCAAATGGAAAAGGAGGTACAAAAGACCACTGAAGAAAATACTACCTTAAAAATTAGATTGGAGCAAGTGGGAGGTAGTGGCTTTATCAGAAATCAAGTTACTATAAAACCGAACCAAAGGAATGAATAAATGGAAGACAATGTCAAATATTTCATTGGAAAAACCACTGACCTGGAAAATAGATCCAGGAGAGATGATTTAAAAATTATTGGACTACCTGAAAGCCACGATCAAAAAAAGAACCTAGACACCGTCTTTAAAGAAATAATCAAGGAGAACTGTCCTGATATTCTGGAGCCAGAGGGTAAAATAGAAATTGAAAGAATCCACAAATCACCTGAAAAATATCCCCAAAAGAAAACTACTAGGAATGTTGTCACCAAATTCCAGAGCTCCCAGATCAAGGACAAAATACTGCAAGCAGCCAGAAAGAAACAATTTGAGTATTGTGGAGACACAATAAGGATAACAAAAGATCTAGCAGCTTCTACATTAAGGGATCAAAGTGCTTGGAATATGATATTCTGAAGGTCAATGGAGATAGGATTAAAACCAAGAATCACCTACCCAGCAAAACTGAGTATCATGCTCCAAGGCAAAATGTGGATTTTCAATAAAATAGAGGACTTTAAAGCTTTCACAGTGAAAAGACCAGAGCTGAATAGAAAATATGACTTTCAAACACAAGAATCAAGAGAATCATGAAAAGGTAAACAAGAAAGAGAAATCATAAGGGACTTACTAAAGTTGAACTATTTTGTTTACATTCCTACATGAAAAAATGATCTGTACCATTCATGAGACCTCAGTATTAGGGTAGATGATGAGAATATTCATACACACACACCTGCACATATATGTATATATGTACATATATATATATACATATATATATATATATGTACATATATATATATAGACAGAAGGCACAGGGTGAGTTGAATATGAAGGAATGAGAGAGGAATATACTCAGAGAGGGAGATAGAATGGGGTAAATTATCTCACATAAAAGTGGCAAGAAAATGCAGTTCTTTAGGAAGGGAAGAGGGGGCAGGTGAGGGGGAATGAGTGAATCTTGCTCTCCTTGGATTTGACCTGAGGAGGGAATAACATACACACTCAACTGGGTATCTTATGCCACAGGAAAGAAGAAGGAAGGAGATAAAGAAGAGGGGACAACAGAAGGGAGGGCAGATAGGGGGAGGAGGTAATCAAAAACAAACACTTTCGAAAAGGGACAAGGTCAAGGGAGAAAACTCAATAAAGGGGGATAGGATAGGAAGGAGCAAAATATAGTTAGTCTTTCACAACATGAGAATTGTGGAAGGGTTTTACATAATGATATGTATGTGGCCTATGTCGAATTGCTTGTCTTCTTAGGGAGGTTGCATGGGGAGGGAAGAGAGGAGAGAATTTCGAACTCAAAGTTTTAAAAACAGATATTCAAAAAAAAGTTTTTGCATGCAACTAGGAAATAAGATATATAGGCAATGGGGCATAGAAATTTATCTTGCCCTATAAGAAAGTAAGGGAAATGGGAATGGGAGAGTGGGGTCACAGAAGGGAGGGCTGACTGGGGAATGGGGCAACCCAAATATATGCCATCTTGCAGTGGGGGAAGGGTAGAAATGGGGCGAAAATTTGTAATTCAAACTCTTGTGAAAAACAATGCTGAAAACTAAAAATATTAAATAAATTTTAAAAAAGATAATCAGACGTTATGGCATGTCCTTTTTGAAGAGGACAATGACATTAGGGAGGTGATGCTATGACATGAAAGTGCATTGGATTTAAGTGATGGTGGGCTGCGCAAAGTCATCAGCCTCACTTTCTCCTACTTAGCCATCTGGATCCAATAGCCTGGTACAGATCAGAGGAACTGCTGGGGTCTTTCAATGTGACTTTTCGTTACATAATTATCCTCATGTAGAATGTTCTGCTGACTGTATTTAATTTTCTCTGTATCTGTTCATATAAGATCTCCCACATTTCTCTGAATTCTTGTTTTTTAACAGATTTCTTATGTTTTTATATATTGTTTTACATTATATGTCATAATGTGTTCCCGAAAGATCTTTCCCTGTGTCTGACTTTCTTAGGGCTTATACTTAGTAGTGACACTGCTGAGTCAACGGGTTTGGATGATTTTTTTTAGTAATTTTGGAATACAGTTTTATGTTCCAAAAAAGTTGGATGGATCAATTTGCAATTTCACCAACAGTAAATTTGTTTGCCATTTTTTTCCCCAACATAGCCCTCCTGAGGAATGTTATTTTCATCTGTTGTAACCTTTTCTAGTCTGGAATATACACTTATATACTAAAATCTCAGAGCTGTTATGATTTTCATTTCTCTTATTATTAGTAATTTGGAGTATTATTTGATCTACTTCTTGCTAGCTCTCTTTTATATACTACCAGTTCATGTCCATTGACCATTTATCCACTTAGGTATGATTCTTGTTCTTATAAATTTATATACACTCTCTTTATATCATGGAAAATAGTAATTTCTCAATATTTTTAAATTCCTTTAATTGCTCCTCTACTTGTATCTGTTTGAATTTTCTTTATATAAAATCTTTTCAATTTTATGTAATCAGATGGGTCAATTTTATCTCTATTTTTATTTCTAGCCTCATTCAAAACAAAAGAAAAACTCTCTCCCTAACTATAGCCATGCACTTTTAATCTTTTGACGTGCTTATAGTTTGTATTTTATGATGCACCTGTTTTAGAATTTGGATCATGTACCTATTTAGAGCTCATTGTGTTATATGATGTCAGATATTTATCTAAATACAATTTCTGCCAAGCTGCCTTCAAGTTTTCTTGCAGTTTTTGTCAGCTTAAAATTCTTTAGTATACTACTTGGTGTTCTTTATTTATTTGCTATTTTTTGGTGTTGTTGTTTTGTTTTGTTTAATACTGGGGTGCCTTGTTGAATTGCTTCTGGATATTATTTACCTTGTCTGTTCTTTTGAAGAACTTGTCTATTTTTTTCTTTAATCCATTAGTAAGTAGTATTAATCATTGCTGCTTTAAGGCATAGTTTGATATCTCTTAATACTAGACTTCATTCATATATATGTATATACATATACTATTAGATTTTTTCTCTCTTACTACTAAAGTTTGTTAATAATATTCCGAGAGGCTCATGATTTTGGTGATTTAATTCCTGCTACTGTACTTGTTACTAATTATCTCAACTCTTTTTTTCAAATGGACCTCTAACATTAACCAAGTAACACTCATTGAGAGACAGTATGATACAAAGTAAAGATGACTAGAATTGAAATCAAACGACCTGGATTCCAATTTTTGCCTCTGACAATCCTTGACCTTGGGCAAATTGTTTAGCCCCACTTCACCTCTGTTTTCTCATTTCAAAAAGGAGAGAATTGGAATGGCCTCTAAAACCTCTTCTAGCTCTAAACTTACAAAGCAATATCAATTGTAGATAAAGATAATTTTGCTTTTTTTCTGTCCATCCTTTGCTCCCCAACTTTATTATTACTTTAGGCGCAGCATTTTGAGAATATAAAATAATAAGACACAATTGATATTTTCTCTCTCCCCCTGAATTTACTAGAAAATCGATTAGTGTTTCTCCACTGCAAATAATACTATCTTAATTGTTGATAGTTATTGCTTATCATAAAAATGGAAGACCATTTAGCCCTACTGTGTATTTATGCATATCAAAAGCAAAAGCACAACGTTTATGCTAAAAATCATTTTGTCGAAGGCTTTTTTCTATACTATTGATGTAATCACATGGTTTTTATATTTGTTAATTAAAAATATGGCCCATTAAGTTTTATGTTTTTCCTCATTAAAATAATCGCTGCTTTCAAAGAATAAATCCAGCCAGGTTATAGGAAATGATTTTCTGAATACATTAACAGAGGGCATAGTCTCTGTTAATACTTTGTTCATCATTTTTGTAACAGTATCCATTAGTGATCTCAATCTATAGTTCTTTCTCTGCGTCTGAAGAGTGCTTTTTTTTCCTGGATGAAGCTTTCTCATGTTGTGATTCCCTTTATTTTTAAGAAGTAATTTGGCTCACTAACTTGGTACAAATTTTGCCTGTTCTTGGCATCAGACAGTCAGCACCTCATATGCCAATTGTTGGAAGCAGAGGAAATTAAAAAATAGTCCTGATGAGGAAGGCCCCTCTTCCTACTTCTTCCTGATGCCCTCATAGGTTCTCAGCTGCTATAATGTCCCTAAATATTTATTAAAAGTTGACATGACACTACAATGGGAACTATATATATATATATATATGTATGTATGTATATATATATATATATATATATATATATATATATATATAAAACTATAACTATATCTATATCTATATCTATATCTATATAAGACCTAGTCCCTGCCCTGACAGGGCTCACAATCTTGAATTGAGGATAAGATAGTAACCAATAAATATGATACACTCTTTAACATTTTAAGTATATCAGAGAGAAATAAAGCAAAGAGACTATGCTAGGGCCTCACTTGACTACACACTTCCCCAGCTCACCAGGAAAACAATAGAACATTAGGTTCCAATAAAATCATTTAAAAATTACTTCTGTGGTATAACTTCTATCCTCAAGGATTAATCTTTTTTATATAATTAACCAATTCTTTTTGTGTGGGTATTTTCAACATCCTCTCTCCACTAGCAACAGTCATCTTTGCATGAGGACTTTGACAGAGACCACCTCCTCTATCTTTTATTCAGACACAAAGACACAACTTGGTAGTTGGAAATAAATTTAGTACTTTTTTGTTCAAAGAACTACAAAGGAGTCCAATTGTTATCTAGAAATGAGAGACTTGTGAGAAGTTCAAAATTACCTTTTGGAAATAAGGGCTCCTTTCAAAGTCAGAAATCAAAGTATTAAAATACAAATTACATTTTTTTAATGACAGTGATGGGTTTTCATTTTCTTCTTTAGACTTGCTTGCCTTTTGGGAATTTGTCCTATGATATTTCAATCTCTACTAGCATGGCACAGGAATTTGTCCTTAGCTCTAATCTGGTCAACATTTTCATGAATGACCTGGGTAAAGGTGTGGATTTCATGATTATTAAATTTATTGATGATATAAAGCTGATCAAAATTGTTAAATGAAGGAATTTGAATCCAAAATATCTTAACAGGCTAGAATAATGAGCCAAAAGTTATTTGCAGGGAGGATTATAGATTTAAAACCCAAAGAGAATATAGAGTCCACTTACTCCAATTCTCTTATTTTACAGATGAGGAAAATGGGTCCTAGAGAGAATAGTCAAAGATCACACTGATAACTGATACTATATTTGATGTTTAAAAATGCACAGATATAGAATATGCTGGAGACATGGCTAGACAGTTATTCATGGGTTTAGCTCATGAACTAGATGGGTTTCAACATGCAAACTTAATATGAGTGTGCAATGGTAATACAAAATCTAAGAAAATCTTAGGCTATATTAACCACAGTATAATAGTCAGGATGAGGTTAATGGTTCCACTTTTATCTTTCTTGGTCATGCTCTGTTGATACTACTGTTGACTAGGTCTAGTATCATATATTAGAAGATATATTCTTAAATAGATACAAATATTAACAATAGCTATAGGAGTTAAAACATGAGCAAATTAAAGACCAAACAATTTAAGGGATGGCAAATGGTCACCCAGACAGTAAGTGTTCAGAGGAGGAATTTAAACCCAGGTCTTTCTGACTTCAAATCTCTCAAGTGTTGTCTATACCATGATGTTTCTCAAACTGGCAGTGATTAATTGCTCAACCAGCCAATGACTTTCATAGCAAAAGGGTTTGTTCGTTACATATTTCAGGAACCCCACAACTATAAAACCTTCTTGCTACTCAATGCCTGGTACATAGTAGGGTTTTAATAAATTTTTTGATGACAGATTGTTTTCTTGATTGCTTAGTCTTAGACAAACTACCTAAATTCTCTGAATCTTCGTTTTCCTATCTGTGCGGAAGGGAATAAAGAGACTTGCTTCACTAACCATAATATTTATTAGTCTCAAAAATGTAATGCATATGAAAGTGTTACATAGAATTTTAGAATGGCCACGTAGTTATTGCAGGGAATTCTTTAAGTTCAGTCCACAATCAACAGCTATATAGATGGCTCATTAGAGAGACAAATGGATTTGGTGTCTGAAAGGCCTAAGGCCAAATCCTGTCTCAGATATTTACAATGGTATGATTCTGGGTAAGTCATCAGCTTCTCTCAACATCGCTTTCTTCATCTGCAAAATTCCTTTCAATTCTAGTCTGTGAACAAAATGATCAAAGAGAATGATGGCAACTACAGAGAATCTAGAGACTGCATTTTCAGCCTATGATCAAAGATGTAGAATCGTCAGACTGACAAGGGAACTTGAAACACCATCTAGTACCCTACCATATTGTCCTATATTTTTCAGGAAGACAGGTAGATAGTAATGGGGGAAGGGTGAGTTTGACATAATACAAGTCCATAAGCCCTAGAATAGATAGGATTTTGTGATCCCTCAAGTAATTTATCTACCAAAACTCCACGATACAATCGATGCATTCTGATGTATTTACAGGGCCCAAAATAAGGTGGTACAACAGTGTTTGGTTGGACACAAACAGATCTACACTTGGTACATAAGACACATTTCCTTAGGGCAGACAGGTCAGATTCTGGTCAGGAGTGTATTGGCACCTCAACTCAAGGTAAAGGGTTGGAGTCAGAGAAAGTGGGGTCAAATTCCGGTGCTGTCACAAATTAACTATGTGACATTGACCAAATCACTTATTCTTTTGGGGCCTCAGTTACTTATCAGTAATTTCAGGGGGTTACATTAAATGATCTCTAATTTCCCATCTGGATCTAAATATATGCCCCTGTGTTCCTGTGAATCAAGGATGATCCCAAGGTTATAATACAATTTGAGAGAGACTGTTTCTCTAGGAAGGAGGTGACTGGTGGGCAGAACCAAACTGGGTTGAGTCTGCAGGGGGAAAAAGTGATCAAAATTCCAATGGCCAAAAGTAGTTAACTTTTTGATATCACAGATTTAGAGCAAGAAATGAGCTTGTCGTTTTCTCATCAAACAGTCTCATTTTAAAGATGAAGAACCTGAGGATCAAAGAGGGCAAATGATTTGCCTGAGGTTAATAGTAGTGCTGGGATTTTAATACTGGTGCTTATTATTTTCCCTCTGACGTGCTGCCATTCCAACAATTCACTTCAATAAAAATCCATTAAACATCTACAATGCTCAAGGCTCAATGTTTGACAATGTGGATTCCAAGTGGCAGAGACTCTGCTTCTGAGAAGATGATAATCTAGCAAGACCCATAAACATGTGTACTCATGACATTAATTGTTGTTGTTCCTTCATTCTCAAACAGGACATCAGAATAGTGGCGTCTTGCCTTTGCAAATGAATTGCATTTAAATGAGGCAGAGCTGTGCAAAGTCATCATCCTCACTCTCTCCTTCCAAGTCATCTGGAGTTCAATGACAAGACATAAGTCAAGAAAATTGTCCATGACCCAGGATACAAGGGAAAACCTTGGCTCAATGCTTTCTTTCCCTTTTTAAATTTTATTTTTAATTCGTGGAATAAAACACATAATGTAGTACAATAAAAGAGGTAATCACACATGAGACTGCAAATCTATTATGCACTGCCTGCTATTCTTTTGAAATATATGACAAAATTACTATGCGAATTTCTTTTTTTCCCCTCACCCTAAGATGGCAACCATTAGACATACACACGTATGTATGTATTTATGTATGTATAGAATAATTATAAATATGCACATATATATACACACGCATATGTAAAGTTATTCTATACCTACTTCTATTTATCATTTCTTTCTCTGGATGCAGATAGATCTTTCTTCATATATCCTTTACAGCTAATTTGGGTATTTATAATAGACAAAATAAGTATTCACTCAAACTAAATCTTAAAACAATATTGCTCTCACTGTATACAATGTTCTCTTATTTCTGCTCATTTCATTCTTCATTATGTCATACAAGTCTTTCTCTGTTTTTCTAAGATCATGGAGCTCATCTTTTTTTTTTTTATAGCATAGCAGTATTTCATCACAATCACATACCAGAACTTGTTCAGCCATTCCATAACTGATGGGCATCCCTACAATTTCCAGTTCTTTGCCACAACAAATAGAACTACTATATACATTTTAGAACATATATGTTCTTTTTTTCTTTTTCCCTAAGCATCTTTAGAATAGGCCTAGCAGTGGTATCACTAGTCAAAGGGTATAGGTAGTTTAAGAACACTTTAGGCATAATTCCAGATTGCCCCCCCCACAAAGTGGTTGGATCATATCACAATTCCACCAACAACGTATTAGTGTCTCAAGTTTTCCACATTCTCTCCAGCATTTGTCACTTTGCCCTTCTATTATTTTAGCCAATATGGTAGATGTAAAATGATAATATGGTGAAAGATCATTTATAGCATTAGAATGCCTCAAATGATAAGAAAGCTTAGATATCTTCATTTGTAAACTCCGTAACTTTAGAGAAAAGACTGAAATCTATATATCACTTCCTGAGAATCACACAAATAGAAATAGAGCACATTTTGATCCTAATTCTTTTTAGCATTGGACTTGAAGTCAGCAGATCAATGTTCAAACAGATCTTGTTACTTTGGGCCTCAGTTTCCTCATCTGCAAAATCTGGGACATTGGACAAGATAAAGTTTTTGGATGACTAAATCTAGTCCTATAACACCAAATATATCTCCTTCCTAATACATAATATATGTTCTTAATACAAAACTCCTTTTTAATGCACTATGTTTCAGTCTGATTTCTAATACTTATTGTCTGTGTGACTTTGGGAAAGTTACTTATCCTTTTGGGACCTCATTTGCCTCATATATTGGATGAGAGTGTTGAATTAGATTTCCAAGGCCTCTTCAAGCTCAAAATCTATGATTCCATATTCTGTGGGATTCTGGGAAAACTTTATAAAGGAGAAGATCTTGAAAGAAGAAAATGATTTCAGCAAATAGGGAGATAAGAGTAGAAGGGTGGGAGGGAGAATCTATTCCACAGAGGCCAGTTTGAAAAAAGGCTGGGAGACCAAAATGCTAAGACAAGACCAAGTAAAAATAAATAGTGTGGTTTAGTTAGTAAATGGGTTCCCCAATTCCAATTCTGGCAAACATTCCTTTATATTACAGTGATCCCTTCCATTCTTCAGCCTCATCACATAGAGGATAACTTTTTTAAGCCACGTTTAGTATATGAAAATATGGGGAAAGAACTATAAACAATGAGTCCATTATACAGGCTCAAACCTATCATCCAGTTTTCTGAAAATTAATCATTAGTCAGGCCATGACCACAAGAGTTGGGCTAAGCACCAGAAGAGAAAGAAAACTGGTTGGATCGATGTGTATGCTAACAAACATATTTAAGATTTTTTTAAGTTCTAGATACTGTGTTGAATTGTGGAGATACAAAAGCACAAAACCATTGTCCCTGACCTTAAAGAGATGATATTTTAGTGAGGAAGACAACATATAAGTAATTTGCTACATTCCAGCTATGGACAGAATTGTTAACTGGTTTCAGTCATGTCTGACTCTTTGTGACCTCATTTGGGGTTTTCTTGGCAAAGGTACTAGAGTGGTTTGATGTTTCCTTTTCTAGTTTATTTTTTTTTCAGATAAAGAACAGGGTTAAGTGACTTGCCTGGAGTTACAGAGCTAGTGAGTCTCTGATTTGAATGCAGGAAGATGAGTGTTCCTGAGTCCAGTGACATCCACTATGCCATCTAACTGTATTTCTACAGAATAAATGGAGGATTATCTCAGAAGGGAAGCCACTAGAACCTGGGCAATTAGGAAAGTTCCCCTGCAGAAGATGAGAAATGACCTGAGTCTTAAAGAGGGCCATGGAAAATAAGAGCATTGTAGACACATGGGATACAAGGCAAGAACACATAGAAAGAAGAATGTTTTGTTTAAAGGAACTCCTCATGTAGATACATTATAGATTGTGTGTAGGTGAGGGAATAATATGTAAGAAGACTGGAAAGGTAGGATAGAGCCAGGTTAGGAAGAACTTCAAATGCCAGAGGGGTTTTTTTATTTGTTGCTGAAAGTAACAGGGAGCTATTGAATTTCAATGAGCAGTAGGATGACGTGGTGAGACACACCTTTCAGAAAAGTCACCTTTGCAATCAAACGGAGGACCAATTGGAGTAAGCAGGGAAGTAGTTAGGCAACAGGTGGTGAAGGCATCAACTAAGATGGTGGCTTTCTCAATGGAGAGAAAGCGGGGGGGGGGGGGCAGAGAGAGGAGGTAAAAGGAGGGAAGAAGAGAGAGAGAGAGAGAGAGAGAGAGAGAGAGAGAGAGAAGATAGATACTTTACAAGGTAGAAATTACAAGTTCGCAATGAATTAGTTATGTATAATGAGTGAAAGTGATGAGTTGAAAATAACAATGATATTGTGAACCTTTGTGACTGGGAAGGTGGTGATGTACTCAATGGAAATAAGAGAATTCAGATTAGGGGAAGGCTTAAAAGGAAATAAAATAAATTCTATTAAAGAAATATTGAGACTGAAATGCCTTCAGGCCATTCAGTTCCAGATGTCCAAAAGGCAGTTGGTGATGTGTGACCAGAGCTCATGAGACTATAGCTGGGTCTAATGATCTGGGAATTTTCTGCCGAAAGATGATAATTGAACCCATGGGAGCTCACAACAACACCAAGTAAGTTTTCTGATCAGAGATACTTAGTATGTAAAAATGCCAGAACCATACTTGGACTGGAATTGAAGTCAGAGACTAAGCCAGTTTCCATTTGTACGACATTGTACAAAATATTTAATCTCTCTAAGCCTCAGTTAATTCATAAAAAATAAAGTTGCAATAGAGAGTCAGTAAAATCCTTTGCAGTTCTGAATCTACATTTCAATAAATCTTCATTTGAGTCTATTTCTATTATATAGCTAGGAGTCTTAGTAATGAGCATCAATAGACTTGGACTTAGAAAGACCCACATTCAAATCTTATCTCAGACGCTTAATAGCAGTGTGACCCTGAGTATGTCATTTAGTCTCTGTTTGAGACATTTATAAAATGGGGGGATAGTAATAGAATCTATTTATTATGGTTGTTATAAAGGATAAATGAAGTTAATATAAGTAAAGTGCTTTACAAACCTTAAAACACTATTAATGTTGAGGATAAGGACATTAACCATATCCCCTACTTCTCCAGTTTCATGATCTGCCTGTAAGAGCACCAAAAAGCTCTGACAGATTAGCATCCCAAAAAGAGAGGAGTTTCTGCTATATTAACAGAAAACAGGAGCATACTGTCAAAGAGAAAAAAAAACTATCGGCTTCATCTAAAATCTGTTACAGTATTTAATAATCCTTGTGGTCAGGATATTATTCTTCAGTGCCCTTACTTAGTGCATTGCCTGCCATATTTCTGGTGATTTAGAAATACTTCATAATAATTACAATACTTTCGATAAAGAAAAACCCCATTGCACTTTTCTACAGCAGGAGATACCCTTTAGAACAGAGCTAGAGAAAGCATTAATGCAATAGAACATAATTATGTAGCTAAATTATGCTTTGAATTATTGATGCGATATTGACTCATTTAGCGTATCTCTAATAACTAATGTCCGGAATATACACTCACAGGTTAATACAACTTCCCAAGGGAAGAACTGAGCAGACACTGAAGCCATAAATTCCTGTATTTTATCACCCCATATTTTATTAAAAACCATTAGATTCTTTCCTCCAGACAAGGTCAAGGAATGAGAACAAAAAGAGGTGTTCAACATTAGTTTAAACAAGTTAGAACTGATATAAAAACAATGCCAATCCTGTCATTTTCATTAGCAATATTCATTTCCCATGAAATCACCATCAGTCAAAGGTTCTCTGAAACAAATGGGATGCAAATGGTATCTCAGTGCTTTGGCTGAAGCCTGACTAAACTCTGTGGCTTCCATTTCAAGCCAATTTCAAGCCAAAGCAGAGGCTCAAGGGGCCGTATTACTCAGAGTTTTCCCAAAAGGCATTATGGCTTCATCCAAAGCTTACAAGACCAGAGTTAGGACAGTGAGTGAGCTTCAAGTTCTGGCTCTGATGCTTACTAATGGTATGACTGAGGGCAGCTTTCAACCTTCCTGAGTCTTCTTCCTTCTCTAATCTGTAAGTTAGGTGTGCTAATATTTGTGGTGGCTATCATTATTAAGTGAAAACCAACTTTATTAAAATTTATAATACAAGTTGGTAAATATATTCAACACTATATTCTAAGCTATGATTGAGAGAAGCAACAGTGGACAAAGGTTGATATCATGGAGCAAATGGACTTATGAATATAAGACATTTCCCACTGAAGCTTATAGAAAGGACAAGAACCAGGATTTTCATTGCATAGGAATCATGTAGATGAGGAAATTCTTTTAGAATATTTTACTTAGACAACAGGAAGGGAAGGCACGACAAGGCAAGGCAAGGCTGGTTTCCCAAAATTACCCTGGTCAGTGTTTGGCTTATTTTCATTTTACATGATGCAAAACTGAGTCTCATGTAAAGTGATTTGTATAATTAAATAATAATAATTTTAGGTAACTAATAAGTTACCTAAGTGAGGCTCAAATCTAGGTCACATGACACTTTTTTTCAATGGTCTTCTCTCAAGAGAAGCAAAACAAACATATATTTTTTGGCAGAACTGTATATATTACTGAACTTGACCAACACTCATATGAAATAACCCAGGAAAATGCACGATTGTCATATTTTTCAGCTTTGCTCATATTCACGAGAATCTTGACAGATTGTCCTCTAAGAGGTTCATAACAAAGGTCACTTCACCCCTCTCTGAGTGAATATCCTTATAACTCCATGGGAAAGGAATTTAGATCATATCTATATCTATACACATCTATGCATCTACCTACCTACGTATAGCAAAAATAGAGATGCAGAATACTAAATGATTTTCCAGGTTTACTCTGCTACTATGCAAGACAGTCAGAATTCAAACAAAGGCTCTCTTTTTTCAAGTTCATTGTTCTTTCCATCATGACATGCCAATATCTCTTATTTCTCCCCCAACATATAACCTGTTCATTTCCATCTCCATAATGTTCTTATACTTTTGTTCCTACCTGGTATACCCTCTCAGTTTCTTAACACCAATAATTGCTCAGGAACATGAAGGTTCTGGCCAGAAAATATAAAATTAAGCAGAAATGGTTTCTCTATGTTTAACTCGACTAGAACTTTGATTAAGTTAATTAAGCTAGTGATCAATGGATTTATTAAGCATCTGTATGCTAGGCATTAGGGATTGATACGAACACAAAAGCAAACTATCCCTTCCCTTATGGATTTTACTTTCTAATGAGAAAGCTGGTATGGATTTATGTATATACTATATCTCTCACATTTCACATATATAAAAAATAAGGTTACCTTGGTGGTACTAGTTACATCTTTGAAAGGGGCAAGAAAAACCTAATTCCAAAGTTCTGAGTCTTGAAAAAACCAAGGATTCCAAGATATAAATGGAAAGGGGGAAAACATTCAAGACAGGAAGGAACTACCTGCGCGAAATTAGGAAGACAAGGGAGAGGGTGATATAGTAAGGAATAACAAGTAGATTGATGTGGCTATAACATGGAATGGATAGGGCTGGATGGGGTAGAGTAGACTGATATGTAATTAGAGTGGAAAAGTAGGATAGGGCTAGATTGTGAAGAGATTGGAATGCCAGAAGATCTATATCTATCTATGTCTATCATTTTCCTAGATATAATAGGGAGACATTGAAGTGGGTAGGGGAAAATGACATGATAAGATCTATCATTTAGGAAAATCACTTTGGCAGCCATGTGATGGATGGATGGGTGGATGGATGGATGAGAGAGAGAGAGCATGAAAGAGAGAGAGAGAGAAGAGAGAGGACAGATGATAGAGATAGATGGAACATTTATTAAGTACTTAATATATAACAGGCACTTGCAATTAAATACATATATATACATATATACATATACATACATATATATATACACATAAATATATATATATATATATATATATATATATATATATATATATATACACACACACACACATAGATATATATTGGTGAATTTTAATTCCATATCCAAAAGTAATTAACCACATACTAAAAAAGAGCAGGAGAGTGAAAGTCCTCAAACACTGTTTTCTTTGATCAAATGCCATCCTTCAGATAATCTGTCACAGAATGAGGTCTTGAGTACTGACGATATTTTCTGTGGCTGCTCTGTTGAAATGTTGAACTTTACAGACTTTCCAGGTAATTGCTTTGAATAAATAAGAGCTCTTTCAGTTCCTAAACACTTAGGGGGAAGATTTGTATTGCTGACATTCAAGTGGGTGTCCAGAGCATCCCTGCTTCAAATCTAGGCTCTCTCATTTACTATCCATATAACCTTATTTCAGGTATTCCCCCTTCCTGAGTCTGAGTTTCCTGATGTATTAAAAAATAAGTGTGTATCAGAATGCCTCTACAAATGACCTGTAGGTCACATTTATTAATGAATGTGAGTTAATATTACTAATAATAATAACAAAGGGCAATCATATAGTCTCAATAACTCAAGCTTTTTTAAGGGAAATAACTTGTCATTTGACACCAAAAGGCAACAAAAATTCTTATTTTGCCATGAGAGCTAGTGTAAGATAAATACATAAGAGATGAAATATCGTGATTCTCAGAGATGTTTAATCCACACAGGTCAAAAGAAAATTTAAACTATTCTTCATTTTCAGAACTGACTCATGTGAATAGGTCTCATGCCTTAGATACGAAGCATATTTTTTTCCAAATCAGGTGAAATATAATTTATCATCTCTGAAATATCAATATGGTTAAATTGTAATGTTGAGACAACAATAGTTTTGGGTAATTTTTTGGTAAATGGTAATTTTTGAAATTTTGCCCCTTAAATTTAAATTGATGATTGGTTTCAAAAGTGACCCAATATCTGATATGCATTAAAATATTTGAGCCATGAATATGAACATGGTCTGTCTGCCTGTGCCTTTTTTCATTTCTACAGCATGTGATAATTTTTCTTTGATTTTTTGTTTGTCAACAGTTAGACAGCTTTGTTAGAAAATGTTTTTGGATTATAAAACAGTAAATTCAGATGGAACCTCAGAGACCATTTGGTTTAATTCTCACCAGAAGCATGAATTTATTTTACTGTAAGTGGCAATCGAACTTTTTCTAGAATTACTCCAATGATGGGCAACTTTTCACCAACAAGGCAGTCCATCATACTTTTCATCAACTATAATTTTTAGGAAAGTTTTTTTTCACTACATATAGCTTTTATCAAGCCAGTAAAGTCATTCTTCCACATGACAGCCTAGCAAACACTTGAAAAGAAGATTCTGGTACTTTAATTCATTCTGCATTATTTATTTTTAATACCTTCACCTGATAAAAACTTGAATTTCATCACTAACCTCATCGTCTTCCTCTGGACAGGCTCTACTTTGTTAATGTCTCTTTTCAAATCTAGTGGTTAATAATATTTCAGATTGTTCTGAACCAGGGCAAAGAAAAATCAGACTATAGACCATGTGTCCAGATAGCATTAATAAGGAAATGATGATTTCTTTTAATTTATCTTCCTAATCATTTTAGGTACCAATTACGAATCTGCATGTCATAAACCGGGGAACAAGTGGAATAGATACTCTCCATTGACTTTGGCTTTCATGCAGGTGTAGTCAGGGTAAATTCTTGTGAGTGGTTACAGATTTTTTTTCTTCCAGAAAGACTGGCATTGCTCTTAGATGTAATGCAACTAGTACAATATCATCTACATACAAGAGTACCTACAAGATCTCACTGTCCGTCAGTATCCTCTTCAGCCTTTATTCCCTTCACTGGGCCTCCTCCACTAGAGCAGAACTTCCTAAACTTATTTGGCCTACTGCCCCCTTTTCAAAAGAAAATTACTCAGTGCCACCCTGATAGTGTACTTTTTTAACCCTTTAATGTTTTACTCTGATATTTATATCATTTCAAAAATATAAAATATTTTTAAATGACGCCTCTATAATTTAATAATTTATCATAAATTTGTAGAGTTTTTTTCTTCCATTGAAATTTTGATGTCACACTGTTGCATCATGTAACTGTATACTATCATATTGTAAACTAGTCATATTCCTGCCAATGAATGCTGGACTTTCTGACAATGTGTGACATGCTCATCTGCCAACACTTGCTTGTCAAGACCTATTGGCAGACTTGACTACTTATTGGTTATCACTTGCATTTTCTGTGTTTATTTGGAAAATAACATAATCACTATGATTTTAACTCTGTTACACAACACATGGAAAATGTAAGGAGGGTTTTTAAAAAATTTTCTCCTCTTTTCTTCTTTCCTTATGCTTCCACTACCCACTTATTTTTATTCGACAGCTCCCAATTGCTCCTCCTTGGATTGTTCCAGCACTCCTCCCAGGGGGTGTTATTGCCCAATTTAGGGACCTCTAGGAGTGTGAACACCTTTAATCAACAGTATTCTCATTGTTTTATGTACCTACTAATGGTGATAATCAGAGGGCCAATGAACAAAATTATCACTCAAATCTTTAAACAAATCTAGGCAGCTCAATGGTTCAGTGGGTAGAACACTAACTAGAAATCTAGAAGACAAAGTTCAAATCCCACCTCTGATACTTACAAGCTATGTTTTTGCACATGTGACCTAGCCAACTCTCAAACTCAGTTTCCTTACCTGTAAAATGGGAAATGAAATGAGTTATTTGCTTTGCAAGTGGTAAAGTGCTAAACAAATGCTAGATATTAACATGATCCTGACTGATTCTGATGCAGAATTGAAAAATTCCTTGTTAGAAGAGAGCTATTAATGCAGCATTTTGTTTCACAAACTCATATTTTTGTAATCAAAGAACAATAAGAAACATGGGACCTTGCATTCTCTATAGAAGAAACACAAGATGCACACATTTAGAGACATTTCTGCTTGAAAAGTTCACATGGACTATTTGTGCCCAGCCTGTGGTAAAGTCTTCCTAGTTCATATTTGTCTCCTCAGCCATAGTCAGATACACACTGTACCTTGCCCCCAACATAGTTAGATCATTTTGGTCTTCCTTGAGCATGAAAGATGATAATCATCTTTTTAGTCTCTTACATCATGAATTATACATATACAAGTATTTATTATATTATGGGAATACCATCATCACTGATAGCTGTTGTTTATACAGGACTTAAAAGTTTGCAGAACCTTTTTGCAGAAAAATCCCATAAGTTAGCATGGCAATGGGACTATGGGGAAAAGAGCACTAAATAGGATGTTAGAAGATTTGGTTTCTACCACTAACTTGCTGTGTTTGTGAGTATGTAATGTAAATTCCCTAGATTTTAATTTCCTTACTGATAAAATCAGGAAAACAATACTAATACCAACTGACATCTCAGGGTTTCTATGAGTAAAATGTTTGGTTAACCATTGAAACTTTAGAAACAAGGATCATTATTGACTTATTCCCTACAATGGCTGGTGCAGAGCTGAGCACATAATAGTTGATTAATAAATACTTATATCAATTGATCTCTGGAAAATGGCCCTTCCCTCTCTGGGACTCAGTCTCCTAATGTGTAAAATTGTGGGTGTTGAGCTAGGTGATCTCTGAGACCCCTTGCAACTCTGATTGTTTTTATGATTTATGATATCTCAGAAGGGAGAAATGAGTATGGTCTAGACAAATAAGGGAAAGTTTCATGGAGGTTATGTGACATGCACCATTCCTTTAAGGATCAATACATATAAGAGAAGAAAAGAATAAAAGGCATCGTGGGTATGGAAAATTCAATGAACATAAGGACAAATACAGGAAAAAATGTTCTATGTGCTAGGGAGCAAGAGGGGAGAAGCTTGTTTGTGACAGAAGTGGGAGGGTTTCTGGTTATTATGTCTTTGCATGGGATCAGATGATTAGAGTTGAAAGTCAATGAATATTTATTAAATGGTTGCTATGTGTTAGACCTTGTGCTAAGTCCTAGTGATACAAGGAAAGGTAAAGGGAAGAAAGGAAGGGAGGGAGAAAGGAAGGGAGGGAGGAAAAGAGGGAGGAAGGGAAGGAAGGGAGGAAGGGAGGAGGGGAGGGAGGGAGGAAGGGAGGGAAGAAGCAAGGTTGGTTGGTTCAGTGGGAGATAATCAACAAAGTGAAGATACTACCATTTAGAAGACACAGGAAAGACTTCCTATGGGAGGTAGGATTTTACCTGACTTAAAGGAAGACAGGGAAGGCAGGAAATGGAAAAGAAGAGACAGCGAATTTCTCTTTGGGAGCATGGGTTCATGAACACCAAGGCAACCCAAGGGACATAATTTTCATTACTGGGGTGCTTTCCCACTCAGCTTGGGTAGCACCCCAGGGAAAAAATGTGCACTAAAAAGAGAGAAATGATCCTGTAAACCTTTTTAATTTTTTTATTTTTTTTATAATTAAGATTTTTTATTTTTAGTTTGCAATGCTCAGTTCCACATAGCTTTGAGTTCCAGATTTTCTCCCCCCGCCCCCACCCCACCTCCCCAAGACGGCATGGAATCCAATATATCTTCTACACGTGAGTTTGCATTGAACTCATTTACACAATAGTCAGGTTGTAAAGAAGAATTATGACCAATGGAATGAATCATGAGAAAGAAGAAACAAAACCAAAAAAAAAAGAGAAAAAAACAAAGGGGAAAAAGGAGAGCAAACAGTGTGCATCAATCTGCATTCATACTTCATAGTTTTTTCTCTGGATGTAGATAGCATTCTCCATCGTGAGTCCTTTGGAGTCATCTTTGCACCTTGTATTGCTGAGAAGAATGAAGTTTATCAGGGTTAGTCATCACCATATATCTGTGGTTGTGTATAATGTTCTCCTGGTTCTGCTCCACTCACTCAGCATTGTATCGTGTGGGTTTTTTCATGTTATTATGAAGTCCGTATCATCCCCATTTCTTATCACACAATAGTATTCCATTAACTTCATATACCACAACTTGTTCAGCCATTCCCCAATTGATGCATATTCCCTTGATTTCCGATTCTTTACTACTACAAAAAGAGCTGCTATGAATATTTTTGTACTTAGGGGTCCTTTTTCCACTTGTGTGATCTCTTTGGGATACAACCCTAAAAGTGGTATTGCTAGGTCAAAGGGTATGAACATTTTTATAGCCCTTTGGGCATAATTCCAAATTGCTCTCCAGAATGGCTGGATCAATTCACAACTCCACCAGCAATGTGACAGTGTTCCAATTTTCCTACATCCTCTCCAGCATTTATCATTTTCCTGTTTTGTCATTTTAGTCAATAGGACAGGAAAGATATGGTACCTAAGAGTTGTTTTGATTTGCATTTCTGATATGTCTGTTCATATCCTTTGACCATTTTTCAATTGGGGAATGACTTGTATTCCTATAAATTTGACTCAGTTCCCTGTATATTTTAGAGATGAGGCCTTTATCAGAGACACTGGTTGTAAAGATTTTCTCCCAATTTTCTGCTTCCTTCCTAAACTTTATTGCATTGGCTTTTTTTTATACAAAAACATTTCAATTTAACATAATCAAAATTATCCATTTTGCATTTTGTAATGCTCTCTATCTCTTGTTGGGTGATGAATTCTTTGCTTTTCCATAAATCTGATAGGTAAACTATTTGTTGCTTTCCCAAACTGGTTGTAGTATCAGCCTTTTTTCCTAAATCATGAACCCACTTTGACATTATTTTGGTATATGGTGTAAGATATTGGTCTATTCCCGGTTTCTGCCCTACCATTTTCCAAATTTCCCAGCAGTATTTGTGAAATAGTGAATTCTTAGCCCAGAGACTGGATTCTTTGGGTTTATCAAAGAGTAGATTGCTGTAGTCATTGAGTCCTGGGTCTTGTGTACCTTTCCTATTCCACTGATACACGGATCTGTTTCTTAGCCAGTACCAGGTAGTTTTGATGACTGCTGCCTTGTAGTTTAATATCTGGTATGGCTAGGCCACCTTCCTTAGCATTTCTGTTCATTAATACTCTAGATATTCTAGACCTCTTGTTCTTCCAGATGAATTTGGTTATTATTTTATCCAGCTCTGCAAAATAATTTTTTGGTAGTTCAATTGGTATGGCACTGAATAGATAGATTGGGTAAAATTGTCATTTTTATCATATTAGCTCAGCCAAACCATGAGCAACTGATATTTTTCCATTTATTTAGATCTGACTTTATTCACATGAAAAGTGTTTCATAATTATGTTCATATAAGCCCTGGGTTTGTCTTGGCAGATACAATCCCAAATATTTTATAGTTTCTACACTACCTTTAGTGGAATTTCTCTTTCTATCTCTTGCTGTTGGGCTTTGTAATGTGTAAGAGTGCTGAGGATTTATGTGGGTTTATTTTATATCTTGAAAATTTACTAAAGTTTTATATTATTTCAAGTAGTTTTTTACTTGGTTCTCTAGGATTCTCTAAGTAAATCATTATATCTACTGCAAAAAGTGATTATTTAGTTTCTTCTTTGTCTATTCTAATTCCTTCAATTTATTTTTCTTCTCTTATTGCTACAGCTAACATTACCAAACTGAATAATAGGGGTGATAATGGACATCCTTGTTTCAACCCTGATCTTATTGGGACTGCATTTAGCTTATCCCCATTAAAAATAATGCTTGTTGATGGTTTTAGGAAATGCTATTCATACTTTCAAGGAAGGCTACATTTATTTTTATGCTTTCTAGTGTTTTTAATAGGAATGGGTGTTGTATTTTGTCAAGGCTTTTTCTGCATCTATTGAGATGACCATGTGGTTTCTGCTAGTTTTGTTGTCGATATGATAAATTATGCTGATAGTTTTCATAATATTGAACCAGACTTGCATTCCTGGAATAAATCCTACCTGGTTATAGTACATTATTCTCATGATAATTTGCTGCAATCATTTTGTTAATATTTTATTTAAAATTTTTGCATCAATATTCATTAGAGAAATTGGTCTATAATTTTCTCTGTTTTGACTCTTCCTGGTTTGGGTATTAGTACCATATTTGTGTCATAAAAAGAATTTGGTAGGATTCCTTCTTCACCTATTTTCCCAAATAGTCTATAAAGTATAGGAATATTTGTTCCTTAAATGTTTGATAAAATTCACATGTAAAACCATCTGGCCCTGGAGATTTTTTGCTAGGCAGTTCATTGATGGCTTGCTCAATTTCTTTTCCTGAGATGGGGTTATTTAGAAATTTTACTTCCTTTTCTGTTAACCTGGGCAATTTATATTTTTGTAGACATTCATCCATATCCCTAAGGTTGTCAAACTTATGGGCATACAATTGGGAAAAATAATTCCTAATTATTGTTTTGATTTCCTCTTCATTGGAGGTCAATTCACCCTTTTCATTTTTGATACTGGTAATTTGATTTTCTTCTTTCTTTCTTTTTAATCAAAATGACCAAAGGTTTATTGGATTTTTTTCATAAAACCAGCTCTTGGTTTTATTTATTAATTCAATAGTTTTCTTGATTTCAATTTTATTAATCTTTCCTTTGATTTTCAGTATTTCTAATTTGATATTTAATTGGTGATTTTCAACTTGTTCTTTTTTCTAGCTTTTTCAATTGCGTGTCCAATTCATTGATCTCCTTTTTCCCTATTTTATTCATGTAAGCATTTAGAGATATAAACCTTCTCCTAAGTACTGCTTTTGCTATATCCCATAAGTTTTGGTATGTTGTCTCATTATTATCATTCTCTTGAATGAAGTTATTAATTGTTTCTATGATGTGTTGTTTGGCTCACTCATTCTTTAGAATTAGATTATTTAGTTCCCCATTAATTTTTAGCTTATTTTCCCCTGGTTCTTTATGACAAATAATTTTCATTGTATCATGATCTGAAAAGGATGCTTTGACTACTTCTGCCTTTCTGCACTGGACCGTGAGGTTTTTATGCCCTAGTAGATGGTCAGTTTTTGAGTATGTGCCATGTACTGCTGAGAAAAACTGTATATTCCTTTTTTTCCCCATTCAGTTTTCTCCAGAGGTCTATCATATCTTCTTTTTCTAAAATTCTGTTCACTTCCTTCACTTCTTTCTCATTTATTTTGAGGTTAGATTTATCAAGTTCAGAAGGGGGAGGCTGTCTGTTTCTTCCTATAACTCCCTGAACCTCTCCTTTAAGAATTTGCATGTCATACCACTTGGGGCATATATGTTAAACAATGATATTGCTTCATTGTTTATGGTGCCTTTTAGCAAGATGTAGTATCATTCCTTATCTCTTTTAATTAAATTTATCTTTGCTTTTGCTGTGTCTGAGATTAGGATTGCTACCCCTTTTTTTTTTTACTTTAGCTGAAGCACAATATATTTTCCACCAGCCTTTTACCTTTATCCTGTGTGTATCCCCCTGTTTCAAATGTGTTTCTTGTAAACAGCACATCGTAGGACTGTGGTTTTTAATCCATTCTGCTATCTGTTTCCATTTTGTGGGAGAATTCATCCCGTTCACATCCACAATTATGATTACTATCTGTACTTTTTTCTCTACCCTATTTGCCCCATTTATGCTTTTATTTCTCCCTTTCCACTTCCACTCCTCAACAAAGTTTTGCTTTTGACCACTGCCTTCCTCAGTTTACCCTCCCTCTTGATTCCCCTCCCTTATCTTCCCATTTTCCACTTGCTACTTCTTTCCTCCCTTCTGACCACTCCCCTCCCTTTTTTCCCTCTTTCTCCTCCTACTGCCTGTAGGACAAGTTAGATTTCTATACTAATCAGGGTATGTGATTCTCTTCTTGAGCCAAATCCGATGAAAGTAAAGCTCAGATACTGCTTTTCTCCCTCCCTTCTTTCCCTCTACTACAATATGTTTTCATGCCTCCCTGCCAGCCTTTTGAGACAAAAACCTACACTTGGGAAATACCCTCTACTTTTCATGTTTTTCAGAGTATTTTATTGAACATCTACCATTCAACTAAATTATGTTTCTTCTACTTTGTCCTTTTTATGAATATTAGTCATGATTTCTCTTTGTTTCTGACTTTATTTGTAGTACATTACATTTTTTATTGTTTTCTTTGGTTGTTCCCTCCTCCCCAAAACTTGATTAATGTACAATTTATTCCTTCCCTGGAATGGTCCTGAAGACAAACAGCACAAGTCCCCAAACTGACCTCTGCCAAATCCCTTGATACCTTTTCCTCAAATGGTTGCCTTAGCATTTACAAATTGCTTTCATTTTCCTGTTCTCAGCAAGACTGTTTTGAATCTGTGTGGTGGTGGCTTTCCTCTCCAAATATCACTGTTATAAAAGGCTCATGTAAAGTTCAGATTGGCTCAGTTCACTCTCTCCTGAACTGCTCACATTTCAGAATAAGAGACTGAGAACAAAGCAACAGCAAAAGCCACATGTCCTAGGGGTCTCCATCAAGTGCCAAAAGTCCTTCCCCACACCCATCCTGTAGAAAATGTGAGGTAACTCCAGCAGAACAGTAGCAAAAGAGCAATCTGTCAGTAAGCAATATACTAGTGATGAGGTGGAGAGGAATTAGATGATACATCAAATGCCAAATCTTATATGGGAGTATGCTGCCACCTGCGTCACATTAGACAGGTTAATTTGGGTTAATTTCATTCCATTTTAAAGGCAACATGCAAGAAAAAAAATATTATTTTAAAAGAAACAAAATGGAAGCTTCAAAAGGAATTTCAATTCAACCAATATTTATTAAGGGTCTAGGCAAGCACAATGGTAGGTGCTAGGGGATATTACCTTAGGTTCCTAGGATTATAGAGATTTTAAGGAAATTTAGTCTAACCTACCTCCTTTTTATAGATGAGGAACTTGAGTCTTGGGAACATTTAAGTGACTTGTCCAGGTATGGAAGATAGTGTGTGACAAGGAGGAGAAAGAGACAAGATATTGAGGTAACGAAACTGAATCTGGAGTCCAAAATCCTGTGATTGAATCCTAGTGTTGAAACTATACCACCTTCAAACAATTCTCTCTTTCTCCCAATTCCCCTACCCTTAGAAAGTCAGTTTCTCAGTTTTTATGTTCGCTGGTTGCTTGTTGAGGATATCTTAGAAAAGATTCTTGATCAGGCACAGGTGGACTAGATAAGAGGTGTCAAACTCTAGCAGCCAGCCTGAACCATATTAAAATGTATTTAATTTAATTTTAATATTTAATTGTTTAATTTAATATTTAATAAAATAAATACAATAAAATACAATGTAAGTAATGTTAATTTGTAAGTTTAAGTAAATATACCCTGCAGGGATCCATTTCTATTTGAATATGATATCATTGGACTAGGAAGCCTCTAATTTCCCTTCCAACTATGAATTTCTGGTGGTATATCTTTGTACCAGAGGGAAAACAAAACAAAACAAAACAAAACAAAGCAGGTCAATATGGAATTACAAAGTGGGGGCAAGTACAGAGATGGGAAGATAAAGTCTAGCTGGTCCCGTATGAATGACAATAGAGGGTACCAAACGAACTGGTAAATTCAGTTATGATTTTATTGCTATGGCTATTTGAAAGAGTAAAGATGCTGCAAAACTTGAGAAGAAAATATGTGCCTTTTTTTTCAAAAAGAGAAGAGGGTGGATTCTACTAACTCTAGGTAAATGAGTTTCAATTAAATTCCTGACAAAATTCTAGAACATTTTTAGAAGACTTACATTTAGAGGAGAGGTGGGATATTAAAAAGGATTCAAAATGTACAAAGATCCAGAAACCCAGCTTCAAGAACAGGCCATGCCTGACTAACCTCATTGTCTTTTTTTTTTTTAACAATTATGATACTAGTAGATGAAATGATGTTGGAGAATAAATTTATCTAGAGCTTAGCAAAGAGAGGCTTTGGAAAAAAGGAATGTGATTGTAAATGCCATTCAATTTACATCTGGTAAATCTTATGTGCAGCATTGTTCAGGGGTTAAAGAACTGGACTTACAGAGAATTAGACCAAACTTTAAATGCCATCTCTGGAATGTACTAGCTGCAGGCCTCTGAGCAAGTCTAATTCTAAGTTAAGACAATTCTGTAAGATTGTAGGTTGCAGAGAAGCTGGATCTGCAGATCTGTCTTGATATAGGGGAATTCTTCACTGACAGTTTCCTAAATCATAGATCTAGGAAAAAAAAATCATTCACATTCCACCGAAAGTTGATGAGTCTATTTTGTGATCTTCATTTGTGGTTGCTCCTAAAAACAGACAGCACACCTGCAGCAAGTTATACACTAACTGTGATAAAGATACAAGTTGTTGTTTTTTTTTAAACTAGAACTGAACCTTTTTAACATGAACTTAAAAAAAATTCAAGAAACAATTTAAATTATTTCCATTACAGACACAGAGCATTTGTTCACTTAATGTTCCATCATGGAAAATCTGTATGGGCCCATTTATAAGCAATATTTTCACCTCAAACACCAGAGCATCAGAAATTGATTCTATTTGTCTATATGGAACTAAGTTTGCCAAATACTTGACCAACACACTGAAGTGTCTGGTAGGACCTATGTAATTTCAAGATGGCTTTGGATCTCCTAGCTAACATTGTAATTCTGAAAAACAAAACAAAACTAAACAAAAAAGGCAAACAGAGAACACATTAAAATCAAAAAGTCTGTAGCTATAAGAATTATAGGGTGGTATTTAAAAGAATACCAAATGGTTTGATATAATTTTTTCAAATAGCAGGAAACTTCTCAACTCACATACGCGCACGCGCGCGCACGCGCACACACACACACACACACACACACACACACGGAATGGGCTACCTTAGCAGGTAATTGTCAATCATTGCTAGGGTTCATCTTCAAGCTGGGATTAGATGAGTGTTTGTCAAGGATATTCCCTCTTTGTCATGAGGTAGAACTAGATAATCTCCGGTGTCCCTTTTCACTCTCAGATTTTATGATTTTATAATTCTATAGTATAATAGTGTCATATAAATATCCAAAGATCTTCAGGTCTGCCTCCATGACTCTGGTGAGGGTGAGGGGTGGGTTTGATAGTTTAATCATTCTAGATGAACAACTGTTTACTATTTTCTTTAAGAATGGTTCTAATGACTTTGTGCTGTCACTTACCAATTAGTTATACTATTAACAGAATAAAATGCTGTGAAAAGGCAAAGGCCTTTGGCCCAGGTCATCCCCTCCTCTCAAGAGGCCACAGTGATAGAAAGAGTGCTAAAAAACCTGATATTCCTACTATGACCTTCCCTGTCTACATTAGACTTGCACATGCCTGATTAATATAAAACCTGGGAAAATAAATTGGAGAGGCCTTTCTTCTCTAGATCAGCACTTTGCCATATTAGACAGCCGGATCTAGTGAATGCCTTAAAATCCTTAAAGGGAGGTGTGTGTGAGAGGAGTGGAGGATGTGACTTGAGAAGTTTCCAGATCTGGATACACAGATGTCCTTGTTCAGCAGAACTATAGCATTCCATGTCACATAAATCAAAATGGATCCATTAGATGCTAAGAACAAGAGGCTGATTCATTGCAGAAAGAATAATTTATATAGAAAATGTACATGTGAAAAAGTGCCTTTTCTTCATTCCCTGTAAATAATGCAAGAATCCTTTAGTAGTTGGCTAAATAAAGTCTAAGTTCAAATTTGGATCCTGTCTCTCTATGATCTGTTCTTTTATATTTTGAAATGATAATGACATTTATTTGCAATTAAAAAAACTTCATGATATGGAATCATAATCTTTAGCTTTTGGATATATTTGGTTCTACATGCAATCTTGAATTTGATATCCTAAAGTTGATACTGATAAAAGATAAATTTCTATTCCCATAGTCACCATGAGCACCATCTTCATTATGACAAGTAGAAATTTAAATTTTATTTGCATCTATATTTGAATATGGTATATGGGGTGTATGTGAGAATGAATGAATGAATGAGTGAATGAAAAAGCATTTATTATGTGGTTATTAGGGAATCAGGCAGTGAGCTAAAAAGCTGGCAATACAGAGACATACCCTGTCCTCAAGGAGCTCACGTTAAAATAGGAAAAGAGAACATATTTAGGGTGGTGCAGGGCTTAGAGCATCTGGCCTAGAGTTAGGAATACTCATCCCTCTGAGTTCTAATCTGGCCTCAGATACTTATTAGCTATGTGGCCCTGGGCAATTCACTTAGCCCTATTTGCCTCGGTTTCCTCATCTATAAAATGAGCTGGAAAAATGACAAACCCCTCCAGTATCTTTGCCAAGAAAACCCCAATAGAGTTGGACACAACTAAACAATAACAACCACAGATTAGCCAAAGAGGTTGTTTAGTCCAAGGAGAATAAAATGGTGGGAGGGAGAGGTAGATGGGGAGGTAGATGGCTAGATGTGAAGTGAAGCTCAAACATAATGGATATAATTTGTTGTTGTTGGCCAGTGGTTGCATTCTTATAGAATTTATTATGAGGATTTTGTTTTTCTGTGTTGTTACCGTTCTTAATGGAAGTAGGAGAAAGGAAGTAAGAGAACAAGCATTTAACAAGCATCTACTACATGCAAGGCACTACGCCAAGTGCTTTTATAAATATTATCTCATACAATTCTCACAACAAATGTAGGAGGTACGCTGCTATCTCTGTCATTATTTTATAGAAAAGCACACCGAGGTGAACAGAGGTTGTGATTTTGCCAGTGTTAACATTGGGGAAATTTGAACTCAACTTCCTGATTCTATAACCAGTGCCCTTACTTGCTTAATTGAGAAATAGATAAAATTTAAAGTTGGAAAAATGTTAATATTATAGATGTTAGTATAACTTTATCGCTGGCTTTGCTAATTTCCTTCCCTTTTACCTCACTATAATGAAGAGTTGGGTTCTTAAAAGCTATAGAAGCAGAGCAAAAACTCTGGCATTTCTTAACAAGGTAGAAAAATTTTTGTTTGATTTGTTTTTTTATTTTTTTGTGTCTTATAGCTGAGGACAAGCAGACCAGAGTTTATTGAGTTTCATCATCAGAGGGACTAGGCACCATAAAATGATTTTTAGGTGACTGAAACTCAGAAAGTCAACCAACATTGATTAGGCACTTGTGATGTGTCAAGCATGTACTAAGCACTGGAGGTATAAATAAAGGAAAAAAAAAAACAGCGTTCTCCTGGAGCTCACAAATTGATGGAGGAGACAACATGAACACATGTATGTATAAAAAACATATATAAAGCATAAATTGGAGATAAAGTTAGAGGGAATCTTTTGCATTAAGGGAAAGGCATCTTGAAGAAGCTGGGACATTAGCTGAGACTCAAAGGAAGCCATTGAAAACAGAAGATAGAGAAGAAGAGGGAAAGCATTCCAGAAATGGGGGCCATCTAGTGGAAATATTCAGTCTAGAGATGTAGTATCCTCTATGAGGAAGAGCAGGGAAATGACTGTCACTGGATCACTGTATACATGGAGGAAAGTAAGGTGTGACAAACCTTGAAAGGGAAGAGCAGGCTATAAAGGATTTTAAAAGTCAAGAGAATTCATAATTTGATCCTGGAGGTTATAGAGAGCCATTGGAGATTTTTAAAGTTGGTGAATGGAGTTTGATATGAAGAAACCTGCATTTAAGGAGATAAATTTGACTGCTAAGTTAAGCATGGACTAGATGGGGAAAGACTTGAGAGAGGTGGAGCAATTACAAGGCTATTGTTATCATTTAGATGTGAGAAAATTAAGGCCTGGGACCAGAGTGGTTGCAGCACCAGAGGAAAGAAGGTGGCATGAGAAAGATGAACACTATCCTCAAGGCATTGTGAGTTTTACAATACTTAGTTGAAAGATTGTCTGCACTAATGAAATCACAGTAACGAAGCATCATTATTATGATCATATAGAGGAAGGTTAGGTGTTAGTATGCTGAGCTTAGAGTCAAGAGGATCTGAATTCAAATCATGATTGTGACCCTTAAGAGATATGTGATCCATGCCAAATTGCTTAAACTTTCTCATGGAGCTCAAAATCAAAGAAATTCAGAGTTAGCTGAGATCTCAGCTTCAACTTACAATATATTATAACTCAATAAGTATTTAAGTGGCTATTATGTGCTAGGCAGTGAGCTTAGCAATCAGGATACAAATAAAAGAAAGCCAGACCCTGCCCACCTGGCTCAGGGTCATCATGATGGTACAGTCGAATCCACAGCATATAGCCAGTGGGAAATGAAGAGTTGACTAGGCTTGTGAGTCCTCTTTAAATGGAGGTCTGGAGAGTTTTTTGCTCTACCCTCCAGCTCTCCAATCATAAGGGCAAAGGTTACTGAGGGTACCGATGAGGGCTAAGTAACAAAGCTGATGTAATCTATATAATGAAGAGTGCCCTGGTGAGATATTTCAGGGGCAGGGGAGGTGGGGGAGGATGGCGGGTATGATGACAATTGAGTCAACCTAACACATTTGCTTTTGCTCAGAGTCACACAGCTACTAAGTCTCTGAGGTCAGATTTAGACTCTGGTCTTCCTGACTGTTCCACTTAGCTGCCAGTCTAACAGCCCAAAATAAAACCCTTCCCCCAACACAAACCTTAACAACCCTGAGAAGTAGTCATTCAGCTTTTGCTTAAGGTTCTCTGCTAAGGAGGTCCCACTATGTGCTAACACAAAACCATTCCAATTTTCTATAGTTCTCATTGGGGAGTCTTTTCTAACATCAATACTACATTTGCTTATTTGCAACTTCTACCTATTACTCCAAGTTTTGCCTTCTTGAGGCAAAGAAAGCAAATTTATCTTTATCTCCATGATAGCCCTTCAGGTAGTTAAAAAAACAATTAGGTCAACCATGAATCTTCACTTCTTTAAACACCCTCAGTATCTCTTGCCAATTTTCTTATGACATAAACTTGAGACACTCCATCATTCTGGTTATGTTCCTCTGGACATGCTCTAACTTATCAATTCCCTCAACATGCATACCTCAGAACGTTTTACAAACTGCTCTAGAGAACAGAGCCATCGGACCTCCTTCTTCCTGAAAGCTGTCTCTACCAAGTTTTTATTTGGCAACCATATTACACTATTGTTTCATATTGAGTTTTCAGTCCCCTGAAGCCCCAAATGTCTATGAGACATACTCATTTGTAATTATGCTTTTCCTAATGTGTAATTTTGATGCTTATTTAACTTAAGAATAAGGCTTTTGATTTATGTCTATTAAATGGCATCTAATTAGATTCAGCTCAATTTTATAGATTATCAATACTGTTTTGGATACTATTTCCTCCAGGTTGTTAGCTATGCATCCTAGCCTGGTATTATCTGTAAATTTGGTAAGGATGTTATCTATGTCAAAAATAAGGAATTGATAAAACACTTGCTTTAAAATTTCCCACCTTTGTGACTTTGGGCAAGTTACTCAGATATTCTGGGCCTCAGTTTCCTCCTATGTTCAATGACAAATCTGAACATTTGGTCCTTATAGCTCCATATCCATGATCATTGATATCTTATGATTCTAGTTGCACAGCAAAAGTCCCTGGGCCATTTCACTGGATACCTCTTCCCTTAATATTGTGGAACCATTCATGATTACTCTTTGAGTCTGGCCATTCAACCCCAGCAATCAGCTCATTTACAATAGAGAGAATGAGATACATTATAGAATTTCTCATTGCTGGTTCCTCTAACTTTTAGAGAAGGACACTATCATTACTATTTTATTTAAGAGATGAAAAAAGTAAGTTTCAAAGAGAATGACTTGCTTACAGACACACATAGCTAGCAGAAAGTAGCAGAACGTCCAATTCCAACCCAATTATTCTGGTGACCGTTTAAAAGGATTAGTTTTTAATAATAAGTATAAACAACTATTATGTGTGTAGCAAACTGAATTTATATGTTTTATTTATATAGACTCCAGCAAAGCATTCTAAAGACCTCATGCAACAACAAAGGAAGATTAAAAACACTAAGCAGAGAACATTATTTATATGGATTTTAATTGTAGTGGAAAATGTAATCATAAATCAACCTGCTACACTGAAAGTTCTGAAAAACGAAGAGGCTTTTAAAGGACCCATTTCAAGGTTGACAGTGTCATACTGTTTAAGCCAGAATGTTTTTCTTCTGCTAAGGTGCCCAGCACTCCACAAATCCTCAGAGAGAACAAGGTAAATGAGCACTCAGAAACCCACCAAAGTGTTTAAAGAAAAATGGTAAGATCTTTCCATTGCTTTGGAAAGTAGGTCAAGGCAGATGTCTTTAGCTATTTATAGTTTAAATAAAGTGAATCACAGTACTTCAGATTTTAAAGGAATCTTGGAGGTCATTTATTCCAATTGCCAATCAAATCAACAAATGAAGTCAATAAGCATTTATTATGTTCCTACTACATGTCAGGCAGGCAGCTAGGTGACACAGTGGATAGAGTGCCATGCCTGGAATCAGGAAGACTCATCTTCTCCTGATTCAAATCTGGCCTCAGAGACTTAGCAGTTGTGTGACTATAGGCAAGTCATTTAACCCTGTTTGCCTCAGTTTCCAAATCTGTAAAAATAAGCTGGAGAAGGAAATGGAAAACTACTCCACTATCTTTGCCAAGAAAACCCCAAATGGGTCATGAAGAGTCGGAAATGACTGAAACAACTGAACGACAAAATATGTCAGACACTATGCTAAGCACTAGCGATACAAAAAAGGGTAAAATCAATCTGTATTCTCAAGGATTACACATTCTATAGGGAGACAGCACACAACTGTATACAAGCAAGATATGCACAGGATAAATTGGAGATAATCTCTGAGAGAAGGTACTAAGGTTAAGGCACTAAGGTCTGTTGTTGTTCTGCCCTGCAATATCCCTGACAAGCAATCATATAGCTTCTGCTTGGGTACTTTCAGTAGAGGAGAGCTCAGACAGCCCTGATTGTTACTAAGTTTTTCCTTATATTGAGCCAATATCTATCTTCTTGAAAACTCCATCTGTTCATTCCAGTTTTGTCTTTTAGGTCCAAAGAGAATATTTAATTGCTTCCCTACATCACAGCCCATATGATATTTGAAAACAGCAATTATGCCTCATATTTCACCACCTTACATTTTCTTTTCTTCAAGTTAAATATGCTTAGATTTTTTTGCTGGATCATTATATAACTTGATTTTCAGTTTCCTTACTATGTGTTTGTTCCTCTTTTGTTTTTCATTACATTTCAGAGCCTCTTGGCTCCTCCCATTCTTTCTTCCTTTAGTCTGATGAAGGCAAACTATCTCTATGTAGCCTTGATACCATTCCTTGCAGTCTTCTTTAGCAGATTGCCCCTACAATCATCTGTTTTTTTAAATTCTAATCTTCAATATTTCCCTATCTGTGGAACAATTTCCAGGTACCTAAAAATCTAAAAAAAACCCCTTTTGTCCTTCAAATCAAAAAATTGCTATATCCCACCACCTCCAGTAATTATACTCTTATATTTGCCCTCCTTTTTTAAAAAAAATCCTTATTCATCATCTTTTTCTACTTCCTCTCTTCTTACTCTCTTTTAAACCCTTCCAATCCGGCTTCTAACGTCACCACTAAACTTAAATTATTCTCCCCAAAGTCACCAGTGATGTTACATGCCTAATCTGATGGCCTTTTATCAATCCTTTTCTTTTTTCACTGTTCTACAACATTTGATACTTTTTACCATCCCTTCTTGGAAAGTTTCTTTTCCTTGTTTTCCTGACTCTCTTCTACCTCTCTGACTATTACTCCTCATTTTCCTTCACTGGATAATTTTCTAACTCACAACCACTTACAGTGAGTGTACCTCCAAGGCTCTGTCCTGGGTCATCTTCTCTTCTCTCTCTACTCTTCCCTTTCTTGACCTCTTTGGCTTCAAGGGCTCAATAATTATCTAAATGAAGATCAATCCCTGACTTTTTTGTTTATATCTAGCTTTCATCTCTTTCTTAAACTTCAGTATTATGCCATAAATTCCCTATTTGAAATTTCAAAGCAAATGTTCCATTGATATCTCAAACTCAGATCCAAAATACAAATCATTAGGTTTCTTTTCTAAAGAATCCTTCTACTAAATGTGGCACCACATTGTTCTAGACACCGAGGTTACAACCCAGGTGCCATCCTGAACTGCTCACTTTTATTCACTAAAACCATCTTGTCATTTCCACCTCAGAAATATCTCTTTTGCTGTACTCACACAGGTACAACCCACCCTAAATTCAGGTTCTAATCACCTCTTCCAAATATTGTTGCAATAGTGCACTAATGGGCATTTGTGCCTTAAGTCTGTCTCCTTTCTACTCTATTAACTACACAACTGCCAAATTGATTTTTCTAAAGTGTACAAGAGCTCTGACCACTATGTCATTTCTCTACCCAATAAACTAATGGCTTGCTATCATCATTAAAATATATTATAAACCCCTACATTTGGTATTCAAAAGCCTTCTAAACCTGACCTTAACCACCCCTTCGAGCATTCACTAGACCAAGCAAACTGCCCTTCTTATTGTTCCTCAAAAATGCCACTTCATTTCTAGTCTCTGTGCTTTTGCTCATTTTCCTCCATGCCTGGAATACTTTCTTTCCACATATTTTCCTCTTGGATTTTCTAGTTTTCTTCAAGACTCTAGTGACACCTTCTACATGAAAACGTTGCTGATCTCCCCAAGTTACTAGTGACTTCTACTCCAACTCAACTTTATGTGTGTGTATATATAAAACAAGTTTATTACACACACATACTCACAAAGTATATGTACATGTATGTATGTTTACATATGTGCACATGTATATAGAGTTGAATACATGCATATACACATATACATGCATTTACTCCTTGGGATTCTCTAATGGAATATAAGATCTTTGAAGGCATACAGTAGGCAATTAATAAATAAATGTACATTGACAGCTTTATGGATGATAATAATATACAGTCTGCCTTTATCAGAGAGAGTAGAAAGCTCTAGCCTGCACTAAAGACTTCTCTCTTCACTGTCAGCCATATTAGAGGAAGAATCTTCTCTATCTCCTGGAAGGCAGAAAAATAGCTAACATCAGAGCTGTTCCATAGTTTCAGCTCTCTTTTCTAGCAATGGCATTCAGAGACATGATTCCTTTCTCTTCTCTCTGGTGGGCAAAATACCCTCTTTCTTCCTCTCTCTACTCCTACCCCTCTATCTTTTTACCCTTCCTTTCTTGGAGACAGATGGCTCCCCTGCATTCCCTGGCTCTATGCTAAAGGCCAGGTTCTCCTTTCAGGAGAATTCCCTCTTGCCAACAAGCTGTGCTCATCTTCTCTGGAAGCTAAAACAATACATAGGACCTCTCTTTTTCTGGGAGCCTGCAACATTCCAGCAAGGTTTGCTCAATTGGGCCTAAAGGCAGGTATTTATTTATAATCTAATTCTAACTGGGTATCAATCTAACAGTTACAGTGGGCTATCAGTTCCTAATCTACATCATTGTAGTAATGATTGTGTTTCTGTATTCTTAATGAGATATTGTTAAAACTTGTATTCTCAATTTGTAGAAATCACTCTTGGCAGATTTACATGCTTGTACTTAGCTGGAAAACATACCTCAAAGTCTATGAGCTTCCAAGTACAGAGACGGTTGGGTGGCACAGTGGCTAGGACATTGGGCCTAGGGTCAGGAAGACCTGAGTTGAAATCCAGCCTCAGATACTTAGTAGATCTAAGATGCCAGGCATTTCAACTGACCTCTATTTGGTTCAGTTTCCTCAACTGTAAAATAGGGCTAAAAATAGCAACTATCTCCTAGGATTGTTTTGAGTGGTGAATTTTGTGTATACTACAGTTCTAGTTAATATTGATTGGTTTTGCTGTACTGCTTTTTTCTTTCACTGTTTAATCATTTAGTACTTGGGGTTCTATGGATAGGCGAGTAGAAAAGGACACAGTTATAGATGAAGCTGAAGAAAAAAAAACAAACATCTTTTTTTCGGTGTTATTGAAGAAGTTGGACTAGATGGCCTTTAATGTTCCTTCCAGCTCTAAATATTATTAGGACAAATGAGTTAACATTTGGAAAGTGTTTGCCATAGTGCCTGGCACACACTTGGTGCTTAATACATGTCTATTTTCTTGCTTCTTCCTTTATCTTGAGCAAAGTTTTCTATTGAGTAGATTTTAGGTTATTGTGAAATCCTTACTGTATAGTCAAAGGCTCTGGGTTCAGATCTTGCCTCTGTAAATGAAACTATATTTGTAAAGCACTTAGCACAGTGCTTGACAGTAGGCACTTATTTAAATGACTCTGTATTCCATTTCCTTTATCCCTTATTCTTCTGCTTACTACTGTGTGACCCTGGGCATGTCACAAGGACTCTCTTGGACACAAGTTTCTCATTTTAAAAATGAGGCTGGCATTGTGAAAAGAAATTTGGAATTATGCTAAAAGACAAAAGTGACTAAAATGTTCATATTTTCTTACCAAGAGATCCAATTGCTAGGAATCCACCTCAAGCATGCTAAAGCCTGAAAGGTTATATATATTCATACATACACACACACACATATATATATATATATACACATACGTATATGTATACATATACATATATAGATGTATACATTTGTCTGTATATCCATCCACACACACACACACACATACCAACCTATTTATTATATTGTTTTTTGTGTTGTCAAAAAATTGGAGACAAAGTCAATATTAGGAATAATGAAAAAAAATTGTTAGATGTGAATATAAAGAAATATTACTATACCATGAGATATAATGAATTTGAAGAATTCGGAGATACATGGGAAGCCATGAATTGATGAGATAAAGTAAGCAAAATATGGAAAACAGTAAACATATTGATTATCAAAATATATATGAAAAGCACAAAAAAATGAAACACTATATAAGTAAAAAGATATTAGAGCTGGCCTTGGAGAAAAATTGAGAAAATTTACTTTCCCTCACTTTTTTACATAAGATCAGTACTATGGGAGGGGATTATTGTTTATGCTGCAGTTGATATTGATAGGTTTTTACTGAACTGCTTTTTTTTCTTTCCTCTTTTTAATTACTTGTTACATAGAACTCTATGGATAAGATAGTAGAGAATGATATGGTTACAAATAAAGCTAAAGAAACCCAACCGTCATTCTTTTTACTGTTATTATTGAGGAAATTGGACTAGATGACCTTTAAGGTCTCTTCTGGCTCTAAATCTTATTAGCCTCATATTTTAAAAGATCCTGAGAGCTTCTGGGAAGAGGGATAGTAACAATTGTACACCCCTACCAAAGTCTTTTTTTTTCAACCAGTATGATTAAAAATACAATTCAATTTGATTAGTATGTTACACCAAACAATTGAAAAAAGTGATCCTACATGCCAAATATCTCTTGTCACCATCAAATAAAACTCTTTGTGCAGATATAACCATTCTCATTTATCAGAATCAAGATAGAAATCAATATTCAAAAATCTTTACTACAGAAAAAGAACGAAATGAAAATGTTTGAGAATTACACGTTATAATTCTAGAAATACTGATATATTAAATCCAGGCAGTCTAATCCTAAATTTCTCTCTCATTTGGCCTGTGTAAGTTCAACTTGGATGTGATAAAACCATCAACATCTCCCCTTCGTCATGCCAGTGGTCTCAAGCTTTGACCTCACATAGTATTAGCCTTTGGAGTAATCAGAAAGCATGGCCATGCCCTTTTTTCTGCACTTTCCAATGGTGGAAAATCTTTTGTTTCTAAGAAAACTTGTGCTATATTTTATACAGTAGAAAAGGTATATACATATATATGAATATAAAAATGAAACAGTCATTAATAGACAATATCTTTATTTCATTTTTACGTTCATATATTTTTGTTCTGTGAGAAACGAGGAATTCAAAGCAACAGGGAGATATGTAAGAATGATTACAGACTAGGGAGAGTGAAAATAGGACTACATGTATAAAGAACTACAAAATATAAATAAAAAACTATCTTTAAGCAAATCTCATGGCCAGTGTTGGCCTAGAAAAAGAGAAGAGAAAATATACGCCCCTTTTATTGTAGGTCAGGGACTACAAGTACAGAATATTCCATACACTCTCAGATATAGTGTCTGTGGTGGTTGGTGTGGCTAACCTATTTTATTTTGTTACAAGAGAGGGCTGGTCATATGATGCAGTGGAAATATATTCCGAATACCTTTCTAGAGCACTATGATTAATTATACAATCGAATTTTGGTGCAGAACAGACTGTGATGTTAAAAACACAACTTGGTAATAAAATATGTATTCATAAATGTGTATGCATATTTCTATTTGTATATTTCTATCTGCATATGTACATGTTATTCCTGGTAAATCCCTCAGTATTAGCATAACCTGCCCATTCCATCACAGCCATATACAAGTCACTTATACTTATTTCACCCAGGGTAATCTTATATAACTGTATCTCACAGATAGAATTTTCAAAGCCAGGTTAGAACACAAATGAAATATACCTCAAAGCCAGCCAGCCAATGTTAGCCTATAGTGAATTAACCAAAGTGTTGTTTCTTTATTTTAACTACCGTTTGGATCTTCTCTTTATAGCCTTCCCCCTGCTCTTCTTACAATCCTTGGAATACAAGTCCCTGGCTAAAATATCAGTCTTTACTGTTGTGTTTGCCCTTTGAGGAAGTTTGCCTCAACCTGTTTGTCTTCAAACCACACAAGGCCAACCTGCCTTTGATTGCCTTCCATGTACCTGACTGTGAGATAGTTATCTCCCACCTGAACCACTCTGCTGGCAACACAGGCTGCTCTGCCTTATACTTTTCATTCTCCTGTCTACCAGATCATAAGATCATTCTTAGATGTAGACTTGGAAGGGCCTAAACTTTGACTTACCTCTGAGTTCCTTTGGTACTCTGGCTGACACCTCCTGTTACAGGCTACAGAGCTTATATTGAAATATTAAATCACACACTGTCAGAGCTGAGAGAGCCCTAAGAGGTCATGCAGTCCAAATTGTCCTTAAACAGGGGCTGTTGCCTCTCAGATAACTATAGAAGCATTTTTTTTAATGCTTTAAAGATTACAGAGCACCTTGTGTTACACCTTGCATAAATATCATCTCGTTTGATACTCATAACAATTGTGGAGAATAAGTATTATTATTTATCCATTATCATCTATTTTCAGATGAGGAAACTGAAGCAAACAGAGATCAAAGGATTTGTCCAGTAAGTGTCTAAACTGGAACTGAACTCTGGTCTTGCGAACTCCAGTGTCAATACTCTGGGCAATATGGCGCCACCTAGAGGTATCAGCAAACTCATTTAATAGTCACATAGCCTCAGATCTCAGGGTCCTGAGGCAAAGTCATTTATTTGTCTTCCATCCCTCAGCACTATCTCTCCCTTCAGCTGAAATTTTCCTCTTTACAAAATATATTCATTGTTCTTATTCCTCTAGAGCACGATTTCTTAAATTATGTTCCCTTAATATTATACATGCATATAAACATACATACATGTGTATATACATACATGTATGTGTATATGTGTGTATATATATGTGTGTATATTTCAATTTATTTCAAGAAAATTGGTTTCCTTTGTAATCCTATAGATTTTATTCATTTAAAACTTGATTTTGAAAAGCGGCCTATACACTTTACTAGCTGCCAAGTTTGGCCACACACACATAGAGTTAGGAAACACTGCTCTAAGGCTAAGAAGATCAAATATAATCTTTATATTATTATTCCCCACGAAAGTCCTTCAAATATATGGAGCTAGCTAGTGGGTGCACAGCTGTCCTCAAAGACTGGAAGACTTCAAGTCCTGTAGCTGAAACACTGGCCATGTGATCCTGGACAGGTCACTTAACAGCTTACTGCTCTAAAACAGTAGTATGAAACTCAAATTGAAACAGATCCCTGTTGAAGTTATATTGATTTATAAAACTACAAATGTGTATTATCAATATCGTACTGTATTTGTATTTATGTTGTTCAACATTTCCCAATTACATTTTGATCTGGTTCAGGTAACACTCAGGAGTTTTTCACGCAGCTTGGCCCACTAGCAGTGAGATCAGCATCTCAGAGTCTAGGGAACCCTACCATTGTTTCATCATTTTCTTATTTCATCTTTTTGTCCTTTTTCCTTTCAGCAGTTTGCCTAATGCCTACCATTCGGTAGGTGCTTAATAAATGATTTCTGATTGATGAAATGATTGTCCTCTTGACAGTCCCAGTTCATGGGTATGCCGAAGCTAGTTCTATTCCTGCTTACAATTGTGAAATTTAAATCTTGGAAACTGGCAATCACTACAAAGAAAAGCAGGCAACTAGGTGGTTCAGTGGGTAGAACAGAGGACCTAGAACCAGGAAGACCTGAGTTCAAAATTCACCTTTGACAATTATGAGCTGTGTGACCCTGAGCAAGTCACTTAACCATATTTTCCTCAGTTCCTTATCTGTAAAGTGAGCTGTAGAAGGAAATGGCAAACTACTCTAGTATCTTTGCCAAGAAAATCCTAAATGAGGTCACAAAGAGTCTGATATGACTGGACAACAAACTACAAATGAGATCCTAATTATTTTGTTGATTGTCTAGACTTAAGTATTAATAATATATATTAACCTTAAAAGTGAGTGTGCATAATCCTCTCTGCCATTCCTCTCCTTATCCCGAGTGATTAATAATACTTATAAAATATAAGTTATTAAATGCTTAGCGCAACATCTGTGTATTACTCTTTAAACATTGTTTGAGATGACCCCATTGAATACCTCAGTCCTTCTTCTCCTATCACCCCCACTTCCTTATATATATCACCCCCCTTTCCCCTTGTTGTAGTAATTTAAGCCATAAGTCTCCCCTGTCTTTGAGTAACTTAAAATGTACCATAATTAAAGACCTATTTCTCTATGAATTACTGTTCTGTCTGATTCTCCTGGAAAATCTCTAAACACCAAAATTGTTTTTAAGGCCTGAGACTTGACGGCAGAGTATAGTTGTACTATCACCGTCCTCAAGTATTCTGTGCTTCCACCAATGCATCTAATGTAAAGTAGTTTTTCTGTTGATTCCTAATTTAAAAACATCTTTAAAAAAAAAAAACCAGGAAGGGCTCTCTAGCCATGTGTCATCTGATCTGTATTTGTGAATAATTAAAAAAAAACTCCACAAAATATAGTGCTTTTCCTAAATTCCCATTAAAATTAATCTTATTAGATATGATCCATCATTCAAACTTGTTGAGATCCTTTGGGTTTCCAATTCTATCAGTGTGAATATTTTAACTACCCCTCCTGATTTCTTGTCATCTGCAAATTTGATAAACATTCCATCCATCCATGCCTTTTCCCTATGTTGCCAATAAAAATGGGTTTCCCAGGACAGAGCTAAGGATGAATCCTACTTTCAACTACCATGAGGCTCTGATTCTGCTTATATTAATGTCTAGTTAAGATTTCTTAACCTGGGTTCTATGGACTTTCTGTATGAAAGGTAGATAGATAGATGATAGATAGATGATAGATAGATAGATGAAATGATAGACAATTGTATTTCAATATAATTGATTTTCTTTGCAATCCTTTGAATTTTATTTTACTCATTTAAAAACATTAATCTGAAAAGGCTCCATTAGTTTCACCAGGCTCCTAAAGGATTGCAGTAAAGTTTAAGAACCCCTGAGTTAGCAGGAATTGACTCTGCCCCATGGTATAGGCTATACTAGATAGATTCACAATGCCAAAATGAAATTCCTCTTAGCAGTCATAAGAAAAATAAGAGTTTTTTCACAAGTTTCAGGAAGTGTCTGGAGAATTGAATTATCCTAGTGAGCTCCAAGTTTCGATTTACCTGAAGCCTGATAAACATGTCACCCAAGTTCCATACCAACTTTACTTCCTCACTCTGACACAGTACTTAAGTAGCTATAAGATCCTGGCACTGGTCAAGGGTGCTCAGAACAAGAATTCCCCCCAACACACAAACACCCAATAAGGGCCTGTGGGTACTTAGGCAGAAATAACTACCGTCCTTGTAATCAAGGAAGCACACTGGGTTCCAGCAGTCATTTGTCATACCATTAACTCTGTGCCCAATTTCATACAGCGCAAAGTAGCATTCCGACAAGAGCTCATTGCTGAAATTAAAACTCAAACTGTTGTCCCCTGTTCATTTGCTACACTACATAGGTTCCTGGTGACATTCAGCTAATGAATTTTCTTGAATGATTAACTACCCGTTATACATGGCTATTATAATGGAAATGCATTCGGAGGGCCAGGCTGCTTCTGTTAGGAGCAAGGTGGCTGGATAAAGGGGTCATTAATATAAGAGAGCTGGGACAGTCGCCTTTTATGAAGTCAGAGAAAAATGGAGCTTGAAAAATATCGCCTGCAATCAAACAAATTGCTGAAACAAAAACCTTGCTCTGGTGAACTGTAAAATCTATTTTTTTTTCAAATTACAACAGAGTGCAAAGTTGTCCAAAAGTGAATATTGGACCCAATATAGGCATTTCTTGCTCACTCTTCTGGGCTTGTGGAGAGAAAGTAGCAATAGAAGGAAGAAAATTCAAGGCTACTGACCAGTCATTTTTCTTTGAAAATTAACTTCCTACTTCATTTGCTTAACTCCTCTGTATGCTCTCAATTGTATTCACACCAGGGAGCCTCCCTACCCATAGCTTAAACTGTAGTGACATCTGGTGGTCCTGAGTTACTCAGGGAGCACATGTTCGTTGCTTAGAATGTCAGAGCTGAAGAGAGCTTAATGGCCATCAAGTCCAACTCTCATTTTGCTCTGAAGGAACCGGGATATTCTCGACGTTTAAGTAACCTACGCACCCTAAAATCACAAAATGTCAGGCTTGGAAGGGAACTTAGAGATCATCTAATCCAGTTCTCACATTTTGCAGATAAAGAAATCAGGGTTACATAGAGAGGAAGAAATTTTTCCAAGATCAAACATAGCCTAAGGCAGGGCTAAAATAAAATCTCCTAGCATGCTAAAAAAAAATAAAAATAAAAAAAATGTTTGCTTAATCATTCAACACCATTTGGAATTCTGATGCATAGCTTGTCAAGAACTGCCTTATTACTTTACTGTTTCTTACTTCCTTAGCAACATCCTGGTAGTGTAGGACTCTGGGGTCCTTGAGAAGGCTGTCAAGGAAATCTGAGTATCGCAAATAAAATCAGGAAATTATAGGCTGCCCTGTGGACAGGAATAAGGAACTAGCCTAGCAATGATATGCGTGGTTATGCATTTCTCTGTAAATTGAATTTGGCACCACTGAGGTTCCCAAAACCCAATAGAAAGTGAAATTTCAATCTACTATAAATGCACCACACATATATACTAAAAAGTATGTATTTGCGTATATGTGTATGTTTACATATTAGTGAATATAAACATATATTCTTATGTGTCTATAATCTCACTAATCCCTTCAGTGAGACAGATTATATCTCACATATGACTGTTCTTCATTGTACTATCTGTGTCTGTCTATGAAAAGGGATGGGGGTGGGAGGAATAGACAGAAAGAAAGATACTAGAAGGAAAAGAGCTAGAGAGGCCAAGAGAGAGACCAACAGAAATATTAGGTGCAGGAAGAAAAGAAGGGGGAGGTAAGAGAAAGGGAGAGGGAGAAATAAAGAGGGAAAGGAAGAGGAAGAGAGAGAGGAAAGGGGAGAGAAGGAGAGAGAGAAAGAGAGACAGAGAAAAAAGAGGAGAGGAGAAGAGGGGAGGGGACAGGAGAAACCTAAAGGTAGATATAGAAACGTTGTCTTCTGTATCACAAAAGGAAGAATCCAATAAGGAAAAAACCAAGAATATCTTGAAGCACTGAAGTAATATAATTTCTTTATATGTTTGTGACTGAAGTCTGTATACAACTAATCACCCTGTGTATCATATGAACCTTTGATTTTGCCTCCTTTTTTTGCTAATCCTGTCTTTAGCAGAAGCTGAAATATTAATCTGGTGGCTACACTTCAGTTTCTATCTTTGACACATACCTCACTCTCTAACTACAACACAATAATACAGGACTTATGATTTTCAATGCTTTTTATTTCAAAGAGACTAACAGAAGTGGCCAAGAAAATGAAATAAATAAATAAATTCCAACTAAGACCAAAGACAAGGGATGGATGATATGAAGGACTGTGGTAATTGACACGCAAAAATGGAAGATGGGGTGTAGAAAATACTTTTTTTGTAAATTAGAAGTGGTTAGAAGTATGCAATTAAAAAGGGGGGAGAGCTCAAAGGTTTATACCACTATGCAAAGAAATAGGAAGTGGTTTGCTCACATTTTTAATGGAGTTGGATGAAGAAGTAGGACCATGTTATGAAGGCTATTTTGTACTACTGCTGTGTTCTACCTTCGACCACATTATTCAATGGGTGTGTCTCCTTTATTTTAGCTCTAATTCTGTGCTAACAAAAATGCTCAATTTATGTAGTTCCTGCTTAAAAACTCTAAGCAGTTGCTAGAGAGCTGTTAATCCCCAATTCCCTCTGAAGTGTCATTATTTATTAAATGCACAAGAGGCTACAGTTTGCATGCAAAAGACACGGGATCTTGTATGAAGGATGGGTGATGCAAAGTTCTAAACACAAACAATATCTACAAAGAATATGTCTTCATACAAGATTTATGTGTTTAGGCCATATAAATATAAAGATTTCTGACTTATGCTTGATATTGATAGAGATGATCTGGCATCTGGTCTACCCCCTGCAAAAGAGATTACAAATTCAGACTTTGAAATGAGAAAATCATCTGCGCAACTAGATATTTACTCCTTCCCTCACCCATTTCCACGAGTGGTATGAGGCTCAAACAGTATCTGTTTACTCTAATCAGCTATTGGTAGTTTAAAGGATACGATATTCGGGATGCACTATAAATGACAATTTGCCTGATCTTAAGAGGAGGTTAACAATTAGGTGAATACTTCTAGCTTAGCTATCTCCCACAAAATTCTGGTTACACAGTTACCATGAATAGCAAGTGTGAAAAAAATAGTCAAAAATAATAGTAAAAATAAGCTGGGGAAGTTGTAGAGATTGGAATAGATTAAATACACTCTAAGAGGTTCTTTATTCTGGAGCAAAAATCAAACATCTCAACTCAACCAAAGGGAGAGGGAATAATTTCACCAAGTTCCTAGCACTGTTATCAGTCTCTAAACAGTGAAAGCAATCTCTGTGGCCTCAAGGACTCCAGTAGACATTCTAAAGCTTGGAGTTGCCTGTTGACTACCCCTTTGTAAGTCCTCTCAAGGTCCTTAGAAAATTTTCCTTATATATATGCAGCACCACACAATATTCTTCTAGCCAATCAACAGTCACATTATCTTCCAAATACTTATTAAGAAACATAGAATTATCCCTCAGAAAAGCAAAAAAGAAAGGGAGGGAAGGAGGGAGAGAAGGAGGGAGTGAAAAAGGGAGGAAGAGAGGAAGGAAGGAACAAAAAACCTTCCACAGGCTTAGACAGAAGCAGGGGTATGTATGTAGGCATATAGGTACACAAGTATATATGTATGTGTGTAGGTAGATGTGGAGAGACAGAGAATCCTTCAGAGTCCGGAAGCAACTGGCTCCATCAGCTGAAAATGTTGCAGAATGATCACCTCTATATGTTAAGAGGACAGGACAAAAAAAAATAAGAATTTAAAATAAATAATAAATACCTGTTTCTTCCAAAATCTGAAATATTTAGAAAAAATAATAATTATTTTGTTTATCTGAACATGCTACTCCTATGCGATTTCATTTCCCATTGAATAAAATCCATATATCTTTATGCCTGAATTCAAGGTCTCCATATTCTCTTTTCAGGTCCCATCTTATATAGTCCCATTCTACATTTAATATACTAAAGCGATCAAGAACACAAGAAACAATAATTTATTACATCCATTCTTTCTGCTAGGCAATACTTTAGGGGATACAAATGCAAAGTCAAAAATGTCCTTGCCTTCAAGGAGCTTAGAGTCTATTGAGAGAGAAAAGTAATATGGTGTATATACACACACACACACACACACCTATATATATATATATATATATATATATATATATATATCATACAAAAAAGAGAGGGAGAGGAGGGGGACTCACACCACAGCACTCTTCCTTATCACCCTCAAATATTTTACAAAATATGTTGCCTCTACTCCTTTTCTCGTGGGATCCTTTATGTCTGAACTTTCTTGCCTCCCATGCCTCTCTGAACATTACATGTTAAAATCCTAACCATCTTTTGAAAATAAGCTTAAATATCTCTTCCTATATGAAAACACTTCTGACTACTCCACCAGAAGTAATCTGCTTTTCTATAGATGTCACATAACACTTTATTTTGATCATTCTTTTTTTTAAATCCTTTTCCACCTGGAATTATTTGTGTTTATGTATTACTATGTATTACTGATTTTAGGGGGCTTGACCGTCATGGAGTTTCATAAAAGAAAATATTTCCTATTCATCTTTATATCTTCCTTGGTGCCTAAGGCTTTTTTGGGTTTCAGAGACTATACACATAGAAGTTACCTTAGTTCCCCTCTCTACAAAATGAGTGAAACAGATTGACTTTGAGTTCCCTCCGCACACAAAATGCAGTATCCTACGATCTAGATCACCCCCCTCATTTTAGAGATGAGGGAATTGAAGAGCAGTGAGATTAAAGTTTTTGTTGTTGTTTTTGTTTTTATAAAAAGTTACACAGGTAATAACAGAGCTGACATTCCAACTCAAGTTCCTTCAATCCAAAAACATATTTTTTTTCATTATTCCAATATATTTTATGTAGCTTTTTTTAAAATCAAGTTTAATTGAATTGAAAGATCCTAGGAATCTTTTCTTCCTTGTATGTTCATAGGTGGAGGGAACTTATTAAATTTTTAAAACTCAAATATCATCACTTTGTCTCCTCAAAGTCACATAAATTTCAAGACTTAAATAACCAATATATATGAATATCCAGGGACCAAATAAAAATAAATATTTCTGACACTAAACTCCTAATTCTTTCCTCTTCTTAGCCCAAACACTCTATCCCTGATTAATTCACTACAATATTCAGCCCTTGTCTTCATACCCATACCTAGACCTTGGGATGATACTAGACTATATATTTAAATATAATAACACATTCATGAAGAGATTTGTGGTCACAAGGTATTTTATGTCCACTATTTCATTTTATCTTCCCAACTCTAGGATTTAAGCAGTGTAAGAATGGTTAAATCTTTTTTTACAACATCATACAATGACTAAACATTGGAGCTGATACTTTAAACCAGATCTCTAGACTCTAAGCCTGGTGTACATTTCACTGAATCCTAACTTTGACAATTATCCCTAGGAGACAGTTGAGAAGTCTATAGAGGATCATAGAATCTCTGAGTTGGAAAAAGATAACATATTCCATACTATGACTGAAGAACAAACATGGTCACTTACCTGTGTTTTGAACACTTTGAGAAATAATGAACTCACTACTTCCTAAGGCAGCCCATTCTAGTTTTGGACAGCTTTCATTCATTGGATCATAGATTTAAAATAGGAAAGGACCTTGGAAGTTGATGAGGCCAGCCTACTTTATTTTATGAATGGGAAAACCAAGACCTAGCAATGTCATACATTGAAAATGGGACCAGCTCTGGGCATACAAGATTTGTTTTCAAATCTAGCCTCAGATAAATTACTACCTGTGTGAACTGGAACAAATCTGTTAACCTTTCAGTGCCTAATTTTCCTCAACAATAAGATCATGAACTTGGACTAGATAGTCTGTGAAGACCTTTCCAACTCTATAATGCCAACTGATTTGCTTAAAATGTTATAGGTAGAAAGGGTGAAAGCTGAAGTTTTAACCCAGGGCCTTTGACTCTAAATTCTGTACTCTTTAAGAACATTTCTTTGATGTTTAATTGAAATATCCATCCTACCACCAAATCCCCTAGCAGTGTTTATCAACTGGGACTGAGAGGAAAAATGTTTAAATTTGCATAAATGCCCTTCAATTATCTCAAGCTAATAATAACTAGTTACACTACAAGTTTCTTATCTAAGTCCAAAATATCAATTTTCTCCTCTTTACCTTGTATAGAAGATGAGTTGCACAAGGGTCATAGCATTATAAATCTCAGATTAGAAGGGCTCTTAGAGGGTGTCTAGTACAATCTCCTTATTTTCGAAATGAGGAAAATAGAGATGCAGAGAGGTTCTTACTTTTCCAAGTTCACAGGAATATAATAGAATTTGGATTTAAACTCAGCAATTACAGCATCATCCCCATGTTCTTTGTACTATGTTATGTTTCATGTCAATTAACAAAAGAATAAGAAGATAGCTAGGAAGAGCGAGGAGGGTAGGGGATACCAGATGAGTGAAAAAAATGCTTTAACTCAGAACTATTCTAAAGGAAAATATATTTCGCATTATGTAAAGGAACAAATGAGGTCATGTGAAAAAAATGAAAGTTCACAAAATCAAGGAAGACATCAGATGCAATTACTGTCTCGGGTCAAAAAAAAATAAATGTCTGGAACAATGGCAAAGAAAAGGCTGCCAGGGAAGTAACAACTGTGTTCTAGTATCTGGAGGTTGTAATGTGGAAGAGGGAGTAAACACATTTTGTTTGGCCCAAGAGGGTAGAACTCAATAGGCAAATTTAGGCTGGATTTCAAGAAAAGCACTCTAGCAACGCAAGCTTTTCACAGAAGGGAAATGGGATGCCTTAGGAAAGACCTTTCCCTTTGTTGAAGGTAGTCAAACAAAGGATACTTGACTACTCACTAGACATATTATAGAGTGGATTCTTTTTCCTGTTATGTATTGGAGTAGCAATTAAAAGTTCTCCCAATTCTTAAGTTCTTAGATTTGATGATTTTCTAATTCTATAAGAATCACCACAGCTCAGTGAAAACAACATTTCTACTCCAGTAGGAACCAAATGGCTTGGATTCCAGATGCAGTTCTGTTCCTGATCCCCCAAGTGACTTTGGGCCAGTCACCTCAAATCTCTGGACCCATTACTTCAGCTAATACCAGTTAGCTTTCATGGCTGTAACTCCCAAATACTGAGAGACTTCCAAATATGAGAAGGGTGATTGGCATGATTGAAATTAATAGACTTTAAGGATTAGGTGAGTTTTTAGAAGCATTTGAAAGGTGCAATAGTGTGATAGTGTGAAGAGAGGATGATTACTCAACACTTCTGTTGTCAGAAAAGGGTATTATAAACATAATTGGTTAAGATTTGATGATATCAGTGGTCTCTTCCAGCTCAAAAATTCTGTGTTCTAAGTTTAGCACCTTATTAAAGTACCTACTGACTCTAACATGATTTTCAATATTCTAAGATTCTATGTACCAAGGTCTCTTCCCCTTCTAAGATATGCTATCTTCCAATATTCTAATATCTTCTAATACTATATTCTAAAGTCTTTTCTGGCTCTAATATTCTATGATACCATTTATAAGTTTGCCTTCTTTTAGTTCTGTTTATTGACCTTTGACTGCTCCTTGGTTTTTCTGGGCCACATGAACCTAAAATTACCGGGAAACTTTGTGCATGAAAATTATCTCTCACTGTCCAACACCCAAAGACCACCTTATCTATTTGTGTGTATGTACCAGGAGAGAGCTTTGAGCAGCTTTCTTTTTCCTTGCCTCTGAGAAATTGTATTACACACCTGCTAGTCCTTAGAAAATGAAACTCTCTGAGATAAATGTTTGATGTCCTTTTCATCTTCTTTCCAGTTTTCATTCCTCTAAATATGCATTGGTAAAAGAATCTTTCAAGCAGAAAGGTGATTCACCTTACAAACCCACTAACTGCTGAGATGATTAATCTTTTCCCCTATGGGTCATTTATTATGGATGGGCTACACATTAGCATCGCCTGAATAAAGAGCCTCCACGCTATTAACAAAGCAGTCTTTGAAGCTTTGCTGTGCAGGCTGGCTGACCATTCCCATGACCAATATGGAATTTTGTGGTCCTGAGCAACTTTATTGCTTCATGAAAACATCTAAGTTATTCTGGTACACTAGGGAGAGAGCTCTGCTCATTGAGTTTAGTTACTGAATACCATTTCAAGTTTGTTTTTTTTTCCCTTTAATTTGGGATTTTTTGGAGGGATAGGTATGTTTAAAAGCCAGACTTTATTTTAGTAGGCATGATGAGATCTGAAAAGTGGGGAAATGTCTCCTGCTTAATATAAAGTTCAGGAATCCTGGAATATAGACAATATATATATGAGGCATAGTGATAGAAAGCTGGCCTTGAAAAAGGAAAGACCTGAGAATTCAAGTTCCATCACTGACACATACTATCTGTGTGTTGCAGTGAAAGCTATATAAGCTCTTAGGAATCTACCAACATTTCTAAGAATCAGGTTGCAAAGGTGCTAACCTGTATTGGTGGGGATTTGGGGCTGGGGCTGGGGGGGGGGCAAATTTCTTTGCCTTGTAGTTCCCTATACCAGTGAAATCACAGATCGCATCCCTAATACTATTCTTCATGAATTTGAAAGGAAAGAAACATCTCATATTCTGGAATAAGATCAAGAAACTAGAGTTTATTCCCCTCATTCTGATAGTGAGGTCATAGGGTGAACTAGTGAGCTATCTTTGAATATTGTACTTCTTGCATCAGGCCTATCATTCAATCTGATATAATTAAGCAAATACTAACTTGAGGGGCTACAATTTGCCACTCTCTATGCTCAGTTCAGAAGGTCAAAAAAGATGAAAAATGATGGTCTATGTCTTCAAGGAGTTTAAGTCTAATGGGGAGTGTGATGTGAGGTATATAAGACACATATACTAATATAATCTAAGCTAGGATGTGAAAAAATATAAAGGAGTGTATTATGAGAAATGTGAAGAGATAGATAGTTTCTCCCAGCTTGGGGGAAAACTAGGAAGTCTTCATGGAGGAGATAACACCTGAAAATAACATTAAAGATAGAGCAAGATTTTGAGAGGAAGAGATTCATGGAAGGGAGGAAGAATACAGATCTTAGGGGGACAGGATGCATAATACAAACCAAAAGAGGAAGTGACAGTATATTCTGGAAGAATATGTATGAAAGGATGATGAGCTTCAGATTTCTATGAAATATGTGTATCAGAATGAGATTGTAGGTAACAGCAGCTAATAATAGAGTGATCTAAGGATGGTGAATGGTTTTACATTCATTACTTCACTTGAGACCACCACAACTTTATGCAATATGTCATTGTTTTCATTACATAGTTATGATTTCATAGATATAGGGAATGTCCTTTAAGGGCTTCCTTCTACCAATGCATAGCAGTAACTATTCTGCAATTCATAGTCCTTTCAACAGCATTTACAACAAACCATCATTCTGTCTCCACCCGATCTCCAGGAAAGAGAACCTACAGCCTGCCAGTGTATCACATAACATGTTGGGGCACCTCTAATTGTTGAGGAATTTTTCCTTAACCCAAATCTATCTCTGCTTTCAGGAAATTTCAACCCAATATTCTTGTTCCTACCATCAAGGCAAAAACAGAACAAACCTCATGTTTCTTTTCTGATGTGGTGCTTGTGCTTGGACCCTAATTCTAACAGCCTCTGCTTGGGTGCCTGTGCCAGAACTCCAATTCCAAAACACATCTAGTTTTCAAAACATATGCTCTCCCAGACAATCTCTCTCTAGCTAAAGGGCGGTATGCCCCAAGTTATCTCTGCTTCTTTCTCAGTAAGCAGCTATGCCTAATTTTAGATTGATTCCCAGATGCTGATAATTGACTATACACATATATCTAACATATATCCTATACATAGTCAAATGTATACTCCCTTACATTAATCTTGACTAACAAGACAATTGATGGAATGGAGCTGAGTATCTCCAGGTAGCCCTGACCACTTGGTGACTTAGTGACATTTCACAGTCAAAACCACACCTCTTCCTAGCCCCCCCCCCCCCTTGGGCCATTTTCCAGTGAACTCTGGGTAAGATACCTGTGCAGTAGATACAAAAAGTGCATGTTCCTCTAAGAACTAACCACTTCTTAACAATGCTTTAACCACTCCCTAATCCCACCCTGAAACACCTGACATCTTTCCCCCCTTTAACCCCCTAAAACCTTCTATAAAAATTCCCCCTGCACCCATCTGTGGTTACAGTTTCCCAAAGAACTCTTGACTGATGTAAAGTGTAATAAATCTTTGCCTCCTTGACTTAAAGAATGCTTGGATCTGTGAAATCATTCCAGGTGACCTTGCCCTGGGAACTTTGGTTTGGGATCCCTGAATCTCTGGGTTTTTTCCCCTCAACATTTCCCATCGTTCAAGATTTTGAAATAATTTATGTCTCTCTTCCACATTCTCTAGGCTAAACATTCCCACCTCCTTCAACTGATCACCATGGCCTGGTTTCCTGTTCTCTTCCACTTCTTCGTGTAAAATATATTTTCAGAAGAATTTTCACCAACAAGAATATTGCTCAGAACTGTAAAGAATATCAGAGCATGCTGGAGTGAATTATTATGACCTTTATTAAGTCTACTACACTTCTATTAAGTTAGCCTAATCTTCTATTAGCTTTTCTGGCTGTCATGTTACACTGTTGACTTGTCCTGAAATTTAGGTCACTAAAGTGCCTATATCTTTTTCACAGAGATTGTTATTTAGTTATGCCTTTTAGACTCTGTATTTGTATTCTTAATTCTTCAAACCAAAGTGTAGGATTTCACATTGTTTTTCTCAGCAATTGAGCAATTCTTTGTCCTTCTCTTTCTTCTCTTTCTCTTTTTTTTCATTTTTTTTTCTTTGGTTTATTCATGGGTGCCTTTGACAGAGCAGCTAGCTGCTCATGCACCACCTTCGGGGGGGGGGTGGGCTAATATTTGCTATCACTTTTATATAGGTGAGAAAACTGAGCTTATGAAAGTGGATCCTCCAGGATCACAAAGCTGATAAATGGCAGATTTTGGACTCAAATTATTGTCATCCATCTCCAATTAACTGCTGTTGTTTGCCTCATCTTGCCAACATTACAGTGTATGAATTAATTCTATCATGTCAGAAAGAAGAGGAAATCAATTAATAAATATTTATTAAATACTTTCTATGTTCCAGCTCTATAGTAGGTATTGGGATACAAAGATGCCAATCAATCAATTATTGCCCTCAAAGAGATTATATTCTATTAGGGGAGAGAATATATACATAAAGTACTATATAAAAATGTACAAAACTACAGAGTAATTTTGGTGAAAGAGTTATTAATAACTGGGCAGTGAGAAAGAGTCTCTTATGGAGGAAGTAACATTGAGCTGAGTTTTGAAGAAAGCTAGAGACTGCCTCCCCCAAATTTCCTTATGTTTTATATTTTATGTACTTTCTTATTTATTCTCATATGCATTTATATTCTGTCTCTTCTATTCCCTCCCCTTCCCCACTACCACCAAATTGAACAATAAAGATAAAACCTTCATAGCAAATAAGCATAGTCCAACAAAACAAAATTCCACATTGATTATGCCACAAAATATATATCTCATTCTGGATTTTTATGTCTATCACCTCTTTGGGAGGAAATGAATAATGTGCTTAAACTGCAGTCCTCTGAAATTATGGCTGGTTACTACTTTGTTAAGAGGTCTAAAGTATTTCAAAGATACAAGGCTTTCTAAGAGACATTGCTGAATAGGGAGTATGTTTTATATTTGAATTTGACTTGTACAAAGGCACTTAAATGGGACATATAAGGTAATGTGTGAAAAATGGCAAGAAAGGAACATGGCTGGACTGAAGAATATGTTAAAGGGGAGTAATGCATAATAGCTAACATTCGAAATTTGAGTAGCACTTACTCTATGCCAGGTACTGTGCTCAGTATTTTACAATTATTAACTCATTTGATCCTCACGGCAAGCCTGGAATGTGGGTACATTTATTAACACCATTTTATAGATGAGGAAAATGAGGCAAATAGGGGCTAAGTGACTTGCCCAGGGTCACACAGCTAGTAAATGTCTGAGGCTGGATTTGAACTTAAGTCATCCTGACTCCAGGCCCAGAGCTCTATCCACTGCTGTACTAGCTATAAAATAAAACTGGAAAGATTAGTTGGAGTTAGGCTGTAAAGAGCTATAGTTAGCAAAGAGAGGAGTTCTATTTGATCTTAGAAGTGACATTAATGGAGTTTTACATAGAGCATGGAAGTAACAGGGTCAGATCTGTGTTTTAGTGACATGAGTAACAAAATTATGAATGATAGCTGCTCTAGAATTTTGGTTTCAACATGATGCCCAGTGATTATTCTTTTCCGGATTTTTTAAGGGTACACACACACACAGACATACACCCAAATACAAATACACACCACTTTTCCCCTGTAATAAAAATTGATAATGTAAGGAAAGAAGGAAACTCATAGAATTTAATGAGAGAAAAATGTCCCCATAATCATTATAAACTTTTCAAATTCTTACTTTACCTAAAGCAAGAGAGCACTGAATTTGTCTATCTCCTTCTAGTAGAAACAAAGCCATTTATTTATATCTGATTGATTTACTTTGTATACAAATCTTGGCAACCGGTTAGTTTTGTGTTGGCAAATTGACTTCCCAATGTACATCATTCTTATCTTAAATGTTTATGAAAGTCAATCAGTCAACAAGCATTTATTCAGCACCTAAAAAGACTTCACATAAATAAGAATGTCAGCAGTGAAACATTCATAACACTCTAGCATGACAGAGCTAAAAGTACAAAAATGTTAGAATGCATGCTAGAGAAGATTTGAGCTGGAAGGAATCTTAAAACTATTATAACACTCTTCTATCATAGGACTATCATATCATAAAGCATTAGAGCTAAAAGTAGTATTTTTCAAGTTAAACTGTTCTAAGCTCATATGGTAAAACTGATGCCCTGAGCAGTCATACGATTTACTCAAGGTGACCTAGTTTGAAGGTTGCTTAGCTGGCATTTGAACCCAAGTCGTCTGATTTCAAATCCAGTGTTCTTTCCCTACAAATTGAAATTCCCCTTCTGGCAATTGATTAACGACTTGTGATTTCATTGGTAGAGAATTTCTTTTGCAATTGAAGACAGTAATGGTCTATCAATTAGGAAAAAAAATCTTAAGGGGTTATGGGGGAGCTCAAAGAAATGAGGCAACTTGACATTACCCACATAGAGCACAAATATTAAATACAGGGGTTGATGAGAATTTTTCTTGTCTCTAGGTACAACACTGTATCTCCTTTATCATTCAACCTCCCATAGTCAGTCACATCTTTTAAAGAAAGGGGCTGTTCCTCGAACTAAGATAAGTATTGTGGGAGAGACATCAAAAGATCAATTGGATTCATGAATCATAGAAGATCATAAATCTATAGCTGAAAGGGATCTTAGAGGACAGATTGCCTAACTACCCCATTTGAAAGAAGAGGAAACCCTGTCTCAGGAAGTAGGATTTATTTGACAAAGGTCACATAGTCAGTAAGTGGCAGAACAGAGATTGAAATCCAGGTCATTTGGCTCCAAACCCATCACTCTATCCTTTTTCTATGGTACCTGTGCAACATCTGAAAACATTTTTTGTTTTTATAATATCCTCATATCAATCAATAAACATTTATTCAGCAATTCATATATTCTAAAACTATGTCAATTCCTGGGAAACAAGAAAACAGTGAAAACACTCCCTGATTACAAGATCTCACATTCTAATGGCAAAGACAGAAAAATACATTAGTATATAGAATATATATATATACAGATTATATAGCTGGTATACTTAGAAAAGAAGTCCTTCTGTAAAAGATGTGTAGACCCAAATCTTCAGGGAAACCAGAGATTCTAAATGGTTAAGGCAGATATGTGACACAAGGGATAATATGCTGGACCTGGAGTTAGGAAGACCTGTTTTCAAATCCAGCCTCAGATTACTAGCAAGCTGTGTGACCCTGGGCAAGTCATTTGAACACTCTCAGTTTCAGTATTCTCATCCGTAAAAATCATAATGATAATAATAGCACTTACTTTCCAGATTATTATAAGGGCAAAATGATTTATGTGTTTACGTACTTTCTAAATCTTAAAGGAGGGTGGCTACATGGTAAAATACATAGAGCGCTAGGCCTGAAGTCAGGAGGACCTGAGTTTAAATATTGACTCAGACACTTACTAGCTGTGTGACCCTGGGCAATTCACTTAACTCTGTTGTCCCAGTTTCCTCATCTGTAAAATGAGCTGAAAAAGGAAATGGAAAATTACTCCAGTATCTCTGTCACAAAACCCCAAATGGGGGTCACAGAGCATTGTACATGACTAGAACAACTGAACAGCAATAACAAATAGTAAAATACAATATAAAAGCTATCATTGGTAGTGGTGATATTAATATTATTATCAGCATCATCATTACCATAATTATTACAAGACATGGGAGACAATCAGCACTAAAATAATGTGGAAGGAAGATGGAATGTCATGAGTGAATATCAGCATGCAGCCAGTCTGAAAGAAGCATAAAATGCATGGAGAAGAGTAAAGTTAAGACTGAAAAGCTAGGAAGGGACTGGGTAATAACAACTTTAAAATGCCCCAATGAAGAGTTTATACCCAATTCTTGTGGTAACTCTTTGAGAAAGGAGGTGACATGGTCAAGCCTGAGCTACAAGAAAATTACTTTAGTGGTTGAGTGTAGGCTTTGATTAGAGAAAGAAGAAACTTGAGAAAGGTAGACAAATTAGGAGGTGACCACAATAGTCCAAGTGAGAGGCAATGAGGACATGTACTAACATGGTAAATGTTTGAGTGGAGAGAAGGGTATGTATATGAGAGATGTTGTTAAAATTAATATGGGGTAAGTAAGAGTGAGGAGTTGAGAATCACACCAAAGGTAAAAACCTAGAGGTTGGAATCATGGTAATACCTACAACAGTAATAGAGACATTAATTAGAGGAATGAACTTAGACAAAAAGATAATGAGTTCTGTTTTGGACATTTAATATTTGAAATTCCTAAAGAATATTGAAAATGTCCAATAGGCAATTGCTGTTGCTGAACTGGATCTCAGGAGGGACAGGGAATGGGTATGTAGATTTGGGAGTCATCTGTCTAGAGATAAATTAATCCATGAGAACAGATGAGATTGCTATACAAGCAGCTATAGACAAAAAGAGAAGATGCTCAGGAGAAAAAGACCTTGGTAATACCTAGAGTGATTGTGCGTGACAGAGAAGACCCAGCAAAGGTGATGGGAAGGGACATTCACACAAATAGAAGGAAAAATCAACAAAGTCCAGATGTACAAAAAGCTAAAAAAAACTCTTTATAAACCTGAAGGCATTTCAGTCTTCCCAGGTTTTTGTTCATTTGCTTGGTTCTTTGTTTTTGCAAAGAGAGATATTCTTTTGTGGGATGTAATTGCTGGCATGAAGTTTTTAATGTAGCCAGGACTTACGTGCTCATTGAATTAATTAATGAACGTAATTTATGATCACAGTTTCGCATGGATTTCAGTTCAGTGAAATTGTATATCCTAGCCTTCAACTTAAATCTTAATTATTTTTTTTCTGCTTCAAATTTGATATCTACACTAGTCCCCACTTCCTAAACACCAGAATTAGATGTACTGTCTGAATTCATCCACAAGCCCAACAACTACATCCTCATTGTGTCATTCACTTGTCATAGAAGTCCATAGCCATGATGGAGTCCAAGTTCATTATTTTGTGAATGACATAAATAAAAAGAAATTCAGCAAGTCAAATTTTGTTTGAAGGACTTTTCTCAAAGTGGGAATATTCTGAGAGTCTAAATCTGAAATGTGTAGCCTTAATAAATCACAAATCGAATGCTGAAAGGACACCAAAAGCCATCTTGTCCAATGCCTTCATTTTATAGGTGAAGAAATCTAGGAGTAGAGAGGTTAAGCAACTTGTCATAAATATAGTAAGCATCAAAACAATGTCTAGAACCCAGGTCCTCTAATCCCAGACTAAATGTTCCTTCCACTGTATTATAATGTTTTGAAAGGAAATAAGTTGCTTGTAATTGCAGTTATTCAATTAGAGCCTGGGGGACTACTTCAAAGGATAGCACTATAAGGCATTCATGCATCATGGAATGAGTTCAACTATATATTTTATGAGAAGTCTTCCTGTTGTGGGACTTATATTTCTCTGAAATCTCCACATATATATTGGTGCTTTTGATTTGATATAGCCTTTTAAACTTATTACTGCTGGGTGGCATTACCCAAAACATGCTTTAATCAAAATAATGAACTTGGGGACTTAGGTGTGATCTCTTTGGACAGCAATTTAAGATTTGCAATGGACTTCAAATATCATCACATTTCACAAAATATATTTTGCCTATTACGAAAATATGAAAATATCTTAATCAGTTAGAGACTCCAATGTCTCTGGAATAGTGTTCATAACCTATGAGTTTTGTTGTAAACCTTCCTAATACAATGAAGCAAGGTGTTTTTTCTTGTTTTGAAAGTTTAAGGGGTTACCAGGGGTGAGGTCAGAGAGCGGTTGCACTTCTGTGTAGAATGGTTAAAACAGAGAGGAAGGGATTTCTGTCCAAAGATGGTATATACCCTTTCTAAATCTTATTTGGTATTTGTGTATAGAAAATTCATCTGAAATTCGAGCAAGGGAAGAAATAGCCATCTCAACACTAACCTCTAAGGGAAAGGAAATAAATGATATAGTGGTTGACCTTCAAACCAGAGTGTCTCATAGAAATCCAAGTACAAAAGTAATGGGAAAATAAATTTTAAAAAGGTGGACTGGGGAGACAAAGCAGGGACTACTTCTTTCATCTCTATGGGGAGCATTATATGCATTACTTTTTGTTAGATTCTCTTGCTTCTCAAGGTTTAGGCTTAGGTGAATTACCACAATGAAACCACAGCCTACCATCTGGATACATACCTGTATTATACTAATCTGTCCTCAAAATTAGTGTATGTACATACACACATGTATGTGTATTTGTGTCTAGAATTTTAAAGCTGACAAATAGAAAGTTGATTCTCAGTTTCAGAGAAGATATTTTGTTATTTGACTCTCTATTGAATGAAATAGTCTATGTACATTTGGGGTCTATACATTCTATGAATGTATCAGTCTTTCAAAAGATAAGAGTATATGTGAGATACAGTAGCAGGGAGATTCTGGGAAAAGATGTTTAATTAAACTAAATTATGTCTACTGTTTTATATCCTGATATTATGAGACTGGGTCCAGAATCTATATGTGCCAGACAATCTTGTTTGGAGGCTAAAGAGTCTCTCTAATACCCAAACAATCTTTCAAATGTCATTTTTTGGTGTAACAATTCCTTAATTTGAAGTTAATTGTGGTGAACCTACGCATAGTCAACAATCAATTATTGACTACCTACTATGTGTTAGCATTGAGCTAAGTACTAGGGATACAAAGAAAGGGAAAAAAATGCTCTGCTCTCAAGGAACTCACACTTTAATGGGGAAAAAATCAATAGAAGGAAGATAAGAATAAAAATCCTGTTGGGAAAGATGTCATGTAGAAGATGGGACTTTAACTTGGACTTGGAAACTAGGGAAGCTAGGAGGCAGATATGAGGAGGAAGCAAATTACAGGCATAGAGGACAGCCATTAAAAAGAAATGAAGCCTAGAAATTCAATGTCTTGGTCAAGAACAGAGAAGACGCCATTGTCACTGGATCACAGAGTATGTACTGGGAGCTGAAGGGGTTGGGGGGATGGAGGAAGTACATTGTAAAGTACTGGAGAGGTAAAAAGGAGGCCAAGTTATGAAAGGATATGAACGTCAAACAATTGATTCTGGAGGTGACAAGACACACAGGAGTTTACTGAATTGGGGAGTGGGGAGAAGGAGGCAACTGAAATGCTAATACCTCATTTAGATAGCTGAGTGAAGGATGGAGTGGAATGGGAAGACACTTTAGGAAATTAGTTACCTACTTATTAAAAGTACGAGTATAATTTTCAACCCCCGGTAAAAAAAATGTCAGTAACCAGAGATGGAAGGCTCCTTTTCTCCTTTTTGACAAGCCTTCATGCATTTTGCCTTTGGTTCATCCTCTTCACATGCATATGTTTCTCACTAAGGACTTGGGATCATCCTAGCAGCATCCTGTGGCTGACTATGTGTTGTGTATTTGAGAGTCAGGGTTCAAACCTGAGCCCTGCTACCTATTATTAACGCAACCTTCGGCAAACCATTGTAATAAATCATCTTGAAAGTTCCTTCCAACTTGAAATTCTATGTTGGTATGATCTTAATCCAATTACAGAAAAGTTAGCATTACAATATTAATTCTACAGGGGCTAGAAAAAGTGGAAGATGTTAAAAGAAATTATCTAGATGAGAGGTCTCAAATGCTGCGGCAGCTGGCCACATTGCAGCTTGTAGCACTCCCAAGTGAAGCCAAACCAGAATGTAACTGGGAAAAATTAACACAATAAAACTAAAATATAATAAATTATAGGTAATGTTAATTTGTGGTTTTCTAAGTAAATATGCAACCCATAAAGATCCATATGTATACTTTAGTGGGCTTCATTTCTGTTTGAATTTGACACTATTAATCTAGCTCTTTTTCTTCTTTGGTTTTAAAATGAATGATTCACAAATATACACACATTTATATATATATATATATATGTATATATATGTGTGATATATGATATAGATGTATGTATATATATATATATATATATACACACACATACATATGTATACACCCATTCATATACACACATATATACTATGTACACACATATACACACACAAATACACACACAGTATATTTAGACTAACACTTTTATGCATAAGTAAATTGGATATGTGCATAGGGAGGTACCAGTTGCTTCTTTTTTCCTACTACAGCTATAGAATGTGAGATTTGGAAGGCACTTCAGTATTATCTAGTTCAAATCATACCTGACCAGAAAATCTTCTCTACAGTGTAACAGATATATTTAGTTTCTGATTAAAGTCTTTCAGTGAGCAGGGAACTAGATACCTCTGAGCTAGCACATTCCACTGCAGGATAGTTCTTACTGCTAAGACATTTTAACCTTATAATAAACCTAAACCTGACTCCTTGAAATTTCCCATCACCTCTCCATTTCCTCGGGTTTGACTTTTGGTGGTTTGCATAGTTTGGCTCATCCTTCCTTTGGAGCTTCATTTATATAAAGCTCCCCTCCCCATACTCTATGGTCCAACCTAACTGATTTTCTCTCTCTCTCCTTCACTACTAGCACACTATCTGTTTTCTGGGTCCCTTTTTGCTGGCCATCCCCCATGCTTATGCTGCGTTCCCTCCTTACCTCTGCCCAACAGAAACTCTCACTTCCTCCAAAACTCTGCTTAAATTCTACCTACCAGTCATTCTTTATTTCCCATCTACTAGAGCTTTCTCTCCCCGAATTCCTTATATTTAACCACCTTGCACTTATTTTATACATATTCATTCATGTTCATTTTACCTCCTCCAAAAGCACATAAGCCCCTTGAAAGCAGGAACTGTTTTTTTTTTTTTTGGTCTTTTCATCTCTGGAAACCTCGCTCCTAGAAAAATGTCTGGAAAATAGTAGGGGCTTAATATACATTTATTGATTGAATGCTGCTAAATGTGCCCTTAAGGACAACAAGAACAAGCCCAATCCTCTTTCTGTGAGACAGTCCTACAAACACTTGGAAACTATTGTCATACTCCAAACCTGTATTCTCTTTTCTCTAATTTCTCCAAATGATTTCCATATATCACAGCCATATGGTCATTTCCTTTGAACTATCTACTTCAGATGCAACATGGCTTCACAGGATCTCAGATTTGTAGCTTAAAATTACTTCCGAGATGATCTAATCCAACCCTGTCATTTAACAATTAAATTATTTCCAAGAAAGTTAGGTTACTTCTTCAAAGGCACATACATAGCAGGCAGGTGAGTCAAAAGTATTGGACTCCACATTTATATCTTTCCTAAAATATGGTACCTGAAACTGAATTTGTTATATCAGATATGGTCTGACCAGGAAAGAGTTAAACAGAGAAACCTTTACCTTCCTTATTCTGTATATTCCTTCAGTAGTATTTACATTTGTTATTTCCATGTCACACTATTAATTCATATTGAACTCAAAATGCACTCCTCTTAACACAGCTGTTTCTTGTAACTGTTGCTTACTCATAACTTTCCTATCCAAAGTTGATTTTTTTAAAAGAAGCATAAAATGTTATATTTTCCCTATTCAATTTAGTATTTATTATAGCCAATAATTCTTGTCTGCCACTAAATTTTTCTAAGTTAATTCCATCTTCCAACATTTTAGCTATCCCTTTTGGTTTCATGCCATCTCTTAATTTGGCAATCATGTGCCTTCTATGACATCAACCAAGAAACTGATTAATAGGAAAAAATGTTTAGCAGCACCACCTAATCTTTGATATTCTTCACTTGACACCTCCCTCCAAACTTAAATCAAATTATGTTTTAGGACTGGTCATTTCATTACTTTTTAAGTTCACCAACTATACTATTATCTATCCTACATCTCTCCAGCTTGAAAGTAATGTTTGAATGCTTCAAGGTTTGTCCTTTGCCAAGGTACTGTTGAAGCTCATTCAGCTTTTTAATTCCTTCCTGATATCATGTCCCACAATCTGTGTCTGCCACCAAGTGCTGTGCCCTCTGTAGAGTTTAAATTACTCCATGCCTGATGAACAGAGAAATACATGGGACAGATACTTTAAAATGTTTCAAATACTTTTTATTTAAATATACACATGTATTACTTTATTAAATCAATATTATTTGAAAGATCATTAGGTATCATAGAGTACTGGAATGAGTCAAGAAAAATAACAAAATAGAAACAGAGTTTATGTACTGCTTCAAGGTTTGCAAAGAGCTTTACACATTTTTATCTAATTTTATCCTTCCAACAACTCTCTGAGATAGGTGCTATTACTATTTATTTGTAAAATAGGAATAAACTAAAGCTGAAAGAGATTCAATGATTTGCCCATGATCAAATAGATAGTACCCATTAGGGAAGTTTTGAACACAGAGCTTCCTGACTCAAAGTCCAAAAATCTATCTGCTGTTATACTGAGTTGCCTAGAACTGGGTTTGAATACTCTCTGAGATATTAGTTGTATGAACATGGATGACTCACTTAAACTCTGCAGGACTCAGATAAAACAAATGAGTTGGATTCAATGATCTTAAAAGTTCATTCTAGTTCTAATTCTATTATTTTATAATAAATCACAGTTGCATCAGTTTCACTTTGTTTAATGTACAGACAGTACCCATCAATATTTTTCATGAATTGCATAAGAGGTTTTTGTTTTATTTTTTGGTGGAATGAGGGAATCTGACATCTTTACCTTCAGGCATAATACCTTGAACAACATATGGTTAATTTTTAGTTATTCAGTTGATAGCTTTCTATTCCTTTATGTGCAAGCAAAATGATCTGTATACAGCATAGCTCTCTGAATATAGAAGGTACTTTAAAATGCTTGTTGAGTTGAATATTTGCTGAATTGAATTTGTTGAGATCAAACTCAGTTTTTATATGACAGAAATAATATAATCAGGTCAACTGCTGGCTGCCTGGTCACTTGGTAGGCAGCCAAGATTATCGCTCCAAGAATTTCACTCTCACTCCGGAAGAAAGAGGTAAGCAAAAGCTGCATCATTCCACTTATTAAATATATGCATGGTTCTAATAACACGAGGGAAAGGCCATGTTCATTCTCAACTGAGAGAACATTTGGAAAGTGCTTGGCACATGATCTGGCTCATAGTCAGCATTATATATATTCAGTCATTTTTTAGTCATCTTTATGACCCCTTTTGGGGTTTTCTGGACAGAGATACTGCAGTAGTTTTCCATTTTCTTCTCCAGTTATTTTACAGATAAGCAACTGAGGCAAACAGAGTTAAATGATTTGCCCAAGGTCACACAGCTAGTATCTGAGGTCAGATTTGAACTCTGGAAGATTAGTTTTCTTGGCTCTAGTCCCAGTATTCCTTCCACTGTGCCACCTAGCTGCCCCTAAGTCTGACATAAATGTTATCTAGTATTATCGGTATTTTTATCCTTATTTCTAACCTCTACTGGTGATAGGCAACTGAATTTTGTCCATTCTTTTTTTTATCGTTTTGTCATTAAGATCGCAAAATCATAATGTTATTTTACTTAAAGTCCTGTTATTTTCTGGGAGGACTTAATGGATTCCATTCTTATGTGAATCCTGGCACCACACAATGGAACTGTTTAATCATGTCTCTAAAAATGGTTCTGCCAAATACAAGCCTTGAATATTTAGATTCATAGTTTCTTTTTATTTTATGTGTACAACTGCTATTTCAATACAAATTTCAGTGAAGTGTGTAAGAATTTACCCTTTGATCTTGCCCACAGAACTGTGGACTATGGGGTGGGGAACCTGCAGCCTCAAGACCACATGTGGCTCTCTAGGTCCTCAAGTGCAGCCCTTTGACAGAATCCAAATTGCCCAGAATAAATCACCTTAATAAAAAGATTTGTTTCATAAAATTTGGACTCAAAGGCTGTACCTAAGGAACTAGAAGGCCACATGTGATCTCGAGGCTGCAGGATCCTCACCCCTAAACTAGGTCATATCACAGAAACCACAATGATATTTTTATTAGCTTTTTCACTTTTATCCTAGAATTTAGGTGGCAGAGTGGTTAGAGAGCTGGGCTTTAGTCAGGATGATGTGAGTTCAAATATGGCCTCAGACACAACTAGCTGTGTTATTCTGCACAAGTCACTTAATTTTTGTTTACTTTGATTTCTTCATCTATTAAAAAAATGAGGCTAATAAGAGCACCTCCCTCCCAGTGTTGTTGTAAGGATGAAATGAGATAATTGTAATATATTTAGCACAGTACTTGGCAAATATTAAGTGCTATATAAATGTTAACTGTTATGATATATTCACAAGGACCTCTCTGAAATGATCCAGAAAATTCACTAATAGCAAATGACTGGGTCTTTTCTTTAGATTTTTTTTTAGAAACCAGAGTGCTGAAAATTATATTCATTCAACCTTAAATATCAAGTCATGTTTACAAAAGTTACATTGTTCAAAAGGTAATTAAAAAAAAGTTCCTTATGCATTGGATCCAAACTTGATTAAATTACCTTAGACTTCAAAATCCCAGTGTCTCTTTGGAATGAGCATTTTAAAAAGAACATATGGGAGGAGCTGACAAATCTTTCAACTCCCAAAAGGAAAATGATGAAGAACAAATTCCGTATAGACATTTTCTACTAGCACAATAACCTTTATTTTCATCTCCTTTCTCCTGTCCTTCTTTTGTGTTCCTGGATTTCTTTGGCTTAAATTCACCTCTGCCTTAGACCAAGAAACCTTGTGGCCTACACTATGTTCAGTTTCTCTCTTCCTTCCCCACCAATTTTAATTGTGTTTTCTATGGAATAAATGGGCTATTTCAAAGGATCTCTGGGCAGTAAATTATGCCTTTACCACATGGCATGTATATAATACAGCCTGATGCCACTCTGCTGAGGGCCACAGGACCCAGTCTCATAAAACAAACTATCAGATTTAAAGAAGACATTACTAAGGAAAGTGAATGCTTATGTAAAGAAGGAGAGCAAAATAGTTGAGGGAGCTCCCCTGTGTCCATTTACATCAGGAAATCAAAAAAGCATTTACAAATAAAATAAACCTATGAAGAGCACAAGTGATGATAAATCAAAAAGCCAAAATAGCAAATGCAAATTAGTCGTGGTAAAGTATTTCTTTCCATTGTTCTAAATAAAAGAAAGGAACTTTCCTTTGAAAACTCATGTTAAATTTTAGATTCTTCACACACACCCATCTACTTCACCTCTACAAGCACATGCACATGTGTGCACACACATACACACAGACAGCACAAACACACACAAATTTACTTTTAGGATATAAGGTCAAAACAGCAACACAAAACACTAATAATCATGGATCATGTAAGTTCCATGTATATACAGTTATTGAGTTGACATTCTTCCCCTTCCCACTCTGCTTTCAGTCCCATTAAATCCTTTAGAATATTTCTCCAAGATTGTCCAAAAGATGGATTTGTCCCAAGACAATCAATGTTGACTCATTCTAGAAGGCTTTTTTTTTTCTTGAAGCCTTATAAGGAGCCACTAAGGCTCATTTGCTATATCAATAAGAGAAGAAAAAACCTCTGGTGGTTTATCTATCAGGATGGATTTGAATTATCTAACCAGTACTAGTTCTATCTTAGACCTTGACCATGGATGTCAAAGACTCAGACTGCCTAGGGATTATGAATTAAAGACAGGTTAGGAAAAAAGCAGGAGTCACTTACCAGCAAATATTTCACATGGTAGCACCAGGTTTCTTCATTCAAGAATGAAACCCTGAAAGGCATAAAAAAAGAGATTTTATTATTATTAGTTGTTATTATTGGGTAGGGGTGGAAGTGTTAAATGTTCTTTAACATAGGAAATCATTTTGCTAAAGGTACCTAACTGAAATGGTATTCAGAAAGTAATGATAGTGAGAAATACCTAATGAAAGAACATTATGCTTCAAGTCAATAGAGCACTCCTAGTTCTCATCTTTCCTTATCTAGCTGGGTGACATCTGAGACTCAGTTCCCTCATCTATAAAAATGAGGATGTTCGAATAGACAATCTCTAAAGGGCATTCCAATGCCAACACTACATGATTTTGTGGAAACTCCAAGGGCTTCTCCCTTGGTAAACTAATAATGATGATAATAATACTAAGAAGGACAATACTAATGATAAGAAAAATAAGTATGATATTATTATTAATAATAATTTCAAAGCTCTACTAATGACCCATGTGATAAAAGGAAATAGCACAATGGCATCACAGGGGATTACTAGTCAGATAAAGAACAAGGACATTGTAGTTCCTGAGATATCAGTGCAACTTTAAAACCCTGATAGAAACTCAGAAATGCTGTTCACATGGGCTTTGGTGATACCATTGACTGGGTTAACTCTCTAATAAGTGTGATGTAATTGCTCCAAATAGTCAAAGGGTAGTCATGTGAGCACAGAGTTATTATAGGGGGTAGGCCCTACTCAGAGCTAAGGCCATTAGTTTGACACAGATTACACAGCTAGGCCCCAATTGGTATGAAAAGTAAATCCCCTGAAGTGGTCACAGATATTTTAATTTTCATTATTTAAAGTTTTAATTATGTAAAATACTATAATTGGTTCCAACCTAATGGGTAGAATAAGCATTCATATAGTTCCTAATACGTATCAGCTACACCATACCCAGATCTTTTCTAAGATATGTCTCATTTGATCCTCCCAATAATCCTGCAAGGGAGATGCTGTTATCATCCCCATTTTACAGAGAAGGAAACAAACAAAGATTGAGTGCCTGAGCAAGCTCAGGGTCACACAATTAATGGGTATGTTAAAGCACATTTGTACTTAGATCTTCCTTACTCCAGATTCAGTGCTGTATCCACTGTACCATCTAGCTGCCTGAAAATTCAAAAATAAGGCCAATTCAATCATAGATTAACTGTACAACAGACCAAAAGGTGCATTTCCATATTCTCATACCACAAGAAAATTAGAAACACTGGACCTCAGTAGAAACATCAATACCTCTAACTGTTCCTCTGACTCCCCACTCTCTGCTGCTCCCATGAAACCCTGTCCTGCTGGAAATGCTTCGGCTCAAACATTACTAAGCACTAGCAAGTAAACCATAAACTATGACATGGATTAACAACATAAATGTTTGAACATTTTTTTGTTATGTATGATCATTATGTATACAAAAATAGAAAAATAAAGGAAGGACTGTACATTATTTGCTTATATTGTTTTACAACAATGTTCTTAGCTTCAAAAGATAGGAAAGATTGATAAAGACATAATTTTATCTTTAAACCCAGGTTCGGTTAAATAAGAGCAGTAACTGAAAAAAATCATTGCAAAGAGGACAAAGTTAAAGAGTCAGAAGTCCTTAAAACTTTTATTTAACATGACACACAAATATTTTATTTAATCATAATCTGCATGACATAATAATGCTGAGATCTTAAGTGGCTTAAAAAGAGGCTGATTTTATTGAAAAGGATAGAGGAAAAAGCAAAATATATAGAAGAATTCTAGAAAAAATTGACAGTGTTTTTCAGCTTCTTGGATATGGATGGCTGCTACACATGCTACAACTTCTAGGAGCCATAGGTGAGAATTGGGTGAAGGTGGACAACAAAAGTGCATGAGCAGCCCTGGAAAAGGCTTGGTAAGCCTTGACTTCAGACATGTTAGTCCTCCATGAATACCCTGGTAAACCATCAGACAGGCAGACCTCAGAACTCTTAGTGAGTTAGTAGAACATCTACCCCAAGCAAGTGAAGACTTTACCTAGAAGAATGAGTGGATGAGAACCATTTGTTCCAATGGACATAAAGGCAGCTTAAGCAGGCTGTGTGGGGTGCTTAGAGCTTGGTCAGAAAACAAAGACACCAATGTCATCCACTGTGTCCCAGACCACTCACAATTGTCCTGACTTTTGTCCTGCCACTGGACTTGGATGATGAAGAGAGAGTGAGGTTGATGACTTGGACTTGTGCAATTCTACCTCACTTAAATCCAGTTCACATGCAACTGAAGACATCACCCATGATATCATTGGTCCTCTTCAAAGTGAAGAGGAATTGAGGATGATTTTGATGCTATGGATCTGTGTCATTAGGAAGACAATGGTACTCAGATATAGAGACATTCAAGAGAGTAACAGATTTGGACATACATACACCCATATGTATAAAATGAACAAAAGCAGTTTTGATTATGAGTGTGTTTGTCAGTAAGTACATGTTACTCACTTATCCAAATAGTTCAGAGTCAGCAAGGATTCAAACTCAAATCCTCTGCTTCTGGATTCTTGACATCTTCATATCAAAGTTGATTTTTTTTCACTATATCATCATCAATAAGCATAATAATAATGATATTAATACCACTACTAATACAGCAAACAAGAGGGTTTTCATTTTTGTAAACTCTTCTACATACACTATCTCAATTGAGTTAAAGTGAAAATGCTTCTTTTTATTCCTCTTTGCAAAATGGGCTAGGGGGTAGACAAAGGTTAAGTGCAGTACGCAAAGTAAGTTATTTGGCCTGTGTAAATAAATCCTCTTGGTGAAAGCTAGTTCTGTTTAGAAAGAGGGCAAAGTCTCTTTTCCCTACGGCAAACAAATCTAAGAGATTCATGTAAAAATCATGAGATTCAAAAGTGAAAAATAGCTTAGTTTTGAATACTGACTTCATGTAATAACATAGGACATTATACACCGTTGTAGCACAAGCTTTTACTAAAAATCATTGTTCAGCATGAAACAATATATGGGTCTGAATAAAAGCTTCATCCACTAACTCTCACCCCTCAAAAAAAAAAGACCACATAAAGCCAAACCTTACCCATATCATTCAACATTTACTACAAAACCCCATGGTTTCATGTGTATAGTTTTGCCTTTCTTTAACCATAATGCAGCATTTTTACACCACTACAAGCCCCTTTGATCCTGACTCCTAACAGTCTAGCCATCAACCTCAGTGTTGATAAAACTTTTCTTCACTTCAACATATATTCCCTATTGTTATCGACATGCATGAAGTAGTTGGCATTCAATGAAGACTAGAGATCATATAATCCCACCCTCCTCTGAAATGACGCATATTGTTTATAACATCCTAAAGAAATTGCTTGCAACCTCTCCTTGAAGACCTTAATTGATGGGGAATCTACTAATTTCTTCAAAAGTCAGTGTACAAGCATTGGTTAAGTGTCTATTATATAATAGATACTGCGCAAAACATTGAGGATAGAAATACAGGCAAAGGGCAGCAGCATATGCACTAAATGATAGTACTAAATGGTCGAATTTACTTCCCCAAATGTTAAGACAAGGTCTCCTTCTTTCCCTCCTCAATCCCTATTTCCTGCTTTACCTCCTGGGGCTAGATAGATACATTGGCTTTGTTTGTGCAAAACCTTTTCACTTTAATGTAATCAAAATCATCCATTTTTTCATTTTGTAATCTTCTCTATCTCTTGTTTGGTCATAAACTCCTCTATTCTCCATAAATCTGACAGATAAACTATTTCTCACTTCCCTAATTTGTTTATAGTATCAGTCTTTATAACTATATTGTGTACTCATTTGGATTTTATTCCAGTATACAGTGTCAGATGTTGGTCTATGCCCAGTTTCTGCCATACAATTTCCAGTTTTCCCAGCAGTTTTTGTCAAACAGGGAGTTCTTATCCCAGAAGCTGAGGTCTTTGGGTTTATCAAATACCAGATTGCCATAATCATTAACTGTTGTGTCTTCTGTGCCTAACCTATTCCACTGATCTACCCCATTATTTCTTAGCTAGTACCAAATAGTTTTGATGATTGTTGCTTTATAATACAATTTAAGACCTAGTACAGCTAGGCCACCTTCCCTTGCATTTCTTTTTGTTAATTCCCTTGATATTCTGGATCTTTAGTTCTTCCAGGTGAAGTGTTTTTGTTTTTTTCTAGATCTAAAAAATAATTTTTTGGAAGTTTGATTGGTATGGCACTGAATAAGTAAATTAGTTTAGGTAGAATTGTCCTTTTTATTATATTGTTTCTGTTTGAATGATTCTTGATATCCATAGAGTCATTCACTTCCACTTGCCCAATTCTAGTTTTTAATGATTTTTTTCTATCAAATTTTGTACTTCATTTTCCATTTGGCCCATTTTTCTTTCTAAGGATTTCTTCTGTTCAGTAAGTTTTTGTGCCTCCTTTAACTTTTGGCCAATTCTACTTTTTAAGGATTTGTTTTCTACAGTCAATTTTTGTCCTTCTTTTCCAAGCTACTGACTCTCTCTTGCATTCCTGTCATTTCTTTTCCAAATTTTTCTTATACCTCTTTTATTTAACTTTTAAAATCCTTCTTAAGCCCTTCCAAGAAGGCTTTTTGGTCTTGAAACCAGTTCATATTCCCCTTTGAATTTTCAGATGTGGGCATATTCACGATGTTGTCCTCTTCTGAATTTGTGCCTTGATCTTCCCTGTTCCCCTAATAAGAATTCATGATCATTATCAGTTTCTGCTTTTTTGCTCATGGTGTTTGAATATTTCCTGGCTTTTAGAGTTGATCCCTCCTGCTGGAGCACAGGGGGCACTGACCCAAGCTTCTCATGCTGAGAGCCTGGGACCTGGTCATTGGCTTTGTGTGTTGGGGTCTCATGTGCTGGCAGCTAGAGGCTGTAGGTGTCTGGCAGCTTACCTGGTACTTAGCTGGGGTCAGCAACACTTGAGCTCTCAGGGTGGGAGTGAGGAGCCTGGCTCCTGGGGCACACCTGCTCACCTGGGCTATGCACTTGAATGTTTGACTGAAAGAGAATATCTGCCAGCCTGGAGCTATGCCTCCTGGAGTTGTGCTGAAGCACAGGGAGCTTTGGCTGCTGGGGAACACATGCACACATGGTGGTTTTCTAAGAAGGTATCCATCCACTGATTCCCTCGCCTGTGCTGAGGCACTGGGGGTCGATGGTGTTTAATGGTGTTGGTGCTTGCCTGCTCCACCATCCTGAGTCTCAGGATCTTCCCCTGGTTTGCTGAAGCTGGGCTTGCTACTGACTTGCTGAGATGCCTCCTGTCCTGCACTGCTCCCCCTCCCCCAGAGTGAGAGGGGCATTTCCTGTTAATCCCCCAAGGTTCCTGGGCTACAATATTGCTGTAACCTGTCTTTCTGCTGGCTCAACTGTTCCAGGGTTTTTCCTGGGGTGATATTTTCTGGGCTTTTGGAAATCAATAAAGGAGGGTGAGAGCAACTTACTTCTTTTTTTGTTTGTTTGTTTTTGGGCAGGGCAATTGGGGTTAAGTGACTTGCCCAAGGTCACACAGCTAGTACATGTGTCAAGTATCTGAGGCTGGATTTGAACTCAGGTCCTCCTGACTCCAGGGCCTGTCCTCTACTTACTGCACCACCTAGCTGCCCCGAGCAACTTACTTCTTACTCCATCTTCCTGGTGCTAGATGGAATAAGTTTACCAAGTGACAAATATTTCACAGAATCAGAGTGATTTCCAAACATTTTTACATTCCCCATAACATTTGACCGAAAAAAAAAATCATACAAAGTTCCAAGGAAAGTGGACATCATCACAACGCTCATTAAGTTAGAATGATTAAGTGATTTCTTCAAAGTAGTAAAGCTCTTTTCTAATGAAGGCCTAGTATAGATACTATCACCATCCCAACCAATCTACATGACTATAATGTTCTAGCTACTAAGTGGTAGATGTAAGTGATAAAAATAAAAATACCACCCCCCTCAAAAGGAAGTATTTGAGATTAAGGAGTTTTCTTTTTAATAAGGGAGAAAACATGTACCTTTATAAGTATATAAAAATTTGTTAAAAGTAAAAATAAGGATGCCATAGTGGCAAAGGAACTAGCAGCTGAGAAACCAGAAAAGGCTGTCTGTTCAAGTTGTCATTTGAAATTAAACCAGAAATTCTAAGAAATTGAAATGGAGAAGGAAAGCATTCCAAGCATGAAAGACCAAGGCACAAAGATGGGGAGATATAATTCTGTGTGTAAGATAGTTTAAGTAGACTTAAATGACTGGACTATAGAGTACAGTGAAGTAGGTATCAAATCACAATCACCAAAAGATAGCAAAGGAAAAGGTTAAAGAGCTTGAAATGTCAAAGATATAATTTTATATTTGGTCTTTTAATGTTTTTTTTCCTTTTTCTTCTCTTCTGGGTTGTCATTCATTTCTATGCATTTACAACACAAATCTAATGCTCTCTCCCACTTCTTTGGTGATACTTCTCATTGAAGAGTCCAGTTTTTCTATTCTACTCAATATTTTTGACATGCAAGATATATTTTCTGCTCTCATTTCTTTTATAAAATAAACAGGAACAGTGTGTTATGGTTCCATGTTTATCTATGGTTCTATGTCTCATAAAGTCTCAGAATATTTCCTTTGTTTTGCAGCAATTGTTTTATAGATAAATGAATTTACTTGATCTGGAGACTATACTTCCTTCTATTTCTGTTTACTGGTTAATTTATCATTTTATGTTTGTGATACTTGAGATTTTTAACCCCTGCAATCTTTGGCAATTTCACTCTTTTTTCCTTCCCTTATTTTCACTATTATTCACTTTTTTACTCTCTCCCCTCTGATTGTAGTGTCCTTGGGTTCTGGATCTCAAAAATGCCTCTGCCTTCTCTCAAAGTGGGCAATTTATGGTTGACCTGTCTAGGTCTCTGTCTCCGCTGACTTTTGGGATTGGCCCCAGTCACATAACTGGCCCAAGCTGAATGTTATACATTTCTTCTCATGTTTGGTGGAGTGCTCTATACCACAATCTCCAAAACACATTCATGGTCCTGAACTGATAACCTTCCCTGATCGTACACTTCTTTACTTCTTTGTCCCAGCACCAGTAGTTTGGAACATGCCAACACTGGTGATATGGGGTTACAGTTTCTTTTTTTTTGTTTGTTTGTTTTGTTGTTGTTTTTTAATTTAATTTATTTAACATATTTAGTTTTCAGCATTGGTTTTCACAAGAGTTTGAATTACAAATTTTCTCCCCATTTCTACCCTCCCCCCCACTCCAAGATGGCGTATATTCTGGTAGCCCTGTCCCCCAGTCAGCCCTCCCTTCTTTCACCCAACTCCTCTCCCATCCCCTTTTCCCTTCCTTGATTGTAGGGCAAGCTAAATTTCTACTCCCCATTGCCTGTGTATCTTATTTTCTAGTTGCATGCAAAAACTTTTTTGTTTTGTTTTTGAACATCTGTTTTTAAAAACTTTGAGTTCCAAATTCTCCCCCTTCCTCCCTTCCCACCCACCCTCCCCAAGAAGTCAAGCAATTCAACATAGGCCACATGTGTGCCATTATGTATAACCCTTCCACAATACTCATGTTGTGAAAGACTAACTATATTTTGCTCCTTCTGAACCCATCCCCCTTTATTGAATTTTCTCCCTTGACCCTGTCCCCTTTCAAAAGTGTTTGTTTTTGATTACCTCCGCCACCATCTGCCCTCCCCTCCATCATCCCTGCCTTTTTTTATCTTCTTCCCTCTTCTTTCCAGTGGGGTAGGATACCCAATTGGTTATGTATGGTATTCCCTCCTCAGGCCAAATCTGATGAGACCAAGATTCACTCATTCCCCTCTCACCTGCCCTCTCCCCTCCTCCCACAGAACTGCTTCCTCTTGCCACCTTTATGTGAGATAATCCACCCAATTCTATCTCTCCCTATCTCCCTCTCTCAATATATTCCTCTCTCATCCCTTAATTTGATATTATTTGTTTTAGATATCTTCCCTTCATCCTCAACTGACCCTATGTCTGCTCTCTCTCTCTCTCTCTCTCTCTCTCTCTCTCTCTCTCTCTCTCTCTCTCTATATATATATATATATATATATATATATATATATATATATATATATATATATACACACACACAGATACATACATACATACACATTCACTTATATATATATACATATATATATAAACATACATATATATATACATATATATATATATATTTATATATATATGCATATTCCCTTCAGCTACCCTAATACTGAGGTCTCATGAATCATACACGTCATCTTTCCATGTAGGAATGTAAACAAAACAGTTCAACTTTAGTAAGTCCCTTGCAGTTTCTTTTTCTTGTTCTTTCTCTTGATTACCTTTTCATGCTTCTCTTGATTCTTGTGTTTCAAAGTCAAATTTTCTATTCAGTTCTGGTCTTTTCACTGAGAAAGCTTGAAAGTCCTCTATTTTACTGAAAATCCATATTTTGCCTTGGAGCATGATACTCAGTTTTGCTGGGTAGGTGATTCTAGGTTTTAATCCTAGCTCCATTGACCTCCGGAATATCGCATTCCAAGCCCTTCGATCTCTTAATGTAGAAGCTGCCAGATCTTGGATTATTCTGATTGGGTTTCCACAATACTCAAAGTGTTTCTTTCTGGCTGCTTGCAATATTTTCTCCTTGATCTGGGAGCTCTGGAAATTGGCGACAATATTCCTAGGAGATTCCTTTTTGGGATCTATTTGAGGAGGCAATCGATGGATTCTTTCAATTTCTATTTTACCCTGTGGCTCTAGAATATCAGGGCAGTTCTCCTTGATAATTTCTTGAAAGATGATATCTAGGCTCTTTTTTTGATCATGGCTTTCAGGTAGTCCAATAATTTTTAAATTATCTCTCCTGGATCTGTTTTCCAGGTCAGTGGTTTTTCCAATGAGATATTTGACATTGTCTTCAATTTTTTCATTCCTTTGGTTCTGTTTTATAATATCTTGATTTCTCATAAAGTCACTAGCTTCCACTTGCTCCAATCTAATTTTTAAAGTAGTATTTTCTTCAGTGGTCTTTTGGACCTCCTTTTCCATTTGGCTAGTTCTGACTTTCAAGGCATTCTTCTCCTCATCGGCTTTTTGGAGCTCTTTTCCATTTGAGTTAATCTATTTTTTAAGGTGTTGTTTTCTTCAGTGTATTTTTCAGTATTTTTTGGGTCTCCTTTAGCAGGTCATTGACTTGTTTTTCTTGGTTTTCTCGCATCCTTCTCATTTCTCTTCCCAATTTTTCCTCTACTTCTCTAACTTGCTTTTCCAACTCCTTTTTGAGCTCTTCCATGGCCTGGGACCAGTTCATGTTTTTCTTGGAAGTTTCTGTTGTAGGCTCTTTGACTTTGTTAACTTCTTCTGTCTGTATGTTTTGGTCTTCTTTGTCACCAAAGAAAGAATCCAAAGTCTTAGACTGAATCTGGGTGCGTTTTCGCTGCCTGGCCATATTTCCAACCAACTAACTTGACCCTTGAGTTTTTCAGTGGGGTATGACTGCTTGTAGACTAAAGAGTTCTATGTTCCACGTTTGGAGGGGGAGGTGCCAGCTCTGACACAGCAGCACTACTCTTTCCCCAAGAACCTCCAGCCCAGACTGGGCTTAGATCTTCAGCAGGCTGTGCACTCCTGCTCTGATCTGCCACTTAATTCCTCCCACCAGGTGAGCCTGGGGCCGGAAGCAAAAACAGCTGTGGCTGCCCCACCTCCGCTGCCCCTGGGGCTGGTAGCGGAACCGCGAACTCCTTCCACTCCCGCAGCTTTTCCCACTAACCTTCTCTGCTGTCTTTGGTGTTTGTGGGTTGAGAAGTCTGGCAACCACGGCAGCTCACCGACCCAGGGTGGTAGGGCACATTCCTCCCGGCTCCTGGTCTGGTCGGTACACAATGCCCACACTGGGCTCTGCTCCGCTCCCCTCCCAGTTTCCAGCTTCCAGCTCCCAGCTCCGCGCAGGACAGACCTCACCCAGATACCATCCAGGCTGTCTCAGGCTGGAATCCTTCTTTCCTCTGCTGTTTTGTGGGTTCTGCCGTTCTAGAATTGCTTCAGAGTCATTTTTTATAGGTTTTTGGAGGGACTCGGCAGGGAGGTCATGCTAGTCCCTGCTTTCCAGCAGCCATCTTGGCTCTGCCCCCCAGGGTTACAGTTTCTACTATGCTTTTGCTCCTGAAGAGCTGTGACCAAGCTGGCTATGGGAACTTGGAGATGGATACAGAGAGAGCTCAGTGTCAATAAGCATCAAGTCATGTGTTTTATAAAAACAAACAAAAAATCTTCTTTGAATTCTGGGTTTCCTGGACCATAGATACAGCTAAAGTTGCTTTGTCTTTATGCATAATTTCTATTTTGGACAGGTTTGAGAGGTCATGGGGATTAGAACAAAAAAGTACACATGCACACACACACACACACACAAACACACTTCTCCATCTTGTTGTCCACCTGACACAGAACTCAGATCCAGACATTCTATGCAACAAATAACCATTGGAGTTCGTTTGGAAGGAGATATACATAGTCAGATGTGAATTTTAAGAAAACTACCCTAGTGGGCTGTGTGATGATGGTCTGTAGAGAGATGAGACTTAAGACAGTGAGGCCAAATAAAATGTTATAGTAATAGTTTAGTTAAAAGGTTGTGAGGATATGAAATGTGTATCAGCTATCCACGAAAAAAGAAGAGGATGTATCAAAGATATTAGGGAGACAAACATGACAAGATTTGGCACTGATCAGACATGTGCTGTGAGTGATAGCAAAGAGTTGAAGATAACAATAAGGTTGTTAACTGTCACGATTGGAAGGATGGTGGTGGCCCTGAGAATAAAAGGAAAGTTCTCAAGACTAGGGTGTTTGAAAGTAAACATCATTTGGATATACTGAGTAAGATATTTTTATGGAACGTCCAGTTAAAAATACCAATTAGGCATGGAAGAGTTAGAGTTACTGAAGCTAGGTGTATAGCAATGGGTGTCATGTAGTTTCAACCAATAATATTATAATCTACATTGTAGAGTGTTTAGAACAGAGTGAAAGGAGAATAAGTATAGAGGGCATTTTCAAAGAGTTTAGCTGAGAAATACAGTATGATATCTGAGAGGCATGGTAGGCTCTAATGAATATTTTGTTGTTTCTATTATGCAAGAGTCTAGGATTTATTTGTAGGCAGCTGGGAAAGAACCAATAAATAGGGAGGGGTTGAAGATTGGGGGTTCAAGGTTGGTAGTGATATTGAGGTAATCTAAGGTGGAGAGTGATGGGATGAAAGGTATATATATAGAGGTCTTGACCTTGAGAAGAAGGGTTCTTCTTCATCTGATACTAGAATGAATGGGGTGGGGCGGATACTGGGTGAAAATGTGAGGGGAATGTAAGATAAGGAGATCATGATGAGGTTATTTTTGTTTCTTCTTTTCTTTTTAATCACTAGATAAAGACTTTATTTGAGAGTTTGGATGGAGGGAGTAATTGAGAGAATTCAGGAGGGAAAAACGAGTTTTGTAAAGAATGCTGTGGTGAATGGGATAGAGAGCAACAAGAATAGTGATATCCTACTTAGGACAAGATAACATCACCTTGAAGTGGAATTAGTCAGGGAAGTTTGGAAGATGAAAATTTTGCAGCTACAGTGGTATGACTATCCCTAGTACGATTCGCCATTATACAAGTGAGAGTGAAGGATGTAAAGGGTAACATCACTCCAGTATCAGGTTTTGGCAAGGCATGAGGAATGTGAGTACGAGGGAGTAAGGGATTCAACAGTAGAAGGTAGTGTATACTTGAAATAATGTAGTCACAGGTGGACATTATGAAAGGAGGAGAGTATGGATAGAGGTAGAATGGTGACCTGAGAAATTACTGAAGGAGAGAAGGACTGAGGACCATGATGAAGAAGCAAAATAGTTTTAGGAGTTTTGTGGCATAAAGGAAGATACACTATCAGAAGATTAGGATTAGATAAAATAATACCAGTTTTTGAACATATAAGTGAAATATTTGCAGATGATTTCAAGATCAAAGTTATCACTATCCTTGTATGTAATCAAGGTGAAATAGAGGGGTAGGAAATGGGATTCTTGTGGACTGAGAAATTAGATGATTAGGGTTCAGTGAATATCATCAAGTCTGCTGAAATCCTCTTTGCATGGAGAGTTCATGTAAGAGAAGACAATGAACCAGACTTAGAACTTAATAAGAAAGTAAAGAGAAGGTTCTGGGGTCCTGTACATTACAGCCAGCAGAAATGGACTGAACGATTAATGTAATTCAACAGAATCTCAAAGGAGAGGCTACTAATTGGTGAGGGTAGATGTAAATTCCAGAAATGGTAACATAGAAGAACAAAAACAAAAATGATTCTGACTATTCTACTAGGAAAAATGTGAGGTATGAGAAAGGTTGTAACCGGTACTAGCAAGGAGAGCAAGAGATGTGATATCCTGTGGAAAAAGCTAGATCCATCAATATTTCAGAAAGATCATACATTAAGATGAGGAATGCAAAGTTGGTTTGATATTAGAAAATAACTATAAACACAATTTGCCATGTTAAAAAATCCAAAATCATATTTCATATTTCAATATTCAATTTTTTATGAAAATACTAGTTATTAAAAACACAAGAATAAATGGATTTTCCATAAAATGATAAGTAGTCTGTCTAAAACCAGGAATAAGCATTATTGTAATGGGGATAAGCTAGAAGCTTTTCCAATAATAACAGGGGTAAAGCAACAATGTCATAATCATCATTACTATTCAATATTGTATCAGAAATGACAGCTATAGCAATACAACAAGAAAAAAATTGAAGGAACAAGTATTGGCAAACATGAAACAAAAATAATAACTTTCACAGAACATATAATACTTTACTTAGAAAACCTTAGAGGACAATTTAAAAACTAATCAAAACAACAAACAAATTCAGCAAAGTTGCAGGGCAAAAAATAAACCCGCATGAAATATATTAGCATGTCTACATATTACTAACAAAATCCAATAGGAAGAGATACAAAGAGAATTTTCATTAAAAGAAAATATGTATATTATAAAATTTGTAGGAGTTTACCTGCCAAGATGCACACAGTAACTATATTAATTCAATTACAAAACACTCTTTACACAGAGAAAGACAGATCAAATAACTGGAGTAATGTCAATTGCTTATGGTAGACTGAGCCAACATAATAAACGTAACAATACTAGCTAAATTAATTTTCTTATTCAACAACATACCTATAAAACAGCCAAATAATTACTTTATACAATTAGAAATAATTATACCAAAATCTATCTGAAGAAATTAAACATCAAAAATATCAAGCAATAAATGAAAAATAAAAACAACATGATAGAAAAGGGACCTAATAGTCCCATTCCAAAAACCATACTACAAAGCTGTAATTGTCAAAACAATTTGATACTGGGTAAGAAATAAAGAAGTTGGTCAGAAAAATAGATTAGGCACACAGGATACACAGAAGCAAATGATCACAGCAATCTATTTTTCTCATAAAACCCAAAATTGCAACTGTTAGGGGAAGAATTTATTATTCAATGAAATTTGTTGGAAAAAAACATAAAATAGGCTGGTAGAAACTAGATATAGATCAAAAGCTCACATCAGAACCCATAATAACTCAAAATGGGTATATGAGTTAGACACAAAGGGTGACATCATAAACAGATTAAATGGAACACGGAAGAGATCATCTATCAGATGTATGGGTAGGGGAAGAGCTCATGACCAAATAGAAATAGAGAGATTTACAGAAGGTTAAAGAGATAATTTTTTATTACATAAAATTAAAATATTTTTGCACAAACAAAATAAAGATAGCTAAAATTAAAGGAAAAGCAGGAAAACAGGGGTAAATCTTTGCAGCAGGTGTCATTTCTAAGTTATCTAGGCAACTGATTAAAATTTATAATTAGAATCATTCCCAATTGATAAATGGCCATGGGATACAAATGGGCAGTTTTCAAAAGAAATTTAACCTATCAATGACAATCTATCAATAACTAATCTATCAACAGCAATATAGAAACAAATGCTCCAAATCACCACTTATTAGAGAAATGCAAATTGAAATAGATCTATGACACCATCTCACATATATAAGATTGGCTAAGATGACAAAGGAAAATGACAAATGCTGGAGGGGCTGGAGAGAACAGGTAGATTCTATTGTTGATAGAACTACGAACTACTTCAAATATTCTTGAAAGTAATATGGAATGATATCCCCAAAATCATAAAACTTTTTGTACCAATTGACCCAGCAATATCATTATTAGGAGTCTATCTCTCGAAAACCAAATATATGTGTGTGTGTGTATGCCTATAGAAACACACACATATGGGATAGCTGGGTATGCATGTGTACATATATTTAGAGAGTATTATTTTTCTTGCCTTCTCAGCATAGATGGGAAGGAAAGAAATTAGGAAATAAAAATAAATTTGAATTAAAAAATAAAATGTTAAAAAATAATTTACTTAACCAAAGTAAAAGGGAAACAAATGGAGAAACAAACATTCTTAATGATGGCCAGAAGACTGAAAGAATATAATGGGAATTACTCCAAAATAAAAGAAAGTTTAATGATGCTATAATAGGAATATCAAAGTTCATAGCTAACCAGGCAAGTCTAAAATGGGAAATTGGAAAGGGAATACTGTTAAAGTGAATAGGAGTAAAGAAGCAGACATCAGGAGCTGGCAAGTGAGGACAGCTGCTTTTTGACAGCCAGGGGTTCTGTAATGATGAATGGAGAGTGAGATTTTTTTTTAATAATTGAGGAATAGACACAACATTGACTGAAGGAAGCAATTCTGATGAAGAAGGCTGGTAATTATAAATTTCAAGGCCTTATCACAGCCTTCATGTTTGTTCCAGGACCTTACTGATTTAATTTGATCTTTATAATTGTTTGTTAATTATACAGTGAATTTTATACTATGGGTATATTTAAAAGCAAAGAAAAAGGCTCCAAGAAATTAAGTGAGTAGATCAAGTCAAAGTACTGGTAAGGAAAACATTACGTAGTGGGAAGATTTGGGATCAGAAGACCCAGGTGAAAATTCAGGCTTGATCCACCTGGTTGACTTTAGGCAAGTCACTTTACTTCTCAATTTTGGTTTCCTTAGGTGGAAATTGAAATGCTTGAGCTTAATCTCCTCTAAATCTACCGTCCTATGAACAGCAAGAAACAAGGACTTCGATTTAGAGCCCTACTTTCTAGGATATTACTATCACACAGAGGTCCTGTTATGAGGAAGGAAAAAAAAAACAGCCAAATCCTAATCTTGGTGAATATTTATACATTTTCCATAGTATATCCGTTTCCCCATTAATCTGTAAAGGCTAAATGAGTAAAAAAAAATGTTCCAGTATCTATACATCTACTGGCTATGTTGGGATTCCTTTGCCAAGTGAGTCACATGAAGGAGGTGGAGCAGGAAGAAGAGGAGTGGTGGTGATGGTGGTGGTAGTGGTAGTAGTAGTAATGGTAGTCATTGTCGGAATAGTTATTTGCTAGTCACTATGCTCAGAACTTTACAATTATTATCTCATTTGATCCACACAACACTGAGAGGTAGGCGCTATTATTATCCCTCTTTTATAGATAAGGAAACTGAGGCAAAACAAGATTAAATAACTTGCCCTGGGTCACATAGGTAGTAAGTATCTAAGGTTGAATTTTAACTCAGTTCTTATTGATTTCCAGTCCCAGTGTTCTATCCATTATGCCACACATACATGTGCTAACATAATATATAAAAATACTTATAACATATTTTATATTCATTATATTGAATCTTGAATTATATATATTTATGCTAATTCAATACATAAATGTATGAATGATCTATTATATGCTACTTTACACGAATTTTGTATATTTTGCTCATAATGTAAAGGGAAGTATGGTAGGAAAACCCCTTGACTGGAAGTCAGTATACTTTTATAGCCCTAGTACTATCTATGTGGCTTTGCATCAATTATTTGGATTCTCTAGGTCTCCATTTCCTTATTTGTGAATCTGCGGAACACCAGTTCTACAATCTTTTGGTAAGCTAGTCAAAGGAAGGGCGAGGCATTATCCAGAAGAAAATTTCTGACTACATTTTCTTACTGTTAGAGTAGAAGGAAAGGAAGGGAGGGAAAGACGGAGGGAAGGAAGGAGGGAGGGAAGGAGGGAAGGAGGGAGGGAGGGAGGGAAAGAAGGAGGGAGGGAAGGAAAGAAAGAGGGAGGGAAGGGAAGAAAGAGGGAGGGAAGGGAAGAAAGAGGGAGGGAAGGGAAGAGGGAGGGAAGGAAAGAGGGAGGGAAGGAAAGAGGGAGGGAAGGAAAGAGGGAGGGAAGGGAAGAGGGAGGGAAGGGAAGGGGGGAAGGAGGGGAATGGCAAGCAGAGTGGGACTTTTTGCCTTTGATTTTTGTATAGGACTGCTTCTCAACACTAAGGCATTCAAGTACCTTTGATGATTCTTGCCTTTTAAATGTAATGATAAGCAAAGTGGAACTTTTGCTGCTTTTTCTTTGAGTGCTTCTTAGCACTAAGGGGATCCAGTGCCTTTTACTGGCTCTTGCCTTTGTTTCAATCAAGAGTCTTGGATTGAATTGGGAGTCCTTGATGACCTGCTTAAGTAACAGGAAGACCTAGATCACATGCGTTAAAGTTACATGGTTGTGATGCCCTCTGACCCTGAAGAAGTGTATATATACTCTGAGGTTGGCATTTTTGTTTTGGGGGGTTTCATTCATTGGAAGAGTGGTCTCATGGTTTGGCCACACGAGACTCTGGGTAGCCATTAAGAGCCAGCTTTGAAAGCCCAGATGTTGATATGTCTCTCTGGTAACTATGTATTGTGATTTGGTCAGACAGAAGCCTGTCTGTTGGTTTTTGTTATTCTCTCTATTCATAATTCCTGTTTGAAATTTTTGCTTGTGTTTTCTCTGAAGTTCAGGGTACTGACTTTTTCCCCTGAGCTAAGTGAATGTTATATGTATGTTTAATTAAAGTAAGATTGTTAATTCCTTAAAGTTGCTTTCCTTAGAAAAGCAGATCAAAGAAACTGTGCTAGTAGCCCTCCAGTGTGCTGGTGTTATTGGCCTCACACAGACACAGTAGCAGCAAGTAGCATTGTTGTTACAGGAAGGAAGGAAGGAACTATGAGTGAAAAGAAGTTCCCATTATATATTAGGCACTAAGCTAAGTATTTAGGAAGTAAATATTAAAAAAAAAAAAGTTAAAGCTCTTCTCAAGGAGCTCACACTAATTGGGGGAGAGAAAAAACTATAGGCAGGTTCAGGAAGATAGAAAGGCCCAAAGGTCCTAAGTCAATAGTGGAAGGGAGTATAGCAATGCCCTGAAATCCTCAGTGTTCATGAAGATATCTGTCCCAAAGAGAAAGGTGACCAGTCCACCACAAATGGAAAAAGAACGAAGGGACCTAAGAGTCAGAGTGGAATAAAACTTTCAAGGCAACCTCTGGCAGGAGTGGAGAGTGGGATGGGGGATCAACAACGTCCAGCTAGTAAAGAAAAATGTAAGGAAGGCATTGGCAACAAATTTGAGGTGAGGCACAGATGGCCTGGGACAGGCAAGAACAGCTCCCTTAGCTTCATATCCATCTGAGTTCTTGCAAGTACTCTAGATGGTCTCTGTGTGGCCTAGGGCAGGAAAGAGATGTGGGGAAGAATGCCATCTCTTCATGTAAATTTAAGCTGTGGCCCAACAGGTTATACCAGTGTCATTTTTTCCCCAATAGTTAAACAACAACAACAAAAACAAACAAATGAACAACAAAAAAAGTCCTAAAGTTGAAACAAGAGAATTGATTAGATTTTCAAAAGGTTTTCTTACTCACAAGGAAATATCAATTTTAACTTGATAGGTAATATGACACAATAAATGAAACAGTTTATACTTTTATAGAGAAATACTACTTATAAATCACTTTTCTTTATAACAACAATCCCACGAAACAGATAAAGCCAATGACCTTGCTCCCATTTCACAGATGATGAAGCAGATCTTCAGATAATTAAAAGGTTGATTTGAAAAGGCTTTCTCCAGAAGGTGAGATTTTAGCTGGGACTGGAAGGCAGCCAGGCAACAGAGATGAGCGAGCACCAAAGAGGCCGGTGTCACTGGATCACAAAGTAAATCGTGGGAGTATAAGAAGACTGGACAGGTGGGGGTGGGAGGATGATTACAAAAATCTGCATGCATACTTTATATAGGGGTTGGACTAGAGTAATTCCCCAAGTCCATTCTAATTCTTGGCTGCCAAGTTGTCTCTGAAATTTTTACAAAAAAGCCACTGTACCAATGCAGACACTACTGCCTTCTGTAACCCAGAAAATCTCCCTCCTCTTAGAGTTTGTTCTATAGAGCTGGAAAGCTAAGACACAAAACAGGCATGTGAATGATCATTGCATTCCATCTGTAAACTCAGCTGACATAGGTAATTAAGCAGGTTCACTCCCACAGAGAGGCCTAAGGCAATGTAACACTGAGTCAACACAGCTGGACTTCCCTACCATCTAACATATCGGAACTTCATAATCACTCTCTTTAGTGAGCAGAAATTATTTGCAAAGGCATAATTAGGCTTCAGTAATACATAGATTTATGCACTATTTGACAAAACTACTTGTGATACCAGTATGGGAAACTACTAATTACTCATTTAGACATTTAAAAAAAAGTAGATGTCGCAACCCCCACACTAAGAATATTTCTACGTCTTCCTGGCTACAAAGCAGATATAGACTTTGAAAATTGCTTCTTAGAAACAGAAAATGGATCACAGACTCTTTAGAGCTGGAAGGGACCTCAGAACACAGACTGTCAAAGACGGGCAGTACCTGAAAGCCTAAAACCTTAGAGGTAGGTTGTTTAGTCTTTTTCACTTGTGTCTGACTCTTCATGACCCAAATTGGAGTTTTCGTAGCTGAGATTTTATAGATGAGAAAACTGAGGCACACAGGGTTAAGTGGCTTACCCAGGGTCACACTGAAAGTAAATGTCTAAGGCCAGATTTGAACTAGGGAAGATAAGTCTTCCAACTCTAGGTATGGCACTCTACCTACTACACCACCTAGTTGCCTGGATCTAGAAGGGACCTTAAAACAGATTACTAGAACTGAGTTAGAACATAGAATGATAGAACAAAGACTATAGAATGTCAGAAAAAGAACTTAGATCAATACTTCATTTTTTTTTGTCTCAAGACATCTTTACACTTTAAGAAAAGATCATTTGTTTCTATGGGTTTGCATTTATATCTACATATTATACTTATATACTTATAGAAATTAAACCATATTTTTTTTCTTTCATGTGCAATTTTATTTATTTTTTTTTAAATTTATTTATTTAACATATTTGGTTTTCAGCATTGATTTTCACAACAGTTTGAATTACAAATTTTCTCCCCATTTCTACCCTCCCCCCCACTCCAAGATGGCATATATTCTGGTTGCCCTGTTCCCCAGTCAGCCCTCCCCTCTATCACCCCCCTCCCCTCTCATCCCCTTTTCCCTTCCTTTCTTGTAGGGCAAGATAAATTTCTACTCCCCATTGCCTCTGTATCTTATTTTTTAGTTGCATGCAAAAACTTTTTTTTTTTGTTTTTGAACATCTGTTTTTAAAACTTTGAGTTCCAAATTCTCTCCCCTCTTCCCTTCCCACCCACCCTCCCTAAGAAGTCGAGCACTTCAACCTAGGCCACGCATGTATCATTATGTATAACCCTTCCACAATACTCATGTTGTGAAAGGCTAACTACATTTTGCTCCTTCCCAACCCATCCCGCTTAATTGAAATTTCTCCCTTGACCCTGTCCCCTTTCCAAAGTGTTTGTTTTGATTACCTCCACCCCTGTCTGCCCTCCCCTCCATCATCCCCCCCCCCTTTTATTTTTTTTTTATCTTCCTCCCTCTTCTTTCCTGTGGGGTAAGATACTCAATTGAGTATCTTGGCTCCGCCCCAGTCAAACCATATTGTTTTAAACTAGTTTTGAGCTTATGTACCTGCTGAAATGGCCTCCCAAACTATTGAGAATTTGACATAGAACCTAAAATATCTAGAATTAAAAAAGCCTTAACAAGCCAGAACCTTAGAATACAGAACAAATAATGTTAGAGCTGGAATTGACCCAAGAGGTAGTTTAATTCAGATGCTAATTTCAAAGATAAGGAAATTGAGGCTCAGAAAAGTAGGTAACAAGACTTTCTATGGCCACAGTTATTCCATGGCAAACCCAGAAAGTATTCTACCTATAGGTTTGCCATTAAATAATCATGGCATGTCTCCAAACTACCAGAGCAATGCTTATTCCTCTGCTCAAGTGGCATCAGGCCAATGTAGAATGCACTGAGGACAGAAGAGGAAGGAAACAGTAAAGAGTATTTGTTTCTTTGCTAATTCTTCAGCATTCTAAGTGACACTATTAATTTGAAAACAGGTTTGCTACCAGAGGAATCATCTATGATCATCCTATTTTAATGAGGAAACAAGATAATCTATTATTTCACTTGCTCTAACAAGACATACTGGATGTTATATTGTAATAGGATCTCCTGAAATGGGAAGTTCAACAATCAATTCAACAAACTGGAATTTTAAGTATCTATACCACAATAGAAAGTTCCCTTGGTAAAATAGAATGATGAATTTGGAAATCGGGACACTTGAAATTGATTCCTGTCTGTCACTTATTATTATGTTACCATGAGAAAGTCACTTTTCTAAGTCTCACTTCCCCCATTTGTAAGACAGAAGTAGCAATACATCCATTACCTACATTAGTAGTGTCAAAGTCAAATAGAAACCAGGCCCCTAAAACTTTCTATGAGCCACACACTGACAATTTTTAAAATGCAATCTTATCTATGTTTCATTGTATTATTTATTTATTTTGTTCAATATTTCCCAATTATATTTTAATCTGGTTCAGCTAGCACTCAGGAATGTTGAAGCATGTTGTTCATGGCCATATTTTTGATATTTCTGACCCACATCATGGAGCTGCAAGGAGGGCACACATTGTAAAATATAAAGCAATCTGTAAACATGAGCTATTATTACAATAGTCAAGGTGCTATACTAGGATCTGGCCATGGAGTTTAAAAATTAAACACATGCGCATGCACAGACACACACAGAATTCTTTCCTTAAAGAAATCCATAGGTTCATGTGATAAGACTTGATGAGAAAGAACTATAATTCTGATTAGAATATGATGAATGCACAACCATACAAAGATTCATATGAAGGTGAAATCACTTCCAATTCAACAAAAAGACCACAGAAAACTTCACTGAGGTGATATAATTTGAACTGGGACTTAATTAACAAGTTGGATATTGATAATCAAGGACAGGTGGAGAGAACATGATGTAGGAGAAGGAAGAGTAAACAGTCCATGTATGTGGAACAGCATGAACAAAATCAGAGAGGTAGGAAATCATAGGATGTGATTGATAGATAGAAACTATTCCATTTTGTTTGGAGCATCAAGTATGTGAGATGGAGTTTTGGGTCATTAGACTGTTAAGTTGTTTAGCTGTCTGACTCCTTCTTGGTTTTTCTTTCACATGTAACTGGCAGTGGGGAAAATGAAGCTTTCAGCTGTCTCCAAACACCTGGCCCTGTGGCTGTGTATCATGCCATATGATTTATTTCAACAAACATTTATTAAGCATCTACTTTGTGCAAAAGTCTGTGGTAGATTCGGGGTTTAGAAAGCTTAGTGAGATACAGGAACCACTTTTAGGGAGTATATGATCCAACTGGAGTGATGAGATGCAGACATAAGTCATTGTGCTTCAGGGTAGCATGTGATAAAGGAGGCAGGAATGAAAGAGGTTCCATGCTATCAGAAGGGCTCCTTTCTTGTTTGTGCTCTTCATTTTATAGATGTTCAGTGACTTCCGCAAGATCCCATAATAGTTTTAGGGAAAGATTGGACTAGAACTCAGGTCTTCCATCTCCCACTCCAGTGTTACTATATGGTGCTGCTTCCTAAATTTTCTGTTACCCTCAACAGCACCATTGGTTTTGAAGTGAGAGGATCGAGGTTCAATTCTTACCCTCAACAGCACCATTGGTTTTGAAGTGAGAGGATCGAGGTTCAATTCTCAACTCTTTTCCTTACTTGTTATGCTTACCATCACTTGGAAGATAATAAAAGATACAAAAGACGATATGGTAATTTGCATTGTGTAAAACTTGAACCACACATTTCTGAGCAGCAGAACATAAATTTAGTCTAAATTTATCTCAAGATCAAATTGAAACCAAGCCTTGAATCTTAAGATGCTGAATTAATTTACTGTGTAACTTTGGGCATGTAACCTCAACCCTCAGTTTCCTACATTATAAAAATAAGGAAGTTGGATTAAGTAACTTTCAATGGCTCTAATAGCTCTAAATCCCATGTACCTATAAACTCCTTTTCTCTACCTATTACAGCCATAACTTTGGTGTTATTCTTTCCTCCTTTTTCTCTTCCATCTAGCTAGGCAATAAATCCTTCACAATAACAGATTTGAAATGCACATTTAATTAATATTGTTTGAAAAATCCTGCTGTATGTTCTGACTCAGGCAGAAAGACCATTAATGGATAGGTATTTGGAGAGTTACTTACTTGATTTCATCAATACCCCAGAGATCCATGATATCAGTGATGGGGGACCTATATCTACTGACATAGGACCCAATCCCTCTAAGCCTCAGTAGATGGTTTCATGGGTCCACAGTGACCAGGAAAAATAAAATCATAATTTAGTGTTCAATCCAGTAGTGATGAGCTTCTATAAAGTTCAGCTAGGCTGGTTTAATTACAAGCACAGATATTTGCTAGACCCATGCTCAAAACCCTCTCCATCTTAGTAAGACCTACTAGAACTTTTACCAACTTGTATATTCTTCAAGAGCCAAACTCACCTCTGTATCATGACGTAAATCAGTGGAGCTAGTTTGTGGAGTCTGAGAACTCCAGAGGAGGGAGCATGATATCATAATTTACAAAGCACTGGAAATGAATTAAGATGGGACTTGGTATAGTGGAAAATGTATTCCATTTGGCATCCAGACAGTCTGGGATCTACCCTCACCTCTGTTAGTACCCACTCCATTTCCTTGGGTGAATGGTACAGTGGAAAGGTTGATGAATTTTGATTCAGAACACCTGGATCAAATCCAATCTCAGATCATTGCTACCTGTGTAACTTTAAGAAAGTCACAACCTCCTTTAGGCACGGTTTCTTTATCTGTACTGAGGTTGGATAAGATTACCTCTGAGAACCATCTCTTCTGGCTCAAGATCTAGGATCTGAAGAACAAGTTCCTCATCTGAGGCATGGAAGGCTTGATGTGTGATAATCTTTGAGATCTTCCCAAATTCCACCGGAGGTGAACAGACAGCCAGGTTTGGAGTCAAAGATGGTGTGAAGCATCATAACTCAATGTCAGGAAGAATATTCTGTGTGGAATTAAAATAATGAGGACCTCCAACAGACACATCAATTTTGGAGGCATTAATAAAAAAAAAAGCAGCTAGGTGGCACAGTGGATAGAGTGCTGCGTCTGGAGTCAGGAAGATCTGAATTCAAATTTGGCTTCTGACACTTACTAACTTTGTGACCCTGAGCAAGTAATTTAACAGTTTCCTCATCTGTAACATGAGCTAGAGAAGGAAATGGCAAACCACTCTAGCATTTTTTGCCAAGAAAACCCTGAAAGAAGTAATAAAGAGTCAGACACGACTGAAAATGACTAAACAACAATGACAAGAAAAAAAGATGGTGAGGTCCTGGTTCAGGGCTGGGACATGGGACCCCAGAGGGGAAAAAGGGCCAGAATGTGACAAAAAGGGAAGTAAAATGTAAGAAAGATAACCTTTACTTACCGCAAAGACATTTCTCTCTTGAGTTGGCACTGAATGTCACTGAGAACATATAAGGTTGCCACACCATTCTTCAGAAAACTATTAGGATATTGAAAAGTCCAAGACTTTAGGGTGGAGAGTCATATTCACTGCCAAACCAGAGGACCCCTAGGAATTGCTACTGAATTGATTTCTTCCACCCAAGATCATTCCTCTGCCCTGTTCTAGAAGAGGTGGCTAATCAATTCCCTACCGATAGAGCCAGTATTATGTGAGCAGGAAGGAGTTGGAATTTGAATGCAGGTGGGGAGAGTGATAAGTTATCAGAAAAGGTCTCCCTGCTACAGGCAAGTATGTTAATGTTAATTAACTCCATCTGGAAGAAAAAGCAGGTGTTGAAGTTGATCACTTGAAAATAAAGAAAGCAAAAGCTGTTTACCAAACTCCCCCTAAATTAATTTGACTGAGAAGGAGATTATGCTTCTTTAAAGTCACTTTGCTAAAAATGTACTAGGCCAAATGCTGAAACTTGGAAAGACCATGTGTTATGGAGATTTTAATGAATTGATCTTTTAAGAAATCCGCAATTACATACAAAAGACAAATAGAGAAAAAAACGGCATTCAGTTAAGTTTATATTGAGTTTACATGGAGAGGAGGAGAATGGAACAAAAATCCTAAGAGTGAGCAGCTGAAATCAACTAGAGTAGAAGAGAAAGGCAAGAACAAAAAGGCATTCAGGGAAGGTTAATGCTGGAAACCTTGGAAAAATGCACCTGAAAATTTAGACAAAACTGTCAGCTTGGGCAAGTCATTTCTCTATTCTAGATTTCAGGTCTTCTCACCTAAAACTGAGGAGTTGGGATAAATTATCTCTGTGCACTCTTCAAACACTCCCATTCTGTGTTCTGAGGTCTCTCCCAGCTCTGATAGTCTCTGTCTTAAGGACCTTCCCAGCCCTGACATGCCATAGTCTAAGCACCCTTCCCTCTAAGGACACTTCCAGCTCTCCCATTCTATGTTCTGAGGTCTCTTCCTACTAACCTATAAATTCTACAGCTAACTTGATAATCCTTGGACGTAGAGTTGTGTGACCAAATGTTTCACACTGATCAGGCCAATGTGCTTTCTCTACTGAACCACATATATGTATATACTAAGAAGTTGCGCCTGCCACCCTTTTTTTAAAATTTGGAAGTCAGGATTGTCACCTCTAATAAGCCATTTCCAATGACTTGAACTAGGGTGCATTTATAGGTGTCTGTACACTATATATACATACATATGTGCATTTTTAGAGCTATAATTTCATTGGTGTAGGGCCATTTCTCAAACTAATAGAAACATAGGCCACTAAACATGTGTTGACTTAGAAACTCTCATACTAACATCATCTGTTTTATACTATTTTTATCTTGTCAAATATTTCCCAATTACATTTTAATTTGGTTCAGGCTACACTGAGGATTGTTTTAGACTCCATGATGCCCATGTATTATATGTATATTTGATACCTCAGGTGTCTGGAAATCCCAGTAACAAAAATGTTCCAGGGGGATAAAAATCAATCTCAAATACCAGTAGGAATCAGTCTCATAACTCTTAAGATCAACAGTCAGTCTATCAGATGTTATGTAACCTGTCCTGGATAGTATAGACATTTTGTGAGAAGTAGGTCATCCTGACTCTGAGGATAGCCCTTTATCCACTCAACCATCTGTCTCCATATATGTGTGGCTATTAGGATAGAAAACCATTCCTGGCTAATGTCCACATAAAGGTATTATTTTGAATATGCTTCTATTCTCAGGCACTAGATAAGTAGATGATAGGTGCAATACATTTCGGGAGATACAAAGTTTAGATAAGATATAGTGCCCCACCCCTGGAATGTGGGAGGACCAAATGAGTCACCTTGAAGTAGCTTCCTTTTTTAATGATTTTTCCCTATTACTAACTTGGTGCTAAGTTACTAACTATTTCTCTGTTTGTTGAATATTAATATCTTTGAGCATGCTCGGTTTGGCTAGCATGGAGCCCACTGGGTCCTCTACCACATAGGTGGGAGTATACTGTCTCCTTTGATTGAATTCCTTTGTCATTAGAACTGGATGCTTCATTCTCTTTCCTGCCATCTTTTTAGCTGTCCCCTTTTTGGCAACTCCTATCTGCTGTACCCAGTGTGGATGCAATGAATTGAGCAGGTGAGAAGGGAGGGCCTTGCCTTCTACTGATTACCTCTCTTTTCCCCCAACTCCAAGAAATGGGCCTGAGGTGTTTGTTTCTTTTTGGTGTTTTTTTTTTGTTTGTTTGTTTCTTCTCAGTTTGAGGTGCAGGAGTTGATCCCTACAGGATGGTAGTTCAGACTATGGTGAACTTAAAATCAGGTAGAGTGGTGCAACCAGCCAGCCCAGCATAGAAGCCCTAAGAAACCTGAGTGCCTAGGATTAGAGTAGAAGGTGGGGGTGGGGAGTAGACTTGGAAATGGGAGTATATTCTATAGGAACTGAGCTAAACTGTGAACCAAATCTCCTTCTCCTCCCAAAGACTAAGGTGATAAGGATTGTGTTTTGGGGAGTGTTTGTATACTTGTGACTATACCTTTCACTCCAAATATTCTCTTTGTAAAAGCTTCTGTATAAAATAAATGATATTGGTGTCTTTAAATTTCCATACCCTGGAACACACCCCTCTTGCCTTGGTTAAATCTCTCAGGCTAAATTGTGCCTGTCCTCTCTTACCCTTCTTTCAAAATGAAGACAGAACACTCTTCTTATTAGACCAATGTGTGGTATTTAACGATAATTAACTAATCACCACTACGTAGTCAATGAGGCTGATATAACTCTATTTGTAAGAATTTTGTACTACAGGATTATAGGCATGTTAAACAAATAGGCAAGATCACTGAGGCGCAGTCCGGCAGCAATCCTTTTAGGCTGTTCCCTCCCAAACTGCATTGAATTGGCAGCTCATTAACAGCCCATTAGGGGTAATGATAAACCATGTGACAAAAGCAAGTGCTTTCCTTTTTAATGAGAAAGACATAGGATGTTAGCTAAAAGCAGATTGATTACACTAGCCTCTTGTTCATCCTCTACATCTTTGATGTTCCATTTATGACTAGAAGCATTTCCACAGAGTCCTTGCTTTAGAGCCCAAAAGTGGACCAGCAGTTTGCTGTTTTCCTTCTTCTGCTATTCAGTTACAAAGTTTGTGGGTACTAGAAAGGTCCCCATGTGCATTATGTCACAGGATCCATGTAACAATTGCAGAATCACTGAACAGATAATCAAACTGAAGCATACCGATTTGCCCATTGTCATATGGAGAATAACTGACAAATTTTGGATATGGGATTTCGTTTAGAAGCCAGGATTGTTTAGTGTCTGTGCATAATGTCCTCTATTACCTTCAAGGGATATATTTCCCTCTGAAGTCTAATATAAGTGGAGCTGGATAAGGAGCCAGGAAACCTGGATTTCAATTGTAGCAACGCTACTTACTAGTTTTATTGTGGTAGTAAAGTCACTTGCCTTTCCAAGCTCTAGTTTTCTCATTTGTACAACTGAAGTGTTCGAAACAGAAGATCTCTGATATATTTTTTAATCCTAATAAGCTACAACTAGATGCATCCCTTTTTAAAGAGGTAGAATAGGCATAACTATCAGGATACAGAGACTGAAATGGGCTAAGGGCCTTCCCTCTAAGGGATACAGTCCTCTTACCACACCCCTATTACCAGCAATCTCCAAATAAATCCTCCTTAAATCCTCCCTTGAATATACTTTCTTGCTGTTATTTATTCTATGAAAAACTATAGATTTAATCAAGATATGAACTGACATTTCTGTCACTTTAATTTTATTAATTATACTTTTTTTACTTTCTTAACTTACTTGTAATTTACTTACTAAATTACTTTAAATAGTACTTCCTCATCAACAGCATTGTGAGGAAAATAGTACTGAGTGTTGTCCCCATTTACAAATGAGGAAACTGAGGCTCAGAGAGTTTAAATGATTTGTTGGAGGTCACACAAATTGTAAGTATCACACACAGGATCTGAACTCAGTTTCTCTGACTCTAGAGCTGGGCTTCTTCCTGTTATTCTATTATTGTAGCTAGTACTAAGGCTTTTACGTCATATTTGACAAGCTAATTTCTCTCTCTTGTCTCTGGGTTCTTCATCCAAGGCCTAATATTCTTCAGGTATCCCTGCCATAACCCAAAGGAGACAAAAATGGAAAGAGTTATAATGGGCAAGTGAAATAGAATAGAAAAGCTTGGTTTTACAGAAGTGAGCAGAAGGAAATATAGAGTTAGACGAGGTCTTAATAATGACCAGTTTTCTCCCATTGGATGGAGAGGCTAGAATGAAAGTTCTGGACAGACACAAATCCAGGAAAACTATAGATTGGAGACCTAGAGAGTTTCTAAAGGTAGAGTCTCCATCTAGAGGATGGAAGAAAATTGTGTGCTAGGACGGAAGCCAGGGAGCAGAGAGAAGGGAAAGAGATCATGGTTTTTGCGATATCATCACCCAGATTATTGTGTCTTTCCATCCATATGATCAGAAGCAGGAAGTATGAACTAACCAAATAACTGTATCTCTCCTTTCATATTTCCTTTCCCACTCAAAAGGCAACAAGATTAATCTTCAAAATCAGAATGGAGTAAAAAAAAATAAATTCTTCCCTCCCAAGACCTATTTCAATAGGCTTACTGATTGCCAAATGGTATTGAAATATTTTGGTTTCTCCAACACCTCATAGCAAGAATGTATATTTGGGGAGGATATAGGAAGAACTTGTCTGGACACTGCTGGTAATGGGGGTGTGGTAAAAGAGATTGTGGCCCTTAGAGGGAAGGCTTCTAGGCAGAAGGATGTTCTATCCCAATCCTATCACTGTCTCCTGATATTTATTCCTACGCTACCTCTTAACAAAGAGATACATTCATTAGCAACTTAAAACTTCCCAAACTGTTCTCTGTCAGAACAATTCTCTGAAGTAGCTAACAATGCTCTCAACATGAGTCTAACTCTTTGGTGACAAAGAAGACCAAAATAGAAGAAGTCAACAAAGTCAAAGAGCCTACATCAAAAACCTCCAAGAAAAACATGATCTGGTCTCAGGCCAAGGAAGAGCTCAAAAAGGATTTGGAAAAGCAAGTTAGAGAAGTAGAGGAAAAATTGGGAAGAGAAATGAGAAGGATGCGAGAAAACCATGAAAAACAAGTCAATCACTTACTAAAAGAGAGCAAAAAAATACTCAAGAAAATAACATCGTAAAAAAGAGTAACTCAAATGGCAAAAGAGCTCCAAAAAGCCAGTGAGGAAAAGAATGCCTTGAAAGGCAGAATCAACCAAATGGAAAAGGAGGTCCAAAAGACCACTGAAGAAAATACTACCTTAAAAATGATATTGGAGCAAGTGGAAGCTAGTGACTTTATGAGAAATCAAGATATTATTAAACAGAACCAGAATGAAAAAAGTGGAAGACAATGTGAAATATCTCATTGGAAAAACCACTGACCTGGAAAATAGATCCAGGAGAGATAATTTAAAATTTATTGGACTACCTGAAAGTCATGATCAAAAAAAGAACCTAGATATCATCTTTCAAGAAATTATCAAGGAGAACTGACCTGATATTCTAGAGCGAGAGGGTAAAATAGAAATTGAAAGAATCCATCGATCACCTCCTCAAATAGATCCCAAAAAGAAAACTCCTAGGAATATTGTCACCAAATTCCAGAGCTCCCAGATCAAGGAGAAAATATTGCAATCAGCCAGAAAGAAACAATTTGAGTATTGTGGAAACACAATCAGGATAACACAAGATCTAGCAGCTTGTACATTAAGGAATTGAAGGGCTTGGAATATGATATTCCGGAGGTCAATGGGGCTAGGATTAAAACCAAGAATTACCTACTCAGCAAAACTGAGAATCATGCTCCAAGGAAAATATGGATTTTCAATAAAATAGAGGACTTTCAAGCTTTCTCAGTGAAAAGACCAGAGCTGAATAGAAAATGTAACTTTCAAGCACAAGAATCAAGAGAAGCATGAAAAGGTAAACAAGAAAGAGAAATCACAAGGGACTTACTAAAGTTGAACTGTTTTGTTTACATTGCTACATGGAAAGATGATGTGTATAATTCATGAGACCTCAGTATTAGGGTAGCTGAAGGGAATATATATATATATATATATATATATATATATATATATATATATATATATATATATATATATATATAGACAGGGGGCACATGGCAAGTTGAATATGAAGGGATGATATCTAAAAAATAAAAACAAATTAAGGAATGAGATAGGAATATATTGAGAGAGGGAGAAAGGGAGAGATAGGATGGGGTAAATTATCTCACATAAAAGTGGCAAGAAAAAGCAGTTCTATTGGAAGGGAAGAGGGAGCAGGTGAGGGGGAATGAGTGAATATTGCTCTCATTGGATTTGACCTGAGGGGGGAATACCATACACACTCAATTGGGTATTTTACCCCACAGGAAAGAAGGAGGAAGGAGACAAAAAGGGGGGATCAATAGAAGGAAGGGCAAATAGAGGGAGGAGGTAATGAAAAGCAAACACTTTCAAAAAGGGACAGGGTCAAGGGAGAAAATTCAATAAAGGGGGATAGGATAGGAAGGAGCAAAATATAGTTAGTCTTTCACAACATGAGTAATGTGAAAGGGTTTTACATAATGATACACATGTGGCATATGTTGAATTGCTTGCCTTCTTAGGCCGGTTGGTTGGGGAGGGAAGAGGGAAGAGAATTTGGAACTCAAAGTTTTAAAAGCAGATGTTCAAACAAAAGTTTTTACTTGCAACTAGGAAATAAGATATACAGGCAACAAGGCATAGAAATTTACCTTGTCCTACAAGAAAGTAAGGAAAAAGGGGATGGGGGGAGTGGGGTGACAGAAGGGAGGGCTGACTGGGGAACAGGGTGATCAGAATATATTCCATCTTGGAGTGGGGGGGAGGGCAGAAATGGGGAGAAAATTTGTTATTCCAACTCTTGTGGAAATTAGTGCTGAAAACTAAAAGTATTAAATAAATAATAATAAAAAAAAAACATGAGTCTAACAAGAATACTTAAGAAAAAGCCTTAGCCGGATGCTAGGTGACAGGCAGTTAGTTGAGTGTTGACTTGAAGTCAAAGGCAACTGGGTCTAATTTTGCCCAGCACACTTACTAGCTGTGTGAGGTTATACAAATCACTTACGCTCTCAGCCTCAGTTTCCTCACCTATGAAATAAAGATAATAACCCCAGAGGACTGTTGATACAACCAAATTATATGATATATGTAAAGCACTTTTAAAGTTCTAAATACCCATTATTAGTATGCTTCCTCTTGTTTCAGAGAAGACCTCTTGCTTTCAAAGTCTGTGTCAGCAGAGTCGACACTATGCCAGGTCCTCCTGTGCTCAAAAGTCTACAAGTGTGATGCCCTTCTTAAAAAAGAGTTTAGTTCAGTGTGGAAAGCCTTGTCACTGAAGATATTCACCTGCTGCTGCCAACAATTCAGAGGCTATTTCTATTGAGGCTGCATGGAGAGGTTAGGCTTCAAATCCATGGAGGGAATACTGATGGAATGATATTTGTTTGCTCTTTTTTAAAAAATTGTTGAATTATCTCAGATATCTCATTCTTGTGGTTATTCCCTTCAATAGAACAGAATCCTGACCATACTTTTTTTAGCCTGTGTGACTGTTGCCCATCTCCACTCAAAAATACCTCCACAGTGGAGCCATCCAGTGAATCCAAGGTTTTTCTCTAAAAAGTATGTAAAGTAAAACAAAACAAAACAAACAAGAAAAAGAGGTCCTGAGTAGAATTCAAACAAACAACAAAAAGGTTTTCCTACAGTCATTGATATTCTCCAAATAATTCTATTTTTAGAATTATATTCTCAAAAGACTGTAATAATTCCATGGATTCCAAGAATATTACCAAGCTTCCTCAGTGAATCACAGTAATGACAATGAAATTATTCTAACCAGCCACATTGAAAAAACATAATAAATGAAACACTGCTATTTCCCAAACTCTGTGACATAAAGAAGGAAGCTTATTACATTAATTAATACATAATAAATATATAGTTCATGGTAATATAATAAAATAATATAATATATAATATTTGCTGGTATTTATATAACTTTATTTTGAAAAATGCTTTACAATTGTTAAATTCTTTGAAATATATATGTATATATTATAATGTGATATAATTATAATAGGTATATGTAGTAGATACTACAAATATTTGTTCTCTGAAGCGTATGACAATATCAATGGCATCGATCCCACCACTACCCCATGCCCTACAGGGATGTTCTGGAACATAATCGTAGTAATTGAATAAACCATCAAGATATCCTGCATATGATTTGGGCAACTGAGAGACAATTTGGGAGAGTGTGAGGCATTTTTTAAGCCTCTATGATCATAGGAAATGGTGAGGTAGGTGGAAAGACCATTGGACAGGCACTCTATAGAAAAGGCAGCAGACTTAAATTTTACTCCCACTCAATACAATCTTGTTATCATAGACATCATAGGACTTGTAAAGGACTAAAGGATACATTTATGAATACACAGGAAATCTCTAGGCTTCCCAGGTCTGGAATTTTATATACACAGTCAGCTGCCAAGACAGGGATTCCAGAGTACTGCTCAGAAGAATCACAAAGATGAAAAATGACAAAGCACATCCCTCGCCTTCAAGGAATTTAGAGTCTACTAGGGGTGGTACCAAAGACACACAAATGAATATGGCTAGAGGTGGAATGCAATAGAAGCAAGTGACAAGTCCACCTGAAGTGCTCTAAGGAAAAATGAAGAAAAAGAGATCACTTCTAGTATAATGTATTACAATAGATGTCCTACAGGAAGAAGCACCTGAGCCAGGCCTTAAAGGATGAAAAGGATCTCATAAGGCAGAGATGAAGAAGTATTATGTTTAAGGCATGGAGGAGTGGCTTGCATGGATATACCAACATTGGTATTTTACAAGACATCTATTGAATCATCAGGCCTTATCAATTTTATTATCAACAATTATGAAAACAAAAACCACAAAACAATTGAGTTTGGATGATTCTCTCATTTCAATGTGCATAGTGCTACAATCTTCCTACATTTCAACAACTGTCCAGGTGGCCCAAGGTCAAACGTGGCCATTGCCCATTCATTATATTTTGCTTTCTCTAAATCCATTATCAGAACAAATCATTAGGTGACCTTTTTTAGTTACAGCAATTCAATAAAACTTACATTAGCTGGAGTTTCAGGAACATTAGTCTAATGTGCTTCCAGAGATCACCTTCTCTGAGCAGTATAATAAGTTTGTGTGAGGAGCATAAAGCGTGTAATATATAATAAAATCTGGCCTTTAATGAACCATCCTGGCTAACTGACTACTAGGATGATTCAATGGCAAACCTCCCTTAATTAATGAGTTAAAAAAGCCAACAGTAACCACCAAATAAATGTTACTCTCAATTATGTTCTTAGCTTATTTTTCTTCTTTCTAGCTACCTTTGATTTATTCTGCTAAAGGAATTAAAGTAGAAATGACCTTGGCTTAAGATGTGATAGGATGTCCCCAGAGCTAATTAAAAATAGGAGCCCTGCTTCCCAGGCTTTGCATATTTCTGTGGGTTTTTCACATCCTTTAGGAAGGTGAAATGTAGCCTGATATGGTACAGGTGCATTGGAAAGAACATTCGTTCCAGGATCGCAATCTAAGAATCATTTCTTCCAGTTACCAGCTGTGTGACCTTGGGACAATCACATCATCTCTTGGACCTTATTTTTTGTTGTTTTTATTGTTCAATCTTTTAAGTCATGTCCAATTTTTCATGACCTGAATTTTATTAGCAAACATACTGGAGTGGTTTGCTATTTCATTCTCCAGCTTTCACAGGTGAGGAGGTTGAGGCAAAGAGGATTAAATGACTTGCCAAGGATCATGTGGCTAGTAAGTCTCTGAGGCCACATTTGAATTCAAGTCCTCAGGATGCCAGGGCCAGCACTGTTTCCACTATGACACTTAGCCACCCCACTGGACCTTTGTTTCCTCATTAGTAAAATGAAGGAGCAGGAATAGATGTTATCCAAGTTCACTACAATATTTATATTTACTATGTAACTATTGGCAAGGTAATTGCTCTTCCTGTGCCTCAGTTTCTTCAGTTTTCCTTGTAAAATGGGGATAAAACTTGCAGCAATGGGCAAGTCCTTTGTAAACTCTAAGACATTACATATATATGAACTGCTATTATTATGGTCATCATCCTGATGTGATTACACTACCTGCTGCATCACACAATTGAGCCTACACAAGTGTTTCCAGTGTTTGCCTCTTTACCTGTTCTAGATTGTCAAAAAAAAAATAAAATAAAACAAACAAAAGAAAAAAAGCATGATAGTCACCATCACAGGACCAGTCTTTTGACTAGGATGATTTGTGATTTCAAAGACAACAGTAAAAAGCTCCAACTTCTCTCTAAAATATTCATCTTTCTAGTTTCCCAAAAAACAACCATCAGAGAATCATTCATATAGTTTTAATATTCTGTTCTATCTTAAGAAGCATATACCTCAGGAAGGGTAATAATTCATTTTCTCAATTTTTTTAACTGTTGCTGACTATGTGTGATGTCAAGTAGACTATACAAAAAGTGCTAATTAAAATGGCCACCATTTATATGCGTCTTTAAAAAATTTTCGAAGTACTTGATGTATGTTTTATCTTAACAGCCCTGAAAAGTAGGTGCGATTTTTATTATTATTCGTGTTTTACAAGTGATGAAAGTGAGGCTGAGAAAAGTTAAATGATTCGACCAGGGTCATACATCTAGTAATTATCTGAGGCTGAATCTGAACTCAAGTCTTCCTGCCTCCAAATCAGATACTCTCCTCACTATGCCACTTATCTCTCATGATCCCTTCCTTCAGTAAGGAAGATATAATGTCTTAGTATGAAAAAAGATTGAATTTATGATTTATAGCAGAGAGTAGGTTTTGATGTTGAGAATAGAGAGTGAAGAATCATAGGGGCATTGCCCCTGCCCTACAAGGGGCAAAAGACTTTGATTCATGGAGTTGCCTTTCCTCCCCCATCCATGGCTTGAATGCTTTTGGGCTGAGTTGGGCAGAGTACACAGCCTCTAGGAGCCCCTGGGTTGTTCATAGGGTCCTGCCAATGAAGTCTCTTCTCTAATGGGCACCTATTGTCTTCACCACCTCCAGCTTCTGACTCAGCTGAGAACTACAGTGTACTACTCTTTTTGGTTAGCCTGGTAACTGTGTTTTTCTCAAAGGCAATGGCTCACAGCCTAGGACTGGCAAAACCCTTTACTCTTTGGTTTGTCGACTCCAGGCAGGAGGTCAGAGAGACTTATTTTGTCCTGTTCGACAATTTTTTTTGGTTCAGAACAAATTCCTTCAGTGAAAGACTCTTTTATTTCTTACAGTGATCAGTCAGTTATGGTTATCAAACTCGTATAGTGGCATGGAAGCTTCTGTATCCAGGGCCATTTTTTTTTGTCTCCCTGGCCTCTTTATTTGAAATTAAACTATTTAAGCCTAGGCATTTTCTAGGTTGTGAAATGGCTTTCTTTACATCTGAAAAGGCTTCCCCTTTACATTTCCCTATTTGTTGTTCCTCCCACCCTTCAGCTTTTCTAAATCTAAAAAGATCCTTCTATATCATTCCATCCATTCATCCATCCATCCATCTATCTATCTATATCATGTATAAATCTCTCTCTCTCTCTCTCTCTCTCTCTCTCTCTCTCTCTCTCTCTCTCTTTCCCTCCCTCCCCCCCTCCTCTCTCTGAGTCTGTCTCTGTTTATCTCTGTTTTTCTTTCTGTCCTGATATATTAAATGATTTTGTGTCTTGATTCATTACTCACTAGGAAACATCAGTCTTATCACTGGAAAACAACTTTCGGTTTGTATGTTCAGTCTTTTCAAGTTGGCTTCTTTCTGATTACTGAATAGTCACCAGATTTAGATACCTTCCTTTTCTTTTTACATAAACATTTTTGTCAGCTACGTTTTAATTAAAGAATCTGTTAAAATGGCCATCTGCCTACTACATTTGTAAACTGTGACAGGACATATCCCAATTATAAATGGAAAAAAATAATATACACTACAATGGGCTAGGGGTCAGGGACCTGGATCTAAGTCCTGGCTTCACTACTTAAGTGAGTATATAACTTTGAACAATTCACTATATTTTTCTGAACCTCAGCTTCCCAAAATACAAAATGAAGACTAAGGTCCATTCCATCTGTAATAATAACTATAATAAAAAAATCAACAAGAATCCATTACTATTTGTCAAATCAGACTCCCTATGTTGAGGATACAAACGCAAAAAATGAAATCGTCCTTATCTCAAGGTGTTAAAATTCTATTGGAGGGAGGTGTGAAGAGATAAAATAACTTCAATACAATAAAAACGTATAAACTAAGTTCAAAGCAATTTCAGGGTGTAAGATTTAAGAAAAGTAGGACAATCAGAAATAGCTTCTTCAAGGAAGAAGGGAATGAGGCTGGAATTTAAAGAAAACTGGAGGTTCTACAGGGCAGAGGTGAGAAGTTAGTGTGTTCCTGGGAGTGGGGACAGCTTCTGCAAAGTCATACAGAAGAAATGGAATGTCCTGAATGATTCACAGTCAGACACATGAATTGAATATAAAATGCAAGAGATGACTATTTTAGCAAGTAAATAAATGAGTAGTATGGGTTTCACACATTAAACAGCAAGGCATAGAGTAGAAATTGTTCTTTATTTAAGATTAAACTTTTAAAACTCGCAGACATGGGCGAAAGTTCGAAAAATGTCCCCAAAGTCATAAGTTCTCAAAATGTGTTCCTAGGGGTTTTATCAACCTTTTCAGGGGGTAAAAAATACCAACGCTATTCTCATAATAATGCTAAGATTTCTTAATTTTGAATACAGTAAATGCTGATAGATATAACCCATATGAATAAAAGCTCTTGGGGGAGGGGTTCTCAATTTTTAAGTGTAAAAATGTCCTGACATTAAAAAGTTTGAGAACTGTTGCCCTATTTGCTTCTGAATAGTGATGATGAGGTTTATGATTTTGAAGATAATTTTTTAAGGTGATAGAAAAGCTTTATTTGCTACTACAAAGCCAGAGTGATTTAAAGTGAAATATTTAATTTATGTGTGTTTATAGCTAAGTCAAAATTTAGATTTTTTTTTTATTTTAAAGGTAAGATTAATAATACTTTACCTCTTTAAAGCATTGATTTGTTAGATTTTCTATAGCTGCCTTGGGGGTGATATCCATTGTGTTTCACGAGTAATGTATGGGGTATTTTTTAGATACTTTTAAAATGTATTATTATACATTTTACTGTTCCAAAAGTCACTACTGGTATTATTAGGATTCACTTCATTCTTCTTGTATTTCCAATGGAGTTCAGATAGAAATAGTCTTGGGAAAGTAACATTTTATATGTTATTCTGTAATGTTTAGAGTTTACTATTATTGTATCTTTTCTAATTCACAACTTTTTTAATGGGGTTTAGAAATAAATGGCCCATGGATAAGTAATTATCCTCCCATTACTCTTTTACATTTATTGTTCTATAAACTATTGTACAGGTGGAGAATATATATACATACATATATGTGTGTGTATAATGTGTGTGTATATATATATACATACATACATACACACATATGTGTTTAATAAAATCAATTGGATGTAAACTCATTCTCTATAGTAATTAAAGCACATACCACGCCACCCTAGTAGTAGCAGACAGGACAACAGGGATGATATGTAACTCCTCAGGATCAATGTTATATCCTGACAATTATGCTAGACAGTTTGGTTCATAATGATGTCATAGCTACAGTACAGTTTACTAGTTTAGTTTTTCAGGATATTTTCAGATAATCGATATCATTGGAATACTATTATGTTATAAAAAATAGGAAGATGATTAAAAAAAGAGCCAAGACAGCAGAAACTGGGGAACATTGTACACAATTATGAAAGTATTGCAATATTCACTGATCAACTGTGACAAACTTAGCTACTCTTATTAATACAATGATCCAAGACAATTCCTAAGGACACATGATGTAAAATGTCATTAATCTCCAGAGAGAGAACTGATGAACTCAGTACAGATTGAAGCATCCTTTTTTTTTTACTTTCAAAACAATGAAAAAAAAGAAATGTTGAGAGATTGAAGATAGAGTATCTTCTGAAAAGAACATGAAGCATCCACTGTCATTATTCCAATAGTATTTTGTTTTTTTTTTTCTAATTACATGTAAAGATAGTTTTCAACATTCACTTTCATAAGATTTTGAGTTCCAATATCTTTTTCTTCCTTTCTTCCTTCCCCACCTACCCAAGATGGCATTCAATCTGATATTCCCCAATTGATGAACATTCCCTCAAACTCCAATTCTTTGCTACCACACAAAAAGATCCCAGAGTATATAGAGAGGAGCAAGGAGTAAGAAGACTATAAAGGTAGGAAGGGCCCAGATTGTGAAGGGCTTTGAGTGGCAAAGGATTTAATACTTTGTCCTAGAGGTGATGAGGAACCACCAAAGTTTACTGAAGGGAGGGTGGTGATGAGATGTGCTTTATGAACATTAAGCAGAGATTGTATTTATTAGTATGTAATAGAAATTGATGGGTATGTATTATTATTTTCCTTTAGTGATGAAGAAATGGAAATTCATAGATGTTCAGTAACTTGCACAGGGTCACATAGCTAGTAAATGTTAAAGGTAGCATTTTAATATTTTTTTTTTCTGAATCCAAGACCAACACTCTGTCTACTATGTTATTATGTCAACACTAAGTTTTAAAATCAGAGTTCCAGATTTAAGCCTCATGGATTAACATACTGGACACAGAAAATACCAATGACGTGAAAAATAGTACATTGAAGACATCTAGACAAAGCCAGTGTAGCAGAATCTCCCCTGATTAAGACACTTGAAATAGTCCCTTGAACAAATTTACGGTAGATATAATCAAAAATCACAGAATATAAGAGAAAATGACTGGCTTATAAGGGACTGGTAAATATAACAGCAATGGCATAATATCTGATTCCTCAATAAACAGACACCTGGAATTGTATTATGTGTTTATATGAACATTGACCTGGTCATGTCTTATTAACAATTCCTAGTTATGGAAAACTCATTAATTGATCTAATTGGGAAAAGAGCATCCTACAGCTGCCTTAGGATAATGAGCCTTCTGGTTTGTTTGTTAATATTGGTATGGGTTTTTTGTTTAGATATTTTTGAAACTTGACATAAATTTCCCGTTTTCTGATTTTTTGCCATCTTGGCTCTGAGAAGTTCCATATTTTTTTAATTATCTGTTTTAATTTCTAACATGATTAATATGAATAATTATAACCCACATAAATAAAAGAACTTTGAGGCCCTCAATAATTTTTAAACATAGAAATGGGCCTTCAATAATCTTTAAATGCTTAAAGGTATCCTGAGACTAAAACGTTTAAGAATTGGTAAGATGGACAAACCAAGAATATTCTAGAAGAAATCCTTAAAGCACCAACCTACTTTAATGAAAAAATAAGAATGTTATTCATTGTTCTTCTTATAAGTGAATATTTCAAGATATTTTACTTTCTTAAGTAATTTTTTAAGTAATTTAATTCTTAATTGAGGTAAAAACATAAAAATCTAATGTATTTATTAATTTAGTTAGTAATATGGACTTTGCAATAACACACTTGCAGTTCTTCTGGATGATCAAAAACAATGAATTAATAGAGTCCAGAATGGTAAAGTCTTAGTTTGTTGTTTGTTTTATAAGGAACGTACTATGTGACAGTATGATACCAATAAAAATTGTTTAAAATTATTTCAAATTTTAATATACAAAGTGTTGTTCTTATGACAATCCTATGAATTCTCTAATTTACTTTTACTGCCCCATTTTATAGACTTGGAAAATTGAGGCTGAGAGAAGTTTAAATATCTTTCCCTAGCTCACACTACTCCCTAGTTATATCTAACATTGAATCCAGGACTCCCCTTACTGAGCCAAATACTCTTCCTCCCATTACTTTCTGCAAATTGATCAATCAGTAAACATTTATTAAAAGCCTACTTTATTCCAGATACTGTGCTAAGTGCTGTGGATACAAAAAGACCTGAATGATAATTCCGGACCTCAAGGAGTTCACAATCTAATAAGAGAGACTAATAAGAGAGACTATATACAGGATAAAAAAGATATAATTAATAGGGGGAAGGATCTGGGATTAAGAGGGGTTGGGGAAGGCATTCTATAAAAGGCAAGACTTTAGTTGGGACCTAAAGAAATTCAGGAAGGTAAATAGAGTAGAGAAGATAGAATATTCCAGGCATAGGTTAGAAAAAAATGAACAGAACCTAGAAACACAGTGTCATGTTTGTGAAATGGCCTGGAGGCCAGGATTACTAGATCCAAGAGTATGTGTCAGGCAGCAAGGGGTCTAGGTCATGAAGGGCTTTCAACTCCAAAGGGAACATTTCGTATTTGATCCTGGAGACAATTGGAAGCCACTGCAGTTTTTCGAATAGAAGGGGTAATATGATTGGAACTTTGATTTAGAAAAATCACTTTTCATTGACTGGAGGATGGGTTGGAGTGAGGAAAAGATTTGAGGTGGGCAGATCCACTTCAGGCTATTGCAATAATCCAGGTGTGAGATAATAAGGCATGCACAAGAGTGGTAGCAGTGTCAAAGGAGAGAAGGGAGTGTATTTGAGAAATGTTATAATGGTGAAAATCAACAGTTTGGACAACAATTTAGATTTGGGGGTGGTGAGAGATAATGATGGGTTGAGGATAACTTCTAGGTTGTGAGCCTTAGGGATTGGAAGATGGCTTTGACCCCTATATAATAAGGCGTCATAACCAAGATGAAGTTACCAGATATTTGATGGAAGGAAGTAATGGAATTCAGCAAAATTCATTCATTTATGTAAAAAAATAAGTTACTACTATGTGCATAGTGCCACATATAATAACAAGTTTGACATAGTTCCTGCTCTTATGCTGCCTGGAATTCTCTCCCTTATCATCTCTGCTTCCTGACTTCCTTCTAGTCTCAGCTAAAATAAGACCTTCCATAAGAATGCTAATACCTCCTGAGGTTACCTTCAATTTATTATATGCACATATATACACATGTGTGTATGTATATGTACATATATGTGTATATATATGTATGTACACATATTTCTCAATAAATTTCTCAATATTTCTCATGTTTCTTTGCATATATCTTCCCCATTAGACCATGAGATTTTTGAAGTCAATAACTGCCTTTACTAATTTTCCCCTCCAGTCTTTAGCACAGTGACAGGCACACAATTTATTCTTAATAAATACTTCTTAATTTGACTTGACTATCTGTATGTAGATGTATTCTTTTCAAAATTATATCATTTCAGTGAAGCAACTTTGAATTCCTGGGTAGCTTATATTCAGACCAATATGGTAAAAACAAACATGGAAATAAAGCTTTCTAAAATTGATTACACTGAAGGTGCAGGCATCCATCTTTCTCCCAAACATGAGTCCCATTTGCAGTGCATAATTGCACAACTTGGAAAGAAAAATGTTATGAAAATCCCATGAGGATCCAACTCACCTTCATGAGTTATTCCTACAATCGCCTTGGAAAATGGATTGGTTAATATGTGTACTACAAATAATTTCATAAATAATAATGGTGTCAAAGGAACAATCACCAGTTAACTATGAACACTATACAACAGTCTATTCAGAATACAAAATGCTTGCCATCTTAAAGGATGAAGTTGTACTTGCTAATTTCCTAGCTGGGAGGTTAAATAAGAAGGGAGTTACTCAAACATATGGGAACAGTCTGTCTCGTTGGCTCTGCTAAATCCCTAAACAGTTGGTGGAGAGACAGCCCACTAGTGAGGATGCTACAAGATTGGAATGGAGAAGAGAAGTGAGCATGAGGTGCCATTAAAGACACTTTCTTAATATTAAATGAACTTTTAATTGAGCATTTCTCAGGTTGTTAAGCTAGAAGATACAGTTGTGGTACTGTGAGTATCACTGAGTCAAGGCTACCAAGGTAATGCAAAAATTCACAGCATTTAGAACCAGAAGTTCATATTTCTAGTCCCACTGCCCCCTTCCCATTACTACAACTACAATCCTAGGAAAGTTGCTTAACCTCTAAAACTTGGCTTCTGAGTCATTTTGGGATAACATCAGGATTGTTTTGAGGTCACAAATTCACAGAGTTTGAAAGGACATCAAAAACCATCTAGCCCATCTTGCACTTCAAAAGAAATCTCTTCTCCAGCACCCAAACACTCCTGATGACGAGTGATATAGATTCTAAACTCTAATGTTAGAGAACTGACCTTATGCATGTAAAGTGCTTTGTAAAATGTTAATATGATGCAAACATAAACTATTATTATCAATATTACTAGCTACAAATTACATGTATAATCTAAATGGCGCAAACAACCCAAATTTCTCAATGTTGAAATAATAATGCTTGGACTCAAAGTTACTCTGTTATTGGGAGAATTTTATAGACTTAAAGTGATATCTAAATGTACACTGCCATGAGTATTTAGAAAACTATCCTTAGAATATCATTTATTGAGAAGATTAAATGAAAAACGGCTCCTAATTGTGTTTGACTTTGAGTGACACTCTTAGCCTCAGTTTCCTTATCTGTAAAATGAACAGGATGAACTAGATAATGCCTAAGGTCACTTTTCAACTTCTAATTTTACAAACCATATTTTTTTTCTCTTTTCTATTGTCAAACCTGAACTACTGTTTGTGTCTCTACTCACCAACAGGGTTCTCAAATGCTTGCCCTAAGGCTTTTGACTTATCAATAATAAAACTGTTCTCCCCAAGGTTACCAGTACACTTTTAAATGACTAATTAAATAGTCTTTTCTCAGACTTCATTTGCCTTTACCATTCTCCAAGTTTTAACATTCTTGGCCATCTGTTTCTCCTGAATACTCTCTCTTCATAACCCTAATCTCTTGGTTTTCCTCCAAACCTTGCTCCTAGTTTTCAGACAGCCAAATAATGTTGTTTCATCCTAGAACTTCCCTCTCTGCTTGCAGCCTCTTCCGATCATTCCTATGGCTTCCTGAAAATGGAACATCCCACACTTAGGACTGCCTCCTTCTGCCATTTGTGAGTTCTTCCTAGACCCTCGACTTTGGAGTATTACCCAAGGATAACCTTCCTTCCCATCCTGTCCTTCTTTCCTGCCTTCCAGACTTCAAAAACATGCCCTCACATTGGGTCCCTTTTAAATCAATGTTGTCTTCCTGCAATAGGATGTAAGGTCATTGAGGGGTGAACTGTCTTCTTTTTTTTGCGTTTGTAACCTCAGTGTTTAGCACAATGTCTGACACAAAGTAAATGCTTAATAACTACCTCTTCCTTCCTTCCTTCCTACCTTCCTTCCTTCCTGCCTTCTTTCCTTCCTTCCTTCCTTCCTTCCTTCCTTCCTTCCTTCCTTCCTTCCTTCCTTCTTTTCTTCCTTCCTTCCTTCCTTCTCACTCCCTTTTCAGCCTCCTTTGCTCATTCATCATCTATTTCTTGCCCCATAAACTTGGATGACCCTCAAAATTCTGACCTGTTCCTCATCTCTCCTCATCCCTTCCCCAGGTATTCCCATATTCCCATCACTTCCCATAGGTTCAATTATAATTTCTGTGTAGATGAATCTCAAATACTATCTATCCAACCTCCCTACCTAATTCTCTCTCTCTCTCTCTCTCTCTCTCTCTCTCTCTCTCTCTCTCTCTCTCTCTCTCTCTCTCTCTCTCTCTCATTATCACTCTCAATGTCTCTTTCTTTCTCATTTTCTCTTTCTTTCTCTCCTTTCTCTCTCTCTCTTCCTTTCCTGAAATCCAGTCCTTATCACATATAAATCTGAATGTTTTACTGGCATCTCAAATTCAATATGTCTGAAATGGAACTCAGTTTCACCAAACATTCAATATATTTCCCTCACTACTTCAATTATTAATATTATTATTACAGCTAACATTTCTATAGTGCTTTAAGTTTTACTTATATATATATACATATATGTATATATATATATATATATATGTGTGTGTGTGTGTGTGTGTATGTGTGTAGTCTCCTTTGATCCTTGCAACAACCCTGTGAGTTAGGTGCTATTATTATCTCCATATTTTAGATGAGGAAATTGAGGATGAGAGAGATGAAGTGACCAGTCTAGGGTCAGCCAGCTATTAAGTACCTGAGAAAGCAATTGAACTATCATCTTCCTGATTTCAAGTCTGACCTTCTGTCCATTATGACTGGCCCAGTTAGCTGCTGACTTCCAGAGCCATAATGTCACTGTAGTCTCAGAAGTTTAAGCAACACCATGGATGGAAATTTCTTTGCAGACCTTTAAATAGTTCTAGTCCATTGGCACCATGATCAATCTGCCTGGCTGTTCAGAGGGCAGGCTTGCTTTTTCTATATTCATTGAACTCTTAACTGAAAACTGAGTTCACCCAGAAGAGACAATATCAACATATATTTCTATTGTGCTTTCAGATGTTTAAACTACTTCCTTTTAAGAATCTGCTAAGTTGATAATACAAGTCTTACTGAACTCCATTTTACAGGTGAAGAAAGTAAGTCTCTGAGAAAGGAAAGTTTCCTGATGCTCATATAGGTAGTAACTGTCTGAACCCGGATTTTAACACATCTACTTATTCTAATTCTCTTCACTCTTCCACACTTTATTTCAATGGAGGTTAGGCAGCCACTACCACAAGGAAAATCTTGGGATGTATGTAGGCACCAAAAGGCATAATTAGATTTATCATTATTCTTTTTGTGAGTCCCTACCATGACTTTGGAGAGCATTCCAATATATATGGCAGGTATATTTTAGGAAAAATAACTTAATGCCATAGTTTGTGGAATTTATTAATGGTGACATCCCAAAGATGAAAAGGACTAACTGTGAAAAAGACTGTGTAGTCCTCTTTGTCTAACACTTATGTGAGATGTAAATCCCATCCAGTATCTCAAACTAGTGGTCAAATCACCAGTCAAAAATATCCATTGATGGGGACCTCACTACCTCACCAGGTAGTGTGATAAAAGTATAGTTAGTTCTAATTGCTGTGGACCATTCTGTATATTAATCAGAAATCTATTTCCTCTTGTTCCTAGAACATAAGATTCTATAATTTATAGCTGGAAGCTACCTTAGAGATTATCTCATTTGTCACTCTTTTGGTAAGGATAGTTACTAGACTGTAATTTTATTAACATGGGGAATTCCCAGGGGAAAGAACTCCCTGTATCAATGCAGGTTGTCATCTTCTCTGAAAATTATTGTCTTTCTGCATATAAGGAAATTGAAGCCCACAGAAGTTAACTGAGTTATCCAAAATCATTCAGTTAGTAAATAAAAGAGCTCACGTTTATATTCAGATGGTCTGACCCCAAATGTAGTTCTTTCCTTCTCAAGGTAGGCCATTAAAAGTCTTTAAAATAGTTTATCCTCACCCCACTCTTATGTACCCTTTCTTAGCACTTGTTATAAGGTACAAAAATAAGAAAATTTCTTAGTAATAGGAGAGGTATCATGGTGGATCGAAAAGAGCTTTGGATTTGATGTCAAGGGTGGGGGGAGAAAGGGAAAAAAGCATGTGTTAAATGTCTCCTATGTGCCAGGTACTGTTAAGTGCTTTACAAATATTATCTAATTTGATCCTAACAACAGATATATAAAGTAGGTGCTTCCTGATTCCAGGCCCAGTGTTCTACCCATCGCACCATCTACCTGCCAAACCTTAGAATCAAATGGCATCTCAAAGACTTTCTAGCCATGTTACTTTGGCTGGCTCACATTACCTTCCAGTTTTACTTTCCTGATCTGTAAATTTGGAAGAATATTGTGCCGCCTGTCTTACAGGCATGTAGTGAAGAAAGTCTACATGGGTGATTGTGAAGAAAGCATTATAACATTGTGAATTATTAGATTTACTACAAAAATCACCTGAAATCATGCAAAATTGAGAATATTCTAAATGTTATGATTTATTTCCAATCCTACTTTTAGTTAGAAATATTAACTAGGAATCACAGGGAGTAATAATACAAAACACATCTTCCTTTGATATTTATAAAAAAGTATTGCTGGAAAAATTACTACAATATAGTTCTGAAATTTGAACAGATTGGATTCTGTGCCCTCTTCTAGCCAAGCTGCAAAAGGGAGCAGCTGCTGAATTAATCCAATTATTCTCTATTAAATCTGCTTCTGCTTTCTGAAAAGCATTACCTTGCTATGCAAAAGCAGGGACTGCATGAGCAAAGGGCCTTCCACATGGCACACCCTCAGGAAAGGAATTTTTGTTTAGTTATTAAGTACCAATCCATTTGCTCATGAGTTCCAGTCGAGAATGATAGTTAATAGAGGAAATATGCCTCAAGCCCAGCAGCAGGAGGAACACAAGGCTTGGAGCCTGTCAAGACATGAGAGAGGAAAAGCAAGATCCTCTTCTATAATAATTGAAATGGGAAACTTCAAAAGGTTCCAGTATGGAGTCTACCTGGAGGGCCTTTTCTGGGTGTACCATATTAGAGGTACAGATGGCTGGGCTCCTTTGAAGAAAGCAAAACTGAAGAATTGAAAGCCAACCATCTATGGATTAGCAGATTATTAAATTCTTATTGCATGTACTTATTTTCAAGTTCTTATTGTATGTGCACCTTCAGAGTTTCATGATTTCAATAAGACGGAGGTTCCCTTCAGTGGTGCAGAAAGCAAGTTTCTTTACCTTATTATATGGTCTTCATGATTTGTTGTCCCTAAAAAAATGTCTTCTTATGAGTACCCTTCTACCTATGAAGATTTCTCCACATTTGGTTCTCTGATGCAGGGGCAGAATCCAATCCTTCAAGTTGGTGGGTTCTGCCAGAATTTGTTTAGTTTTCAGGAATTTGGGGTCACTTGCATATCATGATAAGGTATTGGAGTAGCATTAAAATGCCAGATCAGAAATATATCTTCTCTACATACATTGCATTTCTGGATACAAATGTTTTCTAAAAAATAAAGAAGTCCTCTTTTTCACTGAAGTATCTATATGTACTTCATTTTCCAGAAGGTGACAGTATGTCTTTTTTTTTTCCCCATGCAATTTAGCGGCACCTGGCGGTGCATAGAGGACAGAGAGCTGTACTTGGAGTCAGGCTAAACTTCATAAACTTACTAGCAGGATGACCTTGGCAAATGACTTAATTTCTCTCAGACTCAGTTTATTCATCTGTAAAAATAGTGATAATAATACTACCTACATCTCAGGGATGTTGTAATAATTAAATGAGATGAAATATGTAAAGCATTTTGCAAACCTTGTTGTTGTAGTTCAGTCGTCTCAGTCCTGTCTGACTCTTTATGACCCCATTTGGAGTTTTTTTTGGCAAAAATACTGGAGTGCTTTGCCATTTCCTTTTCTACTCATTGTCGGAGGAGAGAACTAAGGCAGACAGGATTAAGTGACTAGCCCAGGGTCACACAGCTAATAAGTGTCTGAGGCTAGATTGGAACTCAGGAAGATGAGTCTTCCTGATTTCACGGCCAGTACTTTATCCACTTAGCTGTCCTTACAAACTTTGACATGCTAAAAATTTTGGCTATTATTATTAAAATTATGATAAATGCTAGCTATTACTTTAAAATATGGTCCCTTTAAAGTCACAAGGTAAAGAGAAGTAGGTTGCAATATATAACCAACAATGAATTGTTTGTAAATGTTGATGTAACATGTTGTCAAGGATGTGTATAATTGAAAAAGAAAGAGGACTGTCTGTGTACTAATGAAACAAAAGAGAGAGATACCATATGAGCAGTATGGGAATCTAAAATAATAATAAAAATACTTTTAAAAATAGGAGGCAGTATGTTGGGTGTATCTTCTATGGAAGGTCTGCAGAAGATCAAGGACAAAACCTGTACAGATGGAAAAGTTGGGCTGATAGATACTACTGGAAAGATTAAGCACATTGCTAATAACCTGTAACTACTCCTTCTAAAGTGGGATCTGTGACTTCAAACAATCTAAAGGACATCACTTCAGGTCTCTTCAGGTCTATTCTATGTATCCAGGATTTAAGTACAAAAAGATAAGAGTTGTGGTCAAGATGTATGTATATACATTAACTCTTGTAGGTGCTTGGTGGTCCAATGAATAAGGTCCTGGAGCTAGATTCAGGAAGACCTGAGTTTAAACCTTGCCCTGTACACTTTCTATAGCTGTGTGACCTTGGGTAAAGCACTTAACCTCCATCTGCCTCCATTTCCTATCTCTAAAATGAGGATGATAGCGTCTACCTTCCAGGATAGTTGTAAAGATAAAATAAGATAATACTTGTAATCTGCTTTAGAACATGAAAGCTCTAGATAAAGGATTGATTATTATTTATTCATTATTCTTTATTTAATTTATTGTTATTATTTTTCATATACATAGTTTAAATTAAATATAAAACCATCATATCTGAGGTAGGGAATTGGTCAATATTTTAGTTTTGCTTTTGTTTATGCTTCCGTTCTCGAGCCTGATAATTTGTTAAATTCAATATATCTATGTTTGATCGAGGGTTTTGAGAATAAAAGTATCTTCTATTCTTGCTTCATTCTGTGAAATTTTGATTTTTAAAAGTTCATTAATGGATACAAGAATTTTCTATTACTCTATACAATTGTATGAGCCAGGCAAGTCTTAATTGATGCACTCCTTTGTTATTTGGGCATCCAGAATCATCCCCTGGGGACAATTCTCTTGTTGAGAATTGTCTCCTCACAGTTCTCTAGACATCCTCAGATAAGAGAGGTACAGTTCATCCCTGGGCATAGGCACTTCCTCCATTCATTTCAATAGGATGTGCCAAAGCTTTGCCTCCTCCTGGAATCTCAGAGCCCAGTATCAACTTTACCCCTTGGATGAAGCAGGACTTTATTAGAGGTTCTAACCGCTCACAAATGACTACCGTTAAAGACAGTCATTGTTCATTACTCCTTTTTGGAAAGTAGGATGAGTTTGGAGGATTTTAAGAAGGTCATTGCTAAGCAGATGGACATCTGGATCCAGGGCAAAGAGGATCAAGTTCAAGTAATATGATCATCAGCAAAAGGAATTGGGATTATTTAGCCTAAAATCAAGTTAAGTAAAGTTAAATGAAGTCAAATTAAGAAGCATTTTTTAAATACCATACTAAGCACTGGGAACACAAAGACACAGGGGAGATACTATAGCAACATGCCTGTATAGAATTCATAGAAGTGACAGCAGTGTTAGACATCTTTACGTTAGCTTCACAGGGTGGAGGAGTTGCAAAAACCTGATGCTTGGTATTATGAAAAATCTCCTGAAATAATAGGTGTCTTAAAGTTTGTGAAATGTCTTATTTATGTTATTTCATTACACTCTCACAAATATCCTAAAAGGAAGGTACTGTTAATAGCTAGCTAGAATTTATACTGAAATTTGAGGTTTGCAAACCACTTTACAAACATCACCTCATTTGATCTTAAACAAACAAACAAAAAGCACCTTGAGAGGTGAATGCTTTTAACATCTCCACTTTACAGATGAGGAAACTGAGGCAATCGTAGGTTAAATAAAGGGAAAGGGGAAGAAGTATTTTTAACACTACTATGCTGTGCTAAGTACTCCATAAACATCATCTCATTTGATCCAAACAACAATCCTGGAGAGGTAGAGACAATCATTATCTCTATTTTACCAAGGAGGAAACTGAAGCAGATTGAGATTAAATGACTTCTCCAAGGTTTCACAGCTAGAAAATATCTGAGGCTCAGGTCTACCTGACTCCAGGTCTAGGCTCTACTCACTGCACAACCTAGCTGGCTTACTATTCACACATCATCGCCCATAACATTTAAAAAGTGCTTTTAATTAGTGTCATCATACAGAATATTCATTCTGTCCAAACTACAGGGAATAAAAATCTTTCAGCATACAAAGATCTAGTCAATGGAAACAAGATGAAGCACAAATCATCCCTCTTACCCCTCCCCATCTCTTGGGCTATTAAAGGGGTCCCAAAATGCTTTCAGTGATCTTATAAAAGGTAAGTTTATAAACTAATTCAGTTATAAAAATCAGTTATTTTACCCCATGGCACAAGACTCTGAAGAAATTTTAAGGATAGTAGAATGATAGAAGGAAAGCAACTTGTTACAGGACCTTTTCCATCTGAATTCCAAAGAAAAAGATGAGAATTAGATAATTGTATGTTTACAGAGCCCTTTAAGAGTTTAACATGAGTTTATTAACATATTAGGTCAGCTGTACAAAAATTATAATCCCAATTTACAGAAAAAAGAGAATCGAGGCCCAGAAATTGGAAGTGACTTGCCCAGACTCACATAATTAATAAATACAATATCTGGGACTTAATACTCAGGACTCCTTACTTCTAATCCAATATTGACTCTAATAATAATAATAGGTACCACTTATATGATATGTTGAGATTTGCAAATATATATACATATATACACATATATCATCCTCATTATTATTGTTATTATTTTAGTCCACACAATAATCCTTTAAAGTGAGTCCTTTATTATTCTCATTTTTAGAAACAAGATAATTTAGGCAGCTACATTCAGTGAATAGCATTGGACTTAAATCAAGATGTGAGTGAAAATCCAGCTTCACAAGTTTCCTAACAGTGTGACCCTGGGCAAGTCACTTAATCTCAGATTGCTTCACTTTCCCCAATTGTAAAATGGGCATAATGGGTACCTACTTCAAAGCGTTGTTGTTAGGACCAAAAGAGATAATATTTATAAAACACTTAACTCTTTACCTGGCATATTACTTTATTTTTTTTGAAGGGGGAAGGCAGGGTAATTGGGGCCAAGTGACTTGCCCAAGGTCACACAACTAGTAAATGCATCAAGTGTCTGAGGCTGGATTTGAATTCAAGTCCTCTTGACTCCAAGGCTGGTGCTCTACTCACTGAGGCACCTAGCTGCCCCTAGCATATTACTTTAAAAAGAAAAGTTTTCTTCCCCACTGAGGCTGAAAAGTGACTTTCCCAGAGAACCTAGTTTGTATCTGAGGTAGGATTTCAACTTGTGTCTTCCTCCCCCCAGAATCAACATTCAATCCACTAAGCCCTTAGATGCCTCATAAAAAAGTAGTTTTCAGATATTCTGGAAGCAAAATGACAAATTCACTCATTTAAGATGTTAGAGCACCTTAATAAAGAACCTGAAACCTGATCTGCTCCTTAGTCTTTCTCTTTAATTACTATTTAAGGCAGCTTATTAGCAAAGCACCTGTTATTAGGAATGTTTACAAAAGTCTGTCAAGGAGGATTTTAAGGCTTAGTAGGATTTTTCTCCCTGACCCCACTTTAGGCAAGGGATCTATGAAAGACCAAGCTATTACTTAGAATGATAAAATGTTAGAAGTCTAAAAGGACCTGAGAGATTATCTTGTCCAGAAACTTCATTTTACTTAAAGAGAAGTGTTCAAGTCACATGGCTAGTGTGGGACTGAAAACCAGATCTCTTCAAATCTAGCATTGTTCCCAGCTGCACCATGCACTGGACCATCACTGCTCATTAATCATTGAACCTGGTAAATGTTGCAGTTGATAGAGCCCTGAGCCTGGAGTTAGGAAGTCCTAAATTCAAATCTAGTCTCAGACAATGTTACTTGCTGTATGACCCTTGGCAAGTTATGTAACCTCTGTTTGCTTGTATTTCCTCATCACAGTGTTGTCATGAGGAAGAAATGAAATAATATTTATATAGTTTCTGGCATAATGCCTAGCATATAAAAATGCTGGAAAGTTAGGTGGCACAGTGTATGGAATTCTGGACTTAAAGTCAGTAAGGCTCATCTTCATGAGTTCAAATCTGGCTTCAGACACTTACTAGCTATGTGACCCTGAGCAAGTCACCTAACCTTGTTTGCCTCAGTTTCCTCAAATGTAAAGTAAGCTGGAGCAGAGAATGGCAAACCACTCCAGTACCTTCTCCAAGAAAACCTCAAATGGGGTGATGAAGAGTTGGATATGACTGAAACAACTGAAAAACAAATAAAAATGATTATTCCCTTCCAGCCTCCTTCCTCCCATTGTCTCCACCCTTACCTCCCAACCCACCCCAATATGATGTCTTGGAAAAATCACTGAAATTAGAGTTAATATGACCTGGCTTCAGGTGGGATCTCTGCCATTTGTTAACTGTGTGACTCTGGAGTGCTTCAACTCTCATAGCCTATAAAATGTGAAAGATTGGAAGTGACAACCTCTAACTTTCCATCCAGTTTAAACAATGATTTTAAAAAAATGATTCCTTAAAATACAGTAATGTAGGAAACTCAGATGTGAAAATGGAATCACTGTCCTCATTTCATTAGATGCATAAAAGTGAAAGTGAGCTGAACTTGCACAAATGACGGCAGACACATCTGTGCACCTGTTTACAAGCCAAAAAAGAGTGTCAGGTGGCTTCTGGGATCTCTGTTGTTCAAATACAAGTACAGATCTCTCCTTCCTCCTCCCTTCTTTTCTACCTTGAAACCAAAACTTAATTCCTTTCCTAAGTGGCTTGGCTATTTCTTTTGCGTCTCTAACAATGCCTTATTTACTTGTCTTGTAATGACTTCCTGCTGCTTTTTCATCAAGTTGTCTCATCTGGAAAAGAACACATGTACTGGTACTCCTAATTAAGGCCAACTCAAGTACTCTGTGGTCTCTAGCTCATCCTGTCCACCAGCCATCAACTTAAGTGACCCTGCTATGGCAGGCCCACCTCTGGCTTATAAACACTGTTGCTTAAATGGAGCACCTGAGTCAAGGAGGGAGAGGAAATATGATTCTGGATGAAAGAGAAAATTACTCGACTCAAGAAATGGAAAATTGTACCTCAGGGTGGGTGGAAGAGAGAGAGAGACAGAGAGACAGAGACAGAGACAGAAGTAGAGAGACCGAGATAGACAGCGACAGACAGAAAGAGAGACAGAGAGAGACAGAGACAGAGAGAGACAGAGACAGAGACAGACGGAAGTAGAGAGACTGAGACAGAGACAGACAGAGACAGAGACAGAGACAGACAGAGACAGACAGAGAGACAGAGACAGAGAGAACACTGGTTTTCAAAACTCAGAGTGCAACACTCTTACATGAACAGTAAAACAAAAGGCAAGAGAAGCTAAAACCAGTTCAATAATACTTCTAAAGTTTCTATTGTCCCTTGTGAATGGTGGAACTACAAAACGATAGCAACAAAGCCATCGAACAAACAAACAAAAAATCACAGTACTTTCCTTTAAGGGTTCTACCATCTAATGGAAAGATAGAATTCCCTGACAAGCAAGTCATATAGACAGTCAAGAAAAAAAAGGTTTCTTAGTGATTTTTGAGGAGGGAAATATCTTCAGTTGTGTGCCTGTGTGTTGGGTTAAGATCAAGGAATAAATAAAAAAAACAAAATAAAACAGTAGAGGGTGTCCCAAAAATCTTTGTGCAGAAAGTGTAATAGACTTTTCTAACACCTTGAATTCCCACTTTGCTATTATTTAGTTCTTGTTTTGTTGGTGAAGGTGGTAGTGGGAATAATTTTGGGGATGGTATTTTGCCCCTTTTCTTATCCCAAGTGCTTAGCACTTAGAACCCAGTATATGGGAGGCAATAATTAAATGGTTGTTGACTTGTAGACTCCTCCAGCAACATCCCTAACCAAATCAAAGGAAAACAAAACAAAATAAAATACAGTGAAGTGGAAATTTCAATTTTCACTTTTTTCTTTGCCTGGTGAAATGCAGATGTTACATTACCAAAGGATCCTCACTGAATCCTTACATCATTTTATATTTTAAAAGAAATTTACTTCCCCCCAAATTCTGAGTAACTGAAAATAAGTCTTAGAGACTTTATGGAGGCACAGAATGGTTGACTTATCCAGGATCACACAGCTAGTAAGTAATAGAGGGAATATTTAAACCCACTAGCATGTATACCCCTTGAGGGCCGATTTTTTAAAATTCATTTTTCCCCTTCCTCTTCCCAGCAGGGAACATAGTACTTTGTTAGGAACACCTCGAGAGGGAGGTGATACCAACATTGTATCTACTTCACAGATGAAAACAAGATCACAAAAGGGTAATTACCTGCCCAAATTTAAAACAAGCACAAGAAAACAAATGGCAGAGAGGATTCAAAACCAGATCTCTCTACTCAGTCCATTTCTTTTCCTACCATGATGGGTTGACCTTTACTTCCTCGGTGTGATTTGGAGGAGCAGCATGGTAGGGAAACAGCTGCAGCAGCAACAACACCCGCACGACAACCACCACAACCACATCTAGACTGGATTTAGTGTCAGAGGCCTGACTCTGACTCAGAGGATCAAGATGACTTAGGGTCAAATCCAGACTCTTCTGCTTACTACAGTGTCTATGCCAACCTGAAAACAAAACAAAAACAAACTAAAACAAAACAACAACAAAACTTGATATCTCTAGGCCCTCTGAGTTAGGGGGTGGGGTGGGGGACAGAAGGGACACAGGAGCTCGTTATCTTCAAGGTCCCATCTGGCTCTGAATCTATGAGAGGACTGAGGTGAAATCCCAATGCTGATACTTAATGTATGAGCTTGGGCAAATAGTTTCACCTCCCTGGTCCTCAGTCTTCTCATCTGTAAAATGAGGAGATCTCTAAGGGCCCTGTTAGCTAGAAAAGCTAAGATCCTAATAATAAAATAGCTAATATATATGTTTATCCTGTCCACATCCTGACTTTCCCCATTGTGGTTTTGACATAGCGTGGGTCAGCATAAGACATGGCAATTTTGGGGGGAGTTTTGAGGAAGTCATAGGCCAGCCACGACACAGAAAAAGTTTAGAAACTCAGAAATGCAAATGTATATGTATAGGATTATGTAGTATCAACTCAAATTTTACAATAAGATACTGTAAACACACCATAAAAGAAAAAGAACAGGCAGAAGGAGGTTAAATGACTTGCCCAGGGTCACACAGCTAGTCTGATGCCAAATTTGAACTCAGGTCTTCTTGATTACAGGCCCAGCATTTTATCCATTGTACACCTATTTGCCTCCCTCATTCCCTTCCAGGCTCTTGCCATGGCTCTCCAGACTTTCCTGGGCTTGGAGAGGGAACTCTCCTTAGAAACTGTTCCACCAACAGGCCAGTGAGTTAACTGGCAGGGCTAGAATTTGAACCCAGGTTTCCTGAATTATTAAGCACATAATTAATCCATTCTTATCTGTTCTGAGCCTCTCTCTGGGAGATGCTCTCCCTAGAAACAGATGAGCAGGCCAGATGTACACAGCTTGTCTGCTACCTTGCTGCTCCAATAATTCTCGGTATAGTAATTGTAGCTTAATGTTGCTATCATCTGTTGCTCATAGGATACTGGTTTTTTTTTTTTTAAGCTCAATTCCAATGCAGGTAACCTATAGTCGCAGGCTACCATTTCTAGGTCTAGAGACCTAGGAAGAACTCCCAGCTAGACAATAACTCATTATTGCCCATAACTATCAGAGTCCAAAGTAGGAGGAGGGGGTTAATGGGCCTTGGGCTTTATTGCTTCTATTACAGAAAGCAAACGGGAATTCCATACCTAAGAGCCTAACTGCTTGCTGTGAGTCAGCAGCAGAAGCAATAGACATCTGGGGTTCAAATTTGCATGAGATGTAATTTTATTACATCGATGGCTCAATTTGATTAATGACAGGAACTGGGAGACAACACCATTTGCATAGAATATCTATTTCCTGCCGTAACATTTATTGGTACAGGAGAAACAGCCACCCAAAGACAGAGCTGGAAAATGGGCACCATGCATATAAAAGGTTTATGCTGTTGCTTTATGAACAAAATTGCTATTTACAAATATTACGCAGCAGGTTCCTGTCCCTTTATGTACAGAGATAATTCATGCTGGAGCCATAAAGGTCTAAAAGGAATGGGTTTGCTTATCTCCATTACATTTTCAATTATTGGAGGGCCATGCCCACCAACAAGGCAGGGGATCCCGCCAGTTCTGGGAGCCCATGAATATTCACACATTCTCGCCAAAATGATTAATACCAGTAAGAGAGGCAAGCCAGCCACAGTCCATTTACAACACGTTAGTTGAAAGTGATTACGCTCTACAAAGTGCAAACAAATGCAAAATATTACACTACCACCAAGCCATCCTTCTGTCTCCCCAAGGGAGATGTTTTTCATTCAGCTTCAAGGGAGATGGAAGAACCAAGGGTGGGAGCTTTTAAAAGGCAATGCCTGTTGTAATACACTTCTGAAAGTGTAAGATCTTTTTTTTTTCTCCCCACATTAGGAATTTTTTTTCAAGGCATAAAAACATTTGCCTCCTCTTAAAGTCATTAAGCAATTTTACTTGAAAATAATCAATTACCTAATCTGAAAGCTTGAATACGCTGGGTAACATATCATTGTAGCCTAATGGATAAAGCATCTGGCAGGCTTAGATGCTTTTGACAGCCCAGTGCTCCCGCTAGCTGTGTTCCCCTGCTCAAAGTGTAATCTGAATCATTTTTGCATATATTCTCCTATAGCAGCTCCCTCGTTCCCTCTATACTCCTCGCATGACATATGGATCAGAGACCTGGGGTGGCAATAGTCATGAACTGAAGGTAGTGGTTCAGTAAAAATGCAATTAGGGCATATCATAAACTGTTTGAGCTGGAAGAGACTTTAAAGCATGAGATACAAAACACAGAACGCAGGAAGCTGGAGCTACGAACATCAAGTGTTCAAGAACGTATAGGATACTAGAACTGAAAGGCACCTTAGAACATATAGAATCGATAATTACACAATTATTAAGCACTTATCATATACCTGATGCTGTACTAAGTACTCGAGATACAAATTGGAAGAATTAATCCCTATTCATAAAGAGATTTCGTTTGAATACAGGAAATAGTATGCTAGAACTGGAAGGGAACCTAGAATAATGAATGTTAGTTATAACACTAACCATAGAATGAAAGACTTGGAAAGGTTGTTAGAACAGAGGTGGGAGAACACAGAAGACATAGCTGGCAGATATAGATATAATATCCAACAATGTTGATAATTTTATAATCCAAAAGGTGAAAGTGTGGAGGATGACTATTCTGGACCACATTCTGATTCAAGCCTGAGGTTTTGGCTTTTTCTTTTACTTTTCTCCTGTTCTAGGTAGAGGGAGTAGAGTCTCCAATTCAGAGCCTCTAGCCATGAGAATCTGGGAGTCGAGGAAGGCAAAGCAGATGTTGCACCTACCGGAGCAGTGATGCTCCAATGAGCAAGGTTCTGGTGACGCTAGCCCAGTGAGGCTTCTACCTTGAAAGCAAAGTTCAGGAATAGACGAATATCCTCAGCTCTCTAGGCAATGCCTAGTCCCTACAATGTGAGAAGCTGACCTATTTCACTTGAAACATCTAATATGGATTCAGAATTGGATAATCTTAGAGGATCATCTAATGCTATACATAGATATACATTATACATGAGGGGCAAGAGGGAAAAGAAAACACTTACATAGTACCTACATTGTGCCAGGCACTGTGCTAGGCACTTTACAAATATCATCTCATTTGTTCCTCAGAATGGCCCTAGGAGATAGGTGCTGTTAATATTCCCATCCTACTGTTGAGGAAACAGGCAAAAGGAGGTTAAATGACTTGCCCAGGGTCACACAGCTAGTCTGATGCCAAATTTGAACTCAGGTCTTCTTGACTACAGGCCCAGCATTTTATCCATTGTACACCTATTTGCCTCCCTCATTCCTTTCCAGGTTCTTCCCATGGCTCTCCAGACTTCTTTCTCCACCACATCTTAGCAGCCTTTAGATTCTGGAAGAGTCCTCCATCACTATGGTCCAGCAGCCTTATCACCCTGGACGATCTCCCACTCCTGCCTCTGTTCCTTCTCATCTTGTAAGATCCTTCCCCTTCTTCTGATTGGTAAGATCCTCAAAGAGCCTGTATCTTAAAGAAATTCCAAGTCCTCACCTTCATTTCTCTTCTGACTCTACTCTGGAATCTCCAGACTTCTTATCTAGCCCACCCCATCCCACTCTACCCACTGCTTTCCTCCATCTTTTTTTAATGTATTGTCTTCTCCTATTAGAATGTAAATTCCTAGAGGGCATGGACTGTCTTTTTACTTGTACTTGGGTTCCTAGCAATTAACACAGTGCCTGATATAGAGTTAGCATTTAATAAATGTTTGTTGATTAATAAATGCTTTATTGATTCTCTGATCAAGAAATTGATGATAAAACAGAGATTGTTGGGAATCTTGAAATGAAATAACCAGGCCATCTTAAAGTTGGTGAAATAAAAGGAAAAGAACGTTAGCTTTAGTTTAAAGAGTGCCCTAGACTAGGGAAGAATAAATTTCAAAGAGTTCAGAGAAAAGACATGGGTTAATACCTCCCCTAAGTTGCTACAAAAGGAGTCTGCTCAAAAATTATGGGATGTTTTCAAGTGTGAAATTTGGAAATACAAATTCTAAATATATCAATGAGGAAGAAAGGGGAGATCTATCATAGGTGACTGATGTGGCTGCACAGTGGGCAACTCAAATAATGAAGTCATATACAGAGATGAAAGAGCAGATAGTTAAGGATGAATAAAATAGAAAGGAACAATCTTGTAAGAGTAGCATCAGGAAAACTAACTAATGAAGTAAATATAAAACCCTCCATTTGGCTGGTAAAGCCATTCATAAGCAGGACCTTTCCAGATTTTCTGGTGTTTTTACATCTTACTCCTTTCCCATAATCTGGGATCCAGTAGCACTGGCCTCCTTGCTATTTCATGCATACCACTCACTATCTCTCAACTCTGCATTTTCACTAGCAGGTCCCCATCTCTGAAATTCATTCTCTTCACATGGCTGTCTGCTGGGTTCCCTGTTTTCCTTCAAGGCCAGGGTAAATCCAGCCTTTTTCAAGAAGCCTTTCCTGAACTCAAATAAAGCTAGTACCTTCCTTCTAAGATAATCCCAAGTTTTCAAGTGAATTTCTCTCTCTTCCTCCCTTCCTCTGTCTGTCTCTCTGTACATATGTATGGTATACACATATGTATGTATCTGTGTATACATTTTGATTATACATACATATTATATACATATACATGTATGTGCATTTGTCTGTCTTGTTTGAATGTTGACATGTTGCCTCCCTCTTTAGACTGTGAGTTCCTTGAGAATAGCGACTGTTTTAGTTTTGTTTTCCTTTGTTTTTTGCATTTTCTTTTATTCCCAATTTCGTAGCACTATGCCTGGCACATGGTAGTTACTCAACAAATTCTTCTGTGATATTTAATGAATGCTGTGGACTAGTAAGACAATCTCTATCTTCAAAGAACTTAGATTCTGATAAGGGAACACAATACATATAGAGGAATGGGAACCAAGGAAGACAGTATAGGTCCAGGAGTCACAGGAATTATGAATAGAGCAAAATGCCAGCTAATTATCACTCCCTTTTCCATGGGTAATGCTATCATTTATTGATAAATTTTGCAAAAGTAAGTGATAGAAAATATGTAGAGGTTTCAGGGCAAGAGCGTGTGGTATATATACCATCTTAAAGCAAATGATATGATGCCTATGCTAAGGAAGCGCTGAAGAGATCAATCCTGGAGCTAATAAGTGGATTAATTCTTCTAAGGTGAGGGGGTCTGGGCTCTGAAGGACTAGATTTGGAGGGTCTCCCTCTGTTCCATGTGAAATGAAAAGGGGTAGCAGCATGCCAGATGTCAAGATGCCCATACTGGGAAAGTCCCAGTACTCTAATTGATAAATGGATGTCCTGGGGGAAATTTCCTTTTTAGGTCCCCACATTGACAATGAGAGGCAGATCCAAGAAGGAATAGGACCTGTGCTTTGGGTGGGTGGGTCAATAATAGCAGATAGTTATATTCTATAACAGGGAGAGGAAAATAAGGATTTTTAAAAAAATACCTCTTCAAGGTAAAGTCTAAAGTAAGTGAGGATATGATTAGAAAACAAAAGGAATAATAACAATGGACATTTATACAAAGATTTTTTTATGTACAGTATCTCACTTGAGAACATCAAACTGCCTGCAATAAATTTTTGTCACCAAATATTGTAGGAACTGACAGATATGGTTGCTGAGTTTTAGTCAGTGATTTTAAAAAAATGAGAGTTTTAGAAAGGAGAAGTGAGGCAAGAGTAGTTGTAAGGAGAACAGAGGAGAAGAGGGGAGTGAATTTAGAGTTGGGGTGATGACCTAGGAAGGGTGGAGGTACTGAAAGTCATCATTAAATCAAATACTAGGTTAAGGAAAAGTAATTCATAGGGTGAGATAGAGAAATATGATGACATAGCGAGAGAGAGGAATTTCAAAATCTCACGTCATGGATGTGCAATGCTTGGGGATGACAGTGAGATCAGCAGTATGTAACTCAGAGTTACCAAGAAAATGTATGATTAAAAAAAATAAGATACCCTGGTCAGGTGACGAGAGTGACGAATTACTGAGGGACATCCTGCGTGTGTTCTACTCATCTCCTTGGGAAGTCAAGAGAGTCTGATGCAGGTCTAGAGGATTTTGATCTCCACCTTGCACATTTCCATCAATTCCCCTACTGAAAGCCATCTCTTCTCAAATTCTCCTGGAGAGTTTTGACTACCTCTCTCCTTTGTCCCATCATATTCTACCAGGCATATTTAGTTGTGTAAAAACCAAATTTGTCCAATTCAAATGCCCACTGTTCAAGGAAGGAGGTCCCTTTCATCTCCCCCACTCACACCTCCTTCATTACACATCACCTTGAATTAAGAAGGTAGCTACAGAACTTAGTAAATATTTGTTGAATTCTTGGAATCTCTAAGCTGCCCACCCTCTACCCTACCCTGGCTCTAACATTCTCTTAGTCTTTGAGGTTTAGAATTTTGGATATATTTCAGGAAATTGCCTGTTAGTTTATTCTAGGGTCACCCATGACAAATCCTACTGGTGCTATGGGTATTGTACAGGGGGCTCGCTCTCAACTGGAAGCTTCGAGTGTCAACAAGCTTATGCTGGTAATTGGTTGCCTTCCCCTGAGTTCCATTTATAATAACTGCTCGACTGATTTTTCCTTTTTGAAGAGCACGCTTGTTATTTCTGCTGGAGGACTTAGTTCTGCCAAGGACCAGCGCTCTCACATCAGGAGGGTCAACTAGCAGGCAGCCCTAAGTGAAGTCTTTTAAAGCCTTTTTGACAAAGGCCAATGGTATTCTCTTCTTATACTCTTGAGGAGATTGTTCTAATGTTTTGCAACACATTAATGTGGACAGGATTTTTCTTTAAAGACCATGGCTTAAGCAAGCCTTTCTACCTCCACTGACTTGGTGTGGTGACACAGTAAGAGACAGTGGAAAATGCACTGGATTTGGAATTAGAAGCCCTGGCATCAAATTTCACCTCTGTCCATATCAGTGGGAATTTGGGCAAGGCTTTTTACCTCTCTTGGAATCAGTTTTTCATATGTATATTGAAGGAGTGCCACTATATAATACTAAAGCCTCTTTAAGTTCTAAATTGATAATCCTACCATGTTAAATTAAAAGATAAACTTGGACTAATCGTTAGCTCTCTGTTCACTTTTAGAAGCCATTGGTCTTCAGCATACAAGAGTGTGGTGTAGTAGGGAAGGCAGAGCTGTTTTACAGTAAACTCTACCAGAGAAGTGCTATGTTGTTGTTGTTCAGTCATTTCAGTCATATCTGACTCTTTGTGACCCCATGTGGGGTTTTTTGGCAAAGATATTGGAGTGGTTTGCCATTTCCTTCTCCCACTCATTTTATCAATGGAGAAACTGAGGCAACCAGGGTTAAATGACTTGTCCAGGGTCACATAACTACTAAGTGTCTGAGGACAGATTTGGATTCAGGAAGATGAGTCTTTTTGACTCCAGGCCTGGCACACTGTCAACTCTACCAATTTGCTGACTTATACAGCGGTATGTGTATTGCTAAAACAACAATAAACACAACAGCAGGCAGAACAATAACAAAAACCAGAAAATAACTTATTTCTGTCCAACCTCTAAAATTCTCTAATCTGCTTTGGTTGAAACAGAGTAGATTTTATTTTTTTTTCTTTTTAAACTCCATTTTGTATCTATTTTTTATTTACCCCATAGATACCTAATTGAGGCCATGAGTAGAGGAAAAATATTCTCAGTTCTTTGTTCTCAGGATTCAGGATGTTTGACAAAAAGAGGCAAAAGTTTTGAAGGACAGCCACATTGCACAGTGGATAGAATTCCCAGTCTGGAGTCAGGAAGACTAATCTTCCTGAGTTCAAATTTGGACTCAGACACTTACTAGCCATGTGACCCTGAGCAAATCGCTTAACCCTGTTAGCCTCAGTTTCCTCATCTGTAAAATGAGCTAGAAAAGGAAATGGCAAATCACTGCCAAGAAAACCTCAAATGAAGTCATGAAGAGTCAGACACTACTGAACAAAAGTTTTAAAGGGAGACAGCATATTTATTTTTTCACACCTGTTCTCATTGTCCCAATACCAAGAAACAAGCAGGCTAAGCTAAATCTGCCAATCATGAAAGAAAATGGACATTTTCCCCATCCAAGCAATGATCTCCCCATCAAGTTTGCTCCTTTTGATGGTCATGCCTCCAAACACGTGTATCCTCCATTGATGTCTCTGTTCACAAGTTATCTCACACTTCATACTTCAAAATGATTTGCTAAAGTGCTCTTAACCATGTATCATTTTTTTTAGTTGTTGCCCCATCTTTCTATTGAAACACCCACTTCAGTTCAGTTCTTAAATTGTTACAGCATCCCTGCTTCCTTCTTTCACTGAGAGCACCGTGATGTGATGGGAATCCCAGACCACTGGATTTTGAGTCCTACCACATTGTTTCCAGCTCCAAGTCCCTATTTACACTGTAAACATAGGCAAATGACTTCACTTTATCTGGGCCTCATTTCCTTCATTTGTAATCCTTCCTCTCAGCCTCAGATTCCTCAGTTGTAAAATAGGGTTAATATTACCTATATTACCTGTTTCATATTAGGTTGAGAGGTAAATACTTGGCAAATTATGTAGCATGCTACAGAAGTAGATTGCTGTTATCTGTGTCCTCCAAACATGACAATACTTCCTTAGAAAGCTCAACCATCAATGGTTTCATTCTTCATTCATATCAAGCTAGTATATCATATTGTTGTTCAGTCATTTCAGTCATGTCTGACTCTTTGTGACCCCATTTAGGTTTTTTCTTGGCAAATATACTGGACTACTTTGCCATTTCCTTCTCCAGATCATTTTACAGATGAGGAAACTGATACAAACAAGGTTAAGTGACTTAGCCAGGGTCACATAGCCAGTAAGCATCTGAGGCCAGATTTGAACTCAGGTCTTCCTGATTCCAGGCTGGGCACTCTATCCACTATGCCACCTAGATTTCCATTTTTATATTTCCCTTTTCATATGCCTATTTTTAACTTCATTATGGTTTTCCTCTTCCACCAATGAGCCATTTAGTAACCATTAATTAGGAGTCTGTCATGGACTCAAATGACATGCAATGCTATGGGGGATATACTTGAGCTTAGTGATTTGTTAGGAAATTAGGAAACACAACCATATAACCTTAGGTAAGGCATAATTCCTCTCTGAGCTTCAGTTTTCTTACCTGCAATATGAAGGAGATGATCTATATCTACCTAATGCCCTTTCCAGCAAAGACAATGTATGATTGTATAACTCTGAGGAACAAGAACCTGTACACTTCTTAGAAGTAGGTATACAGGGAGTTAATGCTGGAGAACTACAAGAACCTGGTGTAGCAGAACTTGGGGTTTCCAAACTAGATGTGATCTGCCAGACAGATAGAACAAGAAGAAACATCTTGGATGCCAGAGACGACTCAAGAAACAGGAGACCAGCTTGCCCTGCTAAATCACAACCCAAGGATGTTCTTTGCTGTGCCCTAGAAATCTATTCACCTTGGAAGTTCTCCCGACACTTGAACTACTTTTCAAACTTGAAGTACCTTCTATCCCTGAAGCCTCTGATTGGCTTGGTCCTACCTGAACCTCTGTTTTAAAGAAGAGGCACAGGGTAAGTGGGTTTTTTATTCCTTTTCAGGCTGTTGATGATTCCTCACCACAGGGCTATCCTTGCCATTCCCCTGAGCTCTGCACCTTCACTTTCCAGCCCTTCTTTCTCTTCTTCAGTTTCCTCTTATATGCTGCCTTGCTCCATTAGAAAGTAATGTTTGAGGGCAGAGACTGTTTTTCTGCTTTTATTTCTATTTGCTGTGCTTAGCACAGTCCTGCACATAGCAAATGCCTAACGAATTCTTGTTGACTGACACCAAGGTGACAAAGAATAGGATTTAAGCTACAAAGTGAGCAAATTCAGAATCAGGGAAAACTCATTGTGGTTTTGGGTTAGTCAAGGAAGCCTTCCTAAATCAGGTAAGGCTTGAGCAGACTAGATTTGGATTGGTGGAGGAGAGGATCAAAAATATTAGAAAAGGAGAATGATGAAAGGAGACTCAGAATAATGGGTATGATATGGACAGCTTTGTTTAAAATGTGATTAAAAATAAGACCTGAGAAAATTTGGGCATTTCTTGATTACAGATTCCATAATCACAAAAAACAAAAGTTGTTTACACAGTGTTGCAGAGAAAATTTTTAATAATTAAATTTTTAATTAATAAATTTAATTTAATTTATAAAATTTATAAAAATAAATTTAATTAATAAATTAAATTTTTAATAATTACATTACTAAACCCCATTCACATGAGAGCTACAAAACAAAACAAACAAACAAAACCCCCAAAACTAATCTAGACTTGGAATGTAAAAGGCTGTCTAGGAATCCTTAGACTCCTTAGTGTCAGAATAAACACCACATGTCCTCACTGAGCTTGTGTTCACATAGGAATACCAAATCAACCCTAGAATAGATTATTTTCACTGGTTTGTTTGTATATCCGACTGGGTTGGCTCCATGCTGGTATGAATTACTGACTTGGGTGATAAGAATACAAGTTGTCTGTGCCCATACCCAAGATTATTCCCCAATACTGGGCAGTCCACAGTCTGGGAAAAGACTGTCCAGGAGTTGAGAAAATGCTGCAGTAGGGACCAAGAACTTGATTTCTACACCAGAGACCTGGTTTTAGATCTGTCACTGTCATTCTATGATTTTGGTCTAGTTACTTCCTTTATCTTGGCCTCAGCTTTTTTATCTTTAAAATAAGGAGATTAAAATAGATTAACTCCAAAAGTCCTTTCTAGCACTAATATTTACTGCTCTAACAAAATGGGAGTAAAAGTGTGATTGTGAAAAAAGATGACCAGAATGGGACTTGGATTGCAATCAAGCTTTTGACGCTAGCTAGCAAGTCACATGAGCCCTGTGGGCCCTAGTTTCCTCAACCTTAAAGGGACTTGAACTAAATAGCCCCCTGAGGTTTCTACCAGCTTTGACATTTTGGGATCCTTCCTTCCCAGCTATAGTTCTGATGGTTTGTTCCCCTTGTGCCTTTGGAGAAATTCATTTAATCTTCCAGTGCCATAATTTTCCTACATGTAATAAAAGTGGACTGCACTAGATGGTTCCTACAATCTCTTCCAGCTCTGAATCCAGAGATGCTCTCCAAGGCTCTTCCTCTATGCCTCGAATGCCCTCCTTACTCATCTCTGTCTCTTAGCATCACTTCGCTTCAAGGCTTGGTTCAAAAGTCACCTTCTACATGGAGATTCTATTCCCTGAAACAAGCTGCTATTTCTTTGCCACAAAATTATCACACATATATTTTCCATAGGTGTACATCCTCTCTCCTGCCTGGAATACAATCTCCTTAAGGGAAAGAAATGTTTTACTTTTGACTGTGTATCCCCATCCCAGTGCCAGACATAGATGTTTAATAAATTCTTGCTTCATTGATAGCTTTCATCCATATCTAATATTCTACGGGAGGTAGATCTAGGTGAGGAAGAGAAGACATGATCATTCTCCTCATTATTTTTGTGGTACTCAACCACAACTGAACACCTCAATGAATCAATAACAGTAGCCAGCATTTATATAGTGCTTTAAGGTTTGCAAAGTACTTTATAAATATCATTTTATTTTCTTTCTGTAATGACCTTGGGACTTAGGTGTTATTATTATTATTATTATTGGGTGATGATGATGCTCACTTAACCAAGGAGGAAACTGAAGCAGACAGTGGTTAAATGTCTTGCCCATGGTCAAAAAGCTGGTAAGTATCTGATGATGGAATCGAAGTCAGGTTTTCTTGACTCCAAGTCCAAGGACTTTAGCCACTCTACCACTTGGTATTATTATACACTTAATATGTGCCAGGCCCAATCGCTTACTTGTTTCTTTATAATGGGAACCTGATAGAAAGTTCTGAAATTTCTACAAAAGCATCGCTGTGAGCGAATTAAGCATGCACTGGTACTTAATAAAATATATTTTACTGTGATAAAACAAGACAAAAAAATACTACATAACCATAGGTGGCGATCTAGGAAAGGCTGCCTTAGGACAATTTTCTCCCTAAGGAGCAGAGTCCAGCCTGCCTCTGCTCTACTTTGCATTTGATTAACTACAATGGTAATGGGAGCAGCATATAATTAAGTTTAAGTGTTTTCCTCAGGTGCCAGGCCCAGACCAGGCCTGGTATCATTAAGTGCCAACAGCTCAGAAAGGGGTAAATTGGGCCACATCAAATAGCATCTTTGCTTTGGAAAAGTTCACCTGCTCCTGCTGTTTATGATGCACCTGAAGTCATAATCTTGCACTTGTGGGATTCCCCAATGCTTCCTATCAACATTATGGCAGAGATGGGAGAAGAGTTGCCAAGTCCCTACCTTTGCACAGGTGCAACATGCAATGGAATTTTTTAAAAACTGCCTTTCTAAAAGAAAAGAAAAAGGAAACAGAAAAATAAAGATAGTATACCTAAGAAGGAGGTGATTTAATTAACAGATTTCGGCAAGCATCTCTTTATTCTGCATCTGATAAATAAGAGCACTCCCCCTTTCCTATTTCTGTTTAATAACAATCCCTTGGTACTGAAGAATACCCTTGGTAAAGAAAGAGGTGGGCAATTTACCAAATTCTTAGATGCATGGCTTTAGCATTTCCTGCTAAAATAATAGCTCATTTGAGTATCCAATCCTCCTTCTTTCCCCACCCCACCCCCAATCCCTGACGGTCATAATCACCAAAATGGAGAGTGTACTTCTGGAGGTTTGCCTAAGGTAGCTAATTATTCCAATTGTGAATGGTCTCTCCTAGGCCCAATTTTGATAACACCCCATATAGTTAACAACCATTTAAGGATGTGTAGTAATATGAAGAAATAGGGTAACAGGGAGGAATAGTTCTCTTGAAGGTAATGCATAGCAAGGGGGAAGAACACTGAATTTGGAATTCCTGGTTCAAGTCCTTTGTCTTGCTATTACTATGACAAATTCCTAATGATGATGCTAATGAATGCTAATGAACCATTGGTGGATTAGTGAACTGGGTCAGACATTCTGTAGAACAATTTGGAACTATGCCCAAATAGCTATAAAACAGTGCACACCCTTTGACCCAGTAATACCACTACTAAGTCTGTATGCCAAAGAGATCAAAGAAAGAGGAAAAAGACCTATATGTACAAAAATATTTAAATTGACCCTTTTTTATGGTGGCAAAATATTGGAAATTGAAGGGATGCATATCAATTGAGGAATGACTGAACAATGTCATATGATTTTGGTAGACTACTAATGTTCTTTAAGAGATGACAAGAGGAGTGCTTTCAGGAAAAAATGGTAAAACCTATATCAATTAACGTAGATTGAAGTAATAAGAGCCAGAGATCATTGTACACAGTAACAGCAATGTTGTAATGATAATCAACTTTGAAAGACCCAACTGTTCTGATCAATACAATGATCCAACACAGTTCCAAAGGATTTGTGATCAAAAAATGCTATCCATCTCCGAAGAGAATTGATGAACTCTGAGTACAAATTGAAGTATAATTTTTATATAATTTTTGCAATATGACTAATATCAAAACATATTTATGTGATTTCACATGTATAATAAATATTGCATTACTTGCCTTCTCAGTAGGTAGGAGAGCGATGGGAAGGAGGGAGAGAATTTGGAACTGAAAATTTAAAAAGTAAAGAATGTTAAATAAATAATGATTTAAAAAAAAATTGAAAGAGACTCCGTAATGATTCCAAGATAAAGGTTCTGTGGTTGTTACATACATAGTCCATTCTTAATTTTCCATAGTGGAGAATATTTTAAAATTGATTAACTATGAATAGTTTCTCTGATCCCTACCTTTCAGAATGACCTGAATTTATTCTGTTTTCCAAATGACAGACTTACAGATAATTGAAATCAACTGTAATGTCCCTTTCAAAGACTAGAAGACTGATACCATCCTCTCCTTGAATCTTCTCTAGTTTCTTCAACCTTTCTTTATGTAGCAAGAATCTAAGGCCCTTTACCATCTTAGATTTCTCCTCCAAAATTCTCTAAAACAAAAGTTTATTAAAATTGTGATAATTTGAATTGAGGTAATTATTTTGTTTCTGTCTAACCCATGAAAGCTCAATTCTCAAATAATAAATGCTTTCGTAAGTAAAAGTTGAGTTTCATTGCCAAGATTTTTTTCCGTTCTTGATTATAGGTGAAGATCTGAGTTCTATGGGTCACAGGGCTTATGTTCTTTCTTTCCACTCTTCTAGGAGGACCGTGCATGATTCCATCATGTGACTCTACTCCAAAAAAATTAGGATCTCTATATATTCACTTTGAAAAGTTAAAATTTCTCTCCCTGATATTCAAGACACTCCACAACTTAGTGCCTCCCTAACAATCCAACTTTGTCTCATCTTCTTCTACTTTAAACATACTAAATTGCAACTAATCATGACTTCTCTGTTCTATGAACACATTATGCTTCCTACCTCTGGCTATTGCTAGAAGGGTTGGATGCACAGTGGATAGAACATTTAGCCTGGAGCTATCATATCAGGAGTTGAAATCTAGACTCAAACCCTCACTGTGTGACTTAATCTTTATTTACCTCAACTTCCTCAACTGTGTAATGGAAATAATAATGGTATCTGTCTCCTGGGGTTATTGTAAATATCAAATGAAATAATGATTGTAAAGGGCTTAGCACAATTACTGGTACATAGTAGGCCATTAATGAATGCTTGTGCCCTCCCTCCCTCCATTCCTTCTTTCTTTTCTTCTCTCCTTCTCGTGAAGATCTACAAATGTCATCTCAAGTTCAAGGCACAGAAGAGTTTTAACCTGGGTTAAATCCCTACAGGAAACAAACTAGCTTATCTGAAATGGGAAGACTCCCAGATTGGAAGGCAACAGTCAGAATATGTAAAGAATATTAAACCTCTGCACACATCTCAACTACCACATCCTTCAAGCTTTGGTGGAAGCACATCAAGGTTCTAAGTCTATGAGCATGAAAATAGCACTATTCTGCCACCTATCATTCTATCAGCCCTTTTCCTACCCAGCCTCTGCAACCATCATTCAGGAAAGCAATCCTTGTGGAGAATGGACCTGAAAAACTCTCCGTGAACACCAATTGCCAAACAAACCAGTTGCCACTATCAGGTAGGTAAGTCACAAAGATTTGGGACTAGTTGTAACTTCCAGACAATGAGGCCTGATGGAAGCCCAGCTTCTTCAGCAATATAGGGAAACACCTCTTATAGAGATATAACCTAGACACTTCTTCTGCAGGCACTTTGACTCCTGTATCATCAGCATCCATACTTATTAAAGACCCAGAAAATAAAATTCTCACTGTTCAATGCTTCAACACCAGAAACCAAAATGGTTTTATACATGCAAATGGCATTAAGTAAGATAAACTAGCATCAGATTTGCAGCCATACCCTATGGACCACAGAGTCATTCCATATGACTTAATGTTGAAACCTTTTGTACATGTTATCTCCTATAAAAATGTTAACTCCTTGAGATCTACGACCATCTTTGCTATTTCTGTCCCCAACCCTTAGCACAGTTCTTTGTATATATTAAGTAATTAACAAATCCTTATTAATTCAAGAGAAAGCCTTTATGGTGAAAGGAGGGAGGGAACAATCATTTATATAGCATCTACTTTATACCAAAACATAGTGCTAAGCATTTTTTTATGAATATGATCCCATTTGAAAGAACTTTAAACTATGAAGTTATTGAAAACGAAAGTGTTTTAGCAGGCGTTCCACTTAGCATCCCTATCTTTAATCGGTCAGTGAAAATTACTAGAATTTTAGAGCAGAAAGAGCATTTTGTTTTGATCCAGGACACTCTGGTTTGTATCTTCAGTAACCGAATGTTTAACTGTGTGATTACAGAATAGATGATTTTGTAAGACACTAAAAACTAAATTCAGAGAAACTCAACATAAGAAAATTTGTCACCAGAGGGTCTTTCTTTCTTTTTAAGTGAGTTAATTTCTTTATTTTTAGTTTTCAACATTCACTTCCATAGGCTTTAAATTTTCTCCCCCTACCCCCTTTCCCTCTCCCCAAGATGGCATGCAATCTGATATAGGCTCCTCATATACATTCCTATTAAACATATCTTCACATTAGTCATGTTGTATAGAAGAATTAGAACAAATGGGAATAATCATGAGAAAGAAAAATATAAAACAAAACAAAACTAGAAAATAGCTTGCTTCAATCAGCATTCAGACTCCACATATCTTTTTCTGGATGTGGATGGAATTTTCCATCATGAGTCTTTTGGAATTGTTTTAGGTCCTTGCATTGCTGAGAAGGGCTAAATCTATCAAAGTCAGTCATTACACTCTGTAGCTGCTACCGTGTATGATGTTCTCTTGGTTCTGCTCCCCTCACTGAGCATCAGTTCATATAAGTCTTTCCAGGTTTTTGTGATGTCAGTCTGTTCATCATTTCTTGTAGCACAATAGTATTCTATTACATTCATATACCAAAACTTGTTCAGCTATTCCACAATTGATGGGCATCCCTTCAATTCTCAGTTCTTGGCCACCACAAAAAGATCTACTATAAATATTTTTGTACATATAAGTCCTTTTTTCCATTTTATGATCTCTTTGGTACACAACCCTAGAAGTGGTATTTGCTGGGTCAAAGGCTATGCACATTTTTATAGCCTTTTGGACATGGTCCCAAATTGCTCTCCAGAATAGTTGGATCAGTTCACAACTCTACCAACAATGAATTGGTGTTCCAATTTTTCCACATCCTCTCTAACATTTATCATTTTCCTGTCTTGTCATGTTAGCCAATCTGATAGGTGTGATATGGTACCTCAAAGTTATTTTGATTTGCATTTCTCTAATCAATAGCGATTTAGGTAATTTTTTTCATATGACTATAGATAGCTTCAATTTCTTCCTCTGAAAACTGACTGTTCATATTCTTTGACCATTTGTCAATTGGGGAATGACTTGTATACCAGATGATCAATCTTCCTTCCTTCCTTCCTTCTTTTCCTTTTTTCTTTCTTTCCTATAGAAACTCAAAACTAAGATCTCCTAAAGTAAGGGGGGAGGTCAGTAGCTCCCTTTGCAGATTGCATACCTACCCCTATAAATTTAAAGATCCTTAGAGGATTCTTATTATAGTCATAATATTGTTTCCCAAAACTCAGGTTTGTCATATTGAAAAAAATGAATTAAAATTCTTTACATTTGTAAACCTTCATAGGAATTATTGTTGTTAAGATTATATACTTCATAGATTTATAGTTCCATTCATTAACAAATACTTATTGTATTTATACTTACTGTACATGGCACCATTCTCAGCGAAATCTCTTTTTGCAACATTTCCTTCAATGTGTTATATATAAACACCCTTCTTTCACTCTTAATAATGTCAGAAAATGATTCTATTTCATCAATTGAATGAAACCCACTCATCTCCCTTTCATCTCCACAGTGACCTTTTCTCCCAGTTTGAGCAATGTCTGCCTAAGACTGTTTGTAACAGGGACAGATTACTTCCCTTCTCTTTCTGCCTGATGACATACTGATTAATAGCAGCACAAGTGCTAGCTCCTTGAGATCAATTAATCACCTGCCATAATTGTTCAGCAGTTAAATCATTATTAATTTGGGGTGCACAGAAGAGTGAAGGTTGACAGTGTTAGGGAAGGGGAGTGTATTCTCACTAGGAGATTGGTGGGCATTATTCTCTGGCAAAGTATGTTAGAATCAAAATTCCCAGTTGTGGCTGGATATCCTGGGAGGGTAGGTTCTCATGGATATTAAGGAAAGGGAGACAAATTTCATAACCAAGTGTGAATGTCTATACGGATTGTAAACTTTTAAGGACACCATTTCCCAGACAGTGAGTTATGATACGGTTATACTCATTGCCTGGGTGTACTTGGTATCTTAGAGTCACAAATTCATTAAATCTTCAATCCCATTCAGCTATCTATCTGTTCTTTCATTCATAGTATAATTAATGCTTGTCTTGGACTCAAAAGGGATGAGTTCTAGTTCCATCTCTACCAACTGTGTAGCCATGTGACCATAGGCAGACAAATTTCTTTATCCCTCTGAGCTTCAGTTTCCTCAAGATCTGAATGATAAGGATAATTAAACTAGCTACCTCATAGCGTTGTTCTGAGAATGAAATGTGGCTTTATGTAAAGAATAAAACCTGAATTCTAATCTCTACTTTGATATTTACTCCCTATGAGACCTTGATGGAGTCCCTTAGCCTCTACGTTAGTCAATTCTCTCATTTGCAAAAATAAGAGCTGGGTTACCCTTAGAGGTAACCCCCAAGATACCCCTATGGTTCTTTCCAGTATTAAATATATGGTCTAGTCAACGATGCTACTGGATAAAATATTATGTGTCAGAATCATGGAGTTTGAGGGAACTTTAATTATTTAGTCTGTGTTTAATAAATTTAGGCTATTATTACAAGTTTATATAATAAGAGGCCTAGTGAAAAGGGAAGCCACTTAAATATATATATATATATATATATAAATATACATACATATATAAAATATGTATATATTCACATATATACGTATATGTGTGTATGTGTGTGTGCTTAATGAAATTCAACAAATACTGCTTAAGAACAACTTACTGTGTGCAAGGCACCATGTTAGATGCTAAAGATATATAGAAAAAAGTCAAAAGTTCCTGTCTTCAAGAAAAGAGGGAGGGAGGAAAGGAGGAAGAGAAATGAAATAAGCATTTATTAATACCTATTATATACATGGCATTGTGTTAGGGCTTTACAAATATCTTATCTTGTCTTCTGCTCTGTGAGGTAGGTACTATTTTTATCCCAATTTTAGAGGTGGGATAACTGAGGCAGAAAGAGATTAAATGACTTGCCTGGGCTCATATAGCTAACAAGTGTCTGCATCTTGATTTGCACTCAGGTCTTTCCAATACCAGGCCGTATCTACTTTGCCATCTATCTGCAACGGGGAGGGTGGAATGACATAATATTTATATAAATAATTATGAGATCTTTTATGAAAGATGAAGACATGACAAACTAAGAGAACAGAAGAGTCTTCCCGGAAGAGGTGGCACCTGAGCTGAGCCTTGAAAGAAGATAAAAGTTCTATATAGCAGAGATAAATAGAGAATTTATTCTAAGCTTAACTATAACTAGCACTATGTGACCAGAGCTTTGGCCCAGGACCCCACTGTGGAACGAGTCATACTTTCTCCTTCCTGGACACCAATATATGGGGTGCCACCCTTACTTCCTATAACGCCATGGTGAGAATGGAGAAGGACCACAAGTAGCTGTTCTTCCTTTGAAGAGTTATAACGCCAAGCTGGGGAGTTTATATTTTCTTCCCAAGGTAATAGGCAGGCCTGAAGGATACCTGAGTAAGGGAGGGAAATGGGGAGTCTATGATATGGATGAGAATTCACTACAAAGCTAAGTAGCTTGACTCTTTTCACCCTCCTGTATGGTTGACATAATGTATAGCTTTGGGAAAAATAATGAATCTTCTCTCCACTTAAGCTAATTGCTTTCTACATTGGGAAGCATCTTGCTTCAGAGGCGGCATAGGACAATGGATAGAGAGCAGGCCTCAGAGTAAGGATGACTGATGTTCAAATCCCAGACATGGCACACAACTGTGTGACTCTGGGCAAGTCACTGAATGGCTTAATACTCTAGGCCACTCTTCAAGCCTCTCCATTTAAGATAAAGAGGTGACCTACATTGGTTGAGATAATTTTTTTATGGGGAGTATGTAGCAACAAAATATTTTCTTTTAAGTCTTCTCAAAGGAGCATCACTAGTTCACAGTTTTTGTATATTATAAGCTCTTCAGGAAGAAGAGATAAATTAAAAGGAAAAAAATAATAATAAAGTGGAAGAATCCATAGGAAGGTAATCAGGATGGTCAATGCCTCTGAAATTATTTCATATGTGGATAAATTGAAGAAAAAAGACAGATTTTATCAAGAGAAGATAAGACTTAGGCAAAGTTGAAGGCTTCCTTCAAATATGTGAAGAGCTATCCATTGCAAACAGCAATAGATTTTTCTTTAAAGTTAGGTAGATTATCAATATAGAACTTGTAAGGATCTGAGAGGGGATGGAATTAAAAGTTCTCATTTTTCATGTGAGAAAAAATAAGTCTAGAGAGGTTAAATGATTTGATAAAGGTCTTACAAGAAGTAGAAGAATTGGTATTAAAACACAGGTCCTCTGACTTCTGACCTTCAGTGCCTCTTTAACTGTATCACACTGCTTGGTCTCAGAGGGAAGAGGTAGAATGACTGACCTATGATGAGCTATTCTTTTTACTCCTCCTCCACCTTCTCCTCTTCCTCCTCCTCCTCCTTCCTCCTCCTCCTCCTACTATGACCACCACCACTACCACCACTATTATTAGTACTACTATTACTAACTTATTTTGCTTTATGCCTTGCAGTTTATGGAATACTTTCTCCACAACAACCCAATGAGGTAGGAAGAATATTAATTTGTATTTGCGTGTTTGGGCAGCTGGATGGTGCAGTGGGTAGATTGTCAGGCCTGGAATAAGGAAGACTCATTTGGGAAAAATAATGAAACTTCTCTCCACTTAAGCTATCTTTTTTTTCTAAAATGGAAAGTATACGTTTAAGTTTGGCCTCAGACACTTTCTAGCTATGTGACCCTGGGCAAGTCACTTAATGCTATTTGCCTCAATTTTCTCTTCTGTAAAATGAGCTGGAGAAGAAAATGACAAATCACTCCAGTATCTTTGCCATCAGAACTCCAAATGGATTCATGACGAGTCTGACATGACTGAAATGACTGAAAGGAAGTTCACCTGGTACTTTACAATTATATAACTCCATACACATACACACACATATATACACACATACATACACGTATGTATGTGTGTAAATGTATAATGTATGTATACGTACACATATGTGTATGTGTGTGTGTGTGTGTGTGTGTGTGTATGTATCAATAGGCAGTGATCTCCCAGTTACTAGAGTGTTAAAGAAGCAACTTGATGATGATCTACAGGGGAATGGCAACGATTTTGTAGGTAGAGATTATACTAGAAAATCCTTGGGTTCTCTCCTTCCCCAACCTAATATTCTATGACTTTATGATAGAAGTCATATTGTATGTAACAAAAGGTGTATTTCTTTTTAAATTTGTACTGAGATTATTTATTACATCAAGGTGTGCCATTCACTCCCTACTCCAACCCCTTATGGAAAACAGTGTGGTATGGTGAAAAAGGGAGATAGATTTTGAATCAGGTGATCTAGGTTTGTATCCCAGCTCTAACATTTACTAGCAAGTGACCTTAGACAAGTTGCTTAACTTCTGGGCCTAAAATCCCCATCATAAAATAAGGGGGTTGGACTAGGTGGCCTCTAAGTACCCTTCCAGCCATAAATCTATGATCCTATGATCTCAACAAAGAGTTAATGAATATGTAATAAAAATTTCCCCCTAAAGTGGTCCCCAAAGAATGGTACCAGTAGAATCAAAGGAGGCAACACAAGTGAGTCCCTGAGAAGCCATTTACTTTTTAGATACATGAGGCTAAAATGCATCTGTACAATGCCCAGTGCCTGGCGATCATATTTAAGCTGATTAGTGAATGGAAGGCATAAGCAATGCATCTCTCAGACACACATCCTCATTTGCATTGTGATGGCTGACCTAAAAATCACACGTTCAAGAACACCAAGTTTTAACAAAAGAATGGATTATGATTAATGGGCTTATGCCAAAGGAATTAATGATTTTCCATTAGAAAAATACTATACTCATGAGTCTTGGTCAGAATTGTGTGAGAGATTCCATTAAACTATTTACCCTTAATAGATTGCTTTTTCATACATAGTTTGTGTGTGCCTATAAAACATTAAGTAAACGAGGGAGAAGGTTGACATTGTTCACAGCAGTCGATCCTGACTCTGGTTCTCATCATTCCCAGGACTGAGAGGAGGAAGTTGCCAGCAGATTTGCCACTGTCAAAATGAAACTGTGCATACAGTAGGTAATTAATATTTGTTAATAATCACAAAATTCAAGTATTCAAGGGATTTCAAAGCCAAGCTAGATCAGCGCGTTGCTGACTGAGAATCCTCTATGAAAGGTTAGCAATTCCATTTAATAAATTATTTCAAACATTTGTTAAACACTGATAAACATCTATAGGTAAAGAACTATGCTACCAAAGACCAAAATGAAATACCCCTTGGGACAGATGATCTGACATCTTACTGTGGGCATAGCCATTGTATTCATGTTTTTTTTTAAGTAAAAAGAAAATAATTTCAAGAGGGATCAAGTGCTAATAACTAGGGGAGAGGAGAATCAGTAAAGTCTTCATTTAAGAGCTCGTACCTGAGCCGTCCTGTAAAAGAAGTGGAAGTTATAAAAGAATGGATTCCAGCAAGTTAGTCATTAAGCATCTGGTAAGTGCCCACTATATGCTGGTACTCTACTAAGTGCCAGGAATTCAAAGAATGAGGAAAATAAAATAGTCCCTGCCCATGGGGAGCTCACAATCAATTGGGAGAAGCCATAGAGGACCAGATTTGTTAAGGTAGGAGATGAATGGCACGTGTAGGGAAGAGTTCTAGAGCAGGCCTACTGAAGTACAGAGTGAAAGAAGGCAACTAATATGAAAGAAGACTCGAGATGTAAGTGAACTTTAGATTGTGGAGGACTTTTAAATGACAGCTTGGAAAATTTAAATTTTGTCCTCAGGGCAATAGAGAGTCATTAAATATTTTTGAGCGTGGTCAGATCTTTGTTATATGTAGGAATATAGTTTAGTGAGCTGTGTGGAAAATAGATTACAGTAGGGAAGGACTTGAGGCAGAGAGAACAAATGAAGTCCAGGTGGGAGGTGATAGGAATAAAAAAGGGCAGAGAATGCATGAATAGATAAAAGGAGGGATAATAGAGGTGACAGATTTTGTAAAGGTAGAATTGATAATATTTGGCAACTGTTTGGATATGGGGGTAGGGTACAGGAGAAAGGAAAAGGAATTCAAAATGGCTCCATGGTTGATAATACGTAGAAAAGGGGGGGGGGTCAGTAAATGCCTCTTGTTGGAGCTAAGAAGTGAGCTCAGTTTGGACAGAGTTAGGGATTGCTACAGGTAGACAAAAGAAGGATAGTATTCCAGATATCAGGGCATCATGTGGAAAGTATTGGAAGTTGGAGATAGAATTTTGCATGTAGGAAACGATAGGCTGGTTTGGCTAAAATGTATAAAGCATGAGAAGGGGTAAAGTGGGTTCAATATGAAAGCAGGTGGGAGCCAGATTTTGGAGATTTTTAATTGCCAAAAAATTGCATTTCTATTTTAGCCAAGAGGTAAAAGGCACTGAATGTTCCTTAGAAGGGGAATAATATAGTCACAACTAGGCTTTAGGCAGTTAGATGGAGGAGTGAGTGGACGGAGTGCTGGGCCTGAAGTAGGCTCATCGTCCTTAGTTCAAACCTGGCTTCAGACACTTACTAGTTGTGTGACCCTGGGCAAGAATGTGTGGGAATAGAGAAGATGAGTCAGGACAGAACTCTAGGATACATTCACCAAAAAGAGGAAGGGGAGGGCAGGGCATGGATAAGAATCCAGAAAAAGTGACTGAGAAGGGGTAGTAATGAAGGTAGGTAGAAACTAAAAGAACAGTATCGTGAAAACTCAGACACATGAGAGAAACCAGAGAGAAATCCAAAGAGAAACATATCCAGGAGGAAAAAGGTGATCAGCAGTAACAAATACTGAGAATGAAGACTAAGCAAAAGGACTTGGATTTACCCCTGGTACGTCACTAGCAACTTTGGTGAGAACAATTTCAGTCAAGGGGTGGGCTCCGAAATCAGAATACAAAAGGATGAGAAAGGATTATGACGTAAGAAAGTGGTAACAAGAAGTCTAGCTTTCATTTAATCTGTCATCCAATTATTTATTCAACCAATATTTATTATGTGCATACTGTGTGCAGAGCACTGTGCTGCTCTAGACTGAATGAGGTGCCTGACTTAAATAGTAGAGGTTCCCTGCCCTTAAGGTGCTTATAATCCATTGGTGGATAAACCACATGCGCAAAGTGGAGCAACTATGGTATGTGTCATCATGGCAGCTAGGTGGCACAGTGAATAGAGCACCAATCCTGGAGTCAGGAGGACCTGAATTCAAATGTGGCCTCAGGCATTTGACACTGTGTGACCTTTGGCAAGTTACTTAACCCCAAGTGCCTCACCTCCCATATGTGTGTATGTATATATGTGTATGTATATACACATACATATATACATATATGTGTATATATACATACATGTATATATATATGCATATAGCACAAATACACACAGTATGTGTGTGTGTGTGTGCGTGCGTGTGTGTGTGCAGTCAAAAGCACTTTACTTACTGCTTACTTGTGAAGCGGATAGAGCAAGAATTTGTATTCCCATTTTATGGATAATGAAACTAAGGCTCAGTAATATGATTTGTCCAAAGTCCTATAAATACTAATACCAACTGGCATTTATGTAGCACTTTAGGGAATGCAAAGAACTTTACATTCATTGTCTCCTTTGATCTTCTGGACTTCCCAGTGAGGTAGGTCCTAGTATTGGCCCTATTTTGCAGTTATGGGAACAGAGAATAACAGAGTTTAAATGACTTGCTCAGGAATCTGAGTATTGGAATTCAAGTCTTTCGTAAGTTTTGCAAAAGAGTCAATAGCTAAGTGGGTATGACTGCCATTTCTGAGTGGAGAGATAGGCTGAAGGAAGGGGGGTGAGGAGAAGATGAAGAGACAAAAAAAAATGTTACCCATAGTAACACAGCTACCTCCATTCAGAAAAATAAGGAGATTAGACAGAATCTTCCTTCCATCCTTGGGGAAATCAGGTGAAAATAGCTCTCAGTACTCCAGTTTAAAAGAATATAAAGTTTCTCAAATAACTGAGGATAACAAATTATGGTAGGCATTTTGTTACAGGCTCTGCCAATCTATTGCTTTGGTCCTTGGTTCTAATTCTGCTTGTGCCCTGGATCCTCTTGCTGACTATATAGATAGTATATAAACACATTCGTCGCCTCTGGATTTTTCAGGATCACCTGTGACTGACCTCTTGCTAAGACAATCTTCAGCTCTTCCTTTTCTCTTGAACTTAGGTTAGTTGTCTGAGCCCACATTCCTATAGATATTCTAGATTCTCAAAGTGTGGAGTGGGGAGCCTTGGGAATCATTGGGTTCCCCCAGGTCATATGGGTGTCATCTCTAATACTATAAATATTGATTGAGATCAGCCACATAAACAAAAGCCCTTTTTGAGGGGGGAGGGTCTCTAATAATTTTTAAGTGTGTAAACTGGTCCTGAGATCAAAAAGTTTGAAAACAACTATCCCAGAAAAAAAAAATCTTTGACAACCCATGCTAAGGCCATTGCCCCTATCCAGAAATACGTTGGGTAGACAGAGAAGAGCACGTACAACTTCCAGAGGAAGGAGTAAGAGATATGAGTGAAATATTCATTAGAACACTGAAAGTATGAAATTATTAAAACATTTCAAAATTTAAGATATTCCTGTATAGTGAAAGAATACTGGTTTGTAGTAATTGTATCTATGGTTTGATTACTGGCTGTGCCCCATATTGACCTACCTGTTCTTGGAAAATCAGTCAATCAATAAGCATTTTTTAAGTGTCTTCAACTTAAGTGTGTGTGAAGCTAGGTGACTCAGTGGACTGAGTGCTGGGTCTTGAGTCAGGAAGACTTGAGTTCAAATCCAGCTTCAGACACTTACTAGCTGTGTGATCCTAAGCTAGTTGCTTAACCCTTTTTGCCTCAGTTTCCCCATCTGTAAAATGAGATAGAGAAGGAAATGTCAAACCATTCAAGTATCTTTGCCAAGGAAAGCCCAAGAGGGGTCATGAAGAGTCAGACACAACTGCAAATGAATAAACAATGACAAAATAGTAAGTTAAATACACACGTAGCATTCTGTTAGAAACTAGGGAAACAGAGACAAAAGTGAAACAACCCCTTGCTGTCAATGAACTTATATTCACCTCTCGGGGACTTAGTTTCCTCAACTGAATGACAAAAAGGATTGGACTAGTAGATTCTTTTTCATCTCTAGAACCATATAGCCCTATGAGCCTACATACTTTCTGTGTGTGTAGGTTGGCATGTATGTGTATGTGTGTGTATATGTGTGTGTGCATAAACATGTATGTGCCAACCAGGAGTCAGAGGTCCAAATTAGCTCTCTATATTATTACATTCTCTCCTTTTTACTACTCTTGGATTTGGCCTCCAGGTAACACAGATATGATGAAGAAATTGAAGGAAGCCAGCATATTCATGAAGAAGATGTTTCCTTGTGTTAGATCAGGATTCATTAAATTGGGCTAAATTATATTAAATATCTTATATTTTTAATGAATGGTTTTGAAGTAGGATGAAGACGAATGCATACATGGAAGCAACTGAGCAGCGATCAAGGTTGGTCAAATAAATTACAGTAATAATACAATTTTCAGAATATGTTCATCATTTCTATCATTCTAGACTTAAAGTGCATCCTTCATATTTCCCAGTGGCTTAAAGTTCACTCAGTGGCACATTATTGCTATAAAACCTCCTCTGGAATGTCCAGAAATAATTGTAGTACTGAAATAAAAAAGTCAAATGGGACAAAACATTAATAAGAAGTGAAAAACAGTGGCTTTTAAATGTTATTTTTTTAACACAAATATCATTTTCAGTGTCTGTAAGCATATACTGCAATTCTCTGACACTAGGTAGATGCATTTAACAGGAAAATCATACATCTACATTGAAAAAAGACTATTTAGTCCAACTTTCATCTTAAAGTTGAAGGAACTGAGTTCCACAAAGGTGAATGGACCAAGATCACAAAGTAAGTGGTGGTTTCAGAACTTGAAACTAAGCATTTGCACACTGAGTCCGATGTTGCTTCTTCAATATCGCTCTAAAGATCAATCTATTCAAACACAGCAAACTCCGGAATTGAGACAATTGTCCAGATAACTTGACTGTCTCCATCCCAATGCCTCCACATAAATGATCAGTCTCCTTAAATAAATAACTCTGCATTGTGTATAGTTTTGAAATAAAGGATAAAAATAATCTCTCCACTCCAGTCCATCCTTTACTCATTTTTTAGATTGATTCTCCTAAAGTTGAGAATTACCACGTCTGCCTCCTATACAATAAAATCAACCAGCTCCCTATCATCTCCTGCATCGAAGATCAAATCCTCCATTTGGCCTCGATAGCCCTTCATAACCTCCCCCTGGAACCCTCTCCTCTCACCCCCCTCCCCGACCCTGGCAACCTTTGGAGTCATCTTACAACTTACTTCTACCACTTTCTCTCAGACATAGTGATATTGACCTGCTTACTGGTCCTTAAACATGACCTTCTATCTCCTGACCCTAGCCATTTTAACTGACTGACCCTTATACCTCCTAATCTCTCTCTCTCTCTCTCTCTCTCTCTCTCTCTCTCTCTCTCTCTCTCTCTCTCTCTCTCTCTCTCTCTCTCTCTCTCTCTCTTTCTCTCTCTCTCTCTCTCTCTCTCTCTCTCTCTCTCTCTCTCTCTCTCTCTCTCTCTCTCTCCCTCTCCCTCTCTCTCTCTCTCTTTTCCTTTTCTTCTCCCTCTCCCTCACCCTCTCCCTTCCTGCCTCCCTCCCTGAACTCAGTATCTGTTCATAGGCCACTAAAAAATAAAAAAAGCATTGTCATAGAGGAATAAGATGCAGGACATAGAAGTTTGATAAAAGGATAGAAAGAGAAGAGGGCAGAGGCTTAAGACTCCAGTTACCAGCCAAAAAAGAAAGCATGAGTTCCTTAGGAGCAACAACTGTATATTATATTTCTTCCCAGACCTTAGCATAGTGACTGGCACGTAATAGGTGCTTAATAAATGTTTATTGACTTGCTTTCCTTCATATACATCCCTTGGCTTAAGAGGACTTTACGGTGAAATAAAGACCCACAAGACCAGGAAAGAAAATAGCCCAGGTGTTGATATGTTTATAATTTTTGTTGATAACATCATAGAGAATTTGACTCACAGAAAAACCCAGGAAGGATATTGAGAGGATGAGAAAAAAAATAAGTAGTCAGCCTTGCTATAAAAAAAAATCACAAAACTGCATAGATACAACTCACTTCAAATTTATATTACATAACATCATCTGGGCCCTCATCACTGTTTGATAGTCCTTTTATGGTAGCTTCTCCGATTCCTAATCTCATTACATGCAACATATGTTCCAAACTATGTTTGCTTTCCCTTAGCTGTGCCTCCTAAAGCCATTCATTTCCCAAATTTGTGCCACTGACTATATTTGGAGCAGGGGATATAACTTCTCACTTCATAGTGAAACTTAAGTCCATATGGGTTAGCTCCATCATCGCCTCCCCATTCCATTCCATTCAGTTTTTCAGCATCAACACCCACTCCCTTCTTTTCCTTCCCATGAACTCAAATGATAAATTAATCCTACTACTTGATACTTCTACCTCTAATCCTCCTCTCTTTTTCCTCTGTCGGAACTAGTTTTAATAGTCATTCCTTCTTATTAATGCCACCTCTGCACAATTTCTCTTTCTAGTGACTTTTGAGTATGTGTCCAAAAACACGTATAAGTGTGCCCAAGACTTTAAAAGATGTTGTTTTTGTTATTTTGTGTTTTGAGGCAATCAGGGTTAAGTGACTTTCCCAGGGTCACACAGCTATTAAGTGTCTGGAACTCAGGTACTACTGACTTCAGGGCCAATGCTCTATCCACTATGCACCTACCTGACAAAAGATGTTATTCTTTTGACCTTTGAACCCCATTCAGTCATCATCATCATCATCATCATTATTGCAAGCATTTATTTAGCACTTCAAGGTTTTCGAAGTGCTTTAATATATTTTTTCAGATCCTCCTCATGACAACTATGTGAAATAGGTGCTAACATTCTGACTTTACAGATTGGATTATAAACACCTTGAGAGCAAGTGTTGTCTTTTGCCTTTCTTTTTTTCCCTAGCGCTTAGCATAGTGATATATAGAGAATGAATATGAATGAATAAAAGCTAATCAGCTAACAGATGAGGTGGGGGGGAGGGTAGACCAACAGATAGCAGTCACAAAAGCTTGTCTCAGAGGTAAGATTTCACCTTAGCTTTTGTTTGTTTCTTTGTCTTTGTTTTAATTCTAAGTCCAATGCTCTGGGACAGTGTGCCGGTCCTGGAGTCAGAATGTGAGTCTGACCTCACACTCTTACTAGCTGTGTGACCCTGGGCAAGTCATTTAACTCTGCCTCAGTTTTCTAATCTGCAAAATGAGCTAGAGAAGGAAATAGCAAAACCCTTCAGTATCTTTGCTAAGAAAACCCCCAATGGTCTCACAAAGAGGTGGACATGACTAAAATATCTACATAATAATAGCAATAAAAAGGTCCCTTCTAGCTCTAAATTTAATGAGATGATTGCTGCTGATAATGCTACATTCTGTCATTGAACTTCTCTACATTTAAATGGGCTGGTGGTCATGTGGCTGACACATTTTTACATTTTAAACCTTTAATACTTTTCAAAACTTATCAAAATCCATGTTTTACTCTCCATTGTCTGTGAGAATCTATATTCTTCTGCCAAAGCATTGTGATTAGAGTAGGACATTAGTGGAGGAAGTCTCCTGACTTGGTCAGACCATATTTTAGGGAGGTGGGGATGGAGAAGGTGAAACATGTCCAGATAAGAGCTACCAGAACTGGGAGGACGTTAAAAAAACATGTCCTATTGTTTGAAAGAACTGGAAACATTTAGCCTGAAGAGAAGGATATAATCACTCTCTCCAAACATCTGAAAAATTAAAGTAAATAAAAGAGTATTGTTGGGAAAAAGTGATTAGATTAGCATCATGGTACAAGGAAAAAAATTCTAGATTTGGAACCTGAGGACCTGGGGTGTCATCCCTGCTTTTCCACAAACTAACTGTGTCATCCTGGAGAAGTCATTTAAATCTTCCTGAACACCATTTTGTTCCCTGTAGAGAGAAGATTGGACTAGAGGAGAGCTGAGGTCCTTTCCAGCTTTAATCTGTAAATGAGATCTCTTTCTCCTTCTTCCTCAATAACATTTTCATTTGAAGCATTCGTTAATAAAATTAAAGCTCGTAGCACAGTTCCTGGCACATAGTAGGTACTTAATAAATGTTTATTGACTGACTGACGAACTGCTCTCACTAACACAGAAGCAAAGTGATAGCTATCCTCAAAGGGGTCCTTTTCCTAAGACTGTTTTGAAAATTAAATGAGTTACTTTTTCTTGTTACTGCCCAATTTTATAGAAAGAACTTTGAAAATCCAATAATGAGTCTGCTCGCTGGGTTGCCAAGGCCCTTGATGGGGAGAGCAGTGATTTTCTAGTGGTAGTTTTTGATTGACAACTTCACTCCATAGAAAATATAAAGTGGCTGTGAAAGTCTGGCATAAACCTTATCTGAGACTGGTTTCTATACGTGTATAGACACATATATACACACATACACACATATATGTTTGAGTATATATGAAAACATACACATTCACACACATGTATGTTTATATATGTGTATGTGAATATATGTATACATATTTATGCACACAATTTAATATCTCTTAGGTAAGTACACAAATAGATACATTTATATTTATATCCATATTTATTTATATTTATATCTATCTATAAATAGATATGTTCATATCTATTTACATTTATTAGATCCAGGTAATATTTTGTGTTAGACAAATACAGAGGAGAGAAGTCAGTATAACAAGAGTTCCCTCAAAGGTAATATTATCTCAGGTCATATGAGGTCATCAACATGGTGTCTAGAACAAGGTAGAGGGAATTATTGATGATGGTTGAGATTTATATAGCCCTGTAACATTTGCAAAATTCTTTACACATACTGTCTTTTTTGAGTCACAAACTGAATGTATCAAGAAAGGATTGTAGAGAGTATTGTTCCCATTTTCCATGTAAGGAAACAGAAGGGTAGGGGGAAGAGAACAATTGTTTATTGAATGCATACTATATGCCAGGCACTGCACTAAACTCTTTACAAATATTATGTCATTTGATTGGGACAATAACCCTTGGAGGTAGGTACTATTATTATCTCCTTTTTACAGTAGAGGAAACTGAGGCAGACCAGGTTAAGTGACTGGCTCACTCACACAAATAGTCAATGTCTATGGCCAGCTTTGAATTTAGACCTTCCTGCCTCCATGTCGGTCACTCTATTGTGCCACTTAATTACTGAGAGGTTATGACTTACCCATGGACACACAGTCCCTAAGCACTGAAGGCAGGGTTAGAACCCAGCTTCCCTCTACCATACTGCTTCTTGGACTATGAACTTAAGTGTGGGTGAAATTAATAGTGGATACTTGGGAGCACATGCAAGTAGGTCTGTGTTATTAAAAATCCATCAAAATTTGGCCAATTAATAGTAGATTGTGCCTCATCCTACATTTGCCTGATATAAAAAAGCACATCTTAAAAAAAACCCAACAATAATTGACCTTGGGAACAAAAGCATAATCAAAAGCACAGTTAATAACTTTGCAAGTGTCAACACACTCTGCTGATGTGCTAATTGCTTCTAATACAGGCAGGTTGGCACTTGCTTAACTTTAATTTTCTTTCCTTTTTCCAAAGAGGAGGAAATTTAGTCATTTTTCTACTCATAATGCCCTTTCCTAATAATTAAAGATGTCCAAAACTCTTCTTTCCTTTACTATATAAACTAACTCCCCTGTGGAAAATGAGAAATCAGGAACAAGTAGGTAAATTCATGTCTCACTCCTGACATCCTCTATTTTGGGTGAATAACAGCTAATGATAGCTAACATTTAAATAGCCCTTACTGGGTGCCAGGAACCATGCTAATAGCTGTATAATTGTTATCTCATTTGTTCCTAACAACACAAGATTTGTAATGTTTAGTATTCAAATACTGTATAGCATCAAACTAAGGGACCTAATGAAAAACTTAGAATAAAGGCAGATGATTTTTTCAGCTCTTTTTTCATAGGGATTTTTGTGTCATTAATGTTGTCACCCTTTTTTATGATCGTTGTGTCTATTTCCAGCAGATTTCTCTCCTCATTTCTAAGTAATCTCACCTGTTGTTGTAGACTGGTAAACCAGATTACAATGGTTGCTACAACTATGTGCAAAGTAAAAGTAACTAGGGAATTAGTAAATGACTAACAGGTTCTTCTGAATGAAAACTACATGTTGTTTATATATGTTCTGGAGTGCTCTTCAGCACTGGTACAGGTATCCATTTTGTAACTCATAGTGTCTTAGAGAAAACTTGCGAAGTGAAAAGGATAATGATGGTGAAATGTACCTTATCCTATGGTGAATCTGCAGAAGAGTTTAAATTTCACTCTTTTTATTCAATTACTAAAGATAGTTATTTTATCTACCTATGTAATAATGTCCAGAACATTAGGTTTAAAAGAATAATAATAGCAGAATAATGGGTGGCTAGGCCCAGGATCGTTTCCATTGAACATGATGAGAAAAATGAGACAATGATAATAATTTACATTTAGATAGCATCTAAAGGTTTCCAAAGAACACTCCACTTGATATTGATTTCTTCTGCTAGGTCCCTATTTTGAATTTTCTTTCTTAATTCCACATAACTTGAAGAATTGGAGTATTTGGAACAGCACATTTTATATGTATTTTTCTTAAGTCTTTATGGATCAATTTTATGTCTGGTTGATTATGGGCAATTGTTTTGTCTATGATAATGCTCTAGTTCAAATATATTTTATTAAATTCTCAAAGATATTTTGATGTCTCTATTTGTGTCATGGAGATTTATCATCCATTAATTTATAAAAGATAGCAAGCTTCTATCAAGGGACATGTTGTTAGCTGTTCATTGCTAAATGTTTGCAACCTGAAGCCATATGCTAGACTTTTTAACCACTTCCTGGCATAATTTTCATTGGCAAATAAGTCTTGAAGCCTTAGGGACACCCCTTCAGTAACTTCTTATGAGGGCGACTTGATCTGAACTGGCAATATAAACACTTCCATTTCTATTAACAAATACGTAAGATTCAGACATTTGTTTCAAACTCCGCAGGATGTTGCCTGTGGACTTACTGATTCCATTTTTGTATCGTATGTGTTTCATATGCTTCACCTTAGTTACATACAACAAATCTAGTGTCATGGACCTATTGTCAGTTTCTTACTCTTACATCAATAGAGCCCTGGAACTTACTAGTTGTGTGGCCCTAGTCAAGTCACTGAACTTAACTTGGGTCAGCTCAATTTCATCTTCTGATAAATTTGGATAATAATGGAATATATGTTAAAATAATTAATAGGATATACAAAATAGAACATACATACACACATGTATATATACATACACACACACACAGACACATACAGACACAAATCCCAAGGATGTTATGAGGAAAAAATAAGGTGATGTTAAAAAAAATTGCAAAATTTAAAGAGCAAGAAAATTGCTATTATTATTGCTTTTCTATTTGTTTTAAATTTACCATGTGTTATAAGAAGATCTACCCATCTTTCTGGCTCTCTCTGCCTCTGTCTCTTTGTCTCTCTGTCACTCTGTCTCTCTGTCTCTCTGTCTCTCTCTGTCTCTCTCTCTGTCTCTCTCTCTGTCTCTCTCTCTCTCTCTCTCTCTCTCTCTCTACCTCTATCTCTTTGACTCTCTGTCTCTCTGTCTGTCTGTCTCTCTCTCGCTCTCTCTTTGTCTCTCTCTCTCTCTGTGTCTGTCTCTTTCTCTCTGTCTCTGTCTCTCTCTGGTGTTAATCATCCCAAAGATGCCTCATGGTGTTTTATATTATAGAATTTTTCATGGATGGATACAAAAATTTATGTTGATAGATATTGCTTTGGAATAAATTTCTTTAAACCCATTCTTGCCATTATGTTTTGATTTTAGGGAGCTTCTAAATATACTTGTAAATAACTACAGTGATTTCTTTTTTGTACTTGATGTGATTTCACTGGTATTTGGAGCTACTGATGATCAATACCCTTCTACTGAAGTAGATATATACTTATTCAGCATCTTATACTTAATGAATTGTCTAAGGCCTTGATTGGTTAGCTGACTTGCCCAGGGTGACAAAGTCTGTATGTATCAGAGAGAAGACCCAAATCGAGGGTTTTCTGATTCTGAAGCTTATTCTGTACCCATTTTAATAGACTGACTTTTGAATAATTATAATATGAAGTTAGATATATAAGATATAAACATGGAGTTTTGAAAATTAAAAGAAAAAAAAGATCACTTCTGTCTGGATGAGTCCAAAGTCGATCAAGAAATTCTTCATGAAAAAATGGATGTGATTTTCTCAATGATATGAGGTAGAATAGAGGTGTCAAACATGCAGTCTACTGACACATAGGACCCTAATACTTCCAAATGTGACCCAACCAGATTGAAATGTTATGGGAAATATTTAACAAAATAATGGCAATATAACACAGAAAAAGTTAATGTGGTTTTCTAAATCAAAATGCATCCCACAGGGATGCTTCTCTAAGATTTAGTGGCCCCTAGCTTCAATTTGATTTTAACACCAGTGAAGCAGATAACTAAGGTGAGATTATCCTCATTTCCCAGATGAGCAAAGTAAGGTTTGGAGCAGCAATATGTTTCATGATGTGAGGGGTTTTCTGTCTGCTTCTCAGAAAATTAGTAAAACCAACTTTAAAAAATTCCCTTTTCTCCTGTTGGATCGGTACAGCAGAAGGCTGTCTATTGGTCAGCTTAGTTCCCAAAAGCTGGGTCCCAGACACAGGTTAGAGCTGGATTGGAATTTCCCTGAACTAAAAGATGGTCAAGAATAGTTAGAAAATTGCTGTATCTAAGAGCTAACACACTCCTGATGAACGACTTCAGAACTATAAATCCTACATAAACCAAAGTGGGTATGATGACCTGAATATCCAGATAGCATTTTCACAAATGTAACATTTTCAAGAAGAAACACTTTGTTAGAGGGGAAAGGACCACTCATTTTCTTTCATTTCATTTTGCCTGTACATCCATACCTGGCATAGCAGAGAAATAATAACCCAACCCTGCTAAGTGCTATTCAATTATTTATACTGTTAAAGTCATTGCCAAGATTGAAATCCACTTGTATCCCACTGAAATAATGAAAAAAAATATGACTGGCCATGTACTCTACCTGGCAGAGAAATCTCTAATTGCATCAGTCAGAGCAATAGACCTCAGTAACCTGTTTAGCTCAGGGGATTCAATGATATTTCATGCTTTGTGACAGCCAGATTCAGCTTTTGAAATAAATGTGACTGTTTTTTGTTGATGCATGTGCCAAACCCTTACAATTCTTGAGAAAGCATAAAACCTAGATGATTCAAGTTCGTAGCGGGGTGATCGGGATAAGAAGGAAAGGGAAGAAAGAAGGAAGGAAACAAGCATTTACTGAATGAATACCTATGTGCCAGGCACTGTGCTAAATGCTTTAAAAATATCTCATTTGATCCTTACAACAACCTTTGGAAGCACATGCTATTACTATCCCCTTTTTATATTTGAAGAAACTGAGGCAGAGGTTCAATTGACCTGCTAAGGACAACTCAACTAATGTCTAAGATCTGATTTGAACTCAGGTCATCCTAACTCCTGACAGGTATCTATTGAATTCCAACGTCCAAGGGAATGGGGAAAATATTTAAGTATAAGACATGCATTCAAAATAGAATGGTTTGTCCAAAGATACTAAGGGCACAAGGCAAATCGATAGTGGGAAAAATGAAGCAGAATTTTGTGCCTTATCATGCAGTGCATTTTTGATTGCACCACTCTTGTTCCTTATGAATACCTATCAGGTAAAGCTGATTTTTAAAATAAGGTATAGATAGGGGTGCCCAGTGAACAAAGCTATACTAGAAAGTTCATTGTCAAATGAAATTACCTCCTAAAATTCATTGTCTGGACATACTCAAAGGCCACGGATGGAACTGAGCTTCCCAACATGTGGGTCTTTAAGCAGAAGCTGGATATGATAATGCTATAGGTGGAATTTATCCTTCTAATGTGGATTAGGGTTACATTAGGGATTTCTTACCCTGTGGTCCATGGATAGATTTCATTGTAATCCATGAAGTTGGATGGGAAAAAAAAAAAACAAAACAAAACCTTGTACCTCCTTTTTTACTATCAGCTAACAGAAATGATCACATATTTCAATTATACAAAAAAAATAATTCTCAGAAGGAGTCACAGGCTTTGCCAGACTTTTAAATGGCAGTGCCCTTCACACACACGTGCATGCGCACACACACACACACACACACACACACACACACACACATATTAAGTTAAGAACCTTGACTTAGTCTGGCCAACCTGTGCTGTGAACCTTATGATCTCTTATTGAGTCCTTGCTTTTGAAAATAGTGTTACCTGTACCCCTTTCCTGCTATTGGCTCCCTGAGTTCATTATTCCTTTTGTACAGCCTGACAATTAGAGTGTAAGATTGATTGCTTCCTTTCTGAATATTGGGTCACCTTATCCCATGCTCCTGCTAAGTTGATGAAATTCCCTAGAAAATGTTGGTTCTGTAGTTTCTCCTATCACTTTATCTTAGATCTTTTTTTCCTTCTGTTTGCCTTTCCCCAGCTGGGGAATGTGGAACCCTTCCATAAGCTTTCTCATTTGTTCCTCTTTGTTCTTTTCTCATGGTTCTGACTGCAGAACTTTTCTGCTTCTCAGCTTCATGGCTTTCTGTTAGCCCCTGGATATTGGCCTCCCTTCATGATAAGGGACACTTAATTTAAAGTCCATAAAATCTCTGAAATTATTGTTCATTCTCAGGAGGGGTCTCCTGGAGATTGCATTTTGCTCTTCTAATCCTCTGAGCCAGAGAAATTTAAAAAAGTTTCAAGAATGGTAGAGATGACCTGGAGATAGATGGATCCCCTCATGTTATATGGTACTAGAGTACCAGAGTTAGTCTCTGCCACATCTAAATCAAAAGACTAGGGCCCACATGTTTTCACTGTGTCAGATCACATAGAGAACAGCTTTTGAGGTCTAATACATAGGATGATAAATCTGGAGCTGGAGTGGGGGATCAGTGGCCACTGAAGCTCAAAGTAGTTATATTATTTACCCAGAGTCACAAAACTAATGTGTCCAAGGGGAGATTTGAACCCAGGTTTTCATGACTAAGTTATTGGACTTTATCTACTGTATCTCCTCCATAAAAGCTTTCCTGATTATACCAGAAGATACTGACCTCTGGTTTATCTTCAACTTAATGTCTACACTATGAAATAACTATTTGCTTAACATTATTAATTAAAACTATTTTGTTTATTGTAATACATAATTATAATATATGGTACATTTATTATTTTAATTAATACTGTTAATTAATATTTTATATTATTTTCTGAGTATGTGAATTAGTTATATCTTTTCAACTAAATTATAAATTTCTTGGAACCAAAGGCAAGTTTTGATAGACACCTAATAAATAAACATTAAAAGAATTTATATCAGGCATACCCAGATCATTTGAAGGAAATGAAAATGTTTTCCCTAGGGAAGACTTAGGTAGGATAGCATCATTGTCTAGAACCTTGTCTAGAACCAAATGAGTAAAAGTTGTAGAGTAAAGGTTGGAGACGATCAGGGAATATGTTAGGTCAATATAGGGAAGAAACATCCAATAGAGGTTCCCCAAAATGAAATGGACTGATTCAGAGCTTGATGGAAGCAGTGAATTCCTTATCACTTGTGCTACTCAAATAGGGGTCAGAGGAAACCTTGTTGGGAATGTTGTATATGATTCGTGTTTAGGGTAGGAACTAATCTTGATTTCTGAAGAAAGCTTCTTTTGGTCAAGAACTTTTTTTTGATCCTTACAAGAGTATCTGGAACCTAGTAAGTGTTGAATAAATGCTTATTGATCGATTGAGTGAATGTTTAGAAATCTTTTCCAATTCTGAGATTATATTATTTTATGATTTGCTGAACCACATACACATACAAAGTCCCAACCTTTGCAGTTGTGACAATATTAATGATAGCTGTATTTATATATTACATTTGTTCCCTGCACTCTTACACACATTTTCTCATTCAGCAAGTATCCTCATTCCCACTTTATAAATGAAGAAAAACTATTAGCACAGGATTTGTAAATAAAACAAATCCTAGATATGATCTAATCTTGGAAAAAACCAAGATCCAGAAAATTGGAAAAACTTGCCAAAGTTCACCAGGATGCATTTGGCAGAGACTGGATTCTAATTCAGACTTATGACCATGTGGAACAGACTGCCTGGAGTGAGTATGCTGCTCCTCCCCAAAGTCTTCCAGTGGAGGCGAAGACAACCATGAGTTTGGAATGCCATGGAGAACTTTTATTTCAAGTGCAGGGTGCACTAGATGACTGCTGAGATGACTTCCAACTCTTCAATTCTTTTCCTTTGTGGTTATATAACCTGTGTTCCCTCCATTGAACTTTTGCTCAGAGATATTATGTAACATAAAAAAATGTTCACTCCTAGTAAGTGATGGGGTTGAGGAGTACCTTGTAGGTCTTCTGAAATCAGATCTGGGGATCTTTCTGGGACATATTGTACCGCTGCTTATAATACAAACTTCATCCTTATTGTTCTTGTGGTGGTTATTCAAGCATTTCCATTGTATCTGACTCTTCGTGACCCTTTTTGGGGTTTTCCTGGCAAAGATACCGGAGTGGTTTGCTGTTTCCTTCTCCAGCTCATTTATAAATGAGGAAACTGAGGCAAATAGGGTTAAGTGGCTCGTCCAGGGTCACCCAGCTAGTTAATGTCTGGGGTCAGATTTGAACTCATGAAGTTGAGTCTTCCTAATTCCAGGCCCAGAACTCTATCAGTGCATCAGCTGGTCACCCAAATTTAATATACACTTAAAAAAACAAAGCAAAACAAACAAACAAAACCTTTCCCCAATAGGAACTTTTAATTTTTAATGCTATCCTCCTTCATTCTCCTTGATTTATTGAAATAGTTGTTTTCCATGCCATAATAATAAAAATAACTAGAATAAGAAAATGAAGTTGTGACATTCCCCAGAATCAAAGTATGTCATTGATAATATGTTAGAATTAGGGAACCTTAGACATTATCCACAGGAAACTGATCCCTAGCAGGGTTAAATAGATTGACCACATTAAGAAAACATATTCACAATACTATTAACCGAAAATAACTAAGAAGCCCAGGCATCTGGCAAAAATCTGGCATTTCACTCAGTGGCCATTAAGGGGATGCTCTCTACACAAAACTGCTATGTGTTCTTATAGTTCAGATATATATTTGAGACTAAGGACACCTTTCTCTTGAAGAAAAATTTGCAGAATGTAATAGTGGTTTAAACTGGTCATTGAACCCTCAAGTCTGAGAATCAAATTCTGTCCCAGGGAATGCATAAGGAATCATTCAGCTGCTGTAACCACCATTGGCAATCATTCCCATGAGATTTTTTTTTTCACTTTTAGTTTATTTATTTATTTTAGTTTTCAACATTCACTTCTAAAAGATTTTGAGTTCCGATTATTCTCTCCATTTATCCCCTCCCACTACCCTATGAGAGTGAGCAATCTGAGTATTCCTACCCCAATCTGCCCTCCCTTCTATAACCCACACCCTTCTCTCTTATCTTCTTCATCTTTTATTTTCTTGTAGAGTAAGATAGATTTCTATATTCCATAGGCTGTGTGTCTTATTTCCTAGTTCCACGTAAAAACAATTTTTAACATTAATGTTTTTGAAAAACTTTGAGGTCCAACTTCTCTCTGTTCCTGCCATCCTACTCACCTTCACTGAGAGGGCAAGCAATTTGATATAGGTTATACATGGGTAGTCATACAGAACATTCCATAATGGTTATGTTGTGGAAAACTATATTTCTCTCCATCTTATCCCACTCCTCATTTATTCTATTCTCCTCTCTGACCCTGTCTCTCCTCAAAAGTGTTTGCTTCTGATTCTCCCCTCTTCTTATCTGCCCTCCATCCTATTACCTCCCTTCTTACTACTTTCCTGTAGCGTAAGATAGATTTCCATGTCATTCTCTCCTTAAGCCAAATCTGATGAGAGGAAGATTCACTCCTTCCCTCTCTAACTTCCTCCCTTTCCCTCCACTGTAAAAGCTTTTTCTTGCCTTTTTTATGTGAAATAACTTACCCCAATCTACCTCTCCCTTTCTTCTCCCAATACATTCCTCTCTCATGCCTTAATTTTATTCTTTAGATATCATCCCTTCGTATTCAACTGACTCTGTGCCCTCTGTCTGTATATATTCCCTCCAACTACCCCAATAATGAGAAAAGTCTCATGTACGAATGTAAACAGTTCAACTTTAATAAGTTCCTTATGATTTATCTTTCCTGTTAACCTTTTCATGCTTCTCTTGAGTCTTGTGTTTGAAAGTCAAATTTTCCATTTAGCTCTGACTTCTCAAGAGTGCATTAAATTGTTCTACATCATTGAATATAAATTTTTCCCCTTCATTGATTACACTTAGTTTTGCTGGATAGGTGATTCTTGTTTTTAATCCTAGTGCCTTTGACCTCCATAATATCATATTCCAAGCCCTCCAGATCCTTAATATAGAAGCTGCTAAATCTTGTATTATCTTGATTGTGTTTCTACAATACTTCAATTGTTCCTTTCTGGCTGCTTGCAATATTTTCTCCTTGGCCTGAGGACCTCTGGAATTTGGCTGTAATTTTCCTGGGAGATTTCCTTTTGGGATCTCTTTCAGGGAGTGATTTAGATGTAGGGACTTTGTCTTTGCTGTCTTATAATTACATGTTTTGATCTTCTTTGTCCCCAAAGTAAGATTCTATAGTCTGAGTTTTTCCCCCACTTTTTGCTCATTCTCCCAGTCTCTTTGTTACTGTAGGGCTCTGCTTCCAGTGTGAAGGGCACACTGTTCCAGGCTTCAGGAATTTTATACAGTTGTTTTCAGAGATATTTCTAGGGACCTTTAAGTTTTCAGTTCTTCCAAGGTGGTATGATCTAAGGAGATGTGTTTACTATTTTCCTGGCCAGTCATTGAGTGGACCACAAGCACTCTTTCCTGCCCTGGAACTGTAAGGAGGGCTCCTTCTCCATTACTACCACAAGTTCTGCTATGCCAGTGCTCCTCACTGCCCCAGGACTGCCACCCAGATACAACTATGGGCAAACCAACAGAATCCTGCCTCAATGCCAGCAAAGAGAGCCTTATAATCTCCTTCTGATTGTTGTTTGATCCTCTTACCATCTGTGGGCTGAGAGATCTGGAAGTAGATGATGTTGCAGCTTCCAGTACAACTGCCACATTACATCACATCATATCATATCACCTCATATCATATCACATCATATCATATCACATCATATCATATCACATCATACCATATCAATTCCCTCTTTTTGGCAGCTAGATAGTAAAGTGGATAGAGAGTCAGACCTGAAATAAGGGAGATCTGAGTTCAAATCTGGCCTCAGATACTAGCTGTGTGACCCTGGACAAGTCACTTAAACCTGTTTACCTCATTTTTTTATCTGTAAAATAAGCTAGAGAAGGAAATGGCAAGACACTCCAGTATCTCTGCCAAGAAAATTCCAAATAGGCTCTTGAAGAATCGGACATAACTGAAACAACTTAACAACAATTCCCTCTACATCCTTACATTTCTAAGTTATTTGAAAAGAATGTCTATCCCCCTCAAAGCTTTAATTTAGTACCTGTGAGTATGTCCAACAACAGCATTCAGATATAAGGACAGAAACCCAGAGATCTCTGCTCTTCGCCATGGTACACATCTTCCTGTATATCTGTGCCACCCCCATGCATAAGTGCATAGGTCTGAAAGGCCGGACAACCAATTGTTTGCTTGCCTGTGAGGAATAAACTCCCTGATCCTTGATCCTTTGAGTGCCTGTGTTACTTCTCATTTCCTAACCTATGTTGTTCTCAGGCTTTCAACTATAATTCAAGGGGAAAATATCATAAGGAGATGAATGATTTAGAGGGCTGGATTAAATGATTTTTCATGTCCCTTATAACTCCAAAATTTCATGATTCTAGTATTTTTTCCTGCATACCATACCTTTCCTAGACTCTACCAGCTCTGCTTCTGATTTTCTGGTCTCTGCCCCAACATTTCAGCTATATTCTTATTCGAGAACTTCCACAAGCACTTGAGGTCACCTCAGCCTGGAACATAAGCCTTATCCATGGCCTTCTTATACTGCACCATCTTTTTCCAAGCCAGTCCCCTTTGGTCATTGGTGAATTCCTCACTGGGGAGTCCCAGACTGGTCAATCATCATTGCCCTCCTGCCTCTGCTTATTACCTTCCAGGCTTTGAAACCATTCTCCTATACCTTCCCTTTCCCTGATTTTCAACTCCCTTTTATATGTTTTTACTCTCATTAGAATATAAGTTCTTGAGGGCAGAAAAAAATTTTAAAATTTTTATTCTTTTGCCTTTCTTTGTATCCCAAGCTTTTAGGACAATTTCCGATGCGAAGTCAACACTTTACAAATGCTTGTTGCCTCAAGGGGTTCGTCTGCAAAATAGGAATAATAATACTATGCTATCAATATCTCACAAAACTATTATGAGGAAATTACTTTGTAAATATAACATATGTTATTCATTTCTATCAGTTCTTTGGCTGAAGTGGCTCCAAAGTACCAAACAGTGTGTATAGCCACGTCTCCTCATTTATAGTATCATAGGAACGTAGATTCTCACCTGGAAGTGATCTTGGAGGTTATCTAAGCCTTCCAGATGACAAGTGACCTGCCCAAAGTTAATTAGGTTGTAAGTGACAGAATTAGTTTTTTGACTCAACCCTGCAGTTGACCTTAGGATGTGAGATAGGTATACATCTACCTGACTACTTTCCCTTAGCTTCCTGGCAGCCACCACTGAAACTGAATTGATGAGATTTGTTCCTATTTTCCCCCTTGATATCCTACTCTACCTTCCTTACCTCCTCTCTACAGGTTTTTGAGTGAGGTGAAGGTTGGGAGGTACTAAGCACTAAATGGTTTTCAGTAAACATCCAACCTACACATTTTTAGGGAAAAAAAACAACAAAAGCAACCCCTGTTGATTCATTAGTACAAGGAGCCAATGGAATTGCTGTTGATCAAGCATAATTGTAATTTGGAGGTGAGGTGGGAGGGAAAGGGGGAGGTAAGCAGCCAAGTATGACTAGGAAGCCACTGGAGGTTACTAAATAATGTACTATTAAAATAACACACAACACAAGCCATTTAGGGGAGATGTATTGGATAGGAGGGGGCACTAATGAGATGTGTCCAAAAATATACAACCATAAATGGATGTGTGGCATGAGGCTAATTTCCCCTCCACTGTGACCATATGCTCCAAGAACACTTTAATAGGCCTAATCACCAAGGCAGATTCCATGAGATGCATTGTACCCCCCTTGCCAAAACATGACTCAGTCGAAGTATGATCTCAAGATTGTTGTCTCCAAGCACTTCACAAATAAGTCAAGATTTATTTGTGCCATGTTTGGTGTGATAGGAGCAAGTGTATCTCCCATCTGTGAGGCCCCAATAAATCTCAGCACAACCCTGAGGAGTAAGGTTCTCCAAATTAACTCTTCATGGATGAGTTACTTGATGCCATTTCTGAATTGACACAGATGGGGATGCATATTATGATACTGTTCTTTCTATGATAGTCTGATTATTTAAAAGAAAAGGAAAAGAAGAAAAAGAAATAAGTTAAAAAGAGAAGAATGTACGTATGTAGAGTCACAGAATTTACGAATTAAGAAAATCACTAGACATTTAGTCTGAGTGGCTTATACCTAAAAAATTTCTTCTACAATGTACCCAAGTTATCATCCAGTACTTTTTTGAAGGTTACCTTGGAGGACAACAATGCTTCCAAAAGCAGCCCTTTCTGGATAGCTAATAAGATGCTTTTCCTTATGTCAAGTTTAAATTTGCCCCTTTGTAATTTTCACTCATTGCTACTAATTTTTGCCATCTGGAGCAACAGCCACAACAACAACAAAATAAATCCAGTCTCCTATTCATCAGGTAGCCTAAAATACTTAAATATTATTATCATGTCCTCCCTGAACTGTCTCTTCTCAAAGCTATTCATTTCTAATTCTTTTGACCAATTAACTTATGGCATAGGGCATAGACTCAAGTGACTCTTGACCATTTTAATTTCGCTCCTCTGAATTGTCTTTGGTTTATCAGTATCTATATTAATCAAACTCTTCTTGGCAAGATACTAAAGATTTGAACTATCTGGGAAACCACTAAGCCAATAGAATCAACATTATCTTATTTCCTGGTAAACTGTGACTCAGATGCTTTTTTTGGATGCTGTAGGGAAATTCAATTATCAGAGAAATATTCATTTTCTGACTAATTGTTTTCAAAGAACTATTAGGAAAAATGCTTTCATTCATATGGTTGAGAAAAATTAAGGTCAAACAAAGATGAGATTTTCATTGTATACAAAAAAGGAAAAAAAATAATAGACTTCAGAGGTCATTTATTCCAATAGCCTGACTGATGCATGGATCCTATCAATAAACTCCCTATTAAGTGGTCATCCAGTCTTCATCTGAATACCTCTTTTGCTGAAGAACTCATTATAATCTGAGGCAATTCGTGTTTATCTTTCCAGACAGCTCTGATTATCATAAGGGTCTTCCTTACATTAAATCTGAAATCAACATAACTACTTGTTATTGATAAAAAATAGGATATAACAAATCTTTAATTTCACATTCACTCAGTCAACAACCATTTATTAAGCTTTTTATTATGTACCAGGCACTATTATTTGCTGTGAAAAAAAATCTTTAAAGATCCAAAAATAAAACCTATTTGTGCTCTCAGTGAGCTCTTATTCTGAAGAGGGAGATGGCATGTAGATAACCAAGTACATATAAAACACATACAAAACAGCTGAAACATCATCTCAGAGGAGAAGACAGTAGGATATAAAAAGGACCAAGGAAAGCTTTCCGCTGAAGATGGAATTTGAGCCCTGTTTTGAGGGAATCCAGGGAAGCCTAGTGGCAGAGGTGAGGAGAAAGAGCATTCCACACATGAAGGAGAGCAAATACAAAGGCACACAGAGAGAATATTGAGTCTTGTGTGATTTTGTAGCCATTTTGGGAAAAAAAAAACAGGAGGCACAAAGAATGGATCAGATAACTCCCCAGAGTACATAAGATGATTACAATGGATGAAAGAGAGAAAGCAAAGCTGTTCAACCTTTATTTTGTTTCTGTTTTCCTGGCCTGGAGAGATTGATCATTGAAATGTAAAGGACAGGACAATAACCAAGTTGCAAACCACACAAAATAGGGAAAAAGCCAGATCATCTAGATTCTCTTGATAAATAGAAGTCACCTGATGCTCTGGAACTATGTCTCAGGATATGGAAAGAAATGATAAATATGAGGAATGACATATTGTCAGTAATCCTGGAAAGATGGTGAATAACCAAAGAGGTAACACAGGATCGTAGAAAGGAAAATGCTGTCAAGATTTTCAGAAAAAAAGAGGAAGGTGAAGTCTCCAACTAAAGGCCAATGAGTTCGACCTTGAGTCCTGGTAAATTTTTTGATAGAATTATTTAGAGCAGGGGTAATGAGCATCAAACCAAGGAAGCAGTAATTTTAAAAAAGCCAGAATGTTTTCATGAAAAAGAGATATCCTAAATTATCTCCATTCTTGAAAGATGTCAAACAGTCCCCATCATTTTCTAACTTCAGAGCTTGTTTTGAACTTCTTTCACCATTCCTGTCCCCACCCCAGTTGTTCCCACTCTTAGCTCCACTTCATCATCCTATGAATACATTGCTGTAAACGATTGACTATTTTTATAACATGGATTAATGAAATCATGTGCAAAACTAACCTTATTTCTGGCCAAGCACTTTTGAATTCAGCATTGATGGGGCATGATGCACTGACATTATAAAGAATTTCTTTATTGTCCACTGAGCAAGAAGAACTGACAGCTTGGTGGTTATTTAATAGGGAGTGACCAGGTGTCCTTTCTCCTTTAGGCTATATATTTGGGCAGGACTGTTTTGAATGACTCTCTATGAGGTGTGGTAGAAGGGTTCCTTGGCTCATCCTTCAGTCATGGGCACTGACTATCTCAGGCTTCTCTCATGTCTAGGCAAACCTGAGCCTGGAATTTGGGGCTGCATCTTTTGTGTTTGATTTTTCTCTCTCTAACAGGAGGACATGTCTAGAATGTACAAATCTAGGTTTAGGCTCTGTCTTGTGAGTTTGAGAGGCCTCAGGGCAGAATATTTTGAAACTATCACCTATCTAGTCTTAGACTAGACTACCTTCGATTAATGCAGCCTATGTTTGCGTTAACTTGTTTTTTTCTTCCTTGTCACACTATTGATAGACTTAATAAACTTGCAGTGCATCATAATCCTCAGAGTTTTGTTTGTTTTTGTCCCCTCTCCCCTTCCACAAAATCTGTTTTAGCTGCAAAAGCTGGGCATGAAAATGGGCCCAAATTTAGGTTGTGTAAGGGACTGGATAATGTAAGTATTTTTATGTTGCTATTGAGCCAAAGCCCACATGCCCTTAGACTTGAGTGAAATCCAACATTTTTCTGATTCAGTGGATTTTAAAGATAACCGTAGATACTGAACACACTCCTTTTAAGTACTAATAATATTGATGATCTTTCATTTTTTGGCATTAAATGTATCACCCTGGTAGCAGGGCCTTTGGAGATAAAAATCATGAAGGAATCACACATTAGGATTCTTGGAAAAAATCTTTATTTCTTTTTTTCTTCTCATTTAAAAAATACACATACCAATCTGTTAATAGAACGTGACTTGGTGAAATCACGGAAGCAATCATGGAATGGTTTATTCAGTAACATATAATCCAAAATCTTGGAATACAGGGAGGTTGGTGACGAAGACATTTTCTGGTGGTCTTTCAAAACTCACTGAGAATAGCATCTTTTCTTTGATTAGAAAATAAATGAATAAGGAGTGTACTATCCCATGGCTTTCTTGTTACTGTTTTTCCTTTTCAGTTTTAGATTAAAGTCATAAATTCAATCTGTCCAGGCACATGTTCCCACCAACTCACAAATTGATCTTTTACTTAGCAATGGCAGGTTGGGTGGCTTTGCCTGCTAGTATCTATAAATACAATTAATCCTCTCCACCCATCATAAATATTTCCTTCCCCTTCTATTTTTCACTGCCCCCCCACAACACTTTGAACTTACTATTTCTTTCCTGACAGCTCCCTCTACTGTAAGAGACAAGTGACTTCTTAGATTCACATTTTAATTATAAATTTTACAATTAGGATTATACCATTTCATCTCAGTGGTTGACACTTCAAATTTCCCTCTCCGTCTGACTCTAGGGTTAGACCAAGAATAAAATCTTCTATGTCTAAGTCTGAAAGTCTTCTATTGGCATAAAGGGCTCCTTCTCACCCCACCCCAACCCTTTTTGGTCATGAATCCTTCAACAGTTGTTGAAGTCTTTGGACACCTTTTCAGAATAACATTTTAAAATGTAGAAAATAAAATAATCAGATTACAAAGTAAACAATCACATTAAATGCGGTTATCAAAATGCATTTGTGAAGAGCCAAGAAGGCAGAGGCAGCAAACCAGTTGAACTCTCTTCTCATTGCCCTCCAACCAACTTTGAAATGATACCTTAAATATATTCTTGGAGCAGCAGAGCCCACAAAAGATCAAAGTGAGACATTATTTTCCAGTCCAAGACAACTTAAGAGGTTGGTAGGAGAGGTTTGTGACACCAGGTGGGGTGTGTCCCAGAGACAATGCTGAAGCAGCATCAGCACCATCTGTGGGCCTTGGAAGCAGCTGCAACAGTGGCAGCAGAAACTTGAGGAGCTGTCATCCAGAAATGGTAAGGGGGCCAGACAACTGGTCAGAAAGAGATAAAAGAGACTCTGGTCTGACTTTAAACTCAGGACCCTATTGCATTGCACATTTGTAGTTCCAGATCACAGTTCCAGAACAAAGAGCAGCAATTGTGGTTGGGCACAAGAAAGCAGGAGCCCTGGTATCAGCGCCAAGAGAAATAAGCCCTAGCTCTTGTGGATAGAGGGGATCAAGGACCCTTCCTAAGTAAAGACCAGAGAACAGACCATGAAAGTAGTGACCACACCTTTCCCCAGACTGTATCACCTTAAAAGCACCCAAAACATGCAGACCTCCAGAACTAGCTCTGAAAATAGCAGAAAACAACCTCCCTGCCCCGCCCCCCAAAAAACCAGAAAACAAAAAAGAAAAAAACTGAAACTTGGGACGATGACTTCTCATTCCAGATGAGCAGAGGCCAACTTTAACATAAAGTTCAAAATGAAGAAATAAGCTGAAAAAAACCCAACAATAAAAAAATTCCCTTGATCATAAAAAGTTAATACTGTGGCAAGACACGAACTCAGAAGAAAAAAATGAAAACAGTTACAAACAAATCTTCAAAATAAAAAAAAAATGTGAATTTCACACAAGCTCAACAAGAATTCCTGGGAGAACTAGAGAGATAAGAGTGGTAGAGGAAATATTGGGAAAACAAATGAGACTAATGCAAGAAAATTATGAAAAGAGAATTAGCAGCTTGGTATAAGAGGCACAGAAATTCACTGAAGAAAAGAACTCCCCCAAAAGGAGAATAGGCCAAATATAAAAGGAGATACAAAATGTCACTGAAGAAAATAATTGCTTAAAAATTACAATTGGGTGAGTGGAAGCTAATGACTACATGAGACAACAAAAAAGAACAAAACAAAGTCAAAAGAACTAGAAGTAAAAAAAGGTATGAAATAGATTATACGGAAAACAAGAGACATGGAAAATAGATGAAGAGAATATGCTTTAAGAATTATTGGACCACCTGAAAGCCATGATCAAAGAAAGAGTCTAGACATCATATTTCAAAAAATAAAATAAAATAAAAGTTCCCTAATATTTTACACACAGCGGGTAAAGTAGAAATTGAAAGAATCTATTGATAACCTCCTGAAAGAGACCCCACAATGAGATCTCCCTGGAATATCATAGCCAAATTCTTGAGCTCCCAGGTTAAAGAGAAAATATTGCAAGCAGCCAGAAGAAAACAACTCAGATATCATGGAACCTCAGTCAGGATCACACAAGATTTAGCAGCTTCCACATTAAAGGAGCAGAGAGCTTGGGATATGATGTTAAAGAAGGAAAAGGAACTAGGCGTACCAGCAAAAATAACTTACCCAGCAAAACTGATTATAATCCTTCAGGGGAAAAAGTAGATATTTAATGAAATAGAGGACTTTCAAGAATCCATGATGAAAAGTCCAGAGCTGAATGTAAAAATCTACACAAGGCTCAGGAGAAGCATAAAAACTTAAACATGAAAGAGAAATCATAAGAACTCAATAAGTTTATACCATTTATATTCTTATATGGGAGGATGATATATCTCACACCTAAGAAATTTATCATTAGTAGGACAATGATAAGGATTCTACTTAGAGGGCATGGGTGTGAGTCAATTATGTTGGGATGATCTACAAAAATAAAAGGAGAAGAAAGGGTGAGAAAGAGAGATGCACCTGAAGAAGGGGGAAGGGAGAGGAATAATGAGGAAAGTTATCTCACATAAAAGAGACAAGTAAGGAAGAACTTTTACAGTGAAGAGAAATATGGCGAAGTGAACCAAATTCTAATCTAAATTGATTCGAAGAGTAAAGGATAGATAGATAGATAGATAGATAGATAGATAGATAGATAGATAGATAGATGGATACATACATACATACTCATTTATGTCTAACAGTCTAACAACCAATGGGGAAGCAGTAGGAGGGGAAGGAGGTAAGAAAAGGGGAATGATACAGGAAGGGATTAAGGGAGGTAGTTGTCAAAAGCAAAACAGACTTTTGAGGAGGGACAGGATAAGAAAAAGAAAGAAGATAAGCAAATGAAATTAGGATGGAAGGCAATACACAGTAATCATTACTGTGTTTGTGAATGGGATAAACTCACTTGTAAAATGGAAGCAGATAGAAGAATCGATTAGAATCCAATATGTCCATTAAAAGAGCACATTTGCAACAGAAAGATACACACAGAGAGAGTTAAAATAACGACCTGAAGCAGATTTTATTATACTTTAGTTTACATAAATAGGCAGGGGTAGCAATCATGATCTCAAAGCTAAATCAAAAATGGGCCTCATTAAAAGAGAGATAATCAGGGAAAGTAGATAGATAGATAGATAGATAGATAGACAGATAGATAGATGGATAGATGATAGATAGATATAGATATATACATACATATACACACATATGCATGTGTGTATGTATATGTGTATATACATACACATACATATATGTATATGTGTATTCATATATGCATAAACATAATATATGATACCCATAAAACACATCATGTATGTATGCATGTATGTATCTGTGTGTGTGTGTATGTGTGTGTGTGTGTGTATCCAGGTGGCACAGTGGATAGTGTGGTGGGTCTGAAGTCAGGAACTGTCATCTATTTTTTAAAATATTTAAATCTGGTCTCAAACACTTACTAGACGTATGGCCCTGGGCAAATCATGTAACCATGTTTGCCTCAGTTTTCTCATATGTAAAATGAGCTGGAGAGGTAATGGCAAAACACTCCAGTAGCTTTGCCAAGAAAACCTCAAATTGGGGTCACAAAAGATCAGATAAAACCAAAACAATGAATGAAAAGCAACAACAAAATATTTTGCTAAAAGGTACCATAGACAGTGAAGTAATAGCAAAACACTTTATAACAAATTTTTCTGATAAAGACCTTACTTCTTAAATACATGGGGAAGTGAGTCAAATTTACAAAAAAGAAGCAATTTTCCATTCATAAATGACTTGAAGGATATCAACAGGCAGATTTCAGAAGAAAAAATCAAAACTATCTATAATCATATGAAAAAGAGTTCCAAATCATTATCAGTTAGAGAAATGCAAGTTAAAAGAGCTCTGATGTACCACTTAATACCTACCAGAAATGATAAATGCTGGAGAAGATGTGGGAAAATTGATACACTAATTAACTATTACTATAGTTGTGAACTAGTCCAACCATTCTGGAGAATAATTTGGATCTATACCCAAGGGGCTATAAAACTGGGCACACCCTTTCCCCTAGCAACACCACTATTATGTCAGTATCCCATAGAAATCAAAGAAAAGGGGAAAGGATTTGTATGTACAAAAATATTTGTAGCAGCTCTTTTTGAGGTGACCAAGAACTAGAAATCAAGAGCGTGCTCATCAATTGAAGAATAACCAAGCAAGCTGTGGTTTATGATGGCGATGTGCTGTAAGAAACGAGGAACAGACCCATTTGACCTCATGCAAAGTGAAGTGAACAGAACTAGGAGATCATTGAATACAATAACAGCAATATCATAATGATGCTGAACTCTGAAAGACTTAGTTACTATGATCAATATTATGATTAAAGATAGTTCCAAAGGACTTGATGAAAAATTATATCCACTTCCAGAAAAAGAAGTGACAAACTCTGAGAGCAAATTGAAGTGTGATTTTCTCACTACTCCCTATCTCCTCTTGATACTGGAACTGTGACTAGGTCCCCTGCTTTCCTATAGCCACAAGAGCTAACTCTCATCTCTGCCTTGGAATTGCCACTAGGGTTCTTGATCCCTTGTGACCAACCACAAGGACTCATCTCTGCTCTGGAAGTAATTGTGACCCAGAACTGTCTATGGGCAACAGAGTTGCCAATCAATACCAGTTGCATCCAGTGACAGCAAGGGCCCCGTGTAATCTCTTTCTGACCAATGGTCTGTCCACTTACTGCCTTTCATCTGAAAGTTCTGGAAGCTGCTGTTGTCACTGTTTAAGCCCATTGCTGGCGCTGTCAGGTGGTATGCTCCAGGCCAGCCCCTAACCTGGTGTCATAGACCTTTTTTGCCTGATACATTTATGAGGTGAGAACATATCAAATTTTAATAAATCAATCATTGTGTGAATAAGGATGCATCAATCAGTCAAGGCATTTTAATGAGGTGTACCAGGATGTCCTTTTTGGGTTGGTTGATAAACTTGGTCACACAGTGTGGAGCTCACATACAAGAAACAAGCTAACTTAGAGAGTCTGAGCATATGATGTCTTAGTTATGGAAGCATCCAGAGAAGGAATAGATTGGGGAAGGGAAATAAATGACAGATGAAAAGATATCATTCTCACCTTTCTCCTCACTTTCCTATTTTAGCTACAGGAGAATCTTGTCAACTTTAGAAGAATGCAGCTCAGTAGTTTCCCCATAACATCAGTGACTTGAAGTACTTTTTTGCATTGGAAATCAAGGACAAATTAGGCATATGCAGGAAGTCAAATTCAAGATTTTATAAAGAGCAAAAAAGAAAAGCTGTATCATTCCTAATGGGAGAAAGGGACTTCTATAAAACCCATTTGCCACTTACATTCTCTAAGCTTGAATTCAATTTCCTGTAGACTCTATGCATATTTGGGAGAGAGTATGATATAAACTTGAGGGGGGAGATTTTTTCTATCAGCTATTATTACTATGCTACTTTAGTGAATAAACCTTTTAAAAAGCTAATTAAATCTGACTAATTTAATATCAATTGAACTCATGAGCTATTATAAAGAAAACCACCTCCCAATACCTCAGGAATACCCCTAGGACCCCAAACGTAAGTGATCTCCTCAGACCGGTCTGCTTTTGTTAGTGGGAGAGGGAAATGGTAAGGAGAGTAACACCAGTTTATGTGCTGCATCATGTATGTGTATGTATATATATATATGTGTGTGTGTGTGTGTGTGTGTGTGTTTGTATATGTATATATATATATGTATGTGCATACAGGTGTACACATATTTGTATATATGCATATATGTATATGCACATGTGTATATATATGTGGTGTGTGTGTATACACATACAGAGAGAGCATTGCCCTATTAGATTACAAGACAGTGTGATATGAGAAGAGTTAGTAAATTACAGACCAAATTTCACTAGACTAGAGAGTGAGAAGACATAAGTATAAAATGTATAAGATCCATCTCAACAGCCCCATTCTCACTCACATAGATCACAAATGCTTTCCAAGGTGGAGATCTACTTGCCTTTATTTTTTCCAAAGTGGAAAATTACGAGGAGCTGAGAACTGTTATTTAGACATTGTACATGTGAGGCCTCTGGCATCACTGCTCATAATTTTGCCTATGAAAGGCCACAAGGAACCTAGGCTGTGTATAGTTTAGAGGATCAACATATCAAAGAAGAGTTCCAGTTTTGTCCTAGGCTCACTATCTACTTTTTCCCATGTTCCCCCAAATCAAGAATTTTCTTAGGGACAAATCAATCTCCTAGGGATATGCCCCTTGACAAGTTACCTACAAAATGTAGTACTAACTGCTTCCATACAGCCACATCGCAATATTCCTTTCTCTCCTCTTTCTCATTCGTACTTTCTTTGAGGAACACATGATTATTAGTTACATCAACTAAATAACTAAAGGCACTCCAGTCACTGTTCTCTAAATACTCCTCACAACATTACCCCCAAACAACAGTACTTTAACTAAAAGAAAAAAAAATCTTCATGTTCTATTACAAACCCAGAAATCAATGCCAATTGTGAGCAACTATGTGTTCTCTTTGCCTTCTATGCACAGCTGTTTGACTTTTGATATTCAGCTTCTTGCTAGAATTTAACAACAGACATATTCCAAGGAAACCATTGGGTGACCTAGTGGGAATAAGAAGCTCATAATATATTACTAATAATGTCCTTCCTAAATGAAGTAGGTAAAAAGAATCGTTGGATGCATAATCAAGAAAAGAGTTATGCTAGTCACATAATGAGAAAGACAAGAAATTTCAATCTCAAGTGTTACTACCATCACAATACACAAGCAAAAGCCCCTCTGCCCCAAACATTACAAGTGTCCTCGATGGAGAAGTTAATGACAGGCTTTGTGTCTTAATTCCATCCTATGAAAATGAAAAAGTAGGAAGGAACCTAAATTCCACAAACCTATAAAAGACATGGATAATTTTCACAGGTCAAGAAGAAGACAAACAGGTGTTGCTACTGGTATTAGTGGAAAGAGAAATCTCCCAGATGAGATCATGGCTTCATCTAACTAGCTAATTATCAAATAAGCTAAGCAGAAATTGCTTGAAGTACTCCCAGAACATTTATAATGGAACTACTTTATAAAGTTAAAAAGGTGACATAACTGTGAATTTGTGTAAAGTTCTAGGAGGGTAGGGATATATTCTTCTTTGACTTGGTCTAGCACAGTGCTCTAACCCTAGCAGATCCTTAAATGTTTCTTGAATTAGATAAATGTATTACTTACTCAGTTTAGATTGCCTTTGTTCCTTGGCTAATGTTTGGCTTATAAATTTAAGTGATGAAACTATTAGACCAACAATAAGTTACTAAATGCTGTCCATCTCTAGTCATCCTGCTCTGTATCTGGCCACTGGATCCAGATGGCTCTGGAGGAAAGAAGTGAGGCCGGGTGACTTTGCACTGCCTTTCCTTACTTAAATCCAATTCATTTGCTAGTCATGGCATCATCTTCCTGATGCCATGGTCCTCTTCAATAATGAAAGACAAACTATACAAAATGGTCACTAAATGCCTGCCCAAAATCAATATTTTAAGCAATATTCCAGAAGGTAATCACATAAAGGATAATGGTTTTTGTTTTGGAAACTCTCACTATTTCTGCTACTGTTCTAAATTAAGTGACTTGAGTTTGTCATTGGGTGGTAGACATAAAGTATCAAATTTCTTCTGTAATGAAGATTTGTGCTAGGGCTGCTCATGGGAAGATGCCACACTTCCATTTATGAAATAAAATAAAAATAATATATTAGAACAAAGCAAATGGATAAAGAAAATGGATTTGGAGAGTGAGAGAAGATTGACAGTGAGTGGTGCCCTTGAAGAGGATCAGGGCATAATTTATAGGATTATTCATGAACCAAATCCTGGCATATATCTAGAGCCTTTCCCTGAGCCATTCAGAATATTTCTGAATCACCAACATGGTCTGAAGCTATTCATTTCAAGAGTAGATTTTAATAAGTCTCTGGGTGCACTATTACATTTGAGCACAAGAAGGAGAGCTAGAGAATGTTTGCTAAAAGCTATTAGAGAGCTGAATATATTGTGTAATTTAACATTCAATGAATTGCCAACACATCATTTCTTTCCCTTCCCCCCTTAAGCACAATGAATGTATCTTTCCCTTTCATAGTATGTCTAATTCCTTGATGGCCATAGAAACTTGATTGCCCTTCAGGTAAATTAATGCATAATGCTTACATGAATGCATACTATGACTACAGTTTGTGTGTGTATAGCTACATTTTAATAAGCTTGGTATTTTGGAAAGAAAGTTGACCTTAGAATTAGAAAACTTTGACTCAAGCCCTAGCTTTTAAACATCATTCATTCAATTCAACACCTATTAAAATTCCTTCTGAATATAGGGCATTATGCAATGGTACTTAATAAGAAACAGATTTCATATATCATATCCCAGCTGTGTGACCTTGGGAAAACACTTGCCCTCTCTGAGTTGAGCTTTTTCATCTGTCAAATGGGAGTTGTGAGCAGAGTTGCATAAATAGCAAGATGTCGTAGAAATGAAATGAGAGACATGATTTGTACCTAAAATATGTTTATTTGAAAGTGTAAAATGTTTCTCATGAAAAGTGCATTCGTTTCAACTTCCCATAATTTACAGAAGAGATTCATTCATTTATTTATTCATTCAACCATTTATTCAATCAGCAATCAACAAACACTTATTAAACATCTACTATGTTCTAGGCACTCTGCTAAGCTTTGGGGATGCAAAGAAATGGAAAAGATAGTCTCTGCTCTCAGAGACCGCACAGTCCAGTGGGGGAAACAGCAAGCAAACATGAAGCTACATCAGGATAAACTTTTAAAAAATCTACAGAGGGAAGGCATTAGAATTAAGAAGGGACAGAAAAGGGATCCTATAGAATGTGAGATTTTGGTTAAAATTTGAGAGAAGACATGAGACAGGAATGAGGAAGGTGAGAATTCCAATCATGGGGAACAGTCAGTGAAAATAACTTGAATCCTAAGATGGGGCGCCTTCTTAGAGGAACAAGAAAAAGGCCAGTGCCACTGGATCACATTGTGTGTGTGTGTTTGGGGGGGGTGTAGGTATGTAGGTGTAGAGTTATGAGTAAGTAAGGTACAAGAAGGATGGAAAGTTAGAAGGGAGAGAGGTCATGACGGGTTTTGAGTACCACACAGTTTCTCATATTTTATTTTAAGAAAAATTTTATTTTAATACTTAATAAATATTTTATTTTATTTTAAAGCTGCTAATAGGATCAGATTTCAGCTTTTGAAATTATTTTGACAGCTGAGTTTGGAAGACTGACTTGATTGGAGAGAGATTCGTGGTAGGAACATCAGCCAGCAGGTAATTGGCCTAATTGTAGGTGACCCACACAGGATCTGTCACGGGCCCTCTTCTCTTCTTCCTCCATAGTATTTCACTTCATAATCTCATCAGTTCTCAAGGATTCAATGATCACCTCTATGCTGAGGATTCCCAAACTTACTTATCCAGCCCTCACCTCTCCACTGACCACCAGTGGAGATCATTTAAAAAGTTATGCCCTAGAATAGATGAAAATTGATAGAAATTTGAACAAGGATGGTTACTGAGAATGGAGAGAAGGGATGTATAGAGAGGTGTTAGGGAGAAACAAATTACAGTTTTGGGCAATTGAGTGCATATCAGGAGTGAGCAAGAGAGAGGAGTCAAGGATGACAATTAGGATGACAGAAGTAACTATGATAAAAATGCTATATGAATATAATGCAATATTTTGTGCCATGGGAACTAATGGATATGAAGATAGCTAAAACTGAGGGAAGACCTATAGAAAGAGAGTGACGAGTGACAATCCACAAATAAAAACCAAAATTAAAAGGGACGTATTTATATTCTTCTTTGGCCAAGGACCAGTTTTTCTTCATGCAGAAATAATGTATTGCAGCAAAAAGGACAATCAATTTGGAATCAGAGCACCTGACTTGAGCCCAAGCTAGGTGATACAGTGGATAGAGTACTGTCCAGGAATTAGGAATATTTGAGTTAAAATCTGGCCTCAAATACTTATTAGCTGTGTGACCCTGGGAAAATCATTTAACTTCTGTCTGACTCCCTTTCCTCAACTGGAAAAAACAAAGAAACAAAAAACCAGTAACCAGGGTTGTTGTAAGGATCAAATGAGATATTATTTATAAAACATATGGCGCACTGTAAGAGCTAAATAAATGCTTGTTTTCTTCATTTCTTCCTTTTACTTCTTACCTATGGCACCAGGGGAAAATGAATCTTAAATTTGGAGTTTGAATTCCACACAATTTCTAAGGTCCCTTCCAACTCCACATCCCAACAAGTTTTATAGAACGTATTTATGAATTTATGACTATAGGTTGTGTATGTATAGCTACATTTTAATTCCCCCTCACTAATACCAGCTGGGGACTATTTCCATATTTAAAATTGTATTGGAGACTAGACAGATATTCATCAAGTCTTCCTTCCTTCCTTCAGTCAGTCCTTCCTTCCTTCCTTCCTTCCTTCAGTCAGTCCTTCCTTCCTTCCTTCCTTCCTTCCTTCCTTCCTTCCTTCAGTCCTTCCTTCCTTCCTTCCTTCCTTCCTTCCTTCCTTCCTTCCTTCCTTCCTTCCTTCTTTTGCTTTCTTTCTTTGATTGTGCTTAAGTCCTGGTTCTACCACTTAAAAGTCACATGACATTGGCAAATCATTTCCCTCTCTGAACCTCAATTTCTTCATCTGATAAAAGGAAAATGAAGTAATTTATTTTTTTTTTAAATTTATTTATTTAACATATTTGGTTTTCAGCATTGATTTTCACAACAGTTTGAATTACAAATTTTCTCCCCATTTCTACCCTCCCCCCCACTCCAAGATGGCTTATATTCTGGATGCCCTGTTCCCCAGTCAGCCCTCCCTTCTATCACCCCCCTCCCCTCTCATCCCCTTTTCCCTTCCTTTCTTGTAGGGCAAGATAAATTTCTACACCCCATTGCCTGTGTATCTTATTTTTTAGTTGCATACAAAAACTTTTTTTTGTTTTTGAACATCTGATTTTAAAACTTTGAGTTCCAAATTCTCTTCCCTCTTCCCTTCCCACCCACCCTCCCTAAGAAGCCGAGCAATTCAACCTAGGCCACACATGTATTATTATGTATAACCCTTCCACAATACTCATGTTGTGAAAGGCTAACTACATTTTGCTCCTTCCCAAACCATCCCGCTTTATTGAATTTTCTCCCTTGACCCTTTCCCCTTTCCAAAGTGTTTGTTTTGATTACCTCCACCCCCATCTGCCCTCCCCTCCATCATCCCCCCCCTTTTATTTTTTTTTTATCTTCTTCCCTCTTCTTTCCTGTGGGGTAAGATACCCAACTAAGTATGTATGGTATTCCCCCTCAGGCCAAATGAAGTAATTTATAAAGACAAATGGGCAAATATTTTGATTTTGGATGCCTCATTTTTTGGGGGAAGAGCTGGTAGATATTCTAATCACAATATCATCTCCTGCCTAGCACCTCCTTCCTCTTATGGGATTTGAAGGGATCTTTCCATGCTTTAAATTTATTTCTCCCATAAAACTTCACTACTAAGCACCACCATGCCTGCAATATAGTAGGAAACCAATCAGACATATCTAATCATTCTTATGAAATACCCTCTCCTCTTCAGCATCTTTGAGCTTCCCAGATACGTAGAGTGATACAAGAAGTTCTAAGAACTTGATCTAATCCAGACTTTGGAGGAAGTCTTTCCAACGATTACCATAGATTGCCTCCTCAGGCCCGATACTCATGGGTTCTTCTGCATTCTGGTCTAAAACTTGCCTTAGCAGTGACTGTGATCAGATCCTATATAACCTGCTCCACCTCCTCTACATAATAGAACTACTCCTTATGTCACCTTACTTAACCTCTGGATGTCTTCAGTCAAACCAAATAGCTTCTTTTGTGAGGTATACTTGATACATAAAGGACCTTTGCACCTCTGGTCCATCTCATTTTTCTATGAAGTCTCATATGAATCCTAGCAATAGACCATTAGAATAATAATACTTGGACTAAGTACTTCATAGTTTGGATAGCAAAGATGATATTTATGAAGTGTTATCCACATGTTGAATAGTAGTAAGATGGTGCTTATTAAAATTTTTCATCATTTTTTATTATTTGAAAACCTCTGGGGTGGAGTGGGGTAAGAGTGAGGATAATAGAAGATTATTAGAAAAGGAAAGACAAGGTAAAATATTTCCTTGTGACTAAAATGGATATCCCTTTTGACCCATAGATTCTACTCCCAGTCATAAATCATAAGAAAGTAAATGACAAAATGAAAGGTCTTATATACACCAAAATATTTATAGCTACTTATTTTGTGATAACTAAGAACTGAAAACAAAGAAGATGGCCATTAACTATGGAATGTACAAACAATTTTTATATGAATAAAAAATGATGTATATGAAGAATCCAAAGAAGCATGAAAAGATTTATATGAACTTATGCGAAGTTAAGTGCACAGATTTAGTTAAAAATAGACATACTACAGAAATATAAATAGAAACAGCAGCAACAAAACAATCAAAATTGAATATTGTGAAATTTTAATGACCAAGTTTTATCCCAAATTAGCAAAAGGAGGAGGTAAATTTCCTTGTCTTCTTTGCAGGGTTGGGAAGACTATGGGTATGGAATGCTGCCAATGCCACTAGACTATTTCGGTATGATGATTAGCTTTGTTCATTATCTCTCTCTCTCTCTCTCTCTCTCTCTCTCCTCTCTCTCTCTCTCTCTCTCTCTCTTTCTCTCTCTCTCTCTCTCTCTCTCTCTCTCTCTCTCTCTCTCTCTCTCTGTCTCTCTCTCTCTCTCTCTCCCTGTCTCTCCCTCTTTCTCTCTCTCTCTCTCTCGATTTTGTGGTAAAGAATGGATTTCTGGGATGGTGAAGAAGGAGAGATATTCTGACATGGGCATGTCATATCAAAAAAAAGAAATAAATATTCTTAAAAGAATGAAATAGGCAAGCAAAAAAAATCTCAAAAGCATCTATTATTTTTCCCTTAAAAATTATTCAAGCACTGCTTGAGATCCACTCATCACCCTCTAGAATTGTCTACTTCATCATCTCCAGCCTTGCCCCTGCTTGGACACCCTTAAATCCTTCTTCCTTCCCCTCCTCCAGATCTTTTTTAGGGTACTGTGCTTCCTTATTGGAATGTAATTTGTGGTATGAAGTGTTTTTTTGGTTGTTTTTGCCAGGCATAATGCCTGGCATATAGTAAACAGGAAGGGAATAAACACTTATTAAGTACCTACTCTATGCTACTCATTGTGCTACCCATCTTATATTTATTATTTCATTTAATCTTCAAAATAAACCACTTTACAGATGAGGAAACTGAGGCAAACAGAAATTAACTTGTCCCAAGTCACATGGCTAGTGAATGTCTGAAGCCTGACTTGAACTCATATCTTCATGAATCCATTTTCAGGGCTCTATAAACTACCCCCTAGCGACCACTAGTAAATTGATATCAAATATTTTGTCTATATAAAAAGAAGATATAAATACTTCTTTAAAAATAAATGAGAAAAAGAAAAGAATAATTAAAAATTATTTTATGGGGGGGTTATGCAAATTTTAGGGTATTATCTGATGATTTACTTAGAGAATTCTAGAGAATCAAGTAAAAAACTACTTGAAATAATGAACAACTTTAGCAAAGTTGCAGGATATAAAATAAACCCACATAAATCCTCAGCATTCCTATACATTACTAACAAAGCCGAACAGCAAGAGATAGAAAGAGAAATTCCATTCAAAGTTACTATAGGCACTATAAAATATTTGGGAGTCTATCTGCCAAGACGAACTCAGGGCCTATATGAACATAATTATGAAACACTTTTCACGCGAATAAAGTCAGATCTAAATAAATGGAAAAATATCAGTTGCTCATGGTTAGGCCAAGCTAATATAATAAAAATGACAATTTTACCTAAATTTATCTATTCAGTGCCATACCAATTGAACTACCATAAATTATTTTACAGAGCTGGATAAAATAATAACAAAATTCATCTGGAAGAACAAGAGGTCTAGAATATCTAGTGTATTAATGAAAAGAAATGCTAGGGAAGGTGGCCTAGCCATACCAGATATTAAACTGTACTATAGAGCAGCAGTCATCAAAACTACCTGGTACTGGCTAAGAAACAGAGGTGTGGATCAGTGGAATAGGATAGGTACACAAGATGCAGAATCAACAACTATAGCAATTTACTCTTTGATAAACACAAAGAGGCCAGTTTCTGAGCTAAGAATTCACTGTTTCACAAAAACTGCTGGGAAAATTGGGAAATGGTAGGGCAGAAACTGGGCATAGACCAATATCTTACACCATATAGCAAAATAAATTCAAAATGGGTTCATGATTTAGGAATAAAGGCTGAAACTATAAGCAAGTTGGGAAAGCAAGGAACAGTTTACCTATCAGATTTTTATAGAAAAGAATTCATGACCCAACAAGAGATAGAGAGCATTACAAAATGCAAAATGGATAATTTTGATTATGTTAAATTGAAATGTTTTTGTACAAAAAAGCCAATGCAACAAAGATTAGGAGGGAAGCAGAAAATTGGGAGAAAATCTTTGCAACTAGTATCTCTGATAAAGGCCTCCTCTCTAAAATATACAGGGAGCTGAGCCAAATATATAGGAATACAAGCCATTCCCCAATTGAGAAATGATCAAAGGATATGAACAGGCAGTTTTCAGAGGAAGAAATTAAAGCTATCTATAGGCATATGAAAAAAATGCTTGAAATCACTACTGATTAGAGAAATGCAAATCAAAACAACTCTTAGATACCACATCTCTCCTGTCAGATTGGATAAAATGACAAAACAGGAAAATGATGAATGCTGGAGAGGATGTGGGAAAATTGGAATATTGTTACATTGCTGGTGGAGTTGTGAAGTGATCCAGCCATTTTGGAGAGCAATTTGGAACTATGCCCAAAGGGCTATAAAACTGTTCATACCCTTTGACCCAGCAATACCACTTCTGGGGTTGTATCCCAAAGAGATCACACAAGTGGGAAAAGGACCCATATGTACAAAAATATTTATAGCGGCGCTTTTTGTAGTAGCTAAGAATTGGAAATCAAAGGGATGCCCATCAATTGAGGAATGGCTGAACAAGCTGTGGCATAGAAGGTAATTGAATACTATTGTGCTATAAGAAATGAGGATGATATGGACTTTGTAACAACCTGGAAAAACCTACACGACATAATGCTGAGTAAGCGGAGCAGAGCCAGGAGAACATTATACACAACCACAGATATATGGATTCGGTGATAACTAACCCTGAAAGACTTTGCTCTTCTCAGCAACACAAGGTGCAAAGACAACTCCAAAGGACTCACGATGGGGAACACTATCTATATCCAGAGAAAGAACTATGAAATATGAATGCAGATTGAAGCATACTTCATGCTCGCCTTTCCCCCCCCTTTTTTCTCTCTTTTGTTTTTGTTTTTGGGTTGTTTTTTTTTGTTCTGTTTCTTCTTTCTCATGATTCATTCCATTGGTCGTGATTCTTCTCCACAACTTGACTAGTACATAAATTAATTCAATGTGAAGTTATACGCGGAAGTTTTATGGGATTCCATGCCATTTGGGGAGGGAGAGGGGGAGGGAGGGAGGAAAATCTGGAACTCAAAATTATGTAGAACTGAGTGTTGTAAACAAAAAATAAAAAAAAAGAATAATTAAAAAGCAATTATTTTATGGGGATTATGCAAATTTTAGGGTATTATCTAGGCAATGGAAGAAATTCTAATTAAATGTGATCTCTCCCTCCAGAAAGCACTTTCACCTTATCATTTGAAAAATGAGAGAATATAGGGCCATTGGTTTTCAGAATCAAAGGAAAGAGTTCACGGTCTAACTTCAGAAATTGCCCAAAGAACGGGCATAGTGTCACACCCAGATCCCCTGTTCCTCATTTCCTTATTCCATCCATTATAGAACCTCAGGGATTATGAGAAGTAAAGTAGTATTTCATTAGAGGTCAGGTATCCTTCCAATGTGTCTGACTGGTTTTCCAAATTTGATGCCACTTATAAGAAAGTGCCCCCTAAATAAAACTGTGGTGAAAGTGCACAACATTAGTTGTGTTTTATAGTAGAGTTACTTGGATATATGTTTCCCCTACCTTAACAGACACCAAACTCCTTGAGTACTGGGACTATGGCTTACATATTATGCAACTCTGCATATAGGAGAAATCTTTGTTCTTAACCAGATGGGAGGTATAAAGGATTGAGCCTAGATTCAGCAGACCTGGGTTCAAGTGCTATTCCTCACTGACTATGTGCTCTAGAGCAAGTTCCTTCTCTTTTCTCAGTCTAATTCCTCCCCGCTTTTGTCTGTAAAATGTGGAAAAGGGTAGAAGCATGAACTACCTCACAGGGCTATTAAGTAGAAAAATCATATACCTCAACATGCTATATAAATCTGAGCTATTAATACTGAATTTCACTGTAAAAAGCAAATACCTTGGGCTGTAGAAATTTATTATTTATCAAAAGCTTCATTTACTATCATAGTGTTTATTATTATTATTATTATTATTTTATTTGTCCCTCTGTTTGATCTGAATTGTTGCACTTAGCAGACTGGCCTATTTAAAAAAAAAATGTACCTTTGCTTCTCGACCCTTCGCGCTCTGTATATCACATATACAACATACACACACAGAGCACATATGTTTGTGCATGTGTGTATATATGATGTATGTACACATAAACATATGTGCATGTTTGTATGTGTATATATATGTACATTGTATATAGGCATATACACATATCTGTATACATACACATATAAATTTATCTTCTGGCAAGATAGTCCTTCAGTACTCTAAATGGTGGTATTACTACAAATGATAATAATAATGATATAATTGCTAACATTTATACTGCAAGACTTTCATATACACAGGCTTGTTCTTTACAATAGCCCTTCTGAAAAAGGTGCTGTTATTAGAAAAGATAGGACAAGAGAAATACAATGACTTACCAAATGTCACACAACAACAAAGTATATGATGTGGGATTCAATCTTAGTTCTCCCTGGCTCAATGCCCAGCATTACACTAAGCAGTATATTTTTTAGGGGGGAGGAAATAGATGAGAAACATTTTATATACATACATATGCATATGTGTGTATATGTATGCGTATGTGTGTATATACTTATATATGCATATATAATGTTTATAGATTAATCCTTCAAAAATAATTTAAGTTGGCCTTTACAAAATGAAATCTCCCATTTGAATACAATACCAACAGGTGGGAAAGTTGACTCAGTCCTGATCATTGGGTTTGAACAAGAAAATTTGCCTTGTGTGATAATTTGAATGAGCGTCCTATCTCCCAGCTTAATTCTCTGCACATTATACTAGGAAGCCTAACAGAGGTCTAAAAGAGGAAATGTGGAATAATGGATAGAGTTCTGGACTTTAAATCAGGAAGACCAATAAGCCCACCAAAGGTACTAGCTACATGGGAAGGTCACTATACTTTTCTGAGCATTAGTTTCCTCATCTCCAAAATGTGGATAATAATGTCCTTATTATGGGGCTGCTGAGGGAGGCTTACATTCAGGAGGCAAATGGCATAGTAGCTAGCCACTGACTTGGACAAGTCAATTTACACCCTGGGCCTCAGTATTCCCATCTACAAAGTGAGAGTTGAAGGAAATGGCCTCCAAAGTCCCATCCTATTGTCATGCTAAGTGCCACAAATTTTCTAGTTACTTTAAATACCTGTACTACCTACCTCACACAGCTACTGTGGGAAGGAAAAGAAACCTTGCAAAGGTCATCTCTCTTTTTACTTCTTAATTTCTTATTCTTGATGATAATGGGGTTAGCCTTATGAACTCTGAACAACCTCCCCCCGCAAAGTCAAATGTTTTATTATCTTGTGGTTGTACCCATCCCTAATATTCCTTATAATGTTCCCTGAATGTATATAGAAGGAACCAAATACATACAGAGATAAAACATGCAAGTGGTTTTGGTAGTTGTAGTATCATTAAAAGAATACTTAATGATTTGCAAAATGCTTTACATATATTATATCATTTAATCTATGCAACAGCCCTGTTTTTTTTACAGATTATTAAGCTCCCAATTTTATAGGAAAGAAAAGTAAAGCTGGGAGAAGTTAACTGATTGCGTGACCAGATTCATACAACTAGCATATATTTAAGAGAGGATTTGAACTCAGGTCTTCTTGGCTCCAGGTCCAGGGCTCTATTCACTTTATCACCTAGAGGTGTTGTTGTTATTGATGTAGTAGTTGCTGATGTTGCTGCTGTTGAGTTGTTTCAATCATTTCTGAATCTTTGTATTCCCATTTTTGGGGGGAGGGGAGATAACTGTTATCTAATTGGATGTGCTTTGCCCAAGATTATAAAGTGGTAAGTAACCAAGGTGGCATTCAAACCCAGGTCCTCTGGCATTAAATCCAGCATTCTTTCTTGGACACCAAGATTGTCTCTCTCCCAGGCACCTTCTGGCTTAGACACATTATGTTTCAGAGACAGAGAGTAGAGGGAAATGTGTGGTCAAATAAGCCATGTTTGTTCTATATAAAACCAGAAAACAGGTTGATTTAATGCCAATCTTTTACAAATGTTTTGTTTATGTAACAATTTTTAATTTTAATAGGCAAGTGTGTGTATAGGTGCATGAGTGTGTGTATATGGACATCTATTCAGTTGCGAATTTAAAAAATATCCCATCTCCCCTTATATGACTCTGTTTGGAGATATGTGCTTCATATTTGCTATTTACATCAAAGCTGCCTGTGTAGCTTCATAACACCCAATGCTGAGGAAGAAGCAAGGCGACATTAGCTGACCCTGTCCATTTCTGATGAAATTAGCATATTGGGCAGAAAGCCATCCTGCCTGTTCAGGGGCAATAAAATCACATGGATGAGCATGCTGTCCCTCCCTCTGGTGTGAATGAGCATCAGCACTCATTAGCGGAGTTTATTTTCCATCTGTAGTTGTAATACTGATAAAAAAACTGGACCCCCCCCCCCCAGCATTCTCATTACTTTCATTATACATGTAGGATTCCAAAATGCTAATGTGGAGAGAAGCCAATCCAAACCTGGAAAAGAGCAGCTTACTTGGGTCAGTTAGTCTAGATTACATATCACCACTAATCAATTTTAACGCTATTAACTCAACAAGGCACTCTTTGAAGTCATACTATTTAAAAGCTCATTTTGATTGGGATGTTATTTGGAAGCCAGTGATTTCTTAAAATTTAACTTAGAAAAAATGGCAGGTAGTAAAAAATGGTACATGCAAAAACAATTAAAATCAGGATCCTGGGTGTGAATCCTAGCCCTTGCACTTCCTAGCTGTTTGATTTTGGACAAGTCACTTAATCTCTGACTTTATTCATCTCCGAAATGGCCATAACAATAATTAAGTCCCTAGATAGCAAGATTATTAAATATACGTGACATTTGCAAAACCTAGCAAAGGAAAGAAATGCTCATATACTTCTCCTTTACTGTTATTTTCCTCCTGTTTTGTCCCCAAAAGTAGTTTCATTATCTTGGTTGTTGCCATTTGTGTTGTTTGAAATACAAAATGAGCAAAGTGACAAAACAGGAAAATTATAAATGCTAGAGAAGATGTGGGAATGAATGAATGAATATGTAGGGCCGGTATCAAATTGCATGCTGTCTTGGGGAGGGGGAAGGGAGGGAGGTGGAGAAAATTTAAAACTCAAAAGCATGTGGAACAGAATATTAAAAACTTTAAAAATTAATTAATGAATTAGTTAATTTAAAAAATAAATACAAAGTGGGGGTATCATCAAAGGAACACTGAACTTGGAGGATGAAAATTTTTTATACGTCCAGGTTACCAGGTGTACAAGCCATTTAAACTCTCAGAGCTTCAGTTTCATCACCTGTGAAATCTTAATGAATCCTATAAGGACCAAATGAGATAGTGAGTGTGATACTGCTGTGGGGGAAATACACACACACACACACACAATTTAATTGAATTGGTGAAGGTGATGAAATCACAAAGTGAGAGATAACAGATAGAGAAGACAAGAGGGCCCATGACAGAACCTTGGAGGATACATGGAATTAATGTACATGACATGGATGAAAATCTAGAATAGGAGACTGGAAAGGAATTGTCAGAGAGGCAGTTGAAGAACTGAAAGAAAATGGTGTCATGAAAATCCAGAAGGGAATGTAAGAAAAATTACTAATAGGATGCTAGGATCTAGAGAGTTTCTTTGTTTTTTTTTTTGTTGTTGTTGTGGTTTGTTTTAATATGGGGCAGTAGACTGGTCATGTGAAAAGTAACAGAGGAAGAACCAAGAAACAAAGATTGAAGAGTATAAAGAGAGAAGACAGATAATAGTCGGAGTAATATATTGAGAAGATGGGAGGGCAGAGGATTAAATGCAAATGTAGAGGAGCTGACTTTGGTGGGAGAAGGGCAATATCTTCATTAGAATCAAGAGTAATGAAAATGGGGGGGAAAGTTTGGTAGATGTGTGATGAACAAAAGGAGGAAAGAGAGAACTTGTGACAAATAGCCTCAATATTTTTGTAAATTGTGAGCTGCAGGTAAGTGAATTATGTGGGAGGCCTAAGGAGAGATGAAACACTGAAACACCTGCTGTGGTGAGTGAGATAAATAAACAATTAAGAAGAAATAGGATTACCTAGCTGCACTGAGAGACTAGTTGAGACTGGAATACACAAATTCATAACAGATCCAGTCACCCTATGTTTGATTCCTTCAGCTCAATTCCATAGCATTAGGGTACAGTAAGCCAGATCCTAAGAGTAACTCAATGTTGATGTTTGGCAAGGTGTGATTCACAAGAGGACAGTGTAAAAAAAGGTTTGAAAGGAAAGGGTAGTGGATCATAGAACCGGTTTACTAAGGGGGCGATGCTGGGAAAGGAGGATAGTGCAGCTAGAGCTGGAGTGAGTGTCTAGAAAATTAATGAGAGGCAGCAGGATTGGAAGCCATGGGGGTATGGAGAATAGGTTTGGGATTAATAAAAACATAGGGAGAGATGTTATTCTTAGGTCACTCTAAATTTTTGGAAATTCCTTATACTGAGCTAAATTCTGCCATCCTTCAACTTCCACTCTATTCCTAGTTATACCATCTACAATTAAATAGAACACACTTTCCTTCTTCTTCATGAAAAATTTAAGCACCAGGTTCTCAACTCCCCCTTCCACTTATCTTTAGCCCAATTAAATCGTCCCAATTCCTTCCAGTAATCATATTTACATAGACAGTTTCTAGTCATCTCACCACTCTGGATCATGCCATATCTCAGCAATGTTTCATCTAAAAGTTGGTCTCTAAAACTGGTTAGAGAAATTTAACACCAAGATTCCCATGCATCTATAGCAAGTACTTGGTATATAATAGAAACTAAATAGATACTTGTTGGTCAATGGATTGATTGACTGGCATAAGAAAATGTTGGGATGTTCTATGGTAACTAGGATAGATACAGTTCTGTATTATAGCATTTTCCAACAGCAAGAATGTTACCAAGTGCCAGGAGGATATAGTTGTTTATTTCTCCTTTCATGGAATCAAAGATTCAAAAAATATTTTCATTTACTAGTAGAATAGAAGCTTTTCAAAGGCAGATAGTATTTAATTTTTGTCTTTGTATAATCATCCTCTACCAAAGTGCCTTGCACATAGTAGGGGCTTACTGAATAAGTGAATTAAGTCGGTGAAAACTTAAGTGTCACCTAATATTTTTTAAATGAGCATATATATATATATATATATATATATATATATATATATATATATATATATATAAACTTTCGAGTTTTGCACCCTGACTTACAAATATTCAATAATTTTATTCTCACAATAACCTTGAGAGACAGATGCTATTATTAATCCCATTATACAGATAATAAAGTTGAGGTGGATGAAGCTATGTGTTTTGCTTAAGGTTACATAGCTAGTAAGTCTCTGTGGTCAAATTTGAAATAAGTTCATCCTGACTCCTGGCCTAGCAATCTATCCACACTTTCATTGGCTGCCTGGTTCCTGATTTGAAGAACTGTGAACTTGGCATTAGTTCTTATCTGTTTCATATAATTTATCTCATGTCCATCATCAAAGATTTCTTTGTCCTGAGAGTCCCTGCCTACAATGTGCTAGTTTATTGCCTCTCCACCTGAGTTTGTTATACCTGATTTAAAGTGACAGGAGAAGGAAAATTGTATTGACAGGCTGTTAATAAACCTAATTACTCACTAGATCCAACTTGAATCAATTAAGTATAACATCCAGTGAAGGTGAATTCTAAATGCTCCTTCATGGAAAAATAACCACTCCCACTTCCTTGAAGTTTAATTTTAATAAATTGTTTGATAGTTTTGCTATTAAACTACTGAAACTCACAAATATTTCTGTATATTTGTATAAAGCTTTACAATTTTCAAAACACTTTCATATTTGATGATATGAGCTATCATCTTATTCTTTCCTTAAAAGAATCTTTAGATATGAAGGTCCATAAGAGCCATCATAACATTTAAAATTGAAAAAAAAAGTAATCATTTAAAACTGCTCCCTAATTTAATAGATAAAAAAACTGAGAGGGTAAATGATTTATTGAAGGTTATTCAGATGAGGCTTTCTGATGCCAGAGCCAGTACTTTATTCCAAGACATCCTATAATTAGGTATTATAATATCTGTTAGATTTTTTTTAATTCAGAATTTTATAAATCTTGAAGTTCTATACAATATTTTCTTCACAGTAAGATAGATAATATAAATATTATTGGGACTAAGGTCTGGAGAGGTGCAGAGATTTATGCTAGTTTGAAGTCAGTAAACAATTAAGCTAGATCTAAAGCCCTACATTTCCTGTTCAGGAGTGCAGGGATCTGTCCAGCATGCCATAAATCATGTACACGAATACTTATGTGTGGTTACTTGGCATAGTAATCAGCTATTCTAATGATATAAATTATCAGAGATCTGAAACTTCTGAATTTTGGAATATTTGGTCAACAAGTGTTTACAACTACTGGAATGGTGGTTCCCAACCCTTCCGGGTATGGCTGATTAGTGGTAAAGCATGGTGGAACTTTTGTTTCTTGACTCCAACATGGTCTGAAATGACCTGTCCCTGTTTTTGAATGAACTATCAATTAATGATGCTCTCTTCTAGGGCATTGCTTCTATTTCTCTCTTAGACATTTAAATTATAGGATCATAGATTTAGAGCTAGAAGTGTTGCTAAATACCGGTGGATGCAAGCCTTTCATTTTCCAGATGAGGAAACAGAGACATAGAAAGGTTAAGTGATTTGTACAAGATCACAAAATGTTATTATTGAGGCAGGATTTAAATTCAGGTGTCCCTGAATGCAAGCTGAAAGCTCTATTTCTTATGTCACCTAGCAGGAATCCACATTAAATAATCATGTGCAGATATTTGATGTTTAATTTTGAGGTACCTTGTCTATCCAACAAGATTAGAAATTCCCTCAGGGCAGAGAAAATACCCAAGATATATCACAATACTCAAGACAAGAAGAGACTGCATAATATCTATTTGCTGATCAAATTTGTTCGTAAAGTCATTGAACAATTGCTGTAAATGTGTGGAATAATCCTTCCTCCATGTTGTCTGTGCTATTATTCATCCTTATATTGAACTTTTGCAAAGTTTGTGTTTCTATCTCTAGAATATAATTATACAGATAATCAATGCATATTGATTGATTCCTATTTATCATATTTGACAGTTCACTTAATGTCTGTTGTCCTCAGTTTAGTCATATATAAAATTTGGAGGTTAGATCTCTTAGATGATATTTTTATAGTGTTTAGCACAGTGACAGGTACATAATAAGCACTTAATAAACACTTGTTCCCTTCCTCCACTCTTTTCCATCTAGCTCTAATTTTTATGATCCTTCAGATCTATTATGATTTTGTACAGACCAGTGTCATTTGATTGTTTTTGACTCTAAATTCCTAGAAGTGATAGTCACTGTACACTTCCTTTAAAAGGCACCCTGGACAATGGTAACCAAATATGCATTTTGCATTCCCAAATTACATTTTGATGTAAAGGAATGAATCAGACACAAAAAGTAAAGCTAGCCAATCTAAGGCAGTATTAATAAAAATTCATTGTTCATAGTGAAGGAGGTTATAGGATCAGTCTTTTCTTCCCTGGTCAGACCTCATGAAAGTTTTTATGTTAAGATGACTATATCTTACTAAGGACTTTGCCAATCTGGAAAAAACACAGAAAGAAAGAAAAAAAAAACTATAAGATGGGGAAAACTAGCCTTACAAAGATCAGTTGAAGAAACATGGGGAAGTGTTCCTTAATGGTCTGATGGCATCCCAATCAATAAATGTTCAAAATATATGAATTGATTAATGATCAACACTAGTAAGGGCTAGGAACAGTGCTAGACACCAATATACAAAAACAAGTGTGAGAAAGTCCCTGCCCTCAAGGAGCTAGCTTCTCTTATATTCTATTGGGGTTACTACAACATGGTCACAGATATGTAGACACTAGTGTGTTGATCATTAATTAACATGTTTTTATCACAGATTAAATATGTTGACAGATGATAGATACAGAATATAGGAAAACTGATTTTGGTTGGTGTTGAAGAGCATTAGTGACTGTAAAATTCACTCTTGGAGGAGGAGTCCCCATCCCCACCTGAGCTGAATCCTGAAGGAAGTAGATTTCCCAGTGCCCAAGATATGAGGCATAACATTCTAGACAGCAAGGATAACACTAGGTCAGAATGGTAAGTGCTCCAGTCATGTATAGTATAATCAACCTGGACGAACGCACTGGAACCCAACTATGAAGGTTTTTAAATACCAGGCAAGTTTGTATTTCATAGTAGACTTCAGGCAATGGGTAACTGCTGAGACTTCTTGACCATGGGAGTGTGATGGTAGAAAAGTAATTAAACTATTTTTTCTGGGTCCCAGAAGGTACGATTAGTATTACAGAATTAGTTTGGGGAAGGCTTTCAGTTCAATATGTGGATGAACTTGCTGCTAAACAAAAATACCTGACAACAGAATGGACTGTATTATGAGGAAAAGAGAGATCCCTTTTCTGGATATAATTAAAGCAAATTGACTAAAATTGACTTATTTCCCAATAACAAATATTGTTGGGAGGGGAAGGTTTAAAGTAGATCAGGTCACGTCCAACTTTGCTGTTCCATGACTCCATGGTATACTCACCGTGCCTTGGGCCCCAAGGACAGAAAAAAAGTTGGCAATTTCTTTTTCTCTCTGTCTCTCTGTCTCTCTCTGTCTCTGTCTCTCTTTCTCTCATACACACACACACACACACACACACACACACACACACGCACGCACACACAAGTATTTTAATTTTGTTAGTGCATATATTCAAGCCTAACATATTGTCTAGATCCTACTCTTTACAATGATTATGTGCCTAATATCTGTAATCTAGCATTCAGTTGAACTCCCATGATAACTCAGCAGTAAAATATTGACCTAATTTAGGTTATACGAGGATACTATTAATATTTTTTCTCATCTTCTAAATGAATTGTGTCGAGATATCCTGCTACCCTCCACAGAAACTGTTGGCATCTTTTTGTGTGTGTAAGAAAAGCAAGCCTGTTTAGACTGTAGACTGTAGGAATTAGGATTATTATTTTTTGCTTTTTCTCAACCCAGGAAGTCATTAATATAGTAGCCATTCAGTGTGTTATATTGTATATATGGTAGGAGGTACTTTTTTCCAAAATGCCACATCTGGGTGTACATGGGGAATAGGTTTAAATTACCTTTCAAGCTAAATGGGAAAGATCTATCTATCTATCTATCTATCTATCTATCTATCTGTCTGTCTGTCTCTATCTTTCTATCTATCAATATGTCTCTTCTTCACTTAATGAGCCACATAATTTGGTCAATGGATTTAGATCAGAACTTTGAGAGACAGGTGAGTGAGTGGTGGGAAGGAGGCTAGGGCTTGGAGGTTTTGAAAGGGATTAAAAAAAATCAAAGTCCAGTTTTGTAGTCTACGATAGAATAGAACATGATGAATTCAGATAATGAGGCAGCAAGGATTTTCTTCTAAGTTCTACCAGCATGCCTTGGTGGAAAACAAGTTTGAAAAATGATGTAGGGTCAAAGGTAAGGAGAGAGAAAACTCAGCTTCCAGTTCCAACTGCTACCTCCTAGCTATGACCATCAGTGACTATAGAAATCAAAAGAAGAGGATATCCAACTCCCCCTAGGGGAAAACAAATGTTCCTTTCCTTTTGAAATGCCTTCAAAAATTTCATCACCATAAAATTATGTTCATGTACTTTCAAAGAACTGCCTAATATTCAAGAAGTCTTCTTAGTGAATAAAGCAGTATGGTTTCAATCTGAACTGATCCAACAAATGTTTATTAAACACTATGTTCAATTTTACGGTAGTTCTAGGTACATGAGATGCAAAGACAAATAACAGAGTCCTCAAGGATATTGCAAGGAAGAAGGTGAGGGAGTGAACACAGCATACAAACAGAATATATAATATATATATATATATATATGCATTTAAAAATACTAATAAGGAAGATCAGGAAAGAATTTTCCTAGGTTATTAACTGAGTCTTTTCAAGGCAATGGAAAGGAAACACACTCTAGGAATGGAGAGTGCCTATGCAAAAGCACAGACAGGAGACAAAGGATCAGGGTAATAGCAAATAGGACAATTTGCATGGAATATAGAGTATCATGTAAAGAGCAATAGAATTGGAGGACAAAAACCTGGCTTCAAGTTCCAGTTCTGGCACTTAATGTGTAAAATTAGAGCAAATCTGTTAAACTATCAAAGTCTCAGTTTCCTCATTTGTAAAATGAAAATAGCCATATTCACCTTACTATCACTCTCATAGGGTTAGGGGTTATGATCATCTGATCTATTAAGATCAGATGAAGTTAAATTTGTAGAAATCTTTTCTAAATATAAATTGATTAAATATTTAAATGAAACAGTTGTATTTTTCAAGATGAGATAAATCTGATATCTACAGCAAAATTACAAAGTTAAAAATCCTGTGATGTTTTTAAGCACATTATCTTAGTCCATGAGAGGACTGCAGCATGACTTAATGGCTAGAGGGCCAGCTTTAAAATCAACAATACCTGGTTCAAAATCAAATCTTTTCTCTGGCATGGCAGGCTGCATGAACCTGGACAATTCATGTACTTAATTTCTGTTCCTTTTCTAATTCTCTAAGACTAAGTTGAAGAATAGTTGCTAACATTAAGTGATGTAGGGGTATTCCAAACAGAAAATAACATCATAGAGCCTTTCCAAAAGCAAAAATAGGCCAGATGAACATGCCTGACCTCCCCACCCCATACCCTTTAACTATACAAATTTGTATAGTATTCTGAGACTCTGTCCTTTGAATTTTTTTATTTGAATCAATTCACTGCCAATTTAATGTGTTGAAATAAATGTGAACAGTCACTTCCATGCACTCTACACAACATTGAATTTGAGTGCACTTTGTTATCAAACAAACCAGTCTCCCCCCCACTCGTGCCTTTGCTTAATCTCTTCCCTAAGCATGGCATTTCCTCCATCTCCCTTTTCACATAGTGAGTTTCCATCCATCCATTAAAAACCAAATTAAAAAAAAAAATTTTCCTTGATGTCTCCAAGGCACCAAAGACAGACTGCTGGACTTGGAGTCAGGAAGACTTGAGTTCAAGTGCCTCAGGCACTTACTTGCTCTGTGACTCTGGGCAAGTCTCTTAACCTTTACCTGCCTCAGTTTCCTCATCTGTAAAGTAATAATAATGCCAACCTCATAAGGTTGTTGTGAAAATAAAGCAAATATTTGTAAGCTATTTGCAAGCTTTAAAGTGTTATATGAGTTCTAGCTCTTATTTAAAACCTTGTCTTTCAAGGCCCATGTTATACATTATTATGTGACTATCTAAAGCATATATTATGCAACATTTTGCATTTTAATTATCTGTATTTATCTGTTATCTCCCTCCCAGAGTGCAAGCACCAGGAGAATCAAAAAACAAGAGGAAAAAAGGATCTTTGAGGCCATCTGATGCAATCCTGTTTAATGAGAATCCCTGTTTCAACAATTTGGCTAGCAGCTGCTGTAGGGTTGAAAAACCAACACAAGCCCAACAACAAGCACGCTACCAGCATGCTGCAAAAGCCCAGGTTCTTTTGATCTGCTTTACTAAGGAAAGCAACATTAAGGGCTTAAGAAAATTACTTTAATTCAGCATACAAATACCATTCACTTAGTTCAAGCCAGCACCATGAATTTCAGAACAAATACAAACAAATTACAAACATGGACAGACAGACCAAATAAAATTCATAGTTACCAACACCTAGGTTCAGCCAGGGAGGTTATAACAAGGGCTGGCCCAGAGTTGCGTGTGCCACCACGGCTGTGGGTAAGAGCTCCAAAAAATAGAAAGCCAACCCCTGGTTTTATATCTTTTTCTGGGTCAAGGGTGAGTGACACATGTGACTCACCCACATGACCTGAAATCATCACAAAGAGGCAACTTAAACCCAGGTGGTCTAAAAGCCTCTGATGTCCCAAACATGTCACTCAAACTCATGCATAAACTAGGCCCTCCCCCAGGGCAAGGAGGTCACCAAGGACTCTCAATCTAATCAAGGAAACAAAGGTCAAACTCTTCAAGGGCACTTGGTTGAACTGAGTGCTAAGAGCCCATTTTGTTTACCAATACACTCCACCCCTTGTTCCAGGATACATGGCTGATTAGACCCCCCGTACAATAAATTCAACAAATAGTTATCTAGCATTTTCTTGGAGACCTTCAAGGCTGGAGGAAACTGTGACTTTCTGAAGCAGCTGATTCAATTTTTGAATAGCTAATTGCTAGCTGACCTCTGTCTATTCTCTAGCTTATCAATATGATTCATAAAATATGGGGTCCAAAATGGAACAGAATATTCCAGATATAATGTGAACAGAACAGGAGACAGTAAGTGTATCACCTTGCTAGTCGTGAACACAACGTCTTTATCAATACAGCCTAAAATCATGTTAACAGTTTTGGCTTTCACAATGATGACCCATTAGAAGGTTTCAGTACACTAAAACCTCAAGCTGTTTTTCAAACCAGTTCCTATGCAGCCATGCCTTCATGCATTTTATAATTGTAAGGTTGATTTTTTTGAACACTATTTTGTTCTTATTAGTTTGTATCTCATTAAATTTGACCTTATCTTTTAGACTGTCAGGATCTTTTGGAATAATGACATTGTTAGTCACTGAGGTAGCCAACTTCGTGTAATCTGCAAGTTTGATAATATGCCAACCATGTTTTTATCCCAGTCATTGATAAAACAATAACAACAGCAAACAGTAAGCACTACAGGTCCAAGAAGAGATCTCAGGGGCACTTCATTGGAGATCTCCCAACCTGACATTAAGCATAAATGGCTATTCCTTGACTCCAGCTATTCAACCACTTCTAAATCAACTTCAATATATTCCTGTGTATTCTTTATCTTATCCATGAAAATGTCATGAGCATTTTGTCAAGTGCTTGACTAAAATCCTAAAGAAACTAAGCATTCATCATTCTTTGATCCATCATCCTAATAACTTTATCAAAAAGGAAGTCAGGCAGGGTGATTCTGGCATGACCTGTCCTTAGTTAAGCTAGACTTGCTCTTTCCGATTGCTAGTACCTTTTCTAGAGATACATTAGCCAGCACTTTCATCATGTATTTCATATATATATGTGTGTGTGTATACACATAAATATATTATATATATACACATACACACATATATTCATACACACATACATACACACATATATACATACATACATACATATACACGTGTGTGTGTGTGCGCGAGTGTAATTAAGGAATCAAAGTCAGCTTTCCTGCTGCGTATTTGTTACCTTTCAGGTTCTCCATTACCTTTCCAAGATCATATCACTTGACTCAGAAGGCACGTTAGCCATTATTTTCAGTACCATGGAAACTATTTATTTTGTCCTTTGGACTTGATCTCACAAGCGTGGCTAGATGCTTTTATTACATTCTCTTTTACCTTGAGTCTCAACTCCCTAATAATCCCCCCCCCTTTCTTTACAGAAATCTAGTCAGAGAGCACTACTTTATCTAAACTTAGTATCTCTTCCAATGTCTAGAAAAGTAATCTGAACAAAGGCATTTAATAAATACTGTTTGGATTAATCTGAATTTCAATAGGTCCTTTTCTATTCCTTTTGTAATACCTGTTTTAAAATTGGCTGAGGTGAGAGTGGCTGTGGGATAATGGTCATGCTTTGTTGGGTGCATGCAGATGTTGGCTTTGAAAAGCTAATTCCTTGACATCTTCGTGTTCACTGAAGTGAGGAGCAGCATTTGGACTGACTGCTAAAATTTCTAATAGGGTTCTCTCACGTACCTTTTGATATACATCATTCTGCTCTAGTCATTTTAGCCAAGTCTGAGGATATAAGATCTGAGACCCAATTTAATACAATAATGAACTGAAACTACTGTGTTCTAGCTCAGAATTAGCCTCTGTGTCTCTATCTCTGACTACCCCTATATCTCTGTCTCTCTGTGTGTTTCTGTGTGTTTGTGTGTGTGTCTGTCTGTCTGTCTGTCTGTCTGCCTGTCTGTCTCCATGTCTGTCTGTCTGTCTGTCTGTCTCTCTCTCTCTCTCTCTCTCTCTCTCTCTCTCTCCCCAATCCTAGCAAGCTAGCATTTGAAATATGAATAAAAGGTATTACATGGGGGAGTGGTATTCAATCAGGCTTAGACACATGTTAGATAAGTGAGCCTAGGCAAATCACTTTAGGTCTTTGAGCTCCAGTGTCTTTTTTTGAAAAACAGTGAAAATTGAAATGTGTAATGCCTTCTTTTTCTGGGTTGTTCAATTCAACAAGATTTTAATGTATTATTGCACTTGCTGCCAGAGACAAAGATAAAAGAAACCAGTTCTTGTCCTGAAGGAATCTAGATTCTACAAAAGAAAGGATTCTGTAAACCTTGAAACAATGTAAAAATGTGACCTTTACCTACCTGTGTGAATTTGAAAGGGTCATTTACTCTGTCTGTACTTGATTTCCTTACTTATAAACTGGGGGCCAATAATATCTCCTTTACCTCTGTCATCAAATTTAGTTTCACATAGTGGATAGAAATCCAGTCAGGGCTAGGAAGACCCAGCTTCAAATGCTGTAACTGACTTCTGGCTCTTTGACATAATCTACGTGGGAACCTCTGACATATTGACTGTGTGAACCTTGTCATATCATTTATTCTCAACACTATAGGGCTGAAGTGTTAAACATGTGAATGCTGCCTACAGTGCTGCCAGAACCAAATTAAAATGTAAGTGGGAAATATTTAACAAAATAACTAAACATACAATAGAATATAGATGATTTTAATATGTGGTTTTCTAAGTCAATATGTGGCTACAGGGATCTTTATGCATGGTTTAGTGTTTTAGTTTCTATTTTAGTTTGACAACACTTCTCTAGACAACTCTATGAAACTATAAGTTGTAGAGCAGACGCCTATTTTTTGGATAGAGGGAAGTTTTTGTTGCTGTTTGTTTGTTTTGGTTGCTGCTGTAGCTGTTGCTTATTTGTTTGGGCCAGGGACCTCCTTTTAAAGATAAAATCATAGGTCCATTCTCTTTCTTTACCTTTCTAATGTACATGCTGCTTGGCTTAAATGTCTGTGAGGTATTTTGTAATATCAAAGTACTATTATGACTACTGGTATTAAGAGGGTATTCTATCATTGTTTAATTCCTAGAAATTCTCTTTTGGCTTTGGAATCTTCATTTTGGTATATCAGATTTATTCTAGTATCTCCCAGTAAAGAGACAAGGGCTCTCTAACTCAGTAATAGGTGATATGACAGAACAGAAAAAAATGCTGGTCTACAATGGAGAAACCTGAGTTCAAATCCCATCTCTGGCTATTCTATATAGACTATAGTCCATCTATCTACATCTTATAATTTTGAAAAGCATCTTTTATTTTGCGTTATTCCAATTAACCTGTGAGGTAGGTGTTATTTTTATTCCTATCTTACAGATGAGGAAACTCATTTTGCATTTTAATTATCTGTATTTATCTGTTATCTCCCTCCCAGAGTGCAAGCACCAGGAGAATCAAAAAACAAGAGGAAAAAGGATCTTTGAGGCCATCTGATGCAATCCTGTTTAATGAGAATCCCTGTTTCAACAATTAGGCTTACAGAGTTTAAGTGACTTGCTTTGGTTCACATAGCTAGTCTGAGACATGATTCAAACTCAGGTCTTCCTGATTCCAAGACGAGCTCTTTATGAACCATACCACCTACTTGCTGATATACCTCAATTTCCTCATTCTAATTGCTTGGTGACCGTGACCCTAACTTCTTGATGGTTCAGACAGAGGAACCTAAGATCTGCTAGATTCTACCAAGATGGAAAGGCATTTAGTCTAGGCCAAGTTAAGAGGCTCTTTGAGAATGAGACTTAGTAAGTATAGAGAAGTATCACCAGAATGGTGACCAATGAAATAGGTAATAAAGCATTTATAGTTGAAAGAGACTTAAAGATCTCTTGAGGATTAATCTAACACTCAAATTTTGCAGATGAAGAACCTGAGGAACTGAGAAGTAAAGTGATGTGTCCATGGAATATACGAAGAAAGGTATACAAAAGGTATAGGCTGGACTTGAGCCCAGGTTCTCTGGTGATAAGTCCAAGGCTCTTTCCACCCTACCTTTCTTCTAGATGAATTGTTTGATGATTGTGTCCAATGATGCAGATTGCTCAACTCATTTTTTTGAGGAACTCCTTTTATAATTTCTAGAAGAATAGATACACAGAGAAGTAACATTAGTGGCCATCTCTTTTTTGCATTTTGTACACTTTCTTGGGCTTTCATTTGATTTTCTGAATAAGATTCTGTGCCTCTATTCACTGTCTTAATTCACTCCATTTTGTTTTATATGTTTTGGCCAACCCAACTTCCGTTCAATTGCCATATGACCTCCAGTAAGTCACTTAGCCCCATTGGGCCTCAGTTTCCCCATTTATCAAATGAAGTAGTTGTATTAGATAATCTCTAAAGTTTCCTCCAGCTCTAACATTCTATGTTTTTTCTTAACTACACATCTTACAAAGTATATCCAATCCCATTTCTGGCCAACTCTCATACTGGATAATTCATTCTACTTCTTGTCCTACCTCTTCTGAGGTCCTTCATCTGGTATGATAGCAACTGAAGACCTGGGTTCAAGTCCTGAATACCACTCATCTTCCTCACCAGTAAAGTGAGAGTATCAAATTATATGATCTTTGAGGTGCCCCCTTGGCTCTAACATTCCATGTTTTAAGGTTCCTTCCAGCTTTGACATTCTTTGCTTTAATATCTAGATAGCTCAGTGGATAGTGTTCTGAAACTAGAGTAATGAAGACCTGAGTTCAGATTCAGCCTCAGTCAATCACTAGTTCTGTGACTCTGGGAAAATTAACTTCACTTCTTTTTGTCTTATAATTTGTTCATCTGGAACATATATATATATATATATATATATATATATGTATATATATATATACATATATATATATATATGTGTGTGTGTGTGTGTGTGTGTGTGTGTGTGTGTGTGCATGTGTGTGTGTATATATATAGTACTGTTATTATATGTCCTATGATTTTGTGGTCTAGTGGCAGAAAACATTCAGGCCACTAATGCACACTTCTGAGCCAAATGAGAAGTTGCTAGCCTTTGTTGTCTACTGTGAAATGTGTCAGTCTCAAAGCAGCCATGCACCCTGATTTATCCTTCACTAAGCTCTCATGGGAGAGGCATCCCTTAGATGATCAGTTCTGTATAATACCAGGATTTTGGTAGCAGTATAAGAGTGAAAACTGGAAATTCCTAGACTTTCTCATAAGACCCACTTAACCAAAATAAACCTTTGTGTCAGTGTGTGGAGGGACCTAGATTAAGATGGAATCAGAACTCAAGATATTCATAATATTTCTCCCAAGTATAAACCCAATATAAACTTACCCATGTTCTAATTTGATATTACTCTATAATCCTGGGGAACAGGAAGGTATATTTTCTGGGTGGATGGACATTAATCCAAGAACCTCAGCAACATGAAAAGTTCAATAGATGACTCAAACCTCAGGGGAAGTGCTGAATGGAAGCTGGCATTATAGTGGAGGGGAAAAATAAAGCCAGCTTCCATTCAGCAAACATAATACTAGCTCTGTTATTTAGTGGCAAAAAGAATAAATCTAAAACCTTTCCTACATCATAGCACTTCAAATACTTGAAGGTCGCTATCCTGCTTCACCTCCCCACTTCAGTCTTCCATTCCCCAAACAATAGGATTACTGGGACAGAAATAGCTAGAATGACCAGTGAGTTATAAGTGCCACTGAGAATCAAAACAATGTGACCAAGCCACTATTTCCAGCTAAAACCTGTTCTTTGTCTTTAGAGGCTCCTGTGATCAGATGACACAAAATGGTATATTTTAAAGGATTTTCTTGTTGTTTAGTTGTGTCCAAATCTGAAGTGGTTCGCCATTTTCTTCTCCAGCTTATTGTATAAAAGAGGCAACTGAAGTAAACAGGATTAAGTGACTTGCCTTGAGTCACATAGCTAGTAAGTGTCTGAGGCTGAATTTGAAGTCAGGAAGATGAGTCTTCCTGACTCCAGGTCTAGCATTATATCCACTGCACTACCTAGCTGCCTTATTTTAAAAGCTACCAATTCCCTTTTCTTCAGGAACAATTCAGGTCAGTCTATAGTTCTACAGGGATGATAAGTTCCTTCATGCAAGTGATATATGCTATGATATTTCCCATTTAAGGAAAAAAAGGGACCCACATGACTGTGTGACAGAATGTCATATGCTCTTATTGCATATCCTTGCTATAGCTGGCCTTCTGTCTAAGACCCATACCTTTGTGACTGTAGCAGGCCACCTCCCAATTCAAGGTACTAGTGATTTATAGACTTCTGCCTTTATACGTAAAGTTAAGTGATACAACCAGCTATAGCATGTGACTGGATGTAACCATTGTATCCTGGAAGGACCTACAGAGTACCCGTTTTGGGTGATTTCCTTCCTCAACAGCTAAATGAATATTTAAATTTTACTGACTTTTTATATTATTTTTTTCCAATGTAGTTTCTATAAGAACTCTTACTTAGTAATCCCACTTGCCTCCCCATCTTTCCCATATATTCTAAGAAAATGGTAGATTCTTTCAAGATCCTCCTTTAATTATCTTGCAAAACAAAAAAAAAACAGAAACATAAATGTCTTCTGTCAAATAAGTCATTTTTCTCTAAGGTTGCTGAGGGCATTAGATGTGTATCCATGTTTAGGTAAGTTCCCTGGAAGCATGAACCGTATCCTTCTTAGAGCCAAATAGACTATAATCACGGTCATGTCTTTAGATGCTTGCACCCCTCTGAATCATCACTTTACTGTACTTCCACTCAGACTGAGGAAAATATCACTAGTCATTGATTTTCAGGAAAGAAATGAAAATAAAAAATATGACAACTACTGATCACTTCCTTGTTACATGAGGGTTTATGGATTACTAGATTTCTAAGTAATTATGATGTGAGACACATCACAGACTCATTTAATCTTAAGGTAGGAAGGAATCTTAGTGGTTATCTGTGGCTACCTCCCACTATATGGATGATATATTTTCCAGCATCCCTGACAAATGATTTTCAAACATTTTCATGTATATTTCCACTACCAAGTAGCTCACTGCCTCACGAGAAAGAAGACCCCATTGTCAGAAAGACTATGTTTTATACTTCATGAAAAATCTGTCTAACTCTGCTGTCTATACATTGCACCTACTTTATTGGGTGTGACAACAAACATCATTAGACAACTCTTGCAATCTAAGTTACCATTTCTAAAAAAAAAAGAAGATAATGTGTATTTTCCTCTCCTTTACCCATAAATCACATATAAGGTAGTGTAAAACAAAGAGAGAATAAAGATTCATCACAAAAAGAGGTGAGCTCATTTCCTTTTCTTTCTCTCCAATTGTAACAGAAATGGAAAATGTGACAATGTTATAGGTTCATGGTTTAGAAGGGTGTATAGCTAAAAATAATTATGATGATGATGGTGGTGGTGGTGGTGATGATGATGATGATGGTGATGATTTCATCAATAGCAAAATAAGGAAGTGCTTGGCAGGGTTATGCAAGGTGAAGACTTTGTGAATATGCAATGGCTAAGGTAGTTGTCAAGATTTGGCAGGAACCCTTAAATACTCTCTACTGTTTTGGGTTCTGGAAATAGACTTATTTTAATTAACACCCCAACCAATATGAAGAAAGCATTTTTATGTATCAAAAAATAGACAGGATGGAAAAGGATTAAATTTTGGCCCTACCCAAAACCTTCATGATGGTTATCTTGATGGAGAAGATAGCAGGATGAATGGTGCCCCTTCATATTCTGATGCCACAAGATGGCAAGATGAATCACAAGAAATTAGAAATACTAGTACCACAATTCCCCAAAAAAGCTTCCGCGCAGGTGGTACCAATCATGTACATGTAACACATGTACAAACCATAAAGATACAAAAAATGAACTGAAGACATGATTTTTTTTATTCACATAGATTGTGACAAAATTTGGAAACAAATCTTATTAGTTATGATAGAGACACGTAAAACATTTTTTTTTCTCAAAAATGACCTCAGCTTCAAGTTCCATATATCTCATCAAGTCCCTAACAACATATTGCTTACCAGTACAAGGCATTCCTGCAAAACAAAAGCAAAGAAAAACAAAACAAAGACAAAAAAAAGAAATTTAAAAAGAACAAGGAATCTCCATCCCTAAATGTGGATTAGGAGAAAAAAATATGGAATTGGGAAGTTAGAATAGGAAAAAGTTGAGGACTGAGATCTCTGAATACCTTCAGTTAATATAATCTCTAATTATTCTCTCTGATAATGAAAAGAATGACAAAAAAGAATCAATATGTTAAATAATTTTGAAACGGCAATAAACATGCTTAGAAGAGAATACCAAAAAGTCTCTTTTGGGTGCGATGACAGGAATCTAAACAAAAAATGAATTAATTCGATAAAGTTAATATTTACTATGACTATCATAAATGAGCAATTCCCCTATAACATTTGACTAAAAGTATGAAAATATTCCAGGACCTACATGTATCAATCTATCTATCAACTCTTATCAAAATAAGAACTATAAACAGAAAGGTGGATCTGTCATGAAATACCCATAAGGATTGACATTAAATACCAATGTGGAAGAAGTGACTGGAAAGTATTATTAGAGAGCTTCAGAAATTCATTGGGATATTAAATCAAAGTATATCCAGTACTTTCAATAGAAAATTTAAAAGGCATATTTTCCAATTAAAGGTACTACCTGTTTGCCAACCTGCTTGGCATTCAACTCATTATCAGCATAACTTCATCCTTTCATTTTCAGAACTCCTACCATGTGAATTCATTGCTCTGATTCGCAAGAAACACACATGGCCCACTATCTCAGGATAGCTCCTACCATGCTTTACTCCCTCAGCATTTTCTCATCAGGCACCTTGACATCCTAGACCTTAGACTGTGATCTCAAGAGCTTACTTATCATGTCCATCTCTGCAACTCCTGTCCAGGGAACCTGCTGACATAATTGTTGAGTAAATCATGTGGCCCACTATATCAGGCTAGCTGCAGACATATTTCATATTATTCCCCAGCCATCCCCTCAATAGCCACCTTGGTATAAGACATATATTTTCTGCACTGCTTTCACCCATGTTCAAGATTTCTGGGACCAAAAACAAATGCTACCATTGCTGGTATAAAGATTTTGTCATAATTTTATACCTATGATTCTATTAACTATTCCTATAACTTTTCAAACCAAAATATCAGTGCAGGAAACATTTACTAACATGTTCTATCTCTCCCTATTAGAATGGAAGCCCTTCATATGTAGGATTTTTAAAAATTTAATATGATCTCCCATCAAATACTTGTAATCTTAGTTTGAATGGAATAAAAACCTCTCAAAATATAGAGACCTACATAAGAATACAAAAATCACAAGGCAGTATCATAAGATATCATCCCTACTGTTCTTTACTGAAATTGTGCCGAAGATGCTTTCAGTAAGCATAAAGAAAATAACTTTTCATCCTTGCACTTTTATTTAAGTTTACTTTATCTACACAGCAGTAAAAAACTTACTTTATCTACCTTGGATAGGAAACCAAATATCTAAGAATAATGGTCGGATACTAATTTTCCCAGAACAGAATCCAATCAAAAATGTTGAAAATGAAACAATGAATAATAATCATAATTATAATCATAAATGATAACAGCAGCAGTAGCAAAAAGCATTGACATTTATATAGCAATTTCAAGGTGACCAAACATTTTCCTCAGCAGTAGCCCTCTGCAAATATTATCATTACCAGAATTATGCTAGTCAATATTTAGCAGTTGGATTTCTTAAAAAAAAAAAGAGTACATACAACAAGCCTTTAAGTTTAATCTGCAATATTAGCATTTTCTTATTACTTTCTAAAGCGTAGAAATTTAAAAAAAAACAAGCTCCTCCTCCCCCCCTTTTTTTCAGCATTTGCTGATTTCCAAAAACTAATTGCTCAAATTAAAAATTCAACAATCAGCTCTCACAAGTCATTTCAAGCTTACTAAAGAACACTTCAGATTACTTCCCCTCATTTTATAAATAAGAAAGCAAAGAATCATTGACATAAAGTGACTGGGACACTGTTACTGATTAGTTTTAGAGGTAGAGAGAGAAGTACAATGAGGGTTTCTGATCTATGATCTCGTGTTCTTGTGAGTACTTTATATTATAGAAAGGGATTAAGACTAGAGCTACATATGAACTGCCTCAGGTCTAATAACTGCTACCTCTCTTCTGTAATGAAGCAGGTAATGTCATAGTTATGAGTCCTATACAATAGTGATGTATCTTTGATGTTCCTAGTATGTGTACAAATTTATTCATACCTGACTGATGCTTCAAAAAGATCAATTTCCTATTTTAGGTATCCTGAGAAACTGGCTAATTTCTATTCTTAACTAAAGTTCTCTTCACTTCTCAAGGGGGAAAATGGCATCAGGCAAATTGTCATCACCCTCAGTTTATCGTGCCTATGATTCCATGTAGTAGATTGTCTTCAATAGAGTTAAAACTCTCTGAGGCCAAGAACAGCATTTTTTTTCTCCTTAGTATCCAGAGCACCAATCAGAATGACTTAGCATCTTAGATACTTGAAAAGAGTTTATTGGATTGCATTGTTAGGTACAAACTCTCCTTGATTAACATCCTGTATTGTTCTTGCCTTCTTCTCTACACTGTTCCACTTACACTTTAACATTTTCTAAAAACTTTTCTTCCTGAACTTGTCTGGTTTCTAGTTTATTTCTCTAATATCAAAGTGTTCTGCATGGAACTCTTTTCCTGTATTGAACTCTCCACATTGTCAAGTCAATAAGTCAAGTAGCAAGCATTTGTTAGTCACCGACAATATGCAAGGTACCAAGCTAACCACTAAAGATACAAAGAAAAACACAGAACTGCCTTTCCTCAAGAAAAATGGACCATGTGTGCTGATTAACAATCAGGGCCATGCTGACAAAAGGATTGGAAAAATATAATATGAAAATCAGCTGAAGGAACCAGGGATACTTAACCTTGAAAAGAAAAAAAATGGGGGGAGGGGTTGGGCATGATAATTGTCTTCAATAATTTAAAAATCTGTAATATTGAAAAGGAATTAAAATTTATTCTTTTGCCTTATCCTCTCCTCACCTTAGGTGGTTGGGATAACTAGGAGTAATGTTGGAAGTCCTCTCAAAAGTGTATTGTTTGACATAAGAAAAAAGTCTTGCCAAATATTAAAGATTAGTGTTATCTATATGTAGGATGAACTTATATGGTTAGATTGTCATTAGATGAACAAACACATACATAATATAGAAACAAAAGCTATAATACCACTCCACGTAAATTATAGATTAGAATTTTTTTAATGTATGGCTTGGAGCTGATCATTGAGGTCCTTTCCAACTCTGACATTTTGTGATCTATGATTTTGCCAGGGCTAATACTTACAAGTGATTATAAAAATGGCCCATCATAGACCTTGTATGACATTTTCACCAATCCTTTTGCCAGTGTGGTTTTTGTCCTCTTTACACTCTCCAGATTATGTGATCTAGCCCATCCTAAAGCAAGGCCCCCAGAACAGGAGTCATTATGACAGATATGTCTCTAATAGTTAGGGTACAATGGTTCTATCATTTTTTCTTCTAGATTATGTCTCTTTTAAGGTAAAAAAAATTCACATGCACTAAATGGATTGGAAAACTGTACCCCACTTTTTTCTTTCTCTAGCTTTACTTCCCTGATTCATCAATGCTTCTCTTTAAATTATGACAATTGGTAATATTTATGTACTAAATGACAAACTTGTCTATTTCCAATCACGCTGGTCTTTAGAGAGTAAGAAAAGCTCCTGGTCATCACAATAAACTCCTTGGCTACTGCTGCTGGGGATCATGCCACTAAATGGACCAGGTGCAAGTTAAGATATGTGATGCTTTTAGCCCCTCTGGCTAAAGTTAATATAAGCTCTGATTGATACAATATGTTGAATGTCTCTGTCTCCCCTGCCCACAAATGTCCCTTTCCCTCTTTCTTTCTCTTTCTCTGTTCTCTATCTATATTTTCCCCAATGAAAGAAAGAATAAATGCTGACACATTTCTGCCTGAAGGCACCAGTGTCATAAAAAGAAACCAAAGAATCAAAGTTATAACCTATTTGACCCCCCTTGGTTGATATTCACGATGATGGTCAAGGAGGACAGGAGCAAACATCAGCTTTCCTTCACACCTCTTAGTTCATTCTCCAAATTAATAACATCATCTCTGGTGCAGCCAAGACCCTAGATAATGAATGTTAACAGCCATTCCTGTTCCTTGCGCCTGAGGAGGCATTTATTTTTCTCATTCTCTTGCACACAATCTCCCAGTCATTGTCTGCCACGGCTGCTCATTCAGGAAGCAGCAGAAAGTGCTAAAGATGTCATGAAGCAATAAGCTTCATTTATTTTTATGGCCTTCATCAGCATTTTTTCTCTTTTTTTCATTCTTTTTTTTTTCTTTTTTTTCTTTTTCTTTTTTTTCGCTTAAATGCCTATAAAGGAATCTGCTGATTAGAATCAGAACTATAGCAGATAAGAGAGCTCTTCTCTGAAGGTGAGGAAGCTATGCAAGGACACTGCCCATTTGGTACTTCTGGCAGATACTGGAACAGGATGAAATTAATAGTTATTTCTTTTCCTCTCAATGCATATCCATTTGGTGATGGATTTAATAACATAATACTGAGTGTACATAGAAATAGTTCTGTTAAAGAATTAAATACAAGTACTTAGATGCTAAAATAATGGCAGTGGGGAAAATGGGTAATCCTAATAGAGGCAGTAGAGTATAGTAGTTAGTGAGTTGGCTTTGGAGTTGGGAAGAAATGAGTTCAAGTCTTGTCTCTGATACATACCAGCTGTGAGACTCTGGGAAAACATTAAAATTGGTGCCCCAGGAAACTCTCGAATAAAGGGGTCCGTGAACAGATTTAACTGGTTTCTGAACTTTGATAGGAGGAGGGAACTATACCCTTTTTTAAGACAATTTATTTCCTCTGCAATACTATATATTTAATATATTTAAAAACATTATCATAAGAAAAGGTTAATGTCTCCATCAGACTACAAATCAGTCAACTAGCATTTATAAAATACCTATTACGTGCCAGATGCCACTGTTTTTAAAGGCAAAAAAGTCTCCGCATTCAAGGGATCATAATTTAATGGGGCAAAAACATGCAAAGAATTATATACAAGACACATATAAGTGTACATATAAATATAATATGTGTGTGTGCATGTGCACATATATGTGTATATATGCATATATACAAATATACATACATATATGTGTGACTGTATGTATGTAAATAAAGAGAAAACATTAACATTAAGCAGAGCCATGGGGTGGAACACTTTGGCCAAAATTTGAAGAAAACCTAATAGGAGGAAATGAGAAGGGAGATTGTTCCACCACATGAAGGACAGACTGAAAATGTCTGGAGTCAGATGATTTCCATCTTATGGGAGGAAGAACAAGCGATCCAGAGTCAATAGATCAAGATGTCTCTGGGTGTGTATGTGGAGAAGTATAAGAAGACTGAAAATTTCAGTGGGAGGCAGATTACGAGGGATTTTAAAAGACAAATAGAAGATATTTTTAAATACTGGAAACAAAATGGAAGTTTATCAGTAGAGCACAGAAGTGGTATAACCTTGTTATACTTATATTTAGGAAGATCAGTTTTAGAGCTAAGTGGAGGAGGACCAAAAATGAGACTTCCTGCTGGGAGACCACCTACCAGACATTAGGTGATGAGGGTCTGTAATAGGGAAGTGGTATTGTCAGAGGAGAGAAGAAAGTGTATAGAAGAAATAGGATGAAAGTAGAAATGAAATGACTTGGAACTGATTTTGCATGGAGGTTGAGAGATAGTGAGGAATTGAGGATAACACCTAGGTTGAGAGTCTAGATGACTTAGGGGGTTGTGGCACAGTCTACAGTGATGAGAAAGATAGGATTTTTGGGGGGGTGGGTAGGGTGAGAATAATGAATTCAGTTTGTTGAATTTCCTGCCTCTGTGTAGGAAATGTTGAATTTAAGATGTCTTCCAGTTGGTAGTTGGAGATGTGAGACTGGAGGTCAAGATAAATAAATCTGAGAATCATCTACAGAGTCATGATGTTGAATTTATGGGTGCTGATAAGATCATCAAATGAAATATTACAGAGAACAGAAGTTGGCCCCAGGGGCACAACTTGGGGGACACCAAAGGTTAACAGAAATGACTTAGATGAAGATCTAGCAAAGAATACTGGAAAAGAAGAGTAGGGCATCAATTTTATTCAATTAAAAAACTTTTTAGTTGTGTATATATTATATTACCCCCAGGAGTATATAATATCCTTGAAGAATTTGTCTTTTTAAAGCTAGCATTTATTACCCTACCTTACAGAGAATTAGCACTGAGTAAATGTTTGTTCAATTGAATGGAATGCATGTATTTTGATTCCTTATTAGATCGTAAGCCCCTTGAAGACATGGATTATACTACTTTTATCGTTGTGCTCCAAACACAATATGAATACTGTAAGGATTTATTGTTCTGAATTTATGGAGAAATGGGCTTAACCAAACTACTGTTCTCTTCTCCAGACACTGTTATGGATGAATGTATGAAATGGAATATTGTGTAGAGCTTGAAAGAACCTTAATAATTTAGTCTAATGCTTTTCTTGCATGAGTGAGGACACAGAGGAACAGCTGGGTTAAGAGATTTAGCCCAAGTTACAATGGGAGTTGCTAGCAGAGTAGAGAAGACATCCCACTGTCCCTGACCTCTGGTTCACGGCTCTTCCCAGAGCACAGTTAACACTTCTCCCTGTGTATCTGAGGCATCAGTATTATTGAGCCTTAAGGTTACATCTAATTTTCTTTCTGTGCATATTTAAATCCTTGTTAAATTCAGGTCAATTTTCTTTTCCTCACAGTTTGCAATCCTCACACTTTGTAATCCTGCAAATTTGCTATCATTTGGCAATTCTATTAATATGTCATTTACTCCCTCATTCCAGATCTTTAATAAAAATGTTAAATAAGACTAGCCCTAGTATTCACTACATTTTGTTTATAAGCCTTCCCTCAATTCTAATCTGACTGATTTTCTTGTCATCTAAGCTCATTTAAAACAAATTTGCAAGTAAAATATCATCAGACATACTATCAGATGTTTTGCTAATGCCTAAATATATCATGTTTTCTCCTCCATCCATTAATTTTGAAAATTTATCAAAGGAAAGAATGTAGTTCATCCCCCTTGAATTTCCATTTATAAACTCCTGCTGCTCTGGGTTTGTCATCCAGTTTCTCTGAGCTGCTCAGAGATGTCTCACACTCACTATTTGTTTTATTGTTAGTTTTCTCCCAAAATGGTGCCATCTGCTTTTAAAATTTAGAGCATTTCCCACTGTGGATGCTAGTGCCAGCAAATACTTATTGAGCAATTGGGTGGGTGAAACTTCCTAAGCTCCCGCAGCAGGGTTGGCATCCCATTCCATTATCACACTGCTCTTCTCTTATTGGTGTTGATTGGGATTCATTCACAAACGTAGCCATTGTTAGAGGTTTCCTTCAAACCAAAAAAGAAAAAAGTTTGAGAGTAAAGTAAAAGATTTCAGGAGAACACCCTTGAGGCACACCCTTCACTTCCTATTGTTAGGGCAGTTATAAAACAGGGAAAGAATACTGAATTTTAGCCCAATTCCTGGGTAATAGTTTCAACTCTGCTATTTACTATCCTTGTGTCCTTAGTCACACTTCTACCCTCCATTATTTCCTCTTCTGTAAAATGAGAGTGTTAAAATAAATGACCGAAGTTGATACCAAAGGATTACCACCACCACCACCTTAACTCACAATTTATCTTTTAATAGAATAAACATGCTGGGAAAAAATGAATATTTTGAGCTTAGAAGACAATAATAGAGATTTTCCACATTAAAATAATTTATATTGTTTAAAAAGATGCATTCCTGGCCAAATTACCTATAATTCTCCTCATAATTCTCTTTCAATTCTGTATTTGCAATTTTCTCATTACTCATCTCCTATTTTATCCCTACTGTTCTACTATATTTATCTCTTTCTTTTCATAACCACTTTTCTAGTCTTGGCACTTAGCACAATGCCTGGCATGTAGTAAGTGCTTAATAAATGCTTATTGACTGACAACTTCTTAGTCATGTAATTGTCATTCACTTCTTTTTTTAATCTTTGGACCACATAGCTTCCAAACTGATATTCCTTGATATCTGATGTTCATGATCTGATGATGTTTCTCTATGGCCCAATAAATTCCAGGGGGTCCTTTTTATTTATGAACAAAAACAAACTCCTTAGTATTTTTTGATTCTAATATTTTAGATGGTATTTGTTTTCAGTGGACAGAATACTCATCTTACAATCATAATATCATAATTATAATTTCAAAGCTTTTAATATAAAAAAGGAATTAAAGGTTATTTATTCTAACCAATTATTTTTACAGATGAGAAAACTAAGTCTCATCAGAGGTTAATTGACTTGCCAAAGTCACACAAGTATTAAGCAAAAGATCTAAAATTCAAGCCCAGGCTTTCTGATTCCACATCAGAACTTTTTTTTTTCTTTGTACCACACTCCCTCTTTTAGTTTATGCTGACATCCTTATATCTTGCTTTAATGAGTTTTATGATCAAGAACTATTTCCCTAACTTCTTTGAGCCTTAGCTTCCTTATCTTAAAAGGTATATAGCAATATGTGCAATCTGAAAAAGGCTATTATAAGGAGAGGGGCAGCTAGGTGGCACAGTGGACAGAGCAATCCCCTAGAGTCAGGAGGACCGGAGTTCAAATTTGGTCACAGACACTTATTACCTTTGTGACCCTGGGCAAGTCACTTAATCCAGAGTGCCTCAGTTCCTCATACATAACAATGAGCTGGAGAAGGAAATGTATCTTTGTCCTGCAAGCAAACCCCAAATGGGGTCATGGACGGTCAGATATGACTGAAATGACTCAACAAAAGTAACCTCATTAGAAGAGAAAACACTTTATACACATTAAGAAATGGTATAAATGGATGGTCCACTTTTCAATTCTTCATGATCCACACAAAATTCCTTTCCGTAGAATGGTCTCCCATTCCCCAAACCCCTCAATAGTACTCCTCAGTGTTCTTAAACCTTTTGAGCTGTTGTTCTAGGAGTGATGACTTGAGTTGTGTTATCCACACTCACCAATCTCCTCTCTGACAGTGTTAATAGCACATATTTCTGAAAAGACTGATATGAATTCAAAGTCATATGGAGAGCAAAGAGGCTTCCTTTGTGTGAAAGTACTGACTTCAGGGGCACTAAGATCCCACAAAGTCCAACATAAAATACAGTTTACTTTCAAGTGTACCTCTTTGTATGGAGTCTTAAATAGGATTGTAAGGAAACCATTTCCTCGACTCAAGATGAATCACATTTCACACAGCATGCACTCACTACAATTTAGATATTAAACCCTTTGGGTAGAGATTCTGTCTTCCATGGCTGTGGGTTACCTGGTGATAAGCATATTGTCAGGAATACTAACAGATGATGCCCATAATTCTGAAGCATTTACATTTTGATCAAATTTCCATGGCTCTTTCATTCATTCTTTGCTTGTTGGACACAACAAGAGAGCCTTCAATTTGTCAGCTCTTTTAATTGGGTTCTGTTCTCCATTCATTGAGAAATGTGAAAGGGGAATACCTGAGAATGACACATTAGATTCTCTGAAGCTATTTAATTGATGGATGGTTTCAATAAATTTCCAGCAAAATAAAACATCCAGGTCAGATTCTGTTCTATGGAAGGCAATGTGGTTTCATGAGAAAGACATAAGACCTAAAGTCCTGATGTTTGGGTTTCAGCTCTGATTCTGGTGATTTCTGGTTCGTGTGGCTATTATAAACTCACAACCTCTTTGCCGTGCAGTTTCTACGTACAGTACCTTCACAGAGTAGGTCTTGAATAAATACTTTGTTTATTGAATTGAATTAAAATGGAGAGAATTATATTTGCACATATCATGTGAGAAAATGCTTTCTAAATCTTAACATATCATTTAACAGAAACATATGATTTTATCTGTCTTCATATGGTAATTTCTCTCATAGTCCGCTGATTCACCTCACTATTTTGACCCTTCTCTGGAACTCTTCTAGCTACATGTGAGCTCTTTTCAGATCTAGTGATGAAAATGTCCATAGAGAAATCCATCTGTATCTGTGCACTGTTTTTATAAGACCATTTTAGAGGTCTTTGGAGCCACAGAAACACACTGCACCAATGCCTTAAAGAATTATCTACAATAAAGTAAATATCTGACCCTCAGTGAGTTCGCCTTTAAGTTTGAAGATTGGTCTGACATTTTGAATGATTTCTAATTTCATTTATATATTTGCTACTCCCACAAACACCAGAGAAGATCCTTGACATTCCTTCTTTCCCCAGTAAATCTTACTCATATTTCTCCTTGAGTTCTCCATAAAAGTTCTATTCAATAATTGGGAAGCCTTCTTCTGATCATTCTAGGGTTATAGGAGTACTGATGTATCATTCCAGCTGTCCGTCTATTGTGTGCCATTCTTATTACGTGGCCCGCCCACCTCCTTTCTGGGTCCCTTCATTTAACAGGATAAAAGAACAATAATGCCGCACATAAATCTACAGAAAACGTGGCCTATCATAACGAACGTCAGCTAACTCGTTTGTATTCTCTATCATTAATCTCTTGGACATGACAAATCTTGGTAGCAGAAGGGAATAAATTCCAGATAATAAGTTTTAAGGTAATGAATGACCCTTCCCTATGAAGTACTTTAATGGCTCTCCTTGTCAGAATTCAGATTTTATTATTAACACTGGAGAATGGCAGCCCGAAGAGATACAGTTACAAATCAATTTCACTGCTCCTTCATAATGAGTCCCTAATTGACCTCAATTTCTGATAGAGTCACATATTTCCTTTCATACTTTATTTTAATGACATGTATCAGAGGATTTAGTGACTGGGTATAACAGAATTTATTTTAACTCTGTATTTCCTCATGTTGAATTTAATAGAGGAAATATAAATCATCACCACACTAATAATGATGATTAGAAAGGTATTTATGTCTTTGCAGATAAGATGATGATCACTGTGTTAAATTAGTGTTTTACTTATCTCATTTAAAATCAATAAGGAACAAGTGTAACTGAGGGGAAAAAAATCACACACAGAATTCCAATGTTTACCTTATAAGGACCAGAGTACGGAGATTTCTGAATGTGTGCATGTGTGTGTGTGTGTATGTATGTGTGTTTGTGTGTGGTAGTGTTTGACTACCTTTCTTTCCTTTAGGAGAAAACATTAATGTCAGTTTTCTTGTAAAATAGATAACTTGAGATTAATACTCAAAAAATGAATATGCCTTGTAATTAATATGCCCCAAATAGACTCAAAATCCTGGTAAAATGTACTCTGACACATTGAAAATTACATGAGTCCCTTCAGAGCAACCCCTACACATTGGCATAGGAATGTAATTAATACCGCCTTTGATTAAAAGCCAGACAACACAAATAAATTAATATACTTTGTGATATTCAATTTTCTTATGTTCTTAAGAAGAAACCAATCACTTGTTCTTCCTCATTCTAAAATGACTGCACCAGACACATTTTAGGAAGTAATAGGGAATCTCACCCCAAAAGAAATGCTGATGAGCCCAAATTTAAGAGAGACCTGCATTCAGATCCTGCCTCCTGTGCTTGAGTTGTGACTATTGACAAGTAACATGATTTTCCTAAACTTCAGTTTCCTCATCTGTAAAATGGGGATAACGGTATTTATCTAATGATTTAGTTTTCAGGCTGAAATGAGTTGTTTGTAAAATATTTTGCAAACCTTAGAGCACTCTAAGGTTACCAATTATTATAACTGTGATTCCCAAATTCCAGAACATCCCTCCTCATTTAGGATCCCCTTGCTTTTTTCCTCTGCCTCATTTTTTGTTGCTCCAAATCCATCTGTATTAGATGTCCTGCCTTACTTAAACCAAAGATTTACCTCATAACTTGCTTCAGGGTCAATCCATGAAAGGATCTGCACCCTTGGTTCACTATTACAGTTCCTGCTATTACTTCCTCGGCCCTACTCTTTATCTTATGGGTTATATGCCTTTATCCCTATCGGCCCAGTTGCTGGAAGGCAATGTTTTTTCTCAAAAATATATGCTTTTCATTTCAATATTTTCTGTACCCAAAGACATACACAATCATTTATATTCCCCATATATAAATTCTTTCAACAGAATTCTTTTACACATATCATATGTCAAGATCCCACTTTGCAGTAAAAAATGCTGTGTTAAAAGTAAAAGTATCTGTTGTTATTTTTTTTTTGTATACAACTTTTGTGATCCTATTTGGGGTTTTCTTGCAAAGGTACTATAGTAATGGCATTTCCTTCTCTAGATCATTTTATAGATAAAAAAACTGAGGCAAACAGGGTTAAGAGATTTGCCCAGGGTCAAATAGCTATTAAGTGTCTGAGGCGGGATTTCAACTCACTTTTTCCTCATTCCAATCCCAGCACTGTATTCACTATGATACCTAATTGCCCTGAAAAATTTGTACTTCTGTCCAAAAAAGTTTTTAAATTGAAAGAGATCTTAACATTCCAGTTAGCTGTCCCTTAGATGTATCCAACCTAAAACATTCCTGAGTAGACGTCCAGTGGTTTTCTGGATTAAGCCAATGTATTTGAATTGTCACTCTTATTTAAGAATAGAAAGCAAAAAGTGGCAATAATGTACTCACAAATCAAACCAGAAGGTCTTTAAGCCCTTAAAAATGAGGGAGAAAACTTACAAAGCTGAGTATCATAGCTAAAAAGTATGAGGAAAAGTAACAGCAGTAGGAAAATCCATACGTTCACAGGAGATAAAATCCATAGGGGCATCAGTAGTAAATTGCATGGCTTCAAGTTTCTATAAACAAATTTAAGTAACAAGTAAAATAAACTGGAGGTCTTTTATGAGGTTTGGTGGAACTAGACCCATGACTAGAATGTGTCTCTGTATGGTCATATTTTATTCAAAGAAACAGGTAAGGTAAAAAATGGTGGGGATCAGTATTCTATATTAAAAGATATACTCATATAAGGAAATCTAAGAAAAAGGTAGTGAGAAGTAAGGAAGCATCATGGAGAACATCTTAATGAAGATAAAGTAAGGGAAAAACAGGAGTGATTTGTCATAGGTAAATGCTACAGAACAACAGGAGAAAAACAGGAAATAGGTAAGCTCAGAAAAGAGAAGATCATTTTGGTACAAAGGCATATTATGGTAGGGATGGGGGACCTAAACGTTTGTTGAAATTCTTTGATTTAAAAGTTGCCAGTCATCTTGACTTTTGTCTTGCCACTGTACTTTGATGCCTCTGAAAGAGAGAGTGAGACCGATGAATTTGTGCAACTCTGCCTCACTTAAATCCAATTTATGTGCGAATCAAAAGAAATCACTCATACCATTTTACCATTTTTACCTACCTCAAAGTCCTGTGGTGACAGATAAGTGATGAAGCAGCAGGTATGGATATATTAGGAGCTGTAGTCACAAAGCAGCCTAGGTAATAGAGTAATTTTCTTACTGGACTGAAGCAGCAATGGGATTTGGGAGCCCCTTGGGGTGTCTGAGCAACCATTTTGAAAGACTACACTGCTCACCTCCTGGTGTGAGGAAGGGGTTACCATGGTTGGAGCTAGATACATATTTTCTGGAGCGGCTAAAATGATGAGGAGCCACATGAAGCTGCTGTAGGATCTGCAATCAAAACTGATCTAGTCAACAAGTTTATACGCTTACCAAAAGGAGTGAAGACAGGCTCATAATAATGCAAATGCTACTTGCAAGAAAGTACAACACCACCATCATCAGTGTGCATGCTTCCACTATAACCATCTCTGATGAGTTCAAAGAAAAATTTTATGAACACTTGGAGACTCTAATCATCAACATCCTCTCCCCCAAATAAAGACAAGCTTATAATTCTTAATGACTTTAATGCAAGAGTAGGCACAGACTACCAGACGTGGCAGAGAATCCTTTGAGGAACATAGTGGGAAACAGCAATAGCAGCTATCACTTACTGCTAAAGACTTGTACATCTCAGGACCTTCTCCTGGAGAGATGGGATGAACAATTTCATAACATCCTCACCAGACCTTCATCAAGCAATGCTGAATTTACTGATCATATGAATCAGGTTGAAGGCAACCTCTGTCTAGCTGAACTTTCTACTGAAGAAAATGTTTTGAATGACATTATGCTCCTCTCATGTGGCAAAGTACCTGGTGCTGATTCTATTCCAACTGAGATTTACAAGGCAGGGAGTCCACTGCTCATATAAAAGCTGTTAGAAATTTTCTGGGTAATTATGGCAAGAGGAGGATATCTCCCAGGGATTCAAGAATGCCCCCATTGTCATCTCTATAAAGGCAAATAGCTTGTCCTGTGATAATCACAGGATACTCTCTTAGTCATTGCTGGCAAGATTCTTGCCAGAGTCCTCTTTAATAGACTGATCCTTCCCTTGGAAGATGGTTATCTATCTGAGAGCCAGTACGGCTTCAGAAAGAACCAAGGAATGGTTAATATGGTGTTTGCTACCTGCAAACTCCAGGAGAAATCTTAGAGATCTGCACATAATAATTTGTTGATCTGATCAAGGCCTTTAATACTGTCAAAAGTGAGGACTTATGGAAAATTATTGCAAAATTTGTTTGCCCAGAGAATTTCATCATTACTGTAAGTCAGTTTCCTGACAGTATGCTTGAATGGGTTCTACATAATGGATACAGCTCTATGCTTTCCTAGTTACTGATGAAGTGAACAGGGCTATGTGCTTCCTTCCATGCCTTTTTAGCATGGTGTTTTTCTGTGGTGTTGACACAACTTTAATGAGGATGAAAAAGGCATCAAGGTCAGCTACTGCACTGATGATAAATTATTTAACTTGAAAAGGTTACAAGCCAAGACTATGGCAGAGAGAGAGTTGATGTGTGACTTTTTGCTCACAGATAACTTTGCACTAAATGCAGTCTCTAAGGCTGAGATGCAACAAAATATCCACGAATTCTCTTCTGATTGTGGCCTAACAATTAACACCAAGAAAACAGAGGTTCCGCGCCAGCTAGCACTTTGCCACCTATTTGCATACGTTGGTTTCAGCAAATGGAGAAATTTTGAATGCTTAGCTATGTTCACTTCCCTTGGCAGCATACTTCCCAAAGATGTTCATATAGATAATGAGGTTGATGCATGCATTGCTAGAACTAACCCAGTGTTTTGGGAAGCTCCGAAGGGAAAAGTGGGAGAAAAGAGGCATCAGACTCTCTACCACACTGAAGGTCTACAGATCCATTGTACTGATCTCAGTACAATGCCTAGGAAACCTAGACAGTTTACTAGTGCCATACCAGGAGACTGAATCACTTCCATCTGAATCATCTTAGGAAGATTCTGAAGTTCATCTGGTGGGATAAGGTACTAGACACTGAGGCCCTTTCTTGAGCTGAATTGTCAAGAATTCAAATTCTACTGCAGAGAGAGCATCTTTGTTGGGCTGGCCATGTCATTTGAATGCCAAATGTCCCTTTGCCTTAAAGACTATTTTATAAAAGAAGAACTCATACATGGCATGTGCTCATAGGATCATTGCAAGAAGTAATACAAGGACACTCAAGGTGTCTCTGGACTTTGGAAGAACTTTGGAAGTGATTGCCTGATGTGGGCAACATTGGCAAAAACTGACAAGTATGTCATGCCCACATCAAAGGAGGTGCTGTGCTCTATGAACAAAGTAAAATTTTAGTAACTCAAAAGAAAATGTGAGCTGTTCACATTTAGAGACATCTCCACTCCACATGTTCACATGCTTGATGTATCATAGAGCATTCCAAGCTTATATTGGTCTGATCACAGTTGGACATGTTAAACCTTGACTCCAATATAGAGATGTCATTTTGGTCCTCTTTGAGATTGAAGGATGACAACTAACCAACTGTACCTTGATGAATTCAAGTAGCCTGGACTAAGTCAAATGTATCTTTTGAGTACACAAATATTGGGAAATTCAATTATTGTGCTATTGCCAGTGATGTTTGAAAGAATCTGGACTTGGGAAAGTTAATATATGATTGGAACAAGGCTAAAAAGTTGTATTGATTTTAAAAATGTGGAGGCTAGGAGCATACAGTCAGCAATCGAGTTTAAAAACTGAGAATTATATTGAATCCTAGGAAAAATCTGGAATGTTATTATTAAGGGGTTCTATCTTGTATCGTCTTCTCTTTGTTTCTCCGTTGTTTTTCAGTTGGTGATCTCAGCAATTCTCATGGATTCAATTATCATTTCTATGCTGATGATTCTCAGATTTCCATATTCAGCTCTAACTTTGATCCTAACCTCCAGGGTCACATTTCCAAATATATCTGCTAGATATTTCAAGCTTGATATTCTATAGAAATTTTAAATTTAGTATTCTAAAACTGAACTCAATATACATATACACACATACGTATATGTATGTAGATGTATATATTCTCCCCTTCCCAAAACTTTCCTACCTTATAAACTTCCCTATTACTCTCAAAGTCTCAAAAGAACTACTATCTGCCCAGGCATGGTACTTGTGATCCTGGGCTCCTTAGTCAGTCTCATCTTCCATATCTAAGCTTTTGCCAAGTCCTGGTGATTTTATGTTTGTAATGTGTTCTGAATACATCTCCTTCTCTTGGCTGATAGTGCCACTAACCTGGTACAGGCTGTCATCAGTTAATGCTAAGACTGTTGCAGTAGTCTGCTGATTAGTGTCCCTACTTCAAAAATCTCTCCACTCTCATCTAGCTTCCACTCAGCTATCAAAGTGATACTCTTAAAAGATAATTCTAGTCACATCACTCTGATTATTACATCAACTGAAATGACTCCCTATCACCTCCAGTTGCAAATATAAACATTCTCTAGTGATCAAAGATCTTCATAAGCAGGGTCCCATCCAACTTTCCAGTCTTCTTACACCTTGTACCCTAACAAAAACACAAAGAGTATGAACTCCAGTGACATACTGGCTTCTTTCCAGTTCTTTGTACAAGACACCCTCTTTCTGAATTTTCTCTAATTTTCCCCCATGCCTGGAATTATTTCTCTCCTTACCTGTGCCTCCTGGCTTCCTTAAAGTCCCAGGTAAAATCCCATCTTCTACATGAAGCCTTTTCTTATACCCTAAATGCTATTGCATTCTCTCCAATTATTATGTCCAATTTATCCTGGACATATCTTATTTGTGCATGGTTTTGTGTGTTGTATCCTTGCTTCAGACTGTGAGCTCCTTGAGAACAGGAACTGTCTTTTGCTTTACTTTGTTTCCCAGATCTTAGTACAGAGTGTGGCATATTATAGATGCCTAATAATTCTAGCTGACGTACTGACTAGAGATGGTTAGTGAACACTGGGACAAGGAAGTATTGATCACAAAAAAGACAGAATGATTTCAACAAGACCAGATTAAAGAAGTATGACATATATTTTTTCTTTTTTGACTTGTTTACTAAAGAAATAGATTAAGAAAATGCTCTGGATATCATTCATCTACATTTTAAGAAAGCATTTGATAATGTATTGCCTGTTGTTCTTCTAGAAAAGATGGAGATGTGTGGGGAGAAAAGCAATTTAGAGCCCTTGTGATACCTGAAGGCAGCAGCTATATTAGAAGAGCAGAATTTATCTGAGATACAAACTGGGGAGAGTTGAAAATTTCTAGATATGTTTTTATTTTAACTATTTTCCCCATACTACCTGCTTTTAAACTTTGTTCTTTCTATTTAGCTGGAATGAATGTAATTGCACTCAGTACTTTCTAAGTTTAAGTGTTCTAATTCAAAGTCCCAGTGAGTTTTAGCTCTGTTTTCTGGGCAGATCCTTCCATTGATGGACTCTTCTCATTAGGTTTTTTATATTCACCTGAAATTTCCCTCTCTATTACTCTTCAGACACAACAAAAAAGCTTAACTACTTCTAATTTAACCAAACCATGTTTTCCTCCAAAAAACCTTCTCTGATTTTTTCTCCCCCACTATGATCAATTTATTCCCTCCTTCAACAAAAACTCGTGTACTCATTGTGTGCAAGCTAGTACCACAATCAGAAAACAAGGGCAGTTGAGGGACAGGATTAGGAATTCAGCCACTGGGGGCAATCAGAGAACAAGAATTTTTTTAAATACCTGCTGTATGCCAGGCCCTGTGCTAAGTGCTGAAATATACAAAAGGGAGAAAAAATAAGAAACCAACATATAAAAAAATAGTCCCTACTCTTAAGGAGTTTACATTCTAATGGGGAGAGAACATGTAGACAACTATGTACATACAAGATACATACAGTGTAGATGAACAGTAACCTCAGAGGGAAGACAATAAGGCACTAGAATGAAGAGGAAATTGGAAAGTCTTCTTGCAGAAGGGAGGAGTTTTAGCTGAGATGTGTGGAAAACAAAGGAAGACAGGAGGTTGAGGAGATAGGGAGAGCATTGTAAACCAATAGTCCTAAAGAAGTCACCCATGTCTCTCCTAATTTGGGGAGGAGACAAAATCATGATGAATTAAAACTCTTGACTGGTTTTCCCAAACTTGTCTTCATATTCTAACTAGAAGGGAAAATAAAAGCTAGGTGAGACTTGTTGCTATAAACCATCCCCTTCATTCTTGAATACTTTCATGGATTAATAGTTTCCCTGGCACAAGCCCAAAAGATGTTGAAATCCCTGAAACCTTCAGAGCCTATGAAATTCTTATGAATGTATAGCTTTCCATAATACTTCGTAAAGAATCCACTGAATGAGCTGCATGCTTTCTCCTGAGTTTTTAATGTGTCAGAAGTGTTCATGGAAAACTCGAGCTTTTTCACCAAATGAGATAACACACATACTGTACTTTGCAAACCTTGAAGTGCTATATGATGCAATCTGCTGCTACTATTAATAATAATCTTTCCATGGTTCTTATTCTTTCTATGAAGCCCAGTATTCCTTTTCCAGTTATATGCATCCCAAATTCTGCCTTTTGGGAAAATTTATATTATCTAGTAGCAGTTATAACCTGCTCACACACTCCATATGTCTACTCACTGTGCTTTGAGTTACTTTCCAAATATCCAAGGACTGATCTGAATCCCATGGTTCGCAGAAATAGAGCATTACTAGAGGAGTCTTCTTTTGATGGGGAGCCTCAACCTAGGTTTTCATTTAAGTAGGGTACTCTGGTTGTGGAAACCCCCTTTACGGTATAGAATAACAATTTATAATTTATAGTCTTAGAGAGTTGTCTCAGATTATGGGAGACTAATTGACTTTACTATGGCCACATACCTAATTCTTGTTTAACTCAAGGTCTTCCTTAGTCCCAGATTAGTCCTTTTTTTAACTCTCTCTTGCTCCTCCTCCATTGAAAGTATGTTCATATTAAAGACTTGGGCAAAAGCCCCACACTTGGGAATAATTTAAACCATTGCACAAACACTGATGTGTAATATCTTATATAGAACGATTGATCAATCTAGTATTAGGAGACCAGGGTTCCTAGACCATATCAGAAAGCTATGAACTCGATGACCACTCAGCTTTTCTGAGCCTTTGCTTTCTTATTCATAAATGGGAATGGAGGGGATGATATTTGCCCTATTTGCTCCCATTGTTGTTTGGCAGAATGTACTTTGTGTATTTTTAGCTATTTTAGAAACTTGGATTATTATTACTATTATTAGTAGCAGTAATAATATAACATAATTCACTGCAGTCATTCATTGTTTAATGTTTTTTGGTGTAACTTTTGTCACAGTTCAAGAATAGATATTTGTTTATAATTCTGTGCACTAGAGTCCTGAATAGCTCTGACTTTGTACACTGTATTCTAAGGGTGTTTTTTGTCCATTATTCCATATTCTAAACTTCCTATCCAAATACTCTATGAATCTATACATATATGGAAATCAAGTTATTGAAGTTTTCACTGTATCGAAGGCTGACATATTAGAAAGGAAACCATTTTGATTCTTCATATCGTACTAGTCTTCCTTTGGGAACATTTTTAGGGATTTCCTTCACTGGGAGTTGTGCGATTGCAAGGGGCAACAGGAGGATTAATTTCATGTACTTGATAGAGGTCAGCAAAATCAATCTTTTTCTTTTCAGAAAACACTTTGTTGTTATATTTCTTAATATAAAACCATCTTTCTTTTACTAAGAATGCAAAGAGGAGATGACAAAGTATTAAACTAACACATTTGGAGATGCCTGCGGCTCTAACATGGTCTAGACTGATTTAACATACCTCAATGGGACATAAGAAAATCAAAAAAAAGAAGAGAAAAACAAAACAAAATGAAACTAGGTGTCTTTTATTCTTCTTAGGATGTTTAGGCCTGAACTAATACGGACTATTATAAATCAATGTGGGAGATGCAAAAGACATAGAGAGGAAGACAATTTCAAAATGCTTGAGGAAATGTGAAGAAATATGAGTGTTTTTTTCTTGGGTAAAGAATCTAATGTGTGAAAAATGCTGGCTCTTTAAAAGCAATGGGGCCATCTCTATGGAACCTCTCTCGTTTTTTGAGTGAGGACACAAAGAAGGTTTCCATTATTGGAAGGCTTTTCTTCCCTTGTTTCCTCTGTTAAAGAGTGTGGGCAACCCCACCATTACATGATCTGAAGGTATGGCTGTGTAGAACAAGCAGTCATTTCTGGTTAATGATAATGGAAACAAAGAAATCTCAAGTTCTAGTGATGGAATCCTAGTAAAGCTGTGCCCAGCCCTAACATTCTAACTTCCTTATAAGCCCCACTGAATGGCAGGCCCTCTGCCCCTACCCAGCCACTCACTCTGCCCCACTCAACATCCTAATTTCTTCATATATGCCTCACTGCTCACTAGGAAAACATGTAAGTCCATGAACTCAAATTTCTCACAGACACAGAAGGTGTGTTCATGTGATGGGATCTGAACCACTCCCTCTAGCTAGCCACTGCCTCTAGCTAGCCACTACCCCACTTCCATTTCTCATACTTCCCACAGAAACAGCAGGTTAATCCATGCACTCAACCACAACCACGTCCATCTAGTCTCAGACAGGACTACAATACTCAGTCAATCAGAAAGCAGCACCACTGGGGTGCTCAAGCAGGATGTGGATCCCAAAACAATAGAAGGGACTTTCCCTAAGTAGGCACCTGTGCAGTAATAGTAAAAGCTGTCTTTTAGGTGAGCTCATGATGTGGAGAAGCTTATTATAATACCATCAAACATACCCCACGATGGGTTTTTCTGTAGGCATTGTGTGTAATTGCATGTGCAGTTCCACTGTGGCTGGGAAGCCTGCCCTATTACCTAATCCCTTAATAAACCCCTCCTGCTGTAATGACAAGCAAACTGGGACTTTTTGACTTTTTTTTCTTTTAGAGTGCTTCTCAGCATTAAGGCAATCAGGTGCTTTTGATTGAGTCTTGTCTTCGTTTGAATCAAGGGTCTTTCATTGAATCAAGAGTCCTTGGTTGGAAACAGTATATATGCTCTGAGGTTAGCATTTTGCTTTGAGGCTCACTCTTTAGAGTGTTCTGTGATTTGGCCAGATGAGACTCTGGGTAGACATTAAGGAGCCCCCCCGACTTTGAAAACCCAGATGTTAGTGCTTCTCTCTCTGGTAACTGTATGTATTGCTATAGTCAGACAGTTAGAAGTCTATCTGCTGATTTATATTATTTTTTCTCTTTGTAATTTCTTTTTGTATTTCTCCTGAAGTTCAGGGTGCTGACTTTTTCCCCTGAACTAAGTGAATGATATATGTACGTTTTAATTAAAGTAAGATTGCTGACCCCTGAAACAGCTATCTTCTCTTAGAAAGGCAGATAAAAGAACCTGCACTAGCAGCCATCCTGGGTATGCCAGTGTGGTTGCCATTATTTCTTCCTTTTTAATATTCATAATTTTGGTTATATAATTGCATATTTACCCTATAAAAATCCATCTTCCTTTCTCTGAAGTTGCTGATTACTCTTAGAGATTAGCCTGCTTCATGAGAGGCATCAATCTCAATAAATGTCTTTACTTGGATTAGAGGTGGTCTGACTCTGAATTCTTTGAGACATTTCCGCCACAACACGTCATGAAATTGCAGCATTAGGATGATACAGAGTGCTACCCTGAAGTAAGAAGAAACATGCTAATTATATTCACATTGTAAAGTGGCAATGGCGATGTGCATCTTTTTGTGTCTCTATTTTTTTTAAGAAATAAAAGTTTCTTATCCACATCACTCAACAATTCACAGGCAGCCTTCACTTTATAGGAAAGTTATACTACCATTAACATCATTGCTTCTATCACTTATAGTACTACTCTTGCCATTCCTCAGACTCCAACTCTGTATGGACTTACTACTCCAGTGGTTGCTGCTTTATCTATTACTCTTGCTATTCCTGCTACTGAAAGAAAAAAAAGGAGGAGATATGAAAGGAGGGGAAAGACATAGAGGAGAAGGAGATGGAATGGGAGGAATAAAAAGGAGGCGATAGAGAAGGTGATATGGAGTAGAAGTAGAGAGGGAAGAGAAGCAAGGAGGAAGCTAAAAGGAAAAGGAAGAGGAAGTCTTTGTAATTATAATTCTCTTGCCATATATGTTTTAAATCTATTCTCACAACACATGAGGTAGGTATTGTTTTCATTTACATAGATAAGAAAACCGAGGCTCAGAGAAAGTAAATAACTCCTTCATAGTAACAAAGCTAGAAACATACAAAGAAGGTGCTTGCTTTTTCTACTCTACCTCCAATGAATCATCTGTAAAGTTAATTCCCGTGAGATAGATGTTATTTCCACCATGATATGGGAAGGCCATGATGTCATGTTGTTTATTCTTCATTTTCAAAGAGGAGCAATGACATCGTGGGGTGATGTCTTGACTCATGACTAAATTGAATTTAAGTGAAGCAGTGTTGCATAAAGTAATCAGTCTTGTTCTTTCTTCCAGTCATCAAAGTCCAATAGCAAGATAAAAGCCAATACAACAGCTGATGGCCAGGATACAGTGGCTGATCTTAGCATCTTCAATGTCTGACTAAGTTCTAAGTGCTCCACATCACCTGCTTCAGCTGCCTTCATGTTCTTTGGAACAAATTGTTCTCATCTGCCCATTCTGTCAGGGGAAGTCTTCTCATGCTTGGGGTAGACAAACCCCTATCTCACCAATGGGTTTGACACCCATCACGTAGCCTCAAGAAGGTTTAACCCATCTACTGAGTTTACTGGGGTGTGGCTGCTATACATGCTATAGCTTCTTGGAGCCAAAGGTGAGAGTTGAGTCCCAGGTAGACACCCAAGGTGGATGAACAGCCCTGAAAAGGGCTCAGCAAACCCTCACACTAGAGGTACTAGTCCTCTTTCAACACCCCATAGATCTTGTCATGATATCAAGAATTAAAATGGACTCCTTTCTACTAAGTAGGAAATTGAGTCCCAGAAATGTTGAGTGATTTGCCCAAGTACAAATATATATTAAGGAGTAGAGTCAGAATTAAAACTCAGCTCCCCTGAATACAAATCTAAAGGAATTATGAGAATAGAAACACAGGTCCATGGTGGAAGAGGAGGAAACCTTAATACCCTAACTTTAAATTTAGCTGTAAGGGAGAGTTGGGCCAATGACCAGCCCAGGCACATAATGTATCTTGTACTGCAATGAATCTGTAGTTGTCTGCAAAGCAAGTTTTGTTGGATTTCTTTGTGCCCAACTTTGAAGTTTTCTTTCCATTATAGAATTTGTTCATTTTGCAGATCAATTTGTTCTATATTTCTTTCTATGCTTTACTAGACATTTTGACAAAGGATTTTTAAAAAATTGTTAAAGCTGATGGCATATTTTTGTTCCTACTAAGGATGAAATACATATACAACTAAGATTGAACAGTATCATGCAGACTGTACTTAATAATTATTCTCTGATTGTAATATGCCAACAGAGAATCCAAAGTAATATAGTATAGTGAGTGAGATCAACACTTGAGAATAAGAAGGCATGACCTCTGGTTGTGAATCTGACACAAATTTTTACTGTGACTTTGTGCAAATTACTTTCCCTCTCTGAGCCTCAGGTTATTTTAAGTAAAATGAGACGATTGGAGAAAGTGGTCTCTAAGATTCATTCTTGTTACTAGCATGAAATGGTATCTAACTTATACTAACCATGAACTACTTGTAGATGAGTGAGAGGTATAGGGGGAGATACCAAGCCTAAGTAAGAGAAGGTCTTCTGTCCTCATGGAATTTAGTGTCATAGAAGAGAGAAAGACAGGTGATAAATGGTAGATAGATAAAGATAGATATTGATAATAGATGGGAAGCCAGAATGCTAGCTAGCTAGCTAGATGATAGATAGATAGATAGATGAATGGAATATTTATTGTTCATTAGGTACCAGAAACTAACATCCATTCTGTGTGATTCTGTTTTGTTTGTGCCTATGTATTCCAATCACTTCAATGAATTATGCCTATACATACATGAGTTTATGTCTATAATGAGTGATGCAGTTAGTGTAAGTTCATAAGATGCATGAATTTTTTTCTGTGTGCATCTATATATACATTATTTACATATAATAACTGTGTGTATGTTATATACACAGAGGCATACATGTGTCTGCACATTAATGTACACATATGTACACATTTTTAAGCACATGCATGCTTTTTACCATGCATAACTACATGAATATATAGTCTCAATTCATTGAATTTGTTGGAATTTAAGACCCAGGTCAGGCTCCTGGCCAACCTCTCATATCTAGGAGTAACTTATAGACTTTGTTTTCAAAAGGGATAGAAGTTTGCTCTGAACAAAAGTACACCAGCCTTTCTTTACCACCTTGAATATGTTCTCATCTTTGAAATGCATATTGTGTCATGAAAAAATCCTTATGGGGTAATGCAATATGGAGGAAACAATTATGAGTCTATTTGTCCAGTAGAATTTTATTTACATATCTCCATGCTTAGTGAAAATGTGTCCCCTTTCAATGGAGTTATCTGCTTTATTTTGGCCCACAGTGAGAACTACATAACCCAAGGTGTTTCCATTTTATTTTACTTTACTGGAAAACTGAGCAAAAATCAATGTCCAAATGGAATAACGTTCATTCCAAGTGCTTATAACAGTTTTCTCCTCATCTAATCTCTAGTTTTTTTTTTAATTTTCTAGTCATTCTTATTCATTTTGTACTTAACTTTGCAATCTGTCCCTTTTTGGAAGTCAGTAAGTCCAGCATGATGCTGTGGCATGAAGACTGATTCTAAAATCAAGAGAGACCTAGGTTCAAATCCTACCTCTGACACTTTTGATGTGGGTGATCATGGGGAAGTCACTTGACCTCCATGAATCTGTTTTCTTTTATAAAAAAAACATTGAGAAAATAATTTTTGTAGTGTCTCTCTCTACAATTTATTGTGAGATTCATTAGATGTTATGTATAGAGTAAATTATAGAACTTAAATCTTATGTAAATGTAAATTGGTAAATCCAAAAATAGAATAATTATGTGATCTGAAGATCACTGATCTACTACTACTACTACTACTACTACTACTACTACTACTACTACTACCACAACCCAGATATAAGAGATAAGGTCTACTCAACATGGCAGATTCATCAGTGCTCTGATACTTGCTTAATCCTTCAGTATTAGGGACAAAACCCTAAGATTGTAAATTACAATTACAACACTTGATACTCTGATTTGGTAAGGTGCTAAATTGAGTTTCCTCTTGAGACTGAAGGGGAGGAGAAGAAAAAGACAAAGAGAGAAAGAGGGAGAAAGGGGTACAGAGAGGAAAAGGAAAATCAAAGAGAGAGAAATATATTGCCAATGAGTCATAACTGAAAATAAGGGAAGATAGCCACTTTTGAAGACCTGCTGGTATCTGGAAATTACTAGAAAAGAGTGCAGACATTTTAACAAAGCCACTCCAACACCCAATGTATGAGTAGCAGCATTATTGCCACTCATCGTGTTGCAGGAAGCCTGTCATGAGTCTTCCTGTACTTAACTGAAGACTGTTAGGGCACAGCTCAGTCTGACATCCTTGAGAACCCACAGAGACTCTCACTTACCAGTAGGTCTACATAAATAGAGATCAAATAAAGTGAATAGCCGAAATGAAATGAAAAGAAATTTATTATCATGTTAAAAAAAAGACTGCTAAGACTGGTAGCAACTGGAGCTTTCTAGGGTACACATTTGTTTGTTGTTTTCTATAACTTTTTCATGCCTGCTTAATCTTTACAGTCATTCAGTAGCATTCTACAGAAATTTTCTATGGACAAGAAATTCCTTTGACAAGAAGAGGGAAGGATATAGAAAGAGGGAATCAGCCACCAGGAAAGGAGGGGAACATTTCTTGGGGAAAGGGAGTATATTGTCCTGTAAGTGGCAGCATTTGTTATTAGAATGACAAAATACACTCAATTGAAGGACAAGAATTAAAAAAGGGTTGGATAAATACTTTCAAAATTTTTAATGATGTCTGTTTAGGGGAGTCTAGCCAAGATGGTGCTGTGAAAGGAAGGAACTACCAAAGCTCTCTCACAAATTCTGTCAGATAAATCTAAAAAAGTGATTCTGAGCAGATCTGAGAAAGTTAGAAGCCAATAGTAGACTGAGAGGGCTAGGAGCACTGGGCACATGGATCGGCAACAGACCAAACCAACCATGAACAGCAGAGGAATCAGGGCAGCCTGAGGGTGTGGGAGAGTGCTGGGTGAGCAAAACGCCAGAGCAGGAACAGGCCCAGGGCAGCTGGTACTTCTGCTATGGCCATGATTGAGTCCCAGGTCTCTCAGCCCAGGACAGAGTCTGTTGGAGGGCACAGCCTGCAGCGGCAGGAGCAGCTAGCCCAGAGGCCTCCAACCCACAGTCTAAAGGTTTGAAACTTGCCTTCTTGGACTCCCAGTAGCCAGGATGTGCAGGTAAAATGGTTCATATCCCTCCCTTTAATAAACCCAGAGAATAAAACCTCATGAGAAACACAGGAGCCAGAAGTGGGGCTTCAGTAGTGAGAGAAGTGGGGGAGAGGGCCCTTCCTGTGGTGGAAGAAGGAGACTAGTGCAGGAAGAGAGGTGTCCCAGCAGCCCTCACCTTAGCAGAATGAGAGTAACTGAACCCCAGGGGGCACAGCTAACTAACGTCAATGCCAGGACCCCAGACTTGGCTTTGCACAGCCAGGGAAAGTGGCAGACACCAACACAGACACTCTCTGAGACCACCCCTGCTGTAGAGCAGTCCTGGGGAAAAGGAGACTCCCAGCAGGCAGACCACCCCTCTCCCACACCTCATGAAACCAGAGGCCATATCACATAAAGTTAGATCCCAGCACAAGAAACTTGGGACAGAGCCCCCTGAGCCTCAGAAACAGAGATCCTCTTCAGAAACCAGGAGGGGAAAAAAACACCATGAAAAAAAAATTGTAAGAAGCTTTCAAAGATGATTGACTCACATTATGGAGACAGGGAAGCCCAAAATACTGATTCAGAAGATGACAGCATGGACACTAAACCAACATCTGAAACCTCAAAAGGGAAAGTGAACTGGTCTCCAGACCAAAAAGCATTCCTGGAAGAACTCAAGGAAGACTTTAAAAACCAAATTAGGGAGGTAAAATAAAAAATGGTAAAAATGAAAAAAAAAATTCATTCAGGAAAACAAATCTTTAAAAGGTAAAATTGGGGAATTGGTTAAGGAAAATCAGAATATAAATGGAGAAAATGTCTCATTGAAAAATAAAATCAAACAAATGGAAAAGGAGATAAAGAAGACAAAGGAAGAAAACAAAACATTAAAAATTAGAATTGGGCAAGTAGAATCTAATGACTCTATGAGACATAAAGAATCAGTCAAACAAAATCTAAAAAATGAAAAAAAAAAACAGAAGAAAACATGAAATATCTGATTGGAAAAACAACTGACCTGGAAAATAGATCCAGGAGAGAAAATCTGAGAATTATTGGTCTACCTAAAAGCTATGATGAAAAAAAGTATCTTCCATGAAATCCTTAAAGAAAATTGCCCTGAGGACATAGAACCAGAGGGTAAAACTATCATTTAAGAAATCTATTGATCACCCACAGAATAAGATCCCAAATTGAAAACTGCAAGAAATATTATAGCCAAATTCCAGAACTACCAGGTCAAGGAGAAAATATTGCAATCAGCTAGAAAGAAACAATTCAAATATCATGAAAATACAGTCAGGATCACAGAGGACCTTTCAGCTTCTACATTAAATGACAGGAGAAATTGGAACACTAAATCCTGAAAGGCAAAGGATTTGGGACTACAACCAAGGATCAACTACCCAGCAAAATTGAGCATAATTTTCCAGGCAAGGGGATGAACATTCAATGAAATAAGGGAATTCCAGACCTTTGTGATGAAAAGGCCAGAGCTCAATGGAAAATTTGATCTCCAAATAGAAAACTCAAGAGAGACATAAAAAGGTAAATGGGGAAAAACCCTAGTTAATCAATAAGGCTAAATAATTAAATCCTTATGTAGGATTATTTTGTTTTATATATGTTTGATATATATATATATGTATATATACATATATATATATATATATATATATATATATGTCAATCTTGAGAATAGTATACTTATTATGACAATTGAAAGGGATATTCATAGACTGTGGATGACAGTATAAAATAACCGATATAATGATAAAAATATAATTATAGAGATACAAAGGGATGGTTCTGGGAGAAGACATAAGGAGGTAGTAGAAAAGGGTAAATTACATCACATGAAGATGTACAAAAATATATTGTAGTAGAGGGAAAGAAGGGAGGGAGAAGAGCAGTATCTAAGCCTTACTCTCATCAGATTCGGCTGAAGAAGGAAATAACATACCCTGATAAGTATAGAAATCTAACTTGTCCTACAGGCAGTAGGATGGGAAAGAGGGAAAAACGGAGGGGGTGGTCAGAAGGGAGGGAAGAAGTAGCAAGTGGAAAATGGGAAGATAAGGGAGGAGGATCAAGAGGGAATGTAAACTAAGGAAGGCAGAGGTCAAAAGCAAAACTTTGTTGAGGAGTAGAAGAGGAAAGGGAGAAATAAAAGCACAAACGGGGGGAATAGGATGGAGTAAAAGGCATAGATAGTAATCATAACTGTGAATGTGAATGGGATGAATTCTCCCATAAAACGGAAATGGATAGCAGAATGCATTAAAAACCATAATCCTACAGTATTCTTTTTTGCAAGAAACACATTTTAACCAGGAGGATACACACAGGGTAAAGGTAAAAGGCTGGAGTAGAATATATTGTGCTTCAGTTAAAGTAAAAACAAGCAGGGGTAGCAATCCTAATTTCAGACAAAGCAAAAGTAAAGATAAATCTAATTAAAAGGGATAAGGAAGGATACTACATACTGCTAAAATGTACCATAAACAATGAAGCAATATCATTGTTTAACATATATGCCCCAAGTGGTATGGCATGCAAATTCTTAGAGGAGAGTTAAGGGACTTACAGGAAGAAATAGACAGCAAAACCATAATAATGGGAGACCTCAACCTCCCCCTCTCTGGACTTGATAAATCTAACCTCAAAATTAACAAGAAAAAAAGCTAAGGAGGTGAACAGAATTTTAGAAAAGGCAGATATGATAGACCTCTGGAGAAAACTAAACAGGGATAAAAAGGAATACACTTTTTTCTCGGAGGTACATAGCACATACTCAAAAACTGACCATGTACTAGGGCATAAAAACCTCACAATCCAGTGCAGAAAGGCAGAAGTAGTCAAAGAATCCTTTTCAGATCATGATGCAATAAAATTATTTGTAATAAAGAACCATGGAAAAATAAGCTAAAAATTAATTGGAAACTAAATAATCTAATTGTAAAGAATGAGTGGGCCAAAGAACAAATCAGAGAAACAATTAATAACTTCATTCAAGAGAATGACAATAATGAGACAATATACCAAAACTTATGGGATGCAGCAAAAGCAGTTCTTAGGGGAAGTGTGATATCTCTAAATGCTTACATGAATAAAATAGAGAAAAAGGAGATCAATGAATTGGGCATGCAACTGAAAAAGCTAGAACAAGAACAAATTGAAAATCCCCAATACCAAATTAGAAATACTGAAAATCAAAGGAGAGATTAATAAAATTGAAATCAAGAAAACTATTGAATTAATAAATAAAACCAAGAGCTGGTTTTATGAAAAAACCAATAAAATTGATAAACTTTTGGTCAATTTGATTAAAAAAGAAGAAAGAAGAAAATCAAATTACCAGTATCAAAAATGAAAAGGGTGAATTCACCTCCAATGAAGAGGAAATTAAACCAATAATTAGGACTTATTTTGCCCAATTGTATGCCCATAATTTGACAACCTTAGGGATATGGATGAATATCTACAAAAATATAAGTTGCTCCAATTAACAGAAGAAGAAGTAAATTTCCTAAATAACCCCATCTAAGAAAAAGAAATTGAGCAAGCCATCAATGAACTCCCAAGGAAAAAATCTCCAGGGCCCGAGAGATTTACATGTGAATTTTATCAAACATTTAAAGAACAATGAATTCCTATACTTTAAACACTATTTGGGACAATGGGTGAAGGAGTCTTACCAAATTCTTTTTATGACACAAATAAGGTACTAATACCCAAACCAGGAAGAGTCAAAACCGAGAAACAAAACTATAGACCAATTTTCCTAATGAATATTGATGCAAAAATTTTAAATAAAATATTAGCAAAAAGATTGAAGCAACTTATCATAAGGATAATACACTATGACCGGGTGGGATTTATTCCAGGAATCCAAGACTGGTTCAATATTAGGAAAACTATCAGCATAATTGATCATATCAACAACAAAACTAACAGAAACCATATGATCATCTCAATAAATGCAGAAAAAGCCTTTGACAAAATACAACAGCCATTCCGCAACAACAAGCACTGTTTGTAATGGGGATAAGCTGGATGCATTCCCAGTAAGATCAGGGGTGAAACAAGGATGTCCATTAACATCCCTACTATTGAATTTGGTACTAGAAATATTAGCTGTAGCAATAAGAGAAGAAAAAGAAGTTGAAGTAATTAGAATAGGCAAAGAAGAAACTAAATTATCACTTTTTGCAGATGATATGATGACTTACTTAGAGAATCTTAGAAAATCAAGTAAAAAAACTCCTTGAAATAATAAACAACTTTAGCAAAGGTGCAGGATATAAAATAAACCCAAATAAATCCTCGGCATTCCTATACATTACTAACAAAGCCCAACAGCAAGAGATAGAAAGAGAAATTTCATTCAAAGTTACTGTAGACACTATAAAATATTTGGTAGTCTATCTGCCAAGACAAACCCAGGGCTTATATGGACATAATTATGAAACACTTTTCATGTGAATAAAGTCAGATCTAAATAAATGGAAAAATATCAGTTGCTCGTAGTTAGGTCAAGCTAATGTAGTAAAAATGACAATTTTACCTAAATTAATTTATCTATTCAGTGCCATACCAATCAAACTACCAAAAAATCATTTTACACAGCTGGAAAAAATAATAACAAAATTCATCTGTAAGAACAAGAGGTCTAGAATATCTAGGCTATTAATGAAAAGAAATGCTAGAGAATGTGGCCTAGCCATACCAGATATTAAACTGTACTATAAAGCATCAATCATCAAAAGTACCTAGTACTGGCTAAGAAACAGAGCCATGGATCAGTGGAATAGGAAAGGAACACAAGCCACAGTAGTCAACGACTACAGCAATCTACTCTGATAAACCCAAAGAATCCAGCTTCTGGGATAAGAATTCACTATTTCACAAAAACTGCTGGGAATATTGGAAAATGGTAGGGCAGAAACTGGGCATAGACTTACACTCTATACCAAAATAAAGTCAAAATGGGTTCATGATTTAGGAATAAAAGTTAATACTATAAGCAGAAAATTGGGAGAAAATCTTTACAACCAGTGTCTCTGATAAAGGCCTCATCTCTAAAATACACAGGGTACTGAGTCAAATTTATAGGAATACAAGTCATTCCCCAATTGAGAAACGATAAAAGGATATGAACAGTTTTCAGAGGAAGAAATTAAAGATATCTATAGGCATACGAAAAAATGCTCAAAATCACTACTGATTAGAGAAATGCAAATCAAAACAACTCTTAGGTACCACATCTCTCCTATCAGATTGGCTAAAATGACAAAACAAGAAAATGATAAATGCTGGAGAGGATGTGGGAAAATTGGAATACTGTTACATTGCTAGTGGAGTTGTGAACTGATCCATCCATTTTGGAGAGCAATTTGGAACTATGCCCAAAAGGCTATGAAAATGTTCATACCCTTTGACCAAGCAATACCACTTCTAGGGTTGTATCCCAAAGAGATCACACAAGTGGGAAAAGGACCCATATGCACAAAAATATTTGTAGAGGTTCTTTTTGTAGTAGCAAAGAATTGGAAATCAAAGGGATGCCCATCAATTGCGAAATGGCTGAACAAGTTGTGGTATATGAAGGTAATGGAATACTACTGTGTGATAAGAAATGGGGATGACATGGACTTCATAATAACATGGAAAAACGTACACGATATACTGCTGAGTAAGTGGAGCAGAATAAGGAGAACATTATACACAACCACAAATATATGGATTCTGTGATGACTAACCCTGGTAGACTTTGCTCTTCTCAGCAATACAAGGTGCCATGACAGCTCCAGGGGACTCATGAGGGAGACAGCTATCTACATCCAGAGAAAGAACTATGAAGTATGAATGCAGATTGAGGCACACTGTTTGCTCTCCTTTTTTCCCTTTCTTTTTGTTTTCTCTTTTGTTTGTTTTTGGGTTTTTTGGGGTTTTGTTTCTTCATTCTCCTGATTCATTCCATTGGTCATAATTCTTCTTTACAACTTGATTACAACTCAAAATTATGTGGAACTAAATGTTGTAAACTAAAAATAAAAAATCTTAATTATAAAAAAAGATATCCGTTTATCTAAAACCACAGGATTAAGGTAATCACTTTGACAAAATTGCAGTTGTCTTATACAAAGACAACAAATAGTTTTAAAAAAGTGGGTGAGGCTCCTTTTACTATGTTCTACATTATTATATTTCTTTTTCCTTCCTTCCTTCCTTCCTTCCTTCCTTCCTTCCTTCCTTCCTTCCTTCCTTCCTTCTTTCTTTGTTTCTTTGTTTCTTTCTTTCTTTCTTTCTTTCTTTCTTTCTTTCTTTCTTTCTTTCTTTCTCCCATTCTTCCTTCCTTCCTTCCTTTCTTTTTATTTTGTTTTACCTTCAGAAGCCTTAGATATCATAGGGGCCATGATCAGTGATATAACTTTGGAGAACTCAAAGCTGAAAAAGAGAGATGACTAAGTAGAAGGCAGACAGAAGCTCAGAGGTACAAGACTGCAAGAGTCCCCAAGCACAGGGCCATGTAGAATATGTCTGTGAGTGCAATTCCACACACCGTGAAGTGCCAGCACATAGAGCTTGATGGGCAAGCAGTGTCTTAAAATGTTCTATACATTCTATATCTTAAAGATTAGGTTCAGAGCCAAAAATTTCCCCTTCTATCCTGGAATCTTTAATTACATGGTGACATTTTCATTCTCTGCTATTTACTTGTCTTTCCAAATGTTAATTCATCAATTTTCTTTTTTTTTTAAATTCCCTTGCTACAAAATCGGGTTAATATGCATTTTTCATTATCTTTCTCATAACCATTTGTAACTATTTAGGGAGTATAATCAATAAATTTTGACTTTATTTTTTTAATTGGCTGCTGCTTCAAAGTACTCATTAAGTATCCTGGCAGCTTTTCCTAGTGTGGACATCTATCTATCTGTCTATTTATTTATCTATCATTTGTCTATTTTTCTACAGTCTATCTAATATGTGTGCATGTAAAGTCTACATATGTATATATTATGCATGCATGTCTACACTAGAAAAAGAATATTCTACTTACTGCAAGAGCAGATACATGCATGTCTGTATATAAATAAATGCATGTGTTTATGCACCTGTATATATATATATATATATATATATATATATATATATATATATATATATATATATATATATATATATATATATATGTATACACACACATATGTACATATATTTATATATATATATGTGTGTGTGTGTGTATGTGTAAGTTTGTATGTGTAGACATTCAAATCCAACCTCAGACACTTACTAGCCATGTGAACCTGGGCAGTATTGGTTTGCTATAGTCCGTGGGGTCATGAAGAGTTAGACATGACTGAAAAACTGAACAACAATAAATATATAACATAATTAATGCGTGTATATATAGATGTATATATATATATGCATAACTATATCTAATCTAAATCTTGCAGATAATAAATGGTATTCTGTTGTGAAAGTTTTTTGCCTTCCTTGTATGAGAAACTTTTCAAATTGAAAAAAAAAAGCAAACAAACAAAAAACTGGTTTAAAAGATATCATAATTTGGGCAATAATTAGAATGTGTAATATCACAGACAAATAAAAAGAAATGAAATAATGCCATATTTATTTAGAATTATAGTAAAAATCTTGATTAAATAGACCAAGTTAACTTAATTATACCATAGTGTGCATGTGTGCGAGTGTGTGTGTGTGTGTGTGTGTGTGTGTGTGAGAGAGAAAGAGAGAGAGAGAGAGAGAGATTGGTAGAGAGACTATAACAGTGGCACCTATTTAAATTATAGGATCATAAAGTCTTAATATTAGAATGATCATTATATAGTCCAATTATAGAATTGAACTATATAATACAATAATATAATACATTTAAAATTACATACTTATACAGAGGAGTAAACTGAGGGCTTGTTAATAAGAATCTCACATTTGAAAGGCTTTAAGGGAGGTAGTTTGAGTATGTTATATTACAGATGAGGAAACTGTGGTCTACAAAAGTGAAGGGGATTGTCCAAGGTCAAATAATACATAAGTGGCAAAACCAGAATGGGGATTCAAGTCTTCTAGAACTGTATTCCTCTGCAGTAACTGAGTAGTCTCCTGACTACCATTTCAGTGTTTTTTTTTTTCTTGTTAGCCTGTAATAGTTTGATTGAAGTCCCAGAACTCTTCTCAGTAGGTGGTTTACAATTATTGCTCAGAAAGGTGGTCAGCATTTCTGGAAATAATTCAAAGTATAGGCATTTTATGTAATTTTAAGTATAAAATTTATGCCTCCTGTGTTAGAGGTAAAATCCTCCAAGGCAGAGGTCATAGCTCTTCCACAGTCTCTTTAAATGTGCTGTACTATATGGGGCAGGAGAATTCACTCCGTTCAAATTGATGGATAGGATGAGCTAGGGTCATGGTTTAGGTGCGGGCCTTTTCCAATCTATTTAAAAGTTATTTAGGGAAGTTATGAAAATGGAATCAGATGAAAGTTGAAGAGCTATAGGAAGCCATCAAGGAGTAAGCTACAATCAATAGAAACCAATATCCTAAATTACACCTTCCTGAACTGATGCTCACAAAATTGTATTCTATCCTTTTCTCTTTTTAATTTTATTTTTAATTTCTGGAATAAAACAAGCATTTCTGTAAAAGTATAATAAAAAGATGGTTGCACATGAAACTGCGAATCTATTATGTACAACTTGCTGTTCCTTTTAAATGTATAATAAAGGTATGTAAGTTTCTTTTTTACCTTTTTCTTCTTTCCTCCTCTCATTCTAGAGATGGCTAACATTACACATAAATATGAATGTATATATGTACTTATACCTAGTTTTACATATACCTATACACACCACATGTGTACTACATATACACAGATACAAATCTGTTTGTATGCACACATGCATATGTGTGCAAATAAATGTGTACATATACATACAAATGTGTGTATATGTATTATACAGGCACATGTATTGTGTCTGTATGTGTGTATATACATACATGCATACACATACCCACACACACACACACACACACACACACACACACACACACACACATATATATATATATATATATATATATAATCATTCTATATGTACTTATATTTATCATTTCTTTCTCTGGAAGTAGATAGCATCTTCCTTCTTAGGTCTTTCATAGTTAACTTGAGTATTTATAATAGTCGAAATAGCTTAGTCACCCAAAGTTGTTCTTAAAATAATATTGTTATTCTGTTCCCTTCTTACAAGTGATAAAAACCAAGGTGCCCAAAGATAAAGTAGCTCAGCCAAATGCTTAGAGGTTTAAAAGCAGAATTAGGGCTTAAGTCTTTTTTATCATTCCAAAATCCATCAATCCTACAATTTAGAGAAAGCGTCTGAGAAAAACAGACTATATAAACACAGCACCACCTTTTAAAACCTGTATCTGCCTGTAAGTATGAATCCATATACTATCTCCTTCCTACAGTGAGGTTGATTTCCACTCCAAAGAGAAGCCTATCTTATAGCTGCTTTTCAATTATCCCACTTTTGCTTTATTCAATATGATTGTGATACACCATGAATTTTTCATACTAGTTCAGCTTTTCCAAGTTAGCTTGTGATCAGTAAAGGCAAAGAATATTAGTTTAAGCTATATGTGTTTACAGAGCCTCATTTTCTACAGAAGTACTCATAGTATGGTAGAGCAAAGTCTTAGATTTCTAGAAATGTCTATAGCTATAGAAGTAAATATAGCTATAGATACTGCTACAGAAATAAAGATGCAGATATATAAATGTAGCTATAGCTCTAGGAATAGATATAGAACAATACTGAAATAACTACAGAGATAGCATAGCATAGTGGTTAGTGCAGGCTTCCGCTCTAGAAGACTTGAGTTCAACTGTCACTCTGACACAAATTAGCTGTGTGACTCTGACCAAGTCACTCAACCTCTCAAGGTTGTCATAAGTGACTCCATGTCTATGAGTTTCAGAGAAGGTTCCAACCTACATTGGTAGTGGAATTTCTCTATTAGAAGTTCCCTATACCTATGAAATCGCAGGTCTCTACCTATCCCAACTGATATCTATGCTTTTGTTTCTATAGCTCTAACTTTACACCGGAATCTTCATATGACCTTGAGCTCCACAAGAGCAGGGAATATATCCCGAGCTCTTAGCACAATTCTTGGCACAGAGTGAGACAGACAAATCCAGGAAAAAAATCAATAAACCAATAGCTAGAATGTACATAGTACTTTAAGGAGAGGGTGAAAGCTGGCTTGAGGGCAGCCAGGTGGTGCAGCAGAAAGTGTTGGGTCTGGAGTCAGGAAGGCTCATCTTCCTGAATTCAAATCTGGCTTCAGATACTTACTAGCTCTGTCACTCTAGGCAAGTCACTTGACTCTGTCTGTCTCAGTTTCCTCATCTGCAAATTGAGCTGAAGAGAGAAACGGCAAACCACTCCCATATCTTGGCCAAGAAGAACCCAAATTGTGTCACAAAGAGTCCTACATGAATGAAAAAGGTGAGCACGAACAAAAGCTAGCTTGAAGCTTTATATTATTGAAAATGAAGATCATGGCAAATGGTACCATCACTTCCTGGCAATTAGAGGGAGAGGAATGAAAGCAATGTCAGACTTTATATTTTCGGGCTCAAAGTTCACTGCAGATAGTGATTGCAGCCATGAAATTAAAAAAACATTTTCCCCTTAGTACAAAAGCTATGGAAAATCTAAATAGCAAACAAAAAGAGAGATATCACTTTGCCAACAAAGGTCCATATAGTCAAAGCTATGTTTTTTTCCAGTAGGAATGTATGGATGTGAAGGAAAGCTGAGTGCCTCAGAATCAACACTTTTGAATTCTGTTGCTAGAGAAGACTTTCAAAAGTCTCTTGGAGATTAAATCAGGCAATACTTGTAGACTTTAATTCATAATACTCATTGGAAAGACAAATATTAAAGCCTTAACACTTTGGACACACAATAAGAAGGCAAAACTCATAGGAAAAGACTGTGATGTTGTGAAAGTTTGAAGCAAAAGGAGAATGGGATGGCAGAGAATGAGATAGAAAGATCATGTCATGGAAGCAATGAACATCATCTTGGACAGACTTCAGGAGATAATAGAGGATAGAAGGACTGTTGTGTGATAGTCCATGGAATTACAAGTACTCCGATATCGCTGAATGAATGAACACCAATCATGAAGGCTTTCACAGTGCTTTCCCTATGGCAAATCATTTGGTCCTTACAATAACTCTGTGAGGTAGGTGCTATTATTATCTTCATTTGATGGATGAGTAAACTGAGACCAAGACTGGTTAAGATACTTGCTTAGGATCATAGAGTTGGTAAATATCATGGCAAGCTTTGAAATCAGGTCTTCCTGACTCTAAGTCCAGTGCCCCATTCACTATAGATGCTACACAAAAGTACAACTCTCCATCATAAAATTGAAGTGGTTCTATAGTTGGTAAGGCCTACAAAGTTTGGCAGGGTCTTCCAAATGGAAATGGCTTTGAGGACAGGCAAGAAACATACCATAGTCTGCGATCTTAGCACCAGTCTAGCTAAATGTGAATAAGCTAAATACTAAGTAGGTTACAGTTTGAGGATTTTGCTAGCCACACCTTCTCTAGAAGACAGATAATTCAAGACTAAGTGGCTTCCAGTCTATGTTGGTATTGGAAGAACCCACACTAAGGAAAGCACTATTCTCTCATGGCTATACTTTTCCATGTACTGAATTGCACAAGGTTGCAGTCTGATAGCTTATCATGCTATGGTAGTAACCCCAGACTCATAAGACCCATGCTAGAAGAATATAAACTCTGGAAGATTCGGTCAAGTTTGAAAGGTTTAGAATACTGGCCTATAATTACTTTTACAAGAACATCTTATACTGATGCAAAACGCTATAATCATCATCATCACTATGTTACTATCTAATTATAACATATTTTATTATATTTTTTATCTAATTACAATATGAAATAATGTATTTTATCACCATAATATAATTATTATATATAATTTTACTATATTATAGATATGATTTTACTAAGATCATTTTAATTTTACTACATTATAACCTAATTATAATATGTTTTATGTGATATATAATCTGATATTATATTATCATCTAACTAGAATTATACTTATATAGCAATATAAATATATTATTGTTATTATAACTTCAATCCATTTTATAAAAAGTCAAAAATGTAGTAGGAATAACATTACATGCTCCTTAATCTATTGACTACAGAAAATAAAAATAGTCCAATAATGAACACTTAACAAGTACATACTAGGGAAGACAGAATAGCAGGGGAAGAGGCAGAGAATTGGAGTCAGAAGATTTGCATTCAAAGCCTGACTCTGACATTTACCTGTGAAATCTGAGACAGTTGATTTATCCTCCGTGGGCCCATTTTCTCATCTTTGGAGGGGTAGAACGGCATAGTACATTTGACATTGACTAAGACTCAGGAGAACATGCATTAAAATCCCATCTCAGACACTTATTAGCCCTGTGGGCCTGGGTAAATCACTTAACTTATTTCTGTCTCAACTTCCCCATTTGCAAAATGGGATGTTAGACATTGTCCTCTCAGATCCCTTCCAATTCTAAATCTGAATTTTTGATTTTAAGTCTAAGGTACTAGGCTAGGTGCTACAATACAATGAATGAAAAGGGAGCTTGAATTCCATCAGGTGGAAGCTTCAGAGAAACAAGTAACTAGATATAACATATATATGAAGAAACTTCATGACAGACAGAGCATTAATTACAATGGAGGGAGAAGGTTTCAGGAAATACCTAACACAGAAAGTAACACCTAAGCTATGCTTTGAGAGATGGTAGGTAATTTATAAAGAAGAGGTGAAGAAGAAGGGTAATCCAGAAATAGGGGGCACCTATATAAGGCACTGTGGAAGGAGTCATAATGTTCTCAGAGAAATGATTGTAGTCCCATTTAAATGTAATGAGACTGGGAGTAAGGTGATGAATTCATGAATGAACAACACAAACATTTATTCACCACTTACTATGTGCCTGGCACTGTGCTAAGCACTGGAGGGAACAAATATACTCAAGAAAGATAGTCTCTGCTTTCAATGAATATATATATATATATATATATATATATATATATATATGTATGTATATATATACATATATACATATACACACACATATACATATATACACACATACACACACACACACACACACACACACACATATATATATATATATATATATATATATATATATATATATAATAAGGAAAGGCAAGTCAGGAAATAATTAAGAGATTTTTAACCTTTTTTGTGCATTGACTGTTTTGGCAGACTGGTGAAACCTGTGAAATCTCAGATTTTTTTAATGTTAAAAATGAAATACAGAGAAGTATAAAAAAACTATATTGAAATACAGCTATGAAAATATTTTTAGAAGTTCACAGATTCCAAGTTAAGGACTGAAATAAATGATTAATTCACATATGCTAATGTGTATTCTTTTTATAAACACCTGCATTTGTTTCTTTTGCACAGAGTAAAAAAATCATCAAATCATATTTTAAGCTAGATGGCCTGTCATTGTTCTTCATTTTATGTTTCAGACAAAATTATGTGCTAATTACAAAGGACAGTTTTGGAGGGCCTATCTAAAGTCATTTATCATAATTATTACATATTACAGAAAGAAAGCAGCAATCATGTTTTTAAAGGCAACAATATTGCATTAAATACCATTTCCATACTTAGCCACATATAAATCCACTTTGAAATGTTCTAAAATTCAGTTTAATTAGCTAGACTGCAGTGAAAAATCCCATACTACCTAACAGCCAGATTACTTCCAGATTTCTAGATCCAAAATATGTTCCTATTCTTATTCAGACATGCCAACTCTTCATGACCCCATTTAAGGTTTTCATGGCAAAGATAAAAGAGTGATTCTTAATTTCCTTTTGTAGCTCATTATATAATGAGGAACTGAGGCAAATTGGCTTAAGGGACTTGCCCAGGGTAATACAGGTGGTAAGTGTCTGAGGTCAAATTTGAACTCAGGAATATGTCTTCCTGACTTCAGGCCCAGCACTCTATCCACTGTTCCACCTCGCTACCAAGATCCAAAATATGTTGTTGCTGTTGCTGTTGCTGTTGCTGCTGCTGCTGCTGTTCAGAAGATCTGAGTTAAAATCTGGCTTCACACACTTGATATAATATCTGTGTGACTCTGAGCAAGTCACTTAACCCCGTTTGTCTCAGTTTCCGTATCTGTAAAATAAGCTGGAGAAAGAAATGGCAGACTACTCTGTTATCTTTGCAAAGAAAATCCCAAATGCAGTCATGAAGAGATGGACACAACTGAAAGGACTGAACAACAACAAAAATCAGGAATACTTTGCTTGTCAAAAAAAAATCAGATCCCATAAAGGTACTCAAGCCCTTGGTGAGACTTCATCTATAGTACTAGTCTTAGTTCTATCCTTATTTCTACACTTATCTTAGTTCTATCTTAGTATTTTATTTCGAGCCTTATTTCTCTTCTAAGATCATCATCTTGCTCCTCCTCCTCCTTCTTCTCTTCCTCCTCCTCCTTCTCCTCCTCCTTCTCCTGCTCCTCCTCCTCCTTCTTCTCTTCCTCCTCCTCCTCTTCCTGGTCCTCCTCAACAGCTCCATTCATCTTTTGTCCCACCAGATCTCAGGCTAAGAGAAGATCATAGGCTCAGATTCAGAGTTAGAAAAGGAACTTTCATGGTTTTGGGGTAGTCATTTTATTAGTCATGCTAGTGGATAATCAATTAAAGGGGTCAGTGGCACTCTTAAATGCCAACGACCCCATCATAAAACCCATTGAATGTTTACATGTCCCTGGAACAGTAGATGTTCCTGAGGATGGCAATCAACTCTGACTGGATAACAATGAGAATAAATATTATAATGAAAGGTGGGATTATTCTAATGAGGGACTAGGGGATGTGACTCTGATCACTCAGTCTTGGACAGAGACTTATCTCTTATCCAAGCTAACCCCATGTAGGGCAATCTAGATGAAAGAGGATCCACCTCTACTCAGACCAGGATAACTAAAACACAATGGGCTGAATTCCACCTTAATTTAAATTCTTTATAAGGTTCTCTGGTTGGATGGAATCTCTGACCCAGGATAAAAAAAAAGCATGGAATCCAGGGATTTGGGCAAAACCATCCATCAACAATGTCCTTCAGTTCAATGTTCTGAACAAACTACAGGTTTCTGAAAAAAATCCTGGTCCTAATTCAATCATTGAGTATTAATATAAGAGAAAAATAATCATTTTCCTCAAGTCATTGAGTCCAATCACTTCATTTTACAGCTTAGAAAACTGAGAAAAGGAAGGGTCAAGTGACTTCCCCAGAATAACGCGACTAGTGTCTGAGATGTGATTTGAATCCAGGTCATTTTGACTTCAAAGTGCTATTTGACTACTAGGTTGTATTTTTGAGTAGTCCCCTCACTTGTCACATAACAGCTGTCTCTAAATCCACTTACTCAAGGTTTCTTACAACCACAGTCCCTCTATGCTCCTATTCTTATCACTCTAAAATAGTCCATCCTTATCATCGGCTACTGGTTATAGCTCCCTAATGGGCTTGAAATGCTTTCCCATCTCTACTTTCTTCAGTCTCTACATTTCTGCCAGACAAAGTTTTCCTGTGGACAGACAAGAAAAGCCATTTCACTGATGAACCTCCAAATCTTCAATCAGCTCTCTATTGCTTATAGTATAGATTAAGTTAGACTCTCTTGCCCAGCATTCAAGGTCTTCCAAAACCAGCAGCAACCTAAATGGCCAGACTTAGGTCCTTCCATATTTTATGCTTCCCACCTAAATGGACTGACTGCTCTGTAGCCTTTGAAAATTCCCTTAATTTCTTATATTTTTATTGATGCCTTTTGTTTTCACATGGTCATTTCTAGAACCATTTCATTCCCCTTCTCTGACCCCGTTGCTTCCTCCCTTACTACATAGAAAAAAAGATAAGAAAAATAGAGTGACTACTTCTGACAATATATAGAGATGTTTTTAAAATTATTTTTTTCAATATTTCCCTGCTTCTCTGCTGAGATGAATATTTGTTGTAGCTTTTTTTGGTTCTGCTTATTTAACATATTTTTCCATTCAAATATATCTCCACGTATTTCTCTTAGTTCTTCATATTCATTGTTTACTGCAAAATATTTTATTACATGCATAGTTCATTACATGCAGTTAATTCAGGATTCCTCAATTGAAAGAAAATGACTGGTCCCTAACTTTCCCACCTTCCTGCTTTTATACATTCTTTTCTTTATTCATGGAATCTTGTTATTTCTCCTCTTCTTTGTCTTCTGAGTTTCTACATCTATTAAAGCACATCTCAGATGCCTTCCTTTCTATAAATAAAGCCTTCCCTGATCCCAGGTCTCTAAAGAGCCTTCCCTTTGGACCCCCTTGGACTGTCTATATTATTGCATTTTTCCAAAGTACTTGATAGGTGATACACACAGATAGATAGATAGATAGATAGATAGATAGATAGATAGATACATACATACATACATACATACATACATACATACATACATATTCATTACCTGCATATATAAGCATATATAAAATGGTAGGACATAACCTCCACCAGAACAGAAACTTTTTTCTTATCTAAACTTTTTGTCTTCTCCAGGGATTATCGAAATATTCTGTAAACAATATGAATGCTGGAGTGACCAGAATGATAAGAGGGGCTTTCAAATAACACACATTTAAAAGGCACTTTGACTGTTCTTTGAGGTTTTGTGATCCCTGCCTCTGAATGTATTAGTATTATTGATTACTTGTGAGGGATGTTGCATAGGGGGATTCAAGCTTCCAGCACAGGTATGATGTCTTGATGATTTTTTAAATCCATTTCAAATCTATAAGAGTACTAAATAGGAATTTATAGGTACTTTTAAAAATCAAGAAAGTACTGGAAATAGGAAAATCTGCATTAGGTACTATGCTATTTTGTGAGAGTTCCCCTCTCCTCTTTTTATATACATCCATTATTGGTTTTTTTAATGGTTTATCATTTAAACAGCTATCCTATGACTTCTTCTCCCTATTGAAAGTTTTATTGAATTTTGCTAAATAGTCTTTTTAGATGTTGAAAAATACACTGATGGAAAACAATATTGCAATCCTTGTAACACCCTAGAAATGGAGGTCTTATTCCACAACAGTGCTTTGCATTTAATATATTTTTAGTCTATCCCAAGAGACATTTAGCAAGGATTTTACACAATGATATACCATCCTTGTCAATAAAGCTTAAACCTTTACTGACATAGATTTCAATGTAATCTTGTTTCCTCTTATTGGAAAGAATCTCAAATTGTTTCTCTCTTGGCAAGAACAATGTCCCTAGAGATGCATTACCAAGGAAAATACCGTGGACAGTTCTTCATAATCTGTTTGGGGTAAAACTATTCATAAAGGGAGAAACCAAATTGAAAGTGTATATGCAAACATAATATAATAAAACAAACACAAGCATGGTGACGGGTCTCTGGCTATAATTTTACTGGGCCTGATCACCTTGGCAATTTCAGGCTGTCACACGTAGATTTAGTAATAAAGCAAATATCACTATGCTCTTTTCATGGAAGGACCTGAGAGACATAACTCTATAGATACAGTTCCTTTGCTCTTGTCTTATAGAGGAACCTAGCACATCCTAATAAAAACCTATATTTACATAAGACTTTATGGCTCACAAAACGTCTTCCTGGGAATCCATTATCTCATCTGATCTTCACATGCTCTCTGGGAGACCTGTAGTACCAGTAGCATTATTTCCATTTTCCAGAGTTGTAGGCTAAGGTTCAGATTAGTGGAAATAGGGAAGTAAGGGAGAGCCTGGGCTCAAAGTCACGCCTTCCAAAACCCAAGCTAGGCTATTTTCACAATGTGCTTCCATTTGGGTTTGGCATTTAATCATTTCAGGCAAAAAATTGCCAAGAAAATATTCTCAGTCTATCATCTTTGCTCTTTAATAACTGTGTGATCTTTAGAGACTAAATTAATCTTTCTGGGTCTCAGTTTATATATTTAAAGAGTGCATCTTACTTTACACGATGGTATAGGCTTCATTTTAAATTTCTACTTTGTTATTTCTTTAGATCTGGCAAATTACCCCACTACCTGGTAATTATTGACTCATTTATAGCCAAATTTGATAATGAGGTTGGGTATATGACTGTTCTTTTAATTATTTAGGAAAGAGTAATAACTATCATTTTTTAAATAAATTTTTAAGACTTAGAATGTAAAACTTTTGGAGGCAGGGATTCTCTCCCTACTTCTACTCCACCATACTGCCCCTCTCAGCCTCAGACGTTCGGAATACCCTGCATATCTAAGGTAAGAGGAAGGTAAATAACATCTCTAATGTCACATTGACAGTAAATGTCATAGATGAGATTTGAATCCCAGGCATGGGATGATATACGACACAGAACTAGAAATAAACACCTGCATGTATACAGATAAAGATAATAAGGACGAGAGGTTAAATGCCTTTCCAAAGGTGCCAAGGTTGTAAGGGGCACAACTGGTTTCACACCTTGGTCCTCTGATTAAAAATCCAGGGCTGTCACTCTTTTTGAATTATAAAGCTAGTGTTCTTTCTACCTCACTCAATGCAATCAAAATATGTTTTGAAAGGGGTAAGGGAAGAAGAAAGGTCAGTAAGGCTGAATTATCCAGAGTATACTGAGGGCTATATGGTGTAGTGGATAGAGCTCTGGGCCTGGAGTCTGGAAGATCAGTCTTTCTGAATTCATATCTGGCCTCAATCTCTTATCAGCTGTGTGACTCTGGGCAAGTCACTTAATCCTGTTTGCCTTTGTTACCTCGTCTATAAAATGAGCTGGAGAAGGAAATGGCACATGAGTCAAGTATCTTGGCCAAGAAAATCCTAAATGGCGTAACAAACTGTTGGACACAACTAAAACAACTAAATAACAGCAGAGTAATATACTATGTAGACATAGTATGAGTCAGTCTATATGGCAAGTTGCCCTGAAACATCAAACGAGGAATCCCTCCCTGAAAGGAGACCTCACCATGAATGTACATACCAAAATTATACTAGCTCATTACCTCCCAAACACTCAGAACAAATTGTTTCCACTGGGGAAAAGAAGCAAACTTTATTACTTTCTAAATCCTTCCAATTGGCTGCAAGAGGTTTCAGGAACACAGTAGTTTTCTCTCTTGTATCTTTTTTTCACCCTAGATCTAAGTTGTGATGCTGCAGGATGATAACAGAAAATAAAAGCAAGTGTACATTTCTGAACTAGTTTCCATTTGTAGGAGTCATTAAGCCCCAAAAGACTGATCAGATTTCACATCTCCAGGTCCAGCATTCATAGCACTATTTCAGATAATTATTTAATTTTTAGTTGTAAATCACAACCAAATCATAAACTTACAACTCCAGACATACGTGGAGCAAAAATATGATTTACGAGCACACTGAAACTGAGCAAGGTCACTATTATTTGTGCACAGTATGCTGGTTATAGTAAATAATAAGGCCAGGTTTATGGGCTCCTGAATAACCTCTTAACCTCTGCATTTTCTAGATCCATGGTGTCAAACTCAGAAAGTCAGGTCACTAAGCGTCACATGAGGATCCGTGTGGGCTGCACAGAGACTTAGAAAACAATACATGTTTATATATTTACTTATTTTTAAATTAACAAATCAACGCATTAAAATTAACTAGGAACTACATTTTATTCTGGTTCAGAAGGTGTTGTGACCTCCAGGTTCTATATAATTTCCTACAACTGTGAGTTGTAGAAAAGGCACTAATTTGCATTGATAAAAGAACAGAGGGTTCCTCTACTAATGCATCTGGCAAAACCCAGCTACACACTCCTTTACATGAAAGTTCAGTACCTTTCCTGCAGTGTTTCTACCTAAGCTTACCCTTACCTTGACATTTGGGTACCTCAGTATTCACAATGAATTCCACCCCCAACATCCTGCTCATGGTTTCCATTAACTTCTTCAGTTTCTTTTACACAGAGTTTTACTCTTAAGTGCTCCTCATCATATATAATGTTTTTGCCTCCAAAATCAAAAAGACTAAAATATCCTCTTATCAATCAACGTTTCATTTTTTAAGTTGGCTAAGGTTTTTCTATTTTCATTAATTAAGTTATTTTTAGTTTTCAACATTCACTTCCTCGAGATTTTGAGTTCCAATTTCCTCGCCACCTCTCCCCTCCCCAAGATGGCGTACATTCGGACTACCTGCTTCCCACAATCTGCCCTTCCTTCTATCACTCCCCTCCTTCTCTTATCCCCTTCCCTGTTCTATTTTCCAGTAGGGCAAGATAGATTTCTATACCCCATTGCCTATGCGTTATTTCCCAGGTGCATGTAAAAACTATTTTTGACTTTTGTTTTTAAAACTTTGAGTTCCAAAATTGCTCCCTTCCTCGCTCCCCACCCACCCTCACTGAGATGGCAAGCAATTCAAGATAGGTTATACATGGGTAGTCCTGTAAAACACTTCCATAACAGTCATATTGTGAAAGATTAACTATATTTCCCTCCATCCTATCCCGCCCCCCATTTATTCTGTGCTCTCCTTTGACACTGTCCCTCCTCAAAAGTTTTTGCTTCTGATTATCCCCTCCCTTAATCTACACTCACTTTTATCATCCCCTCTATCTTATCCCCTTGTAACTTACTTTCCTGTAGGGTAAGATAGATTTCCATACCCAAATGAATATGTAGTTATTCACTCCTTAAGGCAAATATGATGAGAATAAGGTTCACTCATTCCCTCTCACCCTCCAACTCCGTAAAAGCTTTTTCTTACATCTTTTATGTGAGATAATGTACCCCATACAACCCTTCCCATTCTTCTTCTCCTAGTACATTCCTCTCTCTCACCCCTTAATTTTATTTGTATATAATCCCTTCATATTCCACTCATCCTGTGCATTCTCTCTCTCTCTCTCTCTCTCTCTCTCTCTCTCTCTCTCTCTCTCTCTCTATATATATATATATATATACACATATACATATATTATACATATATATGTATATATACACACACATAAACACACATAAGTGTATATGTATGTATGTATATATGTATGTATACATATATACATCTATACACATGTCTTTATGTGTGTGTGTGTCTGCATTGGTGTGTTTATATATATACATATATACGTCTCTGTGTATTCCCTCCAACTACCCTAAAACTGAGAAAGGTCTCATGATTTACAGATATCATCTTTCCATGTAGTAATGCAAACAGCTCAACTATAATAAGTCCTTTATGATTTCTCTGTCCTGTTTACCTTTTCATGTTTCTCTTGATTCTTGTATTTGAAAGTCAAATTTTCCATTCAGCTTTGGTCTTTTCTTCAAGAAAACTTGAAAGTACTCTATTTCACTGAATATCCATTTTTCCCTTGAAGGATTCTACTCAGTTTTACTGGGTAAGTGATTCTTGGTTTTAATCCTAGCTCCTTTGACCTCCAGAATATCATATTCCGAGACCTCCAATAGAAACTACTAAATCTTGTATTATCCTGATTATGTTTCCTCAATACTTGAATTATTTCTTTCTGGTTGCTTGCAATATTTTCTCCTTTACCTGGGAACTCTTAAATTTGGCTGCAATATTCCTAGGAGTTTTCCTTTTTGGGATCTTTTTTAAGAGGTAATAGGTGAATTCTTTCAATTTCTATTTTACCCTCTAGTTCCAGAACATCAGGGAAGTTTTCCTTGATAATTTCTTGAAAGATGATGTTTAGGCTCTTTTTTCTTTATCATGGCTTTCAGGTAGTCCAATCATTTTTAAATTATCTGTCCTGGCTCTATTTTCCAGGTCATTGTCTTCTATTTTTTCATTCTTTTGGCTCTGGTTTATAATTTCTTCATCTTTCTTAGAGTCATTAACTTCCATATGCTCCATTCTAATTTTTAAGGAATTATTTTCTTCAGCAAGCTTTTAGACCTCCTTTTCTATTTGGCCAGTTCTGCTTTTTGAGGCATTCTTCTTCTCATTGGCTTTTTGGACCTCTTTTGCCATTTGAGCTAGTCTATTTTTTAAGGTATTATTTTCTTCAATATTTTGGATGTCCTTTAGCAAGCTGTTGACTTGTTTTTCATGACTTTCTTGCAGCACTCTCATTTCTCTCCCTAATTTTTCCTCTACTTCTCTTGATTTACAAAATCTTTTTTGAGGTTGCCCATGGCCTGAGAGCAATTCAGAGTTTTCTTAGAGGCTTTGTTGTCTTCTTCTGGTTATATGCTTTGATGTCCTTTGTTACCAAAGTAAGAATCTATAATCTGAAGTTTTGTCCCCTCCCCCTGCTGTTTTCTCATTGTCCAAACCAATTACTTGACTTTTTAACTCTTCATTAAGGTAAAGCTCTGCTTCCAGTGTGGAGGGTATACTGTCCCAAGCTGCAGGAGTCTTGTGCAGTTGTTTTCAGAGATAATTTTAGGGACCTGTAAATTTTCAGTTCATCCAAGTTGGTATGATGAAAGGAGAGATGTTTACTCCTCTCCTGGCCTGTGGTCTGGTGTAAGAGTAACCACAAGCACTCCTTTCTGCCTTGGAACTGTGAAGAGGACTCCCTCTCATCCTCCACCACAAGCTCTGACTAGCCTGTGCTCATCCTCACCCCAGGACCACCACCTAGATGCAAGCAGGGCAAAGCAAAAGAATCTTGCCTCAGTGCCAGCAAAGAGATCCCTGCAATCACCCTCTGATCAGCTGCTCAATTTTCCCACTGTCTCTGGGCCTAGAGGTCAGGAAGCAGTTGCCACCACTGTTGCTGCCCTGAGCTGGGGCTGGACCTTGCTCCTCTCTCCCCCAGGTCTGACAGACCTTTCCTACTCACCTCCTAAGTTGTCTTTGGCATTTGTGGTTTTAGAAATCTGGAAACTGCCACAGCTGCCAGTGATTCAGTACCCTGAGGCCTGCTCCAGGTTTGCTGGTGCCCTGGTTTGTGCTGGTACCTTTTGTGCTGGACTGTGCTTCTTTCCCACTGGTGCAATAAGCTTTTACTGTTGCCCTTCCAGGTTTTCTTGGGCTGGAAATTTGTTTCACTCCATCATTTTGTAGGTTATAATGTTCTAGAATTTGTTTAGAATCATTTTTACAGGTATTTGGAGGGGTTTGGGAGGGAGCTCAAGCAAGTCTCTGCTTTTACTCTGCCATTTTGGCTTCTCCCTTAATCGTTATTTCTTATCTTTCCTTCTCTCACTCTACCAAATTGCTGGTAAACTTATATTTGATCTTCATAATGATTTCTAAGACCTTTATCTGCTTTACCAATAAACCTCTTTCAGGAAGATAGGGAATGGGCTACTTTTGGAAGTAACACCTCTCTTTGCTGATGTTCTTCAAGCAGAGTCTGGATAACCACTTTTTTAGGAATACTGTAGTATACTCTATTTCCCATATGGGTTAGAAGTAAAAAAAAAAAAACACTTTAATGTCCTTTCGATCTCTGATATTCTGTGAGCCATAATTATTGCTGCCTAGGAAAATTCCAGAGATATAGGAAAATCTAGGAAGGAATCATGGTCTTATGAAGAGTGATCAACCTGAAATCAGAAGATATTGATTTCATACACGTAATAATTCCAGTAGCCACCATATTCTACCCAGGGAATCTTAGAAACTGCTGAATTATTATCTCAGAGTGAGAATAGACATAATTGCCCATTTGCCCAAATGTCTAGTGCAACTAGAATCAAATAACAATTCTATGACCACCCCCTCCCCAGATTTTGATTTGGCCCTTTCCTTCCAGTACCCCAGCAGTGCAAAACCAATAGTACCTAGGAATCCAGCAGACTTGATCAGTTTCTTCCATTCCCCTTCAATAAAATAGATAATATTTATAAAATACTTCGCACAGCGCCTAGAACTTAGTAGGTAGCATACTCATACTTCATCACTTCCCTTCCTTCACCCTCTCTTTGACCTTTTGTATTTTAAGCATGTCCCAAACTGTCTTAAAACTGACTTACTTTACTATCATATATGTTATATATTTCCTTGCACTGGACTACTGGTATTGAGAAGCTTGTTGAGTCAGATACTTACTAGCTATGACATCATGGGCAATGTGTTCAATCTCTAAAAACCTCTATTTTATCATCTGTAAAATGGAAATAATGCATTATGGTCTACCTCACATGACTAATGGGAATAGAAGTATTTTGTAACCTTTTTGTTGTTCAGTCATTTTTCAATTATGTTTAATTCCTTATTACATACACATATGTGTATGTATATATGCATGTATGTGTGTATATATGTGAATGTATGTATATTTACATGTGCATATATAGGTTATGCATGTGCATATACATATGTGTGTTCATATGTAGGTGTGTGTATGTGTACATGTGTGTATTTATATATGTGTACACATACAAGCACACATGTATGTATGTATTAGGTATGTGTGCATGTGTATATATGCATATAGCAAATATATGCATGCATATTTATATGTGTACATATATACACGCATATACATGCATATATACATATATACACATATATATTATGCATGCACATACATATACACATATACATGCATACATACACACATATATATACACATGGTGTATATATATCGCTTATATATATATATATATATATATATATATATATATATAAAATATAACATGTAGTTTTTATGATCAAGGAAGCCTCAAAACACCTGATGACAGAGGCCATGATTCACTCTGCTGTTCTAACATATTGCTTGTCATTATTCCTTGCCCCCAGCCTCAAATTAACATTTACTCCATATACATGATGTATTTCTTTATCTGTATACCTATTTTCTTCAGTGCGTTCCAAGCTCCTTGACGTCAAGGAGTGTTTTATTTTTATCTCCGTATCCTCTTTACCTTGCAAGGAACAGAGCACATAGGACATACACGATGAATAAGGCTGTTACTGAACTGAATCGAATGACCCAGGGCAGGAAGGTGACCAACAGTCACAACAAAACCTAGAGCCATTTCTGCCCTTATTCTTCCTCAGGCTTTTTTTATACTTTTGTCTACAGGTCATACTCATTCTCTAATGGGCTGCACAGATACCCACTCCTCATCCCTCTCTCTCTCCCCATTTCCATTGCCAGGAAGCCCTGTCTGGCCTCTAAATTCCTCTAATTCTCTACCCTAAGCTAATTCTCTTTGCTCTATTGTGTGTAGAATTGCCTGGGTAAAAGTACCTTTTGGTTCACCTGAGAGAGGTTGACCTTTCAAAGGTGGATTTGCTAGTATCTAAGGGAAATAGGTAAAAATAAAGCAATTCATAGACTGTAGAATAGCTAAGTGATACAGTAGAGGAAACTTATCCTATGGCAGTGGGTGACAGAAACCTTTGAAGGGATAAAAGTCATTTCTTAGTAACATATATAAGATTCGGAAGAGCTACATAATATTTTAGATATTATACATATATAAATACATATACACACAATATATGTATGTATGAATATATGTGTATATACATATATGCATATATACATACACATACATATACATACACACATGTGTATAATACACACACTTCTATCTATCTATATCTATCTATATCTATAGATAGATATATAACTTTCAGGTGATGGCAGTACATTTTACACCAACTTCATCTGTTCTGGCTTTATCCATTTTTGCTTCTCACTACAATATTTCATAGATCAGGTACTTCATCAGCATGGGTCTTCCCTTTAGCAGTGCAAATTTTAGTCCTTCCATGGTTTACCAGATAATTTGCCTGAGTCATAGTAGCTAAAAAATGCAATTCTTACTGATTACTGCTTGGTAATGAGTTTCTCTGGAATTAGCTATGCTGGTGATGAGATTATAGGTATGTAGTCCATTTCTGGGCCCCATGTTCAAAGCCTTTTCAACTTCGTGGGGAGTGGGAAAAGAGATATACCTGGTGTCAGAAAGACTTCAGTTTGAATCCTGCTTCAGATTATTATTGGTTCTGTGAACCTAGTCAAGGCATTTAATCTCCATGAACCTCAATTCCTTTGTCTATAAAATGGGTCAAGCAGTCACACCTACACCAAACTGGAGAATCATGAGAATTGAATGAGATGTCTTTAGGTAAAGCCCTTTATAATCCTTAAAGTTATACGTAAGTTTTTTTTATTAATATTCTCATTAATTTTGTTATTATCCAGTTGTTTTTGAGTCATGTCCCACTCTTTGTGACCTCTTTTGGGGTTTTCCTGGCAAAGATATTGGAATGCCTAGCCATTTCTGTCTCCAACTCATTTTACAGATGAAGAAACTGAGGCCAAAAGGGCTAAGTGAATTGCATAGGGTCACACAACCTTTAAGTTTCTGAGGCTAAATTTAAACTCAGGAAGACGAGTCTTCTTGGCTTCAGGCCCACGGCTCTATCCAGCCCGCCATCTAGCTACCCATTATTATCAATAATGTATTTAAGTAAATATTACATATAACATATATTTAAATATATAATAAATATCATATGAATTAATAATAAATAATTTTAGTAGCAGTAGAAGTATCTGTAGGACCTTATGGTCTGCTAGCATTGCCTTTGAAAGTTCAGAATTGCCTGCATAAAATGATGATTTATTAAAGAAGGATTGATAATAATTAGATTACAGATTAAATGGTAAAAGAGAAACCAGAGGTCACTGAGGCTGACTCTCATTTTCTCAAGAAGGAAATTAAGGAAGAGAGAGGAAAAGTGACTTGTTTGTAGCATTACCCGTAATTAAGCCTTGATACTCTGTCTTCCATGCTTTGCACTCCTTTCTCTGTGCCATGTACCTTTCAAGGAGGCATGCATTTTCATTTATAATCTAATTTATATGACGATAAATCTAAGCACTTCAATTCCTATTACTATATATAAACTACCTCTGGATAGTAGTATTGCCTAATACATAATATTCTGGGCCAAGGCTTAGCTTTGCAGGGCTTTAGGTTCATCCTGTCCAAATCTATCACACACCAGGGAGAAAAAAAAGGAAACAAGCATTTATTAAGCACCTACAATGTATCAGGCAGTGTGCTAGCAAATATCTCATGCTATGCTAAAAAGAACCCTGTGAATTAACTGCTATCACTATCCTCATTTTACATTTGAGGGAACAGAAACAAACAGATGAAATAACTAGCCCAGGGTCACACAGCTAGTAAGTGTCAAAGGTCACATGTGAAATCGGAGCTTCCTGTCTCCAGGCCCAGAGCTCAATCCACCATATCCCTTAACTGCCTTTATCATCAACCAAAAGCAGCAGCACTAACATTTCTTTCTGTTTCATTGTTCTGGGTACAATCTGCTACTGAAAATCTACACTCAAAATTTCTTAAATGCTATGGATAGTCATTAATAAGTTTTAAAAGTCTTATAATTTTTTTAAACAAGCCTTATAATTCTTATTTCTAAGTACTAAAGTATGTGCACATGGATGAGATGACTCACCACACTGAAATACTTAGTATTTTCTATTGTCTATAAGAGCCATATATAGAGTTCTAGGATTTATATTTGGGAGGGACCTTGCAAAGATGATGTAACTTGACTGTTGTCAAATGCCAAGTTACCAGGATACTTAGGAGTAGAACCATTCAAGACTCCAGGTACAGAGTGGAAAGAGACACAGAGAGGGGAGAGATTAAGGCAATAAAGAGAGGTGGCAAATAACATGGATTGGCTGGACCATAGGGTCCATGAAGAACAATGGAGTTAGGTTGTAGAAGGCCCTGAATAAGATTATATTTTATTTAATAGATAATGGAGAGACATTGAACATTTTTAGTAAAGGTTTAAGAAAATCAGAGCTGTGTATTAAGATCTTTTTTTCAATTAACATATATTTTTTTTCCCTTCATCCCCCCAGAAACAAATCAATGTTGAAACGATTTGGCAGTCAAAGAAAAAAAAAACCTAGATTGGCTGTGTCCCAAAAGTATTTTTCATTCTTCATACTTAATTCATCTATCTGTTTGTAGAAGGGTAGCATGTATCATTGTGACTTCTATGGAGTTATGGTTGGTTATTGCATTAATCATAGTTCTTTAGACTTTCAAGATTTTTCACTTTTACACTGTTATTTTTATAGTATATATTATTCAGCAGGTTCTACTCACTTCATTCTGCATCAATTCCTAAAAATATTCAGAGATTTCTCTGAAACCTTCCTTTTCATCATTTTTAATGGTGCAATAGTATGGTGTGTTGTAAAAAACAATACTGTTTGCTGCTACAGTGGCTGTGTAAGGCCAATAACACCAGCACACAGGAGGGCTGCTAGCACAGGTTCTTTGATCTGCTTTTCTAAGGAAAGAAACTGTAAGGGGTGTACAATCTTAATTTAATTAAACATACATATATCATTCACTTATTTCAGGGGAAAAAGCCAGGGCCCTTAAATTCAGAGAGTATACAAATAGAAACTACAAACAGATCAACAGACAGGCTTTATCTGATCAAGATATCACACACATACTTATCAAAAAAAGAAGTACCAACATCTGGGTGTTCAAAGCTGGTGGGCTCTTACCAACAGTTGTCTAGAGTCTCGTCTGGTCAAATCACACAATGCTCTTCCAGTGAGCGAAAGCCCCAAAACAAAAGGCCAACCTCAGATCTTATATAGCCTTCTCAGGGTCGAAGAGTGTTACAGCCATATGACTCAAACCTCTGTGAACTAGGCTTTCTTGTTTCTTAAGCAAGTCAAAGACTCTTGATTCAATCTAAGAAAGACAACGAAAAGTCCACTTTGCTTGCCTTTACATTTGAAAGGCAAGACTCATCAAAGGTACTTGATTACCTTAGCATTCCAAAAGATAAAACAATAAAAAGCCCCTCCCTAATTACCATAACATGTGTGTGTATAAAACAATGTGTACATGTGGGTGTGCCTATATGTATATGTGTGTGCTCAAATAGATACACATATGTGTGTATATGTAGATGTATATGTAGATGTATGTGTATGTATGTATGTGTGTATATATGTATATATATATATATATATATATATACATATATATGTATATATACATATACACATACATACACAGATGTTTAGGTGTTCCCCAAATTAATTATTGGTACCCTTCTTTTTCTTATTCTTTGCTAACACTATTCAGACTGGGTATAATAATTTGTACATACAGTTTTTTTTTTTAACTTTGTCTTTGATCTTTTTAGGAGGTTAAAGGGTATGAATAATTTTGTTGATTTGAGGCATAAATCCAAATTACTTTCTAAAATGACTAGACCAAATCACAGTGACACTGACAATAAGTAGATCAAGGTGCCTATTTTCCCACAGTCCTTCTAACATTTGTCATTTTCCTTTCATGTCAACTCTGACAATCTGATGGGTGGAATCTCAGAGTTACTTTAATTTGCATTTATCTTTATTAATCATTTGGAGCACTTTTTAAAAAAAATATGGCTTGATTTTCTTTCCTTGAGAAATGCCTGTTCATATACTTTGCTTGGGAAGATTATTTAAATAGACTTGAGAAGGATAAATTGGAGGGAATAGACTCTGTCTAGAGGAAGAAAGACTAGGTAGGATGCTATTATAATAATATAGCCAAGAAATGATGAGGGCTTGAATTATGGATTTTCAGTGACAATACTAAAGAGGGGAGAAATATATGCGTATATGGAATTGGTTAGACAATAAGCATCTTTTACACACTAATTTTTCTTATATGGATTACTGGGTTGATCTCTTTAAACTTATAGTCTCAGCTCTGTACTCACTATTTGTGTGACTGGTTAAGTTACTTAGCTTTACTTGCCCTCCATTTCTTCACCTTAATAATGAGGAAGGTTAACTAGAATGCTTTTAAGTCCCCTTCCAACTCTATACCTGTGATAAATTCACTCACTTCAAACCTAGTTTTTAATCTCATCTTCCAGTTCATCTGTTTGTCTTCCATCTCATTCCATCTGGATCCAATCACCTTTCTTTGTAGTTTTGTATATGTGCTGCCAAAGCAAGCACTTCTTTTTAGTGTTGCAACACAGTACATTGAGAATATCATACACACACACACACACACACACACACACACACACATATCTATATACATATATATACTAAAGCTTGATACAATCCAATTAGCACTTTTAAAAATCCATTTGCAAAGGGAGTCCCTCAGATAGGCAACTTCTCTGAAATTGATCATCTCAGAGAGTTTCCTGGGGGTCCTGAGAATTTAAATAACTTGTCCAGGGGCACAAAGCCAATAGCTAAGATATATGTAACAGAGATAGGACTATCATCCTCAAAAAGGACTAATTGAAAGATGTCATTATTAATAGGAAATCTTTCCTTTTGGATATCTTCCACGGGAGGGGCAAAAACCTATGATGAATGTGGATCTCCCTGTTTTATGCCTTGTACAAAATTAATAATCAGAAGATTTTGGAAAGTTTTCTCTAGTTGCATTTATCAAGGTATCAAGTATCATTTTATCAAATAATGAAAGAGTCCTGGTTGAATGAAGTGGACCCATCAAGTGTATGTTTCACTCTACCTAGACATTTTTTTTGGTAATCAATAACAAAATATCACAGATGGGTTTTACGTTCTACATAATTTCTGTCAACTCATGATTGTAGAAGAAAAAAATCTGCTATAAATAATTTGTTTATGAGACCCAATCTATTCAGACCTCATATTTTTGGAAAAGATAACATTTGCGTGAATAAGTATTATGAAGATTTTTATATGTGAGAAAATAGACATCTAAGTTGATAATTATTTATGTTTCATTAATTGCCTTAGAGGGTGAGGGTTTGGGAATAAACATGTCATTTCAGGTTCTAAAGTACGATCATGATCAAGGCTATTCATATCTCTGGGCCTCAATATCTATAGAAAATGAAGGGTCTGGACTACACAAGGAAGGTTATCAATTCTATAGATCTTTAGAGCTGAATTTAGAAAAAAAAATATATTTTTACATCAGTACTAGCTTAGTAAACACTATCGTCTACAATTTCTGGGAAGGGAGATAGAAGTATTCGCATACAAGCCTATATTGTGTGATGAGCCAAAATTCAAACCTATATCTTCTAAGTCAAATACTTTTTGTATAAAATTAGTGTTTTCAACAACATTAATTTTCATTTGTTGTTCTGTGGTTCCTTCTAGAATTAAAATTTTGTTATTTTATGAAATAAAATAATGGATGTGAAAGTGTTTCATAAATTCAAACTGTTATACAAAGATAAATGTAACCCCTGTTCTGTAGCCCATTGTTATGAGACTATCTCCTTATTGGTGGAGATGAAGTTCACATCCTTGTAAGAGCAGGGTAGAGTTGATGAAAGGCAAATGCTTCAGTTCGCATGCAGTCTCCCTTTGGGAATTCCCCAAGCAAGTCTTTTTTGAGCTTTGTATTGGAATTCAGCTTTGATAAAGACAATGGAAGAGGTCAACACCACTTCAGGTTGCTGAAGGTAATGATTCTGGGAAAACATAAGAAAAGCTGGCAATCTCCATCATGGCCCTCCACTAGAGACTTCAGGAAATTTTCACTTGTGTGGAATCAACGACCCTCTCTTTCTTGGTTGAGCTGAGTCATCTTGCTCTCAACGAGAGGGTGCTTTCATTCTGTATCTTCTGGTATATACTATCTTATGTTTCCCGCTCTGATTTCTGTTTTACTATGATTTGGAATAATGGATGTGTATGCTATTCGCTATATATGTTAATTATGGAAATACTATTAGGTGAGAAAAGGGTTAAGTATTAGATATAGAGCTTTGGGTCCTCCTTCTCCAGCCAAAAAAAAAACATGGCAAAGCAATCAGAAACAAGATGGAACCTGATCACATCCCCTAAATGAACAACATTTAGGGGAGCAGATAGATGTAGCTCTAGCCTGGGACCCCCTCTCTTTAAGGAGAGTACAGTGACCATTCTTTTGGCCCCAACATCCTGCTTCCCCTCCTGAGAGGACTGAAGGTCTCCCTTGGAGAAGGGTGAGGAGAGAAATGGCTACAGATGTCTCTTTTGCCTTCTTCGAAGACAGACACAAGAACAGCATCCTCACTATATGTGGGACCTCATTACACATGTGGGATGTGGGACTTACTCTTTGCTACATAAAGTATTATAATTTTAGTAGTTGTTTTGACATCATTCAAAACAACATTTACTACAAATCCCATGTACATCCTCCTCTGATCCCATTTAGGTGTGAAAGTGATTCTGAGCTCTTGGAAACTCAGTCAGTGAGGTACAAACTCTGGCTGGTCTTGTTAAAAGCCAACTACTAGATATAGATACCTGGTAGCAGACTATGCTTGTGATTCACTGGCTAGATTCAGAGATGTTCACCACTCAATGGTTTGATCCCAGGTAAATACCAATATTGAAACTGGAGACAAGCAGCACGAAATATGCTTAGGGGTAAAACTGCCCTCACATAAACTTTATAATTGATGAGGTGAAAACTATTCAAGAAGTAATTGAGCCAAGTAGAACTGGAGGATGAATTACTAATGTGACTTCTAGGCTGTTGAAGGGCATTTATTAAATTTTTACATCCTCTAAATTCCAGGGCACTGGGTCAAAGCCCCCATTATTGTACTCCAATTAGGGTTCTATCACCAGGTAAAGGAAAATTTTTAGACCTGGTTGTTCTAGTGAGAGGCACTGAAGCACTATGATTTGTGCTTGCCAAAAGAAGACTCTCACTATTGAAAGCCTAGGTTCCTAAGGTAAGGTGTTTATCGCATTATGAATGCTCCTTTATTATATAACTAATATCATATTGTCAGTTCATATTATGTGACTATAAATTATCATAAGAACAATGCACATTAGTCAGGCCCAGTCTAAACCAATAAAAGAGAAGTATTTTATAGGCCTAGCTAATTGCTTATTTTATGTTATCTTTTGTGATTTTCACTGGCCTTGCTAAACCAGTTTGTCATCTGGTTCATTTTCTACTGCTCTATTTGTTAGCTGTCAGTTCACGTGGCATGTGGTCTCTTCTAAGTAGCAGCTTGATGTCCCTCAACATTTCAAAGTCAGATCCCTTTTGCTCTTTGCAGGACCAAAGTAGAGCTTAATCACAGATGTGGCCAACCCTCAGAACCAATAGTGAGGGTTGACAATAACAACACATACACATGGGCGTGCGGGCACTCACACACACACACACACACACACACAATCCATAGCATTCTTGAGTGACCTATTGATTAGTGACAGGTTGCTCAGAATAGTGTCACAATGACCTCCAAGCATTTCAGAACCTTCCAGGTATCCTTGATCACTAAAAGAAGAGATCTAGGGTGATAGAGGGCATGGCCCTGCCTTGTGCTTACATCAGGAAAAGCTTGTTTGAAGACGACCATGCTGACTTCTTTGTGTGGGTTACATAAAGGATACAAAGAATTCTCCCCTGCTCCAGAATGCAAAGGCTACTGCAAAGATCAGATGGGAACAGTAGGACAAATCTGTAAGGGAAGCGTTTTTTTTCTTGAGCACAAAAGCACCAATATATCCAGTTTCCTGACACCAATGTATCCCTTTGTAAATGAAAGAATTGAGGAAGGTTAAATAAAGTCATCCATTATTTCATTAAAAGAGAAAAAGAGCTATTTCAGTACCTCACTTAAAATAACTGATTCCTCAGCAAGAATAGACAACTTGTGGTAGAAAAGCAAGGGGGGCTCATTAGTTTTCCACATCAGAGCTCCAGCCCTAAAGGCTCAAAGTCTTCTGGGTTCAAATATTCTAGGATTTTGTCTGTTGTTGCTCAGGTTTCTTTGCATTTTCAATGAACCACCAAAATAGTTTCTTTTCACTGTTTGTCATCTTTCTGTCTTTTCATGTGTTGTCCGCTTCACATTGGGAATTCCTGGAGGGAAGAGACATTCTGCTTATCTAACCTTACGCAGCTCCATAAGCAGTCAACTAACTCACAGCCTTTATTATCTGTCATTCAGTTGGCCCTGAATTGTGTACTACCTTGGAACATCTCTGGTGTTGTTTTCTACGGTTCAACAACAAATCAAACAGACTTTTGTAAAGTACTTGCCATCAGCAAAGCATTGTCTTGGGCACTGAGAGAGATACAGAGTTTAGATGAGAGATTGGTAGTTGCTTTCAAAAGGATAAGCATTTAGTTAGTGGTTAAGACAAAGACACAGCCATTATAGTGTGCAAGATTCCAGTTCAGCACAGTTTTATACCAACTATAAAGAATACTGTGGGATCAGGGAAAGGTCATTAGAAAAGGCTCTGTTTGAGTTGAATATTAAAGAACAGTTTGTAATTTTATCAGGTGAAGTGATCAGAGAATGGCAATAAAATTTAGGAAACAGCTTAAGAGAAGACATGGCAGTAGGGAGGAAAATTTGTATTTGGGAATCAGAGAATGTTAATTCATTTTTCAGTCAACAATCATTTATTAAGCATTTGTGTGCTAGGTATGGTGTTAAGCCATGACTTTACAAAAAAAAAGAAAGAAAGAAAGAAAAGGAAGGATGTAAAGAAGCCAGGGATGGAAAAAGGGAAGGATGGAAGGAGAGGGGGAGATAGAGGAAGAGAGAGAGAGATGGGGGGGGAGAGGGAGAGAGAGACAGAGAGAGAGACAGACAGAGACAAAGACAGAGACAGAGACACACAGAGACAGACAGAGAGAGAGAGAGAGAGAGAGAGAGAGAGAGAGAGATTGAGAGAGAGAGAGAGAGAGGAGGGAGATACAGAGAGAGAAAGATACAGAGAGAGAAGGGGGAGGGAGTGTGGGAGAAAGAGAGGAGGGAGAGAGGAAGAAAGGAAGGAAGGAAGGAAGTTAGGAAGGAAGGAAGGAAGGAAGGAAGGAAAGAAGGAAGGAAAGAAGGAAGGAAGGAAATGAAAAAAAATTTGCCCTCAATGAGCTCATTCTCATATTCAAATGGGGGAACATAATCTGAAAATAACTATATGCATAGAATATTTAGAGAGTATAAATAGAAAGTAATCTCAGAGGGAAGATACTATAATGTTGGGGGTAAAGGGAAAGAGGGAGGGGCTGAAAGACTTTCTGCAGGAGGCCAAGGAATCTAGGAGACAAAGATGGGAAGAGAATACATTCTAGGAATGGGAGGCAGCTAGAGAAAAAGCATAGATTCTGGGAACTGTATATTGTCCATGTGAAAAACAGCAGCAACAAGGCCATTATATCGAGAATCTGGACGGGAGAGTAGACATTGGAAAGCTAGGAAGGGGCTGAGTTATGAAGAGTTATAAATGCTAAAGAGATTTTCTATCTTCTTTGTAAAATCCTAGAAGTCAATCACAGTACTATGAAATTAAAATGAGTTAAGTTTATATCCCTTGAAGTTCCTAACACAACATTAGATAAGTCAAGACAACAAGTATTTATTAAGCACCTTCTATCTAGTGTTGGTGTACAAAGAAAGGGAAAAAAAATAAAAATAATAAATACTTTCTCCACCTGTTTAGATACAAGAGAGAGGAAGATAAGTTGCTTATGAAGCTATGTGTTTCTGGACTTGGTTTGGATAAAAATACTATTATTGGTAAATCTGGGACAAGAAGTTAAGGGAACACAGTAGTAAAGGAAACATATCTACTTCAATCAATATGAATTCTCCTGTTTTGTTCTTAAAATATAAAATTATAAGGGGGGCAGAGCCAAGATGGCAGCTGGTAAGCAGGGAATAATGTGAGCTCCGTAGGGAGACCCTCCAAAAACTTATAAAAAATGGCTCTGAACCAATTATAGAACGGCTGAACCCAACAAAACAGCAGAGGGAAGTAGAGCTCCAGCCCAGGACAGCCTGGATGGTCTCTGGGTGAGGTCTATCCCACACGGAGCTGGGAGCTGGGAGCTGGGAGCTGGGAACGGAGTGGAGCAGAGCCCAGCCTGAGTGGCGTGGACCATCCAGACCAGAAGCTGGGCGGAGGGGGCCCTAGCGCCCTGATTCAGTGAGCTGCGGCAGTTACGAGTCTTCTCAACCCACAAACACCAAAGACTGCGGAGAAGGTTAGTGGGAAAAGCTGCGGGAGTGGAAGGAGTTCGCGGTTCGGCTTCCAGCCCCCGGAGCAGCGGAGGTGGGGCAGCTACGGCTGTTGCTGCTTCTGGCTCCAGGCCCACCTGGTGGGAGGAATTAAGTGGCGGATCAGAGCAGGGGTGCACAGCCTGCCGAAGATCTAAGCCCAGTTCGGGTTGGGGGTTCTTGGGGAAGGAGCAGTGCTGGTGTAGCAGAGCTGGCACCTCCCCCCAAACGTGGAACATAGAACTCTGTAATCTACAAGCAGTCGTACCCCACTGAAAAACTCAAGGGTCAAGTTAGTTGGCTGGGAATATGGCCAGGCAGCAAAAACGCACCGAGATTCAGTCTCAGACTTTGCATTCTTTCTTTGCTGACAAAGAAGACCAAAACATACAGACAGAAGAAATTAATAAAGTCAAAGAGCCTACAACAGAAACCTCCAAGAAAAACAGGAACTGGTCCCAGCCCATGGAAGAGCTCAAAAAGGAGTTGGAAAAGCAAGTTAGAAAAGTAGAGGAAAAATTGGGAAGAGAAATGAGAAGGATGTGAGAAAACCATGAAAAACAAGTCAATGACTTGCTAAAGGAGACCCAAAAAAATACTGAAAAATACACTGAAGAAAACAACACCTTAAAAAACAGACTAACTCAAATGGCAAAAGAGCTCCAAAAAGCCAATGAGGAGAAGAATGCCTTGAAAGGCAGAATTAGCCAAATGGAAATGGAGGTCCAAAAGACCACTGAAGAAAATACTACTTTAAAAATTAGATTGGAGCAAGTGGAAGCTAGTGACTTTATGAGAAATCAGGATATTATAAAACAGAACCAAAGGAATGAAAAACTGGAAGACAATGTGAAATATCTCCTTGGAAAAACCACTGACCTGGAAAATAGATCCAGGAGAGATAATTTAAAAATAATTGGACTACCTGAAAGCCATGATCAAAAAAAGAGCCTAGATACCATCTTTCAAGAAATTATCAAGGAGAACTGCCCTGATATTCTAGAGACACAGGGCAAAATAGAAATTGAAAGAATCCATCGATCGCCTCCTCAAATAGATCCCAAAAAGAAATCTCCTAGGAATATTGTCGCCAAATTCCAGAGCTCCCAGATCAAGGAGAAAATATTGCAAGCAGCCAGAAAGAAACAATTTGAGTATTGTGGAAACCCAATCAGAATAACCCAAGATCTGGCAGCTTCTACATTAAGGGATCGAAGGGCTTGGAATGCGATATTCCGGAGGTCAATGGAACTAGGATTAAAACCAAGAATCACCTACCCAGCAAAACTGAGTATCATGTTCCAAGGCAAAATATGGATTTTCAATAAAATAGAGGACTTTCAAGCTTTCTCAGTGAAAAGACCAGAACTGAATAGAAAATTTGACTTTCAAACACAAGAATCAAGAGAAGCATGAAAAGGTAAACAAGAAAGAGAAATCACAAGGGACTTACTAAAGTTGAACTGTTTTGTTTACATTCCTACATGGCAAGATGATGTGTATGATTCATGAGACCTCAGTATTAGGGTAGTTGAAGGGAATATGTATATATATGTTTATGTATATATATAGGTGAATGTGTATGTATGTATCTATGTGTATGTGTATGCATGTGTATGTAGGTATATATATGTGTGTGCTTTTATATATGTATATACATATATATATGTGTGTGTGTGTGTGTGTATATATATATATATATATATATATATATATATGTAAAAGAGAGAGAACAGACACAGGGTGAGTTGAAGATGAAGGGAAGATATGTAAAAGAAATAGAATGAAGTTAAGGGATGAGAGAGCAATGTACTGAGAGAGGAAGATAGGGAGAGATAGAATGGGGTGGATTATCTCGCATAAAGGTGGCAAGAGGAAGCAGTTCTGTGGGAGGAGGGGAGAGGGCAGGTGAGGGGGGAATGAGTGAACCTTGCTCTCATCAGATTTGGCCTGAGGAGGGAATACCATACATACTCAGTTGGGTATCTTACCCCACAGGAAAGAAGAGGGAGGAAGATAAAAAAAAACATAAATGGGGGGGGATGATGGAGGGGAGGACAGATGGGGGTGGAGGTAATAAAAAAAACCACTTTGGAAAGGGGACAGGGTCAAGGGAGAAAATTCAATAAAGCGGGATGGGTTGGGAAGGAGCAAAATGTAGTTAGCATTTCACAACATGAGTATTGTGGAAGGGTTATACATAATGATACATGCATGGCCTAGGTTGAAGTGCTCGACTTCTTAGGGAGGGTGGGTGGGAAGGGAAGAGGGGAGAGAATTTGAAACTCAAAGTTTTAAAATCAGATTTTCAAAAACAAAAAAAAGTTTTTGCATGCAACTAAAAAATAAGATACACAGGCAATGGGGCGTAGAAATTTATCTTGCCCTACAAGAAAGGAAGGGAAAAGGGGATGAGAGGGGAGGGGGGTGATAGAGGGGAGGGCTGACTGGGGAACAGGGCAACCAGAATATATGCCATCTTGGAGTGGGGGGGAGGGTAGAAATGGGGAGAAAATTTGTAATTCAAACTGTTGTGAAAATCAATGCTGAAAACCAAATATGTTAAATAAATAAATTAAAAAAATAAATAAATAAATAAATATTGACAAATATTTATTGATTGATTAGTCTATTCTAATTTTCAGAGAATCTATTATTTGAGTAAGATTTTATACCTCTTGTGCTAAGCTACTAATTATCTTTCCAAGTCTCTCCTCAGTTTCATTTAATTTCCTTTAGTGTTTTGATTTCATTTATAGTAATAATTTAAAACTATTAAATATAAAAAAGAAAAAAATATATAAAATTATAGGATATCAGTTAAAAGTTATCTTAATGGTAAAATAAAAATTTCAGGCATAGAATATCAAAATTATAAGTCATCTTAGAATAAAGAATTATTATATTATGTTCTATGCTTGAAGGAAGGACCTCAGGACATAGGATGTAGTAGTTGGGGTGGACTTTAGTGCAAAGCATTTTAAAACCAAGAACCAATTTCAGAACCAAGAATGGCAATCTTCCAAGGGACCTCAGAACATAGTACATCAGAATTAGAAGGGACTTAATGACAGATACTATTTGAATTTGAACAAAATATTAAAGCTCAAAGAGGCCTTGGAAGATAGAATATTGGAGCTGGGAAGGACCAAAGAAACAAAATGTCAGAATTAAAAAGGAACTTAGAATACAGAATTCAGATGCATATACATATTCATAGCTACTTACATACACATGTATGCATAACCATACCTATCTATACATAAATTCATTTATACACTCACACACGTGCAGTTTATTTTTCTATGTTCTACCATTGCATTTTTAATTCTTCTCTGCACCAACATATTTATGTGTGTATATACACACATTCACATATATTTATATACTCACTATATATATCATATAATGTACATATGTGTGTAAACCTGTGTGGATTATATATATACACACATTGTCCACACATAGCTACATATATGTATAAATATATTGCTTTTACAACTTAATCACTTGAAATTGTACTGACTTTTTGGAATATTATATATATATAAATATGTATATATATATATATGTACACACAAATATATACAAGTAGAATGTATCCATTTATATATGTGTTTATATTTGTGTGTGCCTGTGCATATGTTCATATATAAAGAGATAAATATATGTAAATTAGATTTATAATATTGAAGGGATTTGAAATACAGAATGTCAGACCTTGGAAGAACTCTATCACATAGCATGTCAGTTTTATAAAGGATCTTAAAGCCTTGGGAAGGAATTTCTTTCCATGAGAAAGGCAGATAGACATGGGGGGGGGGGAGAGAGAGAGAGAGAGAGAGAGAGAGAGAGGTGAGAAGAAAGGAGAACTGCTCAGAGAAACAGCATTGGATTGGCCAGGACCACTTCCTCCAGACTTCCACGTTACTTACTGTGATAAGCCAAGCCAGGGGCAGTATCATAACCAGTTATTTACCAGTGCTCACCTGATGACATTTCCCATTGCAGGGTAGTAGAGGACAGAAGATTAAGCAGATAATTAGGCAGGTTTGTATGTATGTATGTATATACATATATATGTATATATGTACATATATGTGTGTGTGTTTATATAAATAGAAATATATGTGTAAATGAGATTTCAAATATAGAATGGATCTGAAATATGAAATGTCAGACTTTGGAAAAGCTTTAGAACAGAGCATGTTGGTGCTATAAAGTATCTTAGAGCATAGAATGTTCAAGTAAAGGACATAGGATATCAGATATAAATAAGACATTAAAGATTATCTGGTCTAAGATAACCAAGAGAAAAATTGGCTGAAATATTAGATTTGTTGTTAGAAAGATAACTGAAATCCACCCTAGAATATTTTCTTTTCTTTCCTCTCTCATTCCTGAAGCGTTGCCCATGCAAACTTTAGTTAGCATAATTTCACTAATACATGAAAAATTTGAGGGATGGGCATCCTTTTCCCCTTGCATCAGTCATCTAAGCCTACTTTGGGAGGGGTAAAATCCCACCTGTAGATACCCTTTCTTGACTCCTCCCTTAACTCTAATGCTTTCTCTCCATAATTATTTCCTTGTTTGCCCTGTATACAGCTTGTTTATAGACACTTCTTTACATGTTACTTGCTGAACAAACAGCATTAACACAACACAATGGTTCCTATCCTGCCACAGACACAAAAAATTTATATAACTCTGAGTGAGTTACTTAATGTTTCAGTGTTCCAAAGAAATTATTTAAAATTATAAATGTTATAGAAGTTGCTGACTTACATTGGTAAATTTTCCATCAAAGAAGTTGCCAAAAATCAACAAAATCATAGTTGTAACCAAACAAACAAAAAACAGTGTGTGGATTCAAATATTGTCACTGTCACTACCTATGTCATGTTGGGGAATTTCTCTGGGCACTAGTTTTCTCATCTGTAAAATAAAGAGGTTAAGTTGGTTAAGACTATAAAGTCAATACCCAGCTCCAAATCTATGATGGATGCACAGAAGGAAGGAAGGAAGGAAGGAAGGAAGGAAGGAAGGAAGGAAGGAAGGAAGGAAGGAAGGAAGGAAGGAAGGAAGGAAATAAAGAAGAAGGAAGGAAAGAAGGAAGGAAGGAAATAAGGAAGGAAGGAAATAGAGAAAGGAGGAAGGAAGGATGGATACCTTAAGTACCTACTATAGGCCAGGCCCTGTGCCAAGCATTTTGCAAACGTCATCTTATTTGTTCATTAAAATAACCATGAAGATAGATTCTATTATTATCTTTATAGCACAGGTAAAGAAATTGAAGCAGATAGAGAGTAAATGATTTGGCCAGGGTGTCTTGTCTAAATGTCTGAGGTAACATTTGAACTCAGATCTTTCTGATTCCAGGCCTAGTGTTAGATCCACTCAGCCACCTAGCTACTTAAGATAACAGAGAAAATGTGGTATAATGGAAAGAGTGCTGCATTTAGTTTTATAGGTCCTCAGTTCAAATCAAGTTTTAAGTTGCTGACCTTGTGATCCTGAGCAAGTCAATTAATCTTTCTAGAATCCAGTTTTCTCATACGTAAAATGTACAGGTTGGAGTAGTTGTTCAAGTATTTTGAGTTTCATTTGAAACTGGATTCCCAAATATCCAAGTTTCCAAATAGTTGTACTCTTAGCTTTTCAAATGTCACTCTCAGGAAATAATTGAAACAGAACTAATTTGTGTGTAGACACATCAAGGCACTTCAGCTGTGTTCCCTTGGCAGAAAGAGGTCACATATGAATCAAAATCTGCTAGCAATGTGAAATAACAGGAAGTGAGATAGCATCAATAACACATTTTTACAATATTTTAAGCATCATAAACTATCTTGCCCCACAATAACCCAGTGAAGGAGCTACTATATGTATTATTATCCTTAATTTACAGATAAGGAAACTGAAACACAGAGAGCAGTAGTGACTTGACCAATAATCATTACAATTTACACAAGTTTGAGAGTAGGAATAGGAAGGCAAAAAGCACAGCTAAAGGAGACAGTGCAACTCACAAACGAGGCTTCATGTCTCTGATGTAGATGATGGCACATGTGGAACTCTCCTCCAATTTCAAGTTCTTTGAACATCTCCAATGCCTGTTTTCCATAGTTAAATTTCAACAATAATTCCTGATCTATTTTGCAAGACCAAAAATATAAAATCGGGGGTTCTTAACTTCCAGTCGTGAAGGTTTAAAATTCTAAAAGCGAATCTTCTTTTTGTTTCTTTAATGACATTAATCAGTTCTCTACTAACTGTTTTATTCACTCCTGTTTTTGAAAAGATCTGGTGTTTATTTCTCCTGCTAAAGGACTATGTGCTCCCACTGAATGGTCCTCATTTACTCAGAAGACCACTCATGTAGGAAAAGAAATAGATTGGGATACATAAAGGAAAGCCAGGAAAATTCTGTGGATCATCCTGATGATTTCCATTTCCCTCTTGCATTTCACACTTGGCTCTGATTTTTCTATGGGCTTTTCAGCTCACAGTGACACTCAGTGGTAATAAAGTAAACAGCACCTAGCAAATTCAACTCTACCATCAATTTCAGTTGACTTTCCCCGATTTGGAAGCTCACAAACATCCTTTATCTGGAGTGATTCTCAGGATAAGGAATAAGCATTGTTTTTATTCCCTAGGCAAAATGCTATAAGTTTATATGAGTATATGTCTTGAAAGTCTGTGTAATCACCAAGAATTGCATCAATTTTTTATTAAAAATAAGGCACTTTGCTGGTTGAAAAATTTGGTTTATTTATGGTAAATATATTAAAATAAAAACAATTTTTATAAAGTCAGAAGCAATCTTCCTTTTCCCCCTCTAATCTTCTCTATTATTTTTCCTCTCTCTTTCTCTCCCTTTCTATTTCCCTCCTCCTCTCTCTCTCTTCCTGTACTTCTATCCTACTTTCTCCTCTCTTGTTACTTTTCCCCCCATCCTTCTCTATTCCCCCACACCTGCTCATCCCTCCCCACCTTGTCACCTCTTTTCCTTGTCCCTCTCTTGCAAGAAGGTCTTTAGAACCACCTCTAACATTTATTGTCTGTGCGAATTCACAAGCCTCTGTGCCTCTGTTTCCTCATCCATAACATAAGAGAGCTGGACTAGATAGTCTTGATCCTATGAAGGTGACTAAATCTTAATTTTTTCTGATATCCAAGTTTCATATAATGACCAAAATAATAACATGAAATGAGATGTTTGTGAGATGTGTTTTTAGGAAAATCTGTTTTATATAGTGAAAATAACATTAGGGCACGATCAAAAGATAAGTGTTTCAGCTCCAACCTTGTCACTTAACTGAGTGAGCTGCTGAAATTCTGTGAGGCTCAGATTCGTCATCTGTAAAATGAAGATACTAATACTTGCACTTCTTATTCAAAAATGTCATATTCATGATCTGATGAGATAATGGGTGTGAAAGACCTTTGAAAAGGAGGAAATGTCATGCAAATGTGCCGGATTTTCTTTTAAGCATAGGAGATATGATAATAAAGGAGTGTGACTTATTTATTAACAGACCAGAACTCTTACATGACATTAAATGTTTTTGTTGCTGAGACAGTCACCTTGGAATATTGCATGCTCATTTCCCTCTCACGTTTTCTTAGCTCACTTTGTTGGGACTTCTCCTTTATACCTAATTTGTTCTATCCCGATAGGCCAGGTCAAGTGAGATAAGGTCTAAGGACAAAATAAACAGAATTAAAAAAAAAGAATAAAGAAATACTTTACAGATCTGGATATATGTCAGCTATTATTTGCTGAATCTCTTTTTCACACAAACTAACATAACTAGCTTTCTAGACATAACCATCATTTGGTTTAAAATATTTGGCTAGCTAGACCCAATGTATTGATCATTAAATACTGAAAATTAGTGCAATTCAGCTCTGTTCTCAGTTTTTACAGTGAGCTAGAATTCTATTGTAATTCATATCAACAGAGACCCTCAAAAAGCAGCTTTCTTACCATTCTGTAGGGTGAAGAAGGAGATATTGCTATCATCCTCATTTCAAGAATAAGAAAATTAAGCAGAAGAGACTGTAAATAAATCCTGGTCTTCTCATTCTAAGTATTATGCCCTTTCAATATAATAACCTTTTGAGCTACAAATTCACCCTCCCCTTCCCCTGCAACTAATATCCAGGTTGGGTTCCCCAAGCAATTGGCTATCCCAGGTTCATAGAACTTTACAGGGACAGACTCCTAAATCTAAAGCTCATTAGTAACATGAGCTTTATGAGCTTAATGAGCTCATGAGCTTATATATGAGCTTAATGAGCTCATGAGCTCATTAGCTCATATATATACATTTATATATACACACATATATATACATACATATATATACACATTTATATATATACACATATATATACACATACATACATATATATACACATTTATATATATACATATATATATATATATCCCTTTAATAGTAAGTTGTAGACAAATATATTTCAAACAAAGGCATTCCTCCCACCAAAAAATGACATAGCAAGAATAGTAGATAAATGAGTCATTATCCCCTTGATCATATTATCCCCCCAAAACAAATAGCCTTAGTAGGCAGAGCCGGAACATAGAACACGCTGGTAAAGGGACACAAGGCCAAGGCAACTCATGGTTCTCATTCTGAAGGAATAAAAAGTCCTTGCTCTTCTCCTCATGTCCTCATGCTACTCTCTCCCAAGCAAAACATCTCTGCCTGGCAGGTCTTTCAGCTAGGCTCTCTGGGCCTTCTCTTGACAACCTGGCTACCAAATGTCAGGGTTAATTTCCTCTTGAATTTGTAGATAGCTCTCTTCTCAAGTGTCAGCTGTCATTTCTCAAGGCATTCTTCTGTATTGCTTCTTTTCTGGCCCACTCCCTGCAAATGTGTGGTGACTCCGACTGGGTTATTTTTCTGTTTTGAAATTCCATGAGAAAGTCAGGGATACAGGAAAGAGAAATCTCTTCTTCCTGAAGAGAAGTTATTTCTCAAGTAGTGGGTTCTTCTTCCATATGGGACTCTCTTTTCTCCTACCAAGGTGATCCCCAGCATTATTCTGACATTCTACATTGTCTTAATGCAAAGCTATCAACTTTGCTTTTTAACTACCAACAGGCCAAGGCTAACATGTCACTCCATAGCAAGCTGTGCTTTAATTTAATTAAAATTTTTCTTTAAAAAAACATTTATTCTTTTACACTTTGTTTAAAATCTTAATAGTTTATTGTCTCTTTTGCAGTATCTTTACTTTATGTTATTACGTCATCTGGGTTATAGGGTAATCAAGTGACCACCCATCTCTCCCCTCACCACATATAAAGGTAGTGTGGCAACATTGCCTTCATGTCCTGTGGTAGATATTCAAAGGCAAAGTTGAGACAAACCAAGTTTTTACAGTTTATCCAATAGTAGAAATGATCTGCAAGAATTTGAAAAGAGAATACCAGCTCTGATGAATAATCAATCACATTTACAGTTGAGGGTTATGGTTTTTCCTTCAGGACACTTGACTTGAAGTCAATGCTATCCTCTATGATCATTACACTGACAGGAATACAGGCTGGTTAAAAAAAAGTTATCTTACTATTGATCTGCAATTCAAACATGCAACTTTTTGCAAAACTGCAATGCATCACTCCAGAAAGAAAAAAAAAGCATTAAAAAACCTCATCAGTCCCCATAAGCATAGCAGGATCCCAGTAATGAAAAATTAGCTTTGTAGCAGCCTACAATTAGCATGGGAATGGCAGGCTCGTTCCAAATCTTTCTGAACATATGGGTAATTATTGAGGAACTATGACAGTATTGCTACGGCAAGCAAAGCCAATTTACTATAGTTTAAAGAATTGGCTGCCTCTCCCTGGATTGCAGGCTCTCTCTGCTTCATGGTATTGTTTAAGTATTGCCATCAGGGGGCCCAAGTTCTACTACTCCATTTGATTATATTGAGGCAAAATATCCATCCCTGGTTCCCAGATCAGAAGTAACTAATAAAGCATCGATTTCAATATAGTGATGACAGGACAAGATATCTCCAAGATTACAGTAGGTTTCAGACCCAATAAGAGAAGTACAGGAAAGAAGGGTTGAGGTGAGAGGGATAGAGAGTCAGAGAGAGAGAGACATAAAAAGGGAGGGTGAGAAACAAATAGATCCACAGACAGAGAGACAGACAGAGAAAGGGGAACAGAGACAGAGAGAATAGCAAGGGGAAAAAAGGGGAAAAAGTATTTTTCCCCTAGGAAATGAAGAGATGATAAGACTGCAAAGGCTCTCATTATTAGGCTAGTGTCTGAGGCTTTTGCAGTTCATGAAGAATCAGAAGCAAGAAGGGATGCTGATATGGGCTTCATGAAATGAATTTTAGTTCTACCTACTTTGTTTGGATTTGAACGATACTTCTGTTGGTTCTTTGCTTCTGCACTTTGGTCTAAACTCTTTTATGCCCATGTGTTTGGATATAATATATATTTGCATCTAAAATGATCATTTGCCAGAAGATGAGCTTATTTAAACGAAGTCAAATTCAGATGTCCTCAACTTTATCTTGGTTGGGTCATGGACTATGATATTTTTACTTTTTAAATTTTAATTTTCATTTTATTTTTCTCCATTACATGTAAACAAAAATTATCATTTAAAATTTGAAGTTACAAATTGTAACAGCAAGGAAGGGGCACCCCCAGGATGTCCTGCTAGCACAGGTGCTTTGATCTGCTTTTCTTAAAGGAAAGGTAGCTTTTAAAGGTGTTAACAATTTTACTTTAATTACATTCACTAGGTCAGGGGAAAGGTCAGCACCCTGAATGTGGAGAAAATATAGTCAGAGAAATTAGCACAAAGACCAACAGACAAAGCTCCAGCTGTCAGATCAAGGTAACACAAATACCTACATATACCACTGGATGAGGGAGCACAGTTACATCTGAGTAGTTGGGGGGTCTGAACAAAAAAAAAAGTCCTTCTCATAAGCAAACTCCCAAAGCAAAATCTCACCTCAGAATATATATATATATATACACACTTCTCAGAGCCAGACAGCATCACAACCCTCATGACTCAGTGACTAATTAGTTTAGTAGCAAAAGGTGTGAAAAGCTTCCTACAAGCAAGTTCCTCCTCCAATGGACTCTATGCAACTCGGGGTGTATCACAGCTGTGACTGAACACATGTGGTCACATAGACCTATTAACATTACCCGTCACATAGATGGGGAAGATCTTCCTATCTCACTAACATTACATGAATTTTATCCCTTCCCTCCTCTCCCCTCTCCTTGAGTGAGCAAACAATTTGATGTAGATTATTTATGTGCAGTTACGCAAAACATTTTCACATGTTGCAAAAGAAAATTTAGACCCCCCCCAAAAAATACAAGAATAATAAAGTAAAAAAAAAGTATGCTTCAGTCTACATTCAGTTTATTAGTTGTTTCTTTTGTGAGTAGAGTCAGAGTGAAAGGGAATGAATTTCTACCGTATTTACTGAGGGTCTAATAAAGTTTTGTTTTGAAAAATATGGTCTCGGGAACTCTGAGGTGACATACACTCTGCAAAAGGGTCACCTCAACAACAGTCTCACACTTCTTCATCATCAGAGGGACCAACACAGTGACCATGAAGTATTTTTAAAAGCTGTAGTAGTAAAAGTTTAGGCTCTGTCAGGTCCTACCAAAATGGAAAAGCTTTGCTTATAGGCCTGTCATATGAAGACCAACCCAGATAAGTTCACAGAAGTTGTCCTTCTTACTGGCTATTTTTCTGTTACATACACCCATTGTTGTTAGTTATCTTTCATTTCTGAAGAGGATTAATGACATCATGATTGAGGTCTTGACTTGCATGTGAATTGGATTTAAGTAAGGCAGAGTTGCACAAAGTCCTCAGCTCCACCCTCTCTTCCTGAGTCATTGTAGGCCAATGGCAGGACAAAAATCAATACAACTGGTCATGGCCTGGGGTACAGTGCATGATCCTGGCTTTAAATTCTAAGTTCTCCGCAGTGCCTGCTTCAGTTACCTTCATGACCATTGGAATAAATTATTCTCATTTTCCCATTGCACAAGGGGAAGTCTTCACATGTTTGGGATAGATAGCCCCTAATTAATCCATAGGCTTGAGGCCTCTTGGTTACCTTCAATCTGGTTTAGCCTGTCTATCAAGACAGTTTTACCAGAATGTGACCACTGTGCACACTACAGCTTCTTGAAGCCACAGGTGAGAATTAGATGAAAAGATAAACACCAAAGGTGGATAAACAGCCCCAGAGGTGCTAGTCCTCCCTGAACATCTCATATATCTTTACATGCATACATATGTGTATACATATAAATGTATTTGTGTAGGTGTTAATTATGTATGCATATACAATATGCATTTATATGTGTATACACATACATATGTACACATATATGCATATACATATACATACACATACATATATATACACATATATATATATGTACACATTGACAACAATTTGTCTCAAAAATAGTCTATTATATTTGAGAAGAATCACAATCTGCAACATGAAAGGCATTATCCACAGTGATGAAGTACTCAAACCACTGGAGATTAAATTTCTAATTGTAGGATGAGGGAGGTAGATGTCCTAGGTTGAGACATGAGTAGTGAAATGTTCCAAGTCAAGGAAAGCCAGGTTGCTGAGTGACTTTCAAAGATGAGATAGCATAATTTGGAAGACTGGTAGCCAGGGATAGGGGAAGAAGAGTTCAGAGGTGCTTTCAAAGAATAAATGTTGTTCCATTTATAAGGTTAATTTATCCATTTATATCTGTTATCCTATTTCCAAGGTGAAATATCTGCCAAAAGTACAGGAATGATGCACTAGTGTTTATTTCCTATGATGAAAGCCACGGCAAGTAGGGTCACTTGACCCTAGCATACACATGTATTCTATGGTCTCTGCTGAGGCTAATTGTAGTGGGGAAGGTATCAAAGAATCAGGTCAGTTAACCACAGAGGGTTAGAGATGGAAGGAATTTGAGTAATCAACAGGATGATCTCATTATGTTATAGATAAAGCACTGATATCTAGAAGGATTAAATTAAGCAATGTCCCACAGCTAGTAAGCAGTTGATGTAGGACTCCATACCCTTTCTTTGAATCTTCTTGTTGTTTTGTCGTTTTTAGTTGTGTCCAACTCTTCTTGATCCAATTTTTCTGGATTTTCTTGGCAAAGGTACTGGAGTAGTTTGCTATTTTCTTCTCCAGTTCATTTTAAAGATGAAGAAACCAAGGCAAATGCAGTTAAGTAACTTGCCAAGGGTCACACAGCTAGTAAGTGAGTGGGGAAAGATTTGACTCAGGTCTTCTTAACCCCAGGTCTGGTGCTCTGTCCACTGTACCACCTAGCTGCCCTTCTTTGAATCTTAGCCCCACATTGTTTCTACTATATCAAGTTGCTATTCATTCGGCTTTCCTTTTTCTGTCCCTTCACACCCTTAGTGTTCTGTATTTGTCCATAACTAAATTTATATTGTCCCTTGTTCCGTTGTTTTCTCCATCCATAGTAACCTTTTTAGTGGCAGATTGTACAAAAGTAATTTCTTATTGTGTCTCAATTTTTACTTCATATAAAACGTGTCGCACAGAAGTATTTGAATAGAAGGCCAATTTCCCCCAGGGAAAAGAGCAAACTCCTATGTAGAAGCAAAAAGATTTATTGATCTCTCCTTCAATAATAATGATTAAAATCTAACCCCGCACAATTGCTGCACTAAATAATTTAGTTCCTTCTACATCTCAAGTGGATACACAAAAGAACTCTTCTATTCAAGAATAAAAATACTGCAACACACAAATAGGTTAAACAGAAAACATTAGCATTAAGAGCCGAAAGGGGCAACGGAGAATACTTGGCCAAGCCACCTCAATTTTCAGAGGAATAGCCTGGAGATCAAAGAGATTCTTGGCTTTCCAAGGTTCACACAGGTACCACAGAATGGCAGAGCTAGGATTCTAGCACAGATCTCCTGCTGTCTCCAAATCTAATATTCTATCAATGAATAGAATTTTGCCTTTTACATTAGTTGGTCATATGTTTCCGAACTGAAAACCAGAAGCCCTGACACGTTTAAGGGAAGTGCCCAACACTGATTTATATATAGGGATGGATTCTGTTTGTTTGTTTGTTTAATAGCTTGGCAAGGAGAATTTTATTATCTGATTTGTACCTGTACAGTGGAAAGTACAGTGGATAATGCATCCTGGCTCTGAATAGCAATGGGCAAGTTCTTCATCTGTAAATCAATGGGATTGGACCAAATGGCCTGTAAGGTCTCTTCCACTTTTCAGTCTATGATCCTTCTTTAGAAGAATTTATTTCCCCCTTCCATGAACCCCTACAATAAGAGATCTTATAATTAATACATGACATCTCATGAATTGCCTTCTTTCAATCAGATGAAAATTTGATGGAATTAGGCAATGGTCTTGGATATTTGAACAAAACTGATTTAACTAGACAGTTTGAGATGACCAATTCTTATGTTTAGCCGATTTACCCTTAAGTGGGAATGAGCTAAGGAGAATACAAATATGAAGAATGTAGTTTCAGCATCTGTTTCTTATGCAGTAGATACTTGTGAACTGAGTCCCAGACATACATAGAAAGAAATATATACTTTACTATGCTTATGCCATGGTATATCTCATGTTGTGGTTCTTCACAATTTTGTTATGGACTCTCTGTGACAGTCTGGTGAAACCTAATAATGAGTTTGTATTTCATTTCTGTAATTTCTTGTTTGTGTGACATTGAATAACATATTTCACTTCATGGAACGATACACAGGGCACAGGATTTGGAGTCAAAAAGACCTAGGTTCAAATACAATCTCACACATTTAATAGCTGTGTGTTCCTGGAAAGTCACTTATTCTGGGACAAGTCAATTAACTTCACTGTTCCTCAGTTTCCTGATCTGCAAAATGAACTGTATTAGATGATCTCTATTTTCCATTCCTATTTTTAAGCTATGTTCCAAAAAAAGATAATAACTAGAATTTTTATGGAGCTTTATTATTTGAAAAATACTTTCCATATTGGTACCTTATTTGATCTTATTGTCTTTTGCAAGGTAGATTTTAGTTCAATAGGAGGGGCTTTATTTGTTTGTTTGTTTTGATTTTTTGGTATCTTTCAACAATTTGGACTGTCCTACAATGGAATAAGATTCCTCAGGAGTTATTGGAAATATCATTACTGGATATATTCAAGCATTTTTGTTGACAGAGTTTGCTATTCAGGAAAATATTTAACTAAATGACCTGAGTTTTTTTTCCCTATTAAAATAAAGATTTTAGGATTACAGAATATATGGAGTGGGTCCTTCACTGAAAGTCAATCATTGACTTTCCACATGGGTTGCTTTGAAAAGATTTGTTTTTCAATTATACTTACTTTTTTCACATGGAAAATTACTTACAACTAACATCTCTCCAATTCGGAATTCCCTCTTTTAAGGGGCAAGATGTTAGGGAACATTGGTAGCATGATTAATATGTCTAACATGGTGTAACATGATATAACAATTACACCTCGCTTCCTTTGAATACATGGTTTAAAAAAAGAAACCAGGCAGATAAGTTGTACAAACACAAAACAGAGGCCCTTTGATTTGGCATAGACCCTAATGCAAATTCCATCTGTCGTGACTTCCTGTATATTCACTATGACTCACATACCCTCAGGTTGGTCCAAGTTGTACTTTCTACCCTCTCTGCCTTGCATGTTTACCAGGTTCTGCCCTTCGTAAAACCCAAATCATCACAGATAGAAACTGTTGCACTAATTCTCATACTTCAATGTAACTTCTGATCCACTTCAGGGAAAGGTAGTGTAGTAGAAAAAGAAAAGCTCCCTCTCTCCCTTTCACCCAAACACCAACTGCTCTGAAGACTTTGTTCAAGTACCTCAATGGCTATTTGCTAATGGTGTGACCTTAGGAACATCACTTGACCTTGAGAGTTTTAGTTTCTTCCTCTGTAAACTGAAGGGGGTAATCTATTTTACCATCTCTAAGAGTCTCATCCTGGTCTAAATTAATTGATTCAAAAATTGATCCACACCTTCTACTGGCAACAGAATAACATTCCAAGATACTCCTTCAAGATGGAATGTTAAAGATTATTCTTGAATCAATCAAGAATATTCATTCATCCAACTTCTCAATTAAAAAAAATTGACCAATGTATGCAGAGCCGTATGTTAAAGCCAAGGATGATACAAAGGAGGGGGAAAAGATATGCAATAATGAGGTATGACCTTTCCCTCATGAAGCTCAGTGTTTAACAAGGAAATATGATACAAAAATATTTTAAAAACATATAGATTGTTCAGACTAATGGAAGAGGAAAGAAAATAATTAAATAACTCTGTCTTAGAAAAAGAAATTGAACAAGCCATAAATGAACTAAAAACAAAAACAAAGAACCAGAAGGATCCACAAGTGAAATCTACCAAATACTTAAAAAATAATTAATCTAACACTATGTAAACTATTTAGAAAAAAATGCAAAGAAGGAGAACTACCAAATTCCTTTTGTGACACAAATATGGTACTGACACCTAAAATAAGAAGAGCAAAAACAGAGAAAGAAAACTATTGATCAATTTCCCTAATTAATATTGATGCAGACCAAAAAAATAAATAAAATATTAGCAAGGAGATTATTACAATATATCACAAAGAGCGTACATTATGATCAGGTGGGATTTATACCAGAAATGCAGGGCTGGTTCAGTATTAAGAAAACTCTCAGCATAATTGGCTGTATTGATAAGAAAAACAACAAAAGTCACATGATTATCTCAATAAATACAGAAAAAAAGATTTTTATAAAATGCAACACTCATACCTATTAAAACACTAGAAATCATGGTCATCAATGAAGTTTTCCTTAAAATGATCAGTAGTATCTAATTAAAATCACCAGCAAGCATTATCTGTAATGCAGGTAAGATAGAAGCCTCCCCAATAAGATCAGGGGTGAAAGAAAGATGCCCATTTTCACCACTATTATTCAATATCATACTATAAATGCTAGCTATTGCAATAAGAGAAGAAAGATAAATTGAAGCAATTAGAATAGGCAGTGAGGAGGCAAAATTATTACTCTTTGCAGATGCTATGATGGTATACTTAGAGAATCCTACAGAATCTTAAAAAAATCTAGTTAAAATAACAACTTTATCAAAGTTGCAGCATATAAATAAACTAAAATCATCAGCATTTCTATATATTACCAGTAAAGTTCAGCAGGAGGAGATAGAAAGAGAAATTACATTTAAAATAACTGCAGACAATATCACTATTATGTCTGTATCCCAAAGAGATTTTTTAAAAAAGGAAAAGTATATGTATGTACAAAATATTTACAGCAGCTCTCTTTGTGGTGGCAATGAATCAGACTTTGAAGTATCGACTATCAATTGGGAAATGGCTGACCAGATTGTGGTATATGATTGTTAGGGAATATTATTATTGTATAAGAAATGACCAGCAGGATGCATTCAGGAAAACCTGGAAAGATGTGAACTGATGGAAAGTAAAGTTAGCAGAACCAGCAAAACACTGTATACAGTAACAGCAATATTGAACAATAATCAACTGTGGATAACTGAACTATTCAAAGCAAAACAATGATCCAAGACAATTCTGAAGGATTTATGAAGAAAAATGCTATCCATCTCCAGAGAAGGAAATGATGATGTCTGAACCCAAATCAAAGCATATTTTAACTTTATTTTTCTTGTTAATTTTCTTTTTTATGTTTTCCTTTGCAATATGGCTAATATGGACATGTGTTTTGCATGATTTCACATGTCTAATCTACATCAAATTGTTTACATTCTCAAAGAGGGGAAGGGAGAAAGAAGAGGGCAAAATCTGGAATTTAAAATAAAAAAACCCAACAGTTATTCTCTGCAAAACAATGTTCTGAAGACAATTCCAAAGAAGGTATGATGAAAGATGTTGTGCACCTCCAGAGAAAGAAATAATGGAGTCTGCGTGTAGTTAGAACCCTACTATTTTTCAAACAATTATTACTTTTTTAGGGACCCTGCTTTCTTTCGCAATATAACTAATATGAAAATATGTCTTATAATATCAAATAGTTTACTATCTCAGGGAGAAGCTAGGGGAGGTAAAGAGAGAATCTGGAGCTCATTTTTTTTAAAAAATGAATATTAAAATTGGTTTATGTGTAATTTAGAAAAAATATTTTAAAATGCATGTAATTTGGAAAAAAATAAGAAACAAAAACATACTATATGGTTAGTATTTTGGACAGGTACAAACAAAAACCTTTGTGAAGAATGAAGCAGATCATTACCAACAGCAGAAAAAAAGGGGCATATGATTTAAATTTTGAAATCTAATCAGAATGGAGGAATTTGCTTTGCTTCAATCAGCATTTTTGTTAGAAAGATTTTGTTTCTTTTTTCATTTTTCCCCACAAATGGAAATATGTCATAAGGAAAAAAAAAAGATTTTTCTTATTTTTTTAAATTTTATTTTATTATTTTTTAAAATTTATTTATTTAATATATTTAGTTTTCAGCATTGATTTTTACAAGAGTTTGAATTACAAATTTTCTCTCCATTTCTACCCAAACCCCCACTCCGAGATGGCATATATTCTGGTTGCCCTTTTCCCCAGTCAGCCCTCCCTTCTGTCACCCCACTCCCCTCCCACCCCCTTTTCCATTCCTTTCTTGCAGGGCAGGATAAATTTCTACGCCCCATTGCCTGTGTATCTTATTCTCTAGTTGCATGCAAAACCTTTTTTTTTGTTTTGGAACATCTGTTTTTAAAACTTTGAGTTCCAAATTCTCTCCCCTCTTCCCTTCTCACCCACCCTCCCTAAGAAGTCAAGCGATTCAACATAGGCCACATGTGTATCATTATGTATAACCCTTCCACAATACTCATGTTGTGAAAGAATAATTATATTTTGCCCCTTCCCAACCCATCCCCATTTATTGAATTTTCTCCCTTGACCCTGTCCCCTTTCTAAAGTGTTTGTTTTTATTACCTCCACCCCCATCTGTCCTCCTCTCCATCATCCCCCCTTTTTTTAATCTTCTTCCCTCTTCTTTCCTGTGGGGTAAGATACTCAATTGAGTATGCATTGTATTCCCTCCTCAGGCCAAATCTGATGAGGGCAAGATTCACTCATTCCCCCCTCACCTGCCCTCTCCCCTACTCCCACAGAACTGCTTCCTCTTGCCACCTTTATCTGAGATAATCCACCCCATTCTATCTCTCCCTATCTCCCTCACTCAATATAATCCTCTCTCATCCCTTAATTTGAATTTATTTCTTTTAGATATCTTCCCTTCATCTTCAACTCACCCTTTGTCCTCTCTCTCTCTCTCTCTCTCTCTCTCTCTCTCTCTCTCTCTCTCTCTATATATATATATATATATATATATATATATATATATATATATATATACACACACACACACACACATATATACACATACATATATACATACCTACATATTCACACACACATATATAAACATATATATATAAACATATATATACAAACATATATATAAACATATATATACATATATAAACATATATATATATATATATATATATATATGCATATTCCCTTCAGCAACCCTAATACTGAGGTCTCATGAATCATACACATCATCTTTCCATGTAGGAATGTAAACAAAACAGTTCAACTGTAGTAAGTCCCTTGCAATTTCTTTTTCTTGTTCTTTTTCTTGATTACCTTTTCATGCTTCTCTTGATTCTTGTGTTTGAAAGTCAAATTTTCTATTCAGCTCTGGTCTTTTCACTGAGAAAGCTTGAAAGTCCTCTATTTTATTGAAAATCCATATTTTGCCTTGGAGCATGATACTCAGTTTTGCTGGGTAGGTGATTCTTGGTTTTAATCCTAGCTCCATTGACCTCCGGAATATCGTATTCCAAGCCCTTCGATCTCTTATGGTAGAAGCTGCCAGATCTTGGGTTATTCTGATTGGGTTTCCACAATACTCAAATTGTTTCTTTCTGGCTGCTTGCAGGATTTTCTCCTTGATCTGGGAGCTCTGGAATTTGGCAACAATATTCCTAGGAGATTTATTTTGGGGATCTATTTGAGGAGGCAATCGATGGATTCTTTCAATTTCTATTTTGCCCTGTGGCTCTAGAATATCAGGGCAGTTCTCCTTGATAATTTCTTGAAAGATGATATCTAGGCTCTTTTTTTGATCATGGCTTTCAGGTAGTTAAATAATTTTTAAATTATCTCTCCTGGATTTATTTTCTATGTCAGTGGTTTTTCCAATGAGATACTTCACATTGTCTTCCAGTTTTTCATTCCTTTGGTTCTGTTTTATAATATCTTGATTTCTCATAAAGTCACTAGCTTCTACTTGCTCCAATCTAATTTTTAAGGTAATATTTTCTTCAGTGGTCTTTCGGACCTCCTTTTCCATTTGGCTAATTCTGCCTTTCAAGGCATTCTTCTCCTCATTGGCTTTTTGGAGCTCTTTTACCATTTGAGTTAGTCTATTTCTTAAGGTGTTGTTTTCTTCAGTATATTTTTCAGTATTTTTTTGGGTCTCCCTGTCATTGACTTGTTTTTCATGGTTTTCTCACATCCTTCTCATTTCTCTTCCCAGTTTTTCCTCTACTTCTCTTACTTGCTTTTCTAAATCCTTTTTAGCTTTTCCATGGCCTGGGACCAGTTAATGTTTTTCTTGGAGGCTTTTGTTGTAGGCTCTTTGACTTTGTTAACTTCTGTCTGTATGTTTTGGTCTTCTTTGTCACCCAAGAAAGAATCCAAAGTTTGAGACTGAATCTGGGTGCGTTTTCGCTGCCTGTCCATATTCCCAGACAACTAATTCGACCCTTGAGTTTTTCGGTGGAGTTAAGAGAAGTATTTTCCACACTTGGGGGAATGCGCCAGCTCTGCCACACCAGCACTCCTCCTTCCCCAAGAACCCCCAACCCGGACTGGACTTAGATCTTCAGCAGGCTCTTCACTCCTGCTCTGATCTGCCACTTAATTCCTCCCACCAGTTGGGCCTGGGGCCAGCAGCAACTGCAGCTGTACTCCTGTAGCTGCCCTACCTCCTCTGCCCCCAGGGTGGTAGCCGAACCTCGAACTCCTTCTGCTCCCGCAGCTTTTCCCACTAACCTTCTCTGTTGTCTTTGGTGTTTGTGGGTTGAGAAGCCTGGTAACTGCTGTAGTTCACTGATTCAGGGTTCTAGGGCCCACTCCACCTGGCTCCTGGTCTGGTTGGTCTGCGCCGCTCACGCTGGGCTCTGCTCTGCTCCGCTCTGCTCTGCTTCCAGCTCTGTGCGGGATAGACCTCACCCAGAGACCATTCAGGCTGTTCTGGGCTGGAGCCCTGCTTCCCTCTGCTCTTCTGTGGGTTCTGCAGTTCTAGAATTGGTTCAGAGCCATTTTTTATAGGTTTTTGGAGGGACTCGGCAGAAAATTTATGGAAGCGAATGTTGAAAACTAAAAATAAATTAATAAATTGGGGGAACTCAGAAGTCATGTAATGGGCAATGTGAAGAAAAAATGATAGACTTTTGCTTTTACATCAACTGAATTAAATTAAAGCACCCCCAACCTTTACCATTTGGGTGGTGTCCTTTCTCATGAGAAAAAATAATAAATGCCTTTTCTGATTTCAGGCTTGGACTCCGAAATCTTTATTGTGCCATTGCACATATTATATAATTAATGTTAGCTATTCAGCAGCCTTGCCCTCCTTGTGATACCTTTCCTGGGGTCAACTCATCTGATTTGTGTGAGTCTTGGCCAGGTCCATCCAGGTCCTGTATTAGGATACAAATTTTTTGTCACTTCACTTTCATATCTACTCAACCTTAGAAGATCAGTTGCTCAACACCAGTCTTGTATCCTGCCCTCCCTCCCAACAACTTTCTTGCTTCCCTTCATATTCTTGTCATTTTAATATAAGCTCCTGGAGAGCAGAAACCTTCCCATTTGTTTGTATTTGTATCTTCAGCCCAGTGGCCCGCACGCTGTAATTGTCTCAGAGTTAGCTGGGTAATCTAGCAGACAGGTTGGACCTAGAGTCAGAAAGACCTGTGTTCAAATCCAGTTCCACACATTGAATTCTGTCATCCCAGGCAAATCTTTTCACCTGTTTGCTTCACTTCCCTCACCTTTTCAGTGAAGTTAATGATAGTACCTACCTCACAGTATTGTTAGGATGATCACAAGAGATAATATGGAAATTTATCACTACATTTAATGCTAATTATGAAATTTTTTATATTATTACTCTTCTTGTAATTACTGAATCTCTGTATCTTCCCTAGTGCCTAGCACATTTTGCACGTTGTAGATAATCACTAATTATTTTCAGAATGAATAGAAGTTGGGAAGATTACAAAGGTGATTGTTACTCTGTGTTCACATCAACAGTTCAGTGTTACCTTGTCTCTTAGGATAGACTTTCAAATCAGGCACTTAATTTCTTGATAACTAAACTCTGATAGTGTGAACTCCAGCATACAAAACACAAGGGAAGCAAAATCTGGTGAAGTGGTTTAGAAAATTCCCTGGGGAAAGAGTCTAATCATCTAGAGTGAAAAGCAGAATAGGAGGGTATTGACAAAACAAAACTTATTGAATTGAGAAATAACTGGCCAGGCAATGATATTCGCTCTCCACAAGTTTGTGCCCAGGGAAGGATTTGATTTGCGACAGCGCAAGTCTTAATAAAGAGACATGTAATTTAATTGTGGGCCTGACACAAAACCTCTAAGAAAATGGAGATGCCCACACACACACACACACACACACACACACATACGGAGGGGGAGGGGGAGGGAGAAGGAGAAGGAGAGAGAAAAAGAGAGAGAGAGAGAGAGACAGAGAGAGAGAGACAAAGAGACAGAGAGAGACAGGGAGACAGAGAGACAGAGAGAGAGAGAGATCTGGCTTAATGCAGTGGGTGAGGTTTCTGACTCTATTGTATTCTGACATTTCAGTACTGATGATCACAAATAACGTAAAGATTCCATGTCAGTGAATTCAAAAGAACATAGGACATAAAGTTAGGAGATTGAGGCAGGAATCATGTATTAGTCCTTTACTAATTGTCAACTTTGGTTGATTAGCTTGCTCTAATTCTAGATTCCTAGCTGGTCACGTGGTGAAAAGAATACCAAACTGCAAATTATTCCCAGGACTCCAGTGCTAGGGAAAAAAAAAAAAAAACTCTTAGATATCATTTAGTTCAACTCTTTCTTTATACAGAGCAGGAAATGGAGGAACTGAGAGCAGAAATTACTTTCCCAAAGTGATTATGAATAGTCAAGACTCCAGATCTCCTGACTTTGCATCTGTTGTTTTTTTTAATACTTGACATGGAATCCTGTGTGAGAATTCACTAGCATGGAGGTTCTTATACTAAAATCCTAGAGATAGTAGATAAATTTCACGGGGTATGAAATTGGGTAGGAAAACAATTATATCTTTATTTGAGGTACAATCTAACATATAAATAATGTTTCTTAAATTATCTCAAATATTTTTTTTCCTGAGAAGGGGAATCCATCAGTTTCAAGAGCCAAAGGGGTTCATGACACAGGAAAGGGTTTTAATCCATCCTCTAGCATATGAAAGAAATTGTTCCCTAACCAGCAGTGCTGGATACATCAGAAGGAAAATGTTCACTAAGAATATCTTCAAGTCAATTGTCACAACTTCTAGTAACTCTTGATTCCCCTACACGCTTCTCATTTCTTGTCATGTTCCCATGCCCTCTCATTTTTGCAATTTCAAAAGATAAAAAATAAAGAATTTCAGATATGAAATCTTAGAATCAAAGAATATTGGTATGCAGCTAGTCCAATCTGCATCTAAAAAAAAAACAATTCTCTCTAAAACCTACCAAATAAGTATCCATTTGTTGCAACAATCTGCTAGCAGCTGCTGAAGGGGTGTAAGACCCACCAACAACCAGCACACAGAAAGCTGCCAACACAGGCTCTTTTGATCTGCTTTACTAAGGAAAACAATGTTAAGGGGTTAACAATCTTACTTTAATCCAGTATACAAATATCATTCACTTAGTTCAGGGGAAAAAGCCAGTACCCTGAACTGCGCAGCAAATACAAACAAATTACAAACATCAACAGACAGACCTTTTCTCATTCAAATCTCAATGCATAGTTACCAAAGTCTGAACATCCTGGTTTACAAGCTAGAGGGCTCTTAACAACAGCTGCCCAGAGTCGCCACATAAGCACACCACCAAGAGTGAGAGCCCTAAGCAAACAGCTCTGTTCTCTCTTGTTATGCACTCTTTAGCCATGTCATCTGAGCAACCAGAACTTAAGCTCTTACTATTGGCTGTGGTCTTAGCAACTCCCCTTAGGACCCAGAGGGCTTCACGCCCACATATGCTTAGCACCTAATAGATAAGGGTTGGGGCCTGGAGCTTAGCACCTAATAAGACTCAATCAAAGACCACAACTTAATGGATATTACACCATCCAGCCTTTGTCTGACAATATCAAAGAATGGGGAACCTGGAGCTGTGAGAAGCAGCCAATTCCACTTTTAGACAGCTTTTTTAGGCAGTTTTACTTCATATCATGTCGAAATTTGGTGTTTTTTTGCAACTTCTACCCATTCTTTATCAGTCTGCCATCTGGGATCAATAAATCAATAAACATTTATTAAGTACCTACTATGTGCCAAACCCTGTGTAAGCATACAAAAGTGAGCAAAAGACCTACCTTCAAGGAACTTAGTGTAAAGGGGGAGACAATATACAAGCAAATATATACAATGAAATCTATACATAGGAGAGAGAGGGAAAAACATAACTGAGAAGACACTAGCTTTAAGAGGACTTGGAGAAAGCATTCTAGCAAAAGTTGGCATTTTATCTGGGACTTAAAAGAAGCCAGAGAGGTCAGTAGCTGGAGCAGAGGAAGAGGAGTATTCCAGGTCTAGTGGACATCCAGAAAATATGACAAGCAGGTTAAGTATAATTCTTCTTCCAGTTGATGACAGAACTATTTGAAGTCAGCTACAGTAATGTGTTCTTTCTAGGTCTTGTCTAGCAAAGAGTCTTTCGTACTTACTCAGCTAGGGGAAATATTTGTAAGAAAACACCTAACTGCAAATACATAAGGACCGAAAGCTTCTTGATTTCATCCTGGGATATCAGTAAAGGAGGATGGTCTCGATTGGTGGGATGCCATCCTACTGCTGATGGATATTGCATTATTAAGTGGACCAAAGAGTTTTTCTGAGGGAAAATCCTGATTGTGTTTTTTAAAATTAATCTTAGTCAGAAAACATAAGTGAATGGACTTCTGTTGTGGGTATAAGAAAGGGAAAGAGAGGAGATTGTGGATGCATTATCTTATTTCTTTATTATAAATGCATGTGAATTGTCTGTATTGGGCACAGAAATTTAAGAAGACATTGATGAACTCAAGAGTTTCCAGAGGAAAAATGAAGGTTAAGGCTCAGGAGGAGACTTTGAGTTCATGAAACATGAGTAGTGCTTGAAGGGATTCTCCTTCTCCTCTCGAAAGGAAGGTAAATTTTGATGGCCAGAAGCTGCCCAGTGAACTTGGAGTTTACTGACTATATTCCTTCCTTCCCTCTTTCCTTCCTTCCCTCTTTCCTTCCTTCCCTCTTTCCTTCCTTCCTTCCTTCCTTTTTTCCATCTTTCCTTCTTTCCTTCCTTCCTTCCTTCCTTCCTACCTTCTTCTCTCTCTTTTCTCAAAGGCCAAACCTTAAACCCATTTCACTCTGGAGCTCATAGACTGAACCACAATAGATCCCTGCCCAAGTTGCACTTAATGGCTATATTTTGGGCCCTCCTGGCCCAGAATGAATGTAATAGTAACTGTTTCTCTTTTGACCAGAAACCCTGAGAGTCTTCCCCTCCCAGTTTGATTTTTTTTTTAATTAAAGGGGCCATCCCTTGAAATCACTTTGTTAGGAGGCCTGTTTACTGAATGGGAATTCCCTCAATCAAAGTGAGATCCTGAAAAGGCCTTAGCCTAAAAGGGCCAGGGTCTCCCATTGCATCCTGGGCCATCTCCAGTCATCCTGATGAATATCTTGCTACTGGACTCAGATGGCTCTGGAGGAGAAAGTAAGGCTGGTGACCTTGAACAGCCCTTATTTCTGAGAAAACACAAACAGAAATTACACAAATAGAGCCAATAACACAAATGAGAGAAGTAAGAAAGTACTCGTGAGATCAATGGATGTATGAAGAGTTTGTGACAAAAGAAGGGGTAGGTAAAGAGACAGTCACTAATGGTAAAATAGATGATTTTGATCACTAAAAAAATAAAAAAGATTTTGTAAAAAAGAGCATTCATTTAGTTAAACCTACAAGAAAATGGGGAAGAAATCTATAAGAAATGGGGGAAAGATCTTTGTAACAATTGTTGTTTTCTCTGATAAAAGTCTCATTTCTAAACTACATAAAGAACTGATACAAATTTATAAAAAAATAAGTCATTTTCCCAACTAATTAATAGTGAAAGGAGGCAGTTTTCCGATGAAGAAATTCAAATACCCATATGAATGCCTAATATTGTTCTTGTTGTCATAAAGTCATTTCATTTATGTCCAGTTCTTCATGACCTCATTTTGGACTTTTCTTGGCAGAGATATTGGAGTAGTTTGCCATTTTTTTTCTCCAGCTCATTTTATAGGTGAGGAAACTGAGGCAAATAGGGTTAAGTTACTTTCCCAGGGGCACACAGCTAATGAGTATCTGAGGCTGGATTTGAAGTCATGTAGATGAGTCTTTCTGATTCCAAGCACAATGCTCTCTCCACTGTGTCACCTATTATGTAAATGCAAAAGAAATTGCCACTTCATACCTTTCAGATGGGCACAATTGACAAAATGACAAATGCTCAAAGGGCTGTGGGGAAAAACAAAAAAACAAAAAAGCAACAGATGCATTAATATACTCTGCTGGTATAGCTGAGTAATTCTGGAAAAACAGTTTGGTGCCATTGACCTTCTGACTCAGTGATATCATCACAAAGTCTATACCCCAAAAAATAAAAAGAGGAAAAGACAAATAAGTATAAGAAATTCTTATTGAGCTCTGTTTATGATAGCAAAGAATTGGAAACTGAGGAGGAGCTCTTCAATTGGAGAATGCCTGAATAAGTTATAACATAGAAATGGAATGATGGAATATGATAAAAATGATGGAATGCTATTATGTTGTGAGAAGTGTTGAAGGGGACAGTTTTCAGAGTAACCCGGAAAGACTTGCTTGAACTGACGCAGAGCAAAGTGAGCAGAACTAGGATAATAATTTATACCATAACAATAGTATCATAAAGAATTTTTAAAGTCTTAAGAACTCTGATGAACACAATGACCCATCACTATTACAGAGGACTCGTGATTTATTAGGCTACCCACCTCCTGATAGAGAGCTGGTGGACTCAGAAGGCAGAGTGAGGCATACATTCTGGACACAGCCAACCTAGGAATTTCTGTTGTTTAGCAATACATATTTGTAACAGGAGATTTTGTTTTTCTTTCTTTTTTTAGAGAGGGTAGTGCAGGTAGGAAAGAAGGTGGATCTTAATTTGGAAAAAAATAGAATTGTATTTTTAAAAGACACTGGGGTAACTATTTCCTATTTCCACCTTTATAATGGTGATTTCTTTGATGCCTGGGTTGTATAAGATGATTACTGAGATGTTAAACTTTAAGATTTTCTGAAAGGGCACTAGATGAAAGTAGAAAAAATACTAACGTAAGACAACTCAGAACAAAGTTCTACTCTTGTTTCTATGAGTAACGGTTTTTAACCTTGTGAAAGTCACTTCTTTTCCCTGGGCCTTGGTTTCCTTCTCTCTATAGTAAGGCTCTATGAATATGTGAAATCAAATATTTCTTTTCATACTTGTGTTCCAGAATTCCCCTTCTTCCATCTTCAATAGCTGACAAAGTGATGGACTTTTATTCAGAAAGATATGGAGTCTGTTTGTATTCTAAAAAGGTTCCAATCTTCCCCACCCCCAACTCCTACTTTCCAATTAGATAATTCTGGGCAAGTCATCTCACCTTTCCCATCTTAAGCTCTTTGTCTGCGAAATGGGGAAAGAACAATGTCTATACAGCCTACCTCACAGGGTTGTTCTATTCAAAGTATAAATTCTGCAAACTTTAGAGTCATATCAATGACAGCTTTATTTTTTTATTTAATGCCCCCCATATACGCTCATCATTACATGTTTACCACAGAAATGTAGGCCAACATAGAAAAATAGTTGTTTTTTTTTTGTTTCGGAAATAGAAAGAAAAACAGAAAGTAATTGTTGATGCAAACATAGAGAAATAAGGAAGAAATTGCCTACATTCAGGGTAATTATTTTCTGAGAGAATGTGAAATCAAGAATGGAGTATGAGAAAATGACTTGAGCTTTGTGCAGTGAGCAGCAAGACATCCTGAGGTTATTGGTAGTTGTGTTTTTTTCTTTTTTTTTTATCTCTTAGGGCTATATTCAAAGAACTGTAGGGAGGAAGAAGGGAAGGAAAGAAGAAGGAAAGGAAGGAAGGATGGAAGGAAGGAAGGAAGGAGAGAGGGAGGGAAGGAAGGAGGGAGAAAGGGGGAGAAGAAAGGAAGATAGAAAGGATGGAAGGAGGGAGGGAGGGAGGGAAGGAAAAAAGGAAGGAAAGGAGGAAGGAAGGAAGGAGGGAACGAAGCAAGGAAGGCGTGTAGGTGGAAAAGGAGGGAGTAAAGGAGGTAAGGAAATGGAGAAAGAGGGTCTTTGTCTTCAAGGAGCTCATATTTCAACTGAAGAAATAACATGTAAATACATATGTACATATATAACATATTTAGTTGATGGGGTAATTTCAGAGGGAAGGCCCTAATAAGGGAAGTTTTTGCTTTTGATTTTGTTTATTTATTTATTTCTGTTTTGTTTTGAGAGGGTGGTGAAGCAGGAGGCATAAGAAAAGGGGAAAAATCTACTGTGCCTCCTGTAGAAGGTGGGATTTGAGTTTAGTCTTTAAGAAAGCCAGGGAAGTTCGGAGACAGGAATGGGGAGGGGCAACATTCCAGGAATAAAGGAGAGCCATTAGAAAGGTATGGAGGCAGGAATAGAGTGTCATAGTAAAGGAACTACAAAGAGGTAATTGTAGTTGGATCACAGAGGCATGGAGCGGGGTAAAATATAAGAAGACCAGGAAAGTAGGAAGGGGACAGATTGGAAATGGCATTGACTTCTATGCAGTGGAGCTTAGATTTGATTCTGGAAATTTATTTACTGAGATTTATTTAGCATGGGTGGGTAAGGGATAACAGATTCAGACCAGTGTTAGGAAAATTACCTGGGCAGCTAAGTGAAGGATGGATTGGGGGAGGGAGGAACTTTAGAGTACATTTAGAAGAAACAGTGCAAGCTAGAGTTGATGAGAGCATGTACTAGGATATTTAGTTGTATAAGTGGAGAAAAAGGGATGGATGCATTATGAAATGATTTCATAGAAACAGTTAAAAGGATAAATAATGCAGAAAGGATTGCAGATAGCACACTTTTATGAGTTTTTAATCTTTCTTGCTTTTCTTCCTCCTCCTCCTTCTTTTTCTTCTCTCTCTCTCTCTCTTTCTCTCTCTCTCTCTCTCTCTCTCTCTCTCTCTCTCTCTCTCTCTCTCTCTCTCTCTCTCTCTCTCCCTCTCCATTCCTAGTGCTTAGCACAGTGCTCAGAACATAATAATCACTTAACAAATGCTTGTTGACTGACTGACTGAATAACACTTGAATCTGAATCCTGGCTCTGCTCCTAACTAGCTGTATGGCCTCGGGCAAGTCATTTCTTCTCTTTGTGCCTCACATTTCACATGTAAAATAAGGCTGGAGGATTTTTTTTTTACTAGAGATACTGCAGATAATATAAATCCTAATTTTTTAATTTAGACTCTCTTACCTCAGCGATTCCCTTTAGCTCTGATGCTCTATGATGACTCTTCATAGAAGAGACTCCTAGTGCCAGACTTTGGCCTAATCTCCTGATGCATTTGAATATTCAAGCTTATATGTTCATTAATTTGGTTTATATCTATTTTTTTTTTTAAGTTTCATGGTATCTAGTGCACAAAAGGACCACAGAGAACATCTCCTTGTAGAGATGAGTAAAGGAAGGCTCAGAGAAGTCAGTTGACTTCCCAAAGGACATAGTTCACAACAGGCATAGTTGGGAGTACAACCCAACTCCCAAAGAAGTTTTTGTTCTACCATAACTGACTAATTTTAAAAGTGATCCAGTGATCCAGATACAGAACTACTGATAACTTAGCATTCTTATTTTTAAAAAGTCTGAACATGACTAATTATTCTAAAAAAAAAAAGATTAAGGAAGGCAATAGAGAAATTTGGAAGGAAAGGATCAAATGTAGTAGATTGAATTTCTTAGGCTGCTCTGTTAATAATCCAAATTCTGCCAATATTTGTCAATCTTGTTCCCACTCCATTCAGAGTTTTTAGTTGCTTTTCATATGTATGATTTTGTAAGAATGCTGGCATTATCAGAGGCACAGGGGAGAATATACAATAAAATGCATTAAAAAATTTATATTGTTCTCAATATAGCACACATTTTATAGGACCTTATGAATCATGAAGAACTTTGCTTATGACAATCCAAGTGAGGTAGTTAATACCAATATCATCACCCCAATTTTGTAAATAGGGAAACAGAGGTCTAGCAACATATCCAAGGTATTGTACCTGCTCCTGACTAATCTAAACATTCCTTATGAAGGAAAAATTTAGTTTTTACATATAAAAAAAAATTCCAAGTATGTTCCCATGTCTCTGATCTCATTTTGATGAAGTTAGGTAACAGGGTCTAGAATTAGGAAGACCTAAGTTCGAGCTTGGCCTCAGACACTTACTAGCTCAGTGACCCTGGGCAAGCCACAACCTCTATGTGCCTCAGTTTCCTTGACAGCAAAATGAAGATAATAGTAATACTACTCACCTCCTATGATTGTTGTGAGGATCAAGTGAGATAATATTTATAAAGCACTTAAAACAGTGTCTGTCACATATCAGGCAGTATGTAAATGTCATTTATTATTATTATTATTATTATTATTATTATTATTATTATAACTATATAAATATTAGTATTATTCTCCCTAAATTTAACCCTGAAATTTAAGGAGAGACCACTTTTCATAGCATGGGGAACTAAAAAATAAATAACCAAAAATAAAAACCAAAAAAAAAAACAGTGAAAAATTGATAGGATAATAGGACAGGTGATTTGTCCAAGTTAAAAGAGACTAACCCCAGTTTCATTTCTCACTTTGATGTTGTTTCTATTTTTCAAATAATAAATATAAAGCACATGAATTTTTATACTACACAAAAGAAAGTAACAAAATTAATTGTAGGAATGGATAAGCAAACATACATTCTAAAATGGGTCCAAAACAACTTTGGTTTTTCCCAAAATATTGTGAAGAAGGGAGAAATATTTTAATGTTTATTCCGATGTCAAAATAAACTGAATGGTATTCATTCACAACTAGCGAAGGATGATTATATGGGCAGCAGACCACATTTTTTATCTTATGACTTGTCCATATATTTTGTAGATAACTTCTCTTTAAAGAGCAATCACTAGAAAGGTACACATTTTCATGATTGTATGTGAAGGTTGTAATTTCATCAAAGTCTCTGTTCAAATTTTGACTAGTTTTGTTACCCAGGGGAATGATTGCATTTCAATCTAAGAGATGAATTTTTCTTCCTTGACTTCTTTAGTCAAAGCCTGTTATGTAGATTGCTGAGAACAATTGGACTAATATAGTCTATGGTGCCTTGTTGGCTCCATAGATATACCTCAGTATTTAAATATACATATTACACATACATATATACACTGAAGCTTAAAACCTCAATAAGATTTTTGGCATAACTTCTGTATGTATATATTCAACAAGATAAGGCCAATCACATTTTGCATCCAAGAGAGAATTTTTCAGTTCATTTTAATTGGATCAATTTTGTAGCAACATTTAATTTACACACATTTTTTTTCCAGAAACCCATTTATAGTACAGAAAATGAGTTCAAAATACTTGTCTTGGTTTTCCTTTGTTTTCTATATTGCTTTTTATTCAGCTCTGATAAAGGGAGGAATTCTATTCTGCACAGAAGCCACATAGCTGAAGATTCAGCAATGTCCAGGAAAAAATACAAATAAAAGTTAAAGCTTGTCATTTAGAATCAAGACTGCTAAAAGCTAGAGAAACCATGTAAATAGTTTCACTCAAGAAAAAAAAAAGGCTTTATCAGGAACTCACTATGCACTTAACCCTATGATTGACACTATAGAAAAAACAAAGATGTCAATTTCATATTGATAAATTCAAATCAGCAAACTTGTAGCAAACTTGTACTATTAGGTGCTATTAAGCCAAAGGTAAATATAAATTTGTATTTACTAAGGCTTCATAGGAATGGACAATCCAATGGGGAAAAGGACATATACACAGAAAACAATAGTGGTAGGGAAAGAGAAGGGCAAGGGGTACTCCATACAATGTTATATTAAAGATTTCGGGAGGAAGAATATAATTTTTTCCCATAGAACTTGAATTCTGTCCCTGGGACCCCCGGGTCTAATAGATACCTTCCCCACTCAACTAGCTAGACTACCTGTTTTTCATATGTTATCTTTAAGAATGTAAACTGTTTGAGGAAAAAAACTTGTGTTGCCTGTTTGGTTTTGTACGCCTATTATTTAGCAGAGGCATGCAGATAGCATTTGATTAATGTGTTTTATTCATTCATTCACAGGAATAAAAGAAAAGCTTCATGAAGGATATGACATCTGAAAGGGACATTGAATGAAAAGATCTATTTAAAAAGATGGGAAAGTCTTTTTCAGCCATAGAATTGGGACATGAACAAAACAAAGAAACAAGAGAAAGCAAAGCCCCAAAATCGGAGCTATCTCCAGTTGAAATCATCTAGAATGTATGTAGAATATATGGAAGAGAATGGAATTAGCTCTGTGTGTGTATTGGGTGTATACACACATATACACATGTATACATATGCGTATGTATATGTGTAGATATGTAGATATGTGTAGATATGTAGATATGTCTGTGCGTGTATTGGGGGAGGTGTAATATGCTTTGTTTTTTAGGCAATAGTGAGCCTTTGAATATTTTTAATTAATTTATCATGGATTTAGAGGTAGAAGGGGTCATAGAAGCCATTTAGTTCAGAAGCTCCTCCCCCTTCCCCAAACATAAAATTTACAGATGTAGTTAAATGACTTGGTAAATGTAATGGGTGGCAGAATCAAACTATGAACCCAAGGTGCCCAATTCCAAATCTAACTTTCTTTATATGAGGAAGACAGTGTTGGTGGAAAGGATAGATAGAAGGATCTGTAGATTGGAGTCCAGAAAACTAGATTTGAGGTTATCAGAATAAGATAAAAGGCATTGTGCTAGAATGATTCACTTTCTCTTATTACTAGATTGACATAAATTACCCAAACTTCCCCTACCTCCCACTCCACATCTAGAGGTGCATATTATCATTATAGTTTGTGTAGGAATGAATTAGATGTGAAGCATAGTTTGTTTCTGTGGCAATCAATATTTTTTTTTTCTTTCAATGAGGACATTAAACAAAAGCTAGATAATATGCCGAACGTATGTCAGCATTCTACATGAAAATTCAAGGGGCTCTCTCCATACAAAGAGTGGATGAAGAGCTAGGGGAGATAATTGGCTGAAACATTTTGTATTTTCAAGAGAATAAGAGAAAATATGCAATTTTTTTCCTCCTTTTTGAAGTTCTATGTCAAGCAAATAAAGAAAACGTGTTATTGTGTGATTCAGTACAATTCACAATCTCAAAAGACTACAAAATCCAGTATTAGAACTGTACAATTTTCCTCCTCAAAATCAAATTTGAACAAACATTCTTTGTTCAAGATAACCAGAATAAAATATTAGGTGTCAGGGCATGATTTTTTTTTCTTTTCGTCACATAGTTTGGGGAGGTGGGGAGGAGAAACAGAAACCATAACTAATGAGATATTTATTTATATATACACACACACATGCATATATATGTGTGTATGTATCTCTCTGTGTGTACGCATATGCATATGTATACGTTGACTAACATTCTATGTTCTATTCATCCTTCTTTGACACTATGGAGAAGTAGTTACACCAACAGTGATACAGAGTAATGTGAGTTTGGTTAATGAATAAGATCCTCCAGAGTCTCAAAGTCCAACTCATTACCTCTCCAGTTGATAGTTTTCCCTAATCACTCTCACTTCATGGGGCACCCTTGCACTACAAATGGGAAAGTGATCTTCCTCCCTTCCTCCCCCCAACCTCTGTCTCTCTGTCATGATCTTCTCTTTCTTTCTCTCTCTCTCTCTCTTTCCTCTCTCCCTTCAAATTGTTTTTAATACACATTCAAAGAATCATAGAATTTTAGAATTAAAAGACACTAGAAAGAACATTTAGTTCAACCAGTACTTGAGGAAACATCTTTTCTTCCCTTCCACAACATATATAAGCAGTCATCTATCTTTTAGTCAGAATCTTACATTAGTCAGAAAGAGGTACTTTCTAAAATATCTTATACAGTTTAGACAGTTCAAATTTTCTGGTAAATTTGCCTTACCCCAATGGATCAGGGGTTTTACCAGTCTGAATCTTCTGCTTCTGATTGCCTTCCTGCCTAGCCAATGAGACTTTCAGAATCTGTTTTTGCAATATTTTCCTGTTGTTTTTAGTTTTGTCCTCTGAGGCTAAGACTAAAACTCTAAACTCTTTGCAGCATGACCATTATTCAAATATTTAAAGAATCTAAAATTAAGTCTCATCTTATTTTGACTTTTTCTGTTGTTCCTCCAATCAACAGAATATGACATGATTTCCATTCCTTTTGTAGACCTTCTTGACTTCTGCTGGAAACACCACATGTTGTTTAGCATTCTTTCAAAAGGTATCATTCAGAACAATCCTCCAGATGTTATGGGATCAAGGAAGAATATAATAAAATTATCTCATTGTTAGTGCAAACTGGTTATCCCAATGAAACTGAAGATTATGTTATATCTTGCTTTTGTTTCAGATTTTTTCCCACTTTGGGGGGCATGGGGTTGCCATCTAGACACTTTTGATTCGTTTTGTATTTGCAGTCTTCTAAAACCTAAAGAACTCATTCAAAAATAAAGTCTCCTTATGCCTACATCATTCTGGAGCATTTTGCTTGTCTGTCTTCTTGTTTATCCTTAATACAGATCGTTATTGTTACCCCCCAAAAAAAATCTTATTAGATTTAGTCCATCACTCTACTATGTGAAAATCTATTTTGGTTTTGATTCTTTCATCACATGAGGTTTAGTTATGTATCATTTAAACATTTCATAAGCATTTTTTATCTTCAATCAAGTCATTGATAGAAAGCTTAAACATGCATAGCCAAGGATAGTTCCTTACTTCACTCCATGAGAGATTCTTAAAAAGTAACTACAGAGATTCTCAGAGTCAAGATGAAAGAATAAAGACAGAAATTTGCCTGAGTTCTCCTAAATTCCCCTCCAAACAACTTTAAAATAATACCTGAAAATGAATTCTGGAGCAGGAGAACCAACAAAAAGACAGGGTAAAGCAATTTTCAAGGCCAAGACAACTGAGATGGTCAGCAGGAAAGGTTTGTCTCACTAGAGTGAGACTGAGGCTCAGCCCAGCCCAAACCACTCCTTGCTAAGCCAGCAGTAGGGTTGGGGGAGTGTGTGTGTGTCGGGGGGGGGGGGGAGAATTGATTGGATCAGCAGCAGTGGCTTCCAGAGCTCTTATCCCACAGACAGTAGGGGAATTGGACAACTAATCAAAGGGAGGTTACAGAGGACCCTTTGCTGGCTATAGTACTTTGTTGCATTGGCCATGTACAATTCCAGGTAAAAATTCCAAGGGTGAAGAAAAGCACTTTCACACTAAAGCCTACAGCCCCAGGGGAATGAGGGATCCTGATCACAATTCCAAGGGGAAAGAATACTTTTGGAAGCTCACACACCAGATCACAGACAGGAAAGCTGTGACTACACCTTTCCTTAGATCATAGCATCTTGGAAGAACTGAAAACTTATAGAATCCCAGAACTGGCTCTGACAATGACAACATGAAAAACTTGACATTTTGGATAGTGCCTCTCCACCCTGGAAGCAGAGAACAAATTTAACAAAAATTTAGTAGTTAATAAATGGACTGGAAAAATGAGCAAACAACATCAAAAAGAATGTGATGATAGAAAGGTACTATGGTGATAGGGAAGATCAAAACACAAACTCAGAAGAAGACAACAGAGCTAGAAAATACCTGCATCCAAAGGCTCAAAGAAACATGTGAATTAGTGTCAGACTAAACAATGAATTCCTGAAAGACCTCAAAAGAAATTTTATAAATTAGATAAGAGAGATAGAGGGAGAATTGGGAAATTAGAGAGATGCAAGATAATCATGAAAAAGAGTTAACAGCTTGTTAAGGTAGGCATGCACATTAAAAAAGAAAATAACACCTTAAAAAGCAGACTAGACCAAAAGGCAAAAGAGGCATAAAAATCCACCAGAGTGAAAAACTCCTTATAAAGCAGAATTGGCCAAATGGAAGAAAAAAAAGAGATGTACAAAAACTCACTGAAGAGTTACTTAAAAATTAAAAATGGCCAAATGGGAAAAAGATGTAGAAAAATTTGTTGAAGAAAAGATGTCTTTAAAATATAGAATTAGCCAAGTAGAAAAGGAGGTACAAAATCTCACTGAAGGAAATAATTCATAAAAAATAGAATTGGGCAAGTGGAAATGAATAATTCCATGAGACATAAGGAAAAAAAGAAAACAAAATCAAAGGAATGAAAAATAGAAAGAAATTATGAAATGTCAAATCAAGAAGAAAAAAATGCTTACTTGGAAAATAAATCAAGTAAAGTTAATTTAAGAATTATGGAACTACCTGAAAACCATGATCTTCACAAAGTGCCTACACATAAACTTTCCAAAAACTATCATGGAAAACTGTCCTCATATCCTTGAATAAGAGAGTTTTAAACAGAAATTTAAAGAATCCCCCAATCACCTTCTGAAAGAAATCCGAAAGTGAAAACTCTCTGGGATATCATAGTAAAATTCCAGTGCTCTCAGGTCAAGGAGAAAATATTGCAAGCAACCAGAATGAAACAATTAAAATATCATGGTGCCACAGTAGGGATCACAAAATATTTAGCAGCTTCTACATCAAAGGATCAGAGGGCCTGGAATATGATATTCCAGAGGGAAAAGGAGCTAAGGTTACAACCAAGAATCAACTACCTAGCAAAACTGATTATAATCCTTCCAGGAAAAAAAAAATATTTAATGAAATACAGGACTTTCAAGCATTTCTGATGAAAAGACCAGAGCTGAATAGAAAAATTGATTTTCAAATATAAGACTCAAAAGAAGCATGAAAAGCTAAAGAGGAAAGAGAAATCACAAAGTTTCAATAAGGTTAAAGTGTTTAAATTCCTACATGGAAAGATAATATTTGCAAATTCTAAGAACACGATCATTATTAGGACAATTAGGAGTATGCATAGATAGAGGGTATGGGTGTAAGTTTATTATGATGGAATGGTACCTCAAAAGATAAAATTCAGGGAGAAAGAAGGATGCATTGGCAGAAAGGGAGAGAAGTAGGGGTAAATTATCTCACATAAAGAGGCACAGAAGTACTTTTACAGTAGAGGGGAAGATGTGGGGTGGATAATTCTGGAAATTTACTCTCATCAGAATTGACTCAAAGAGGAAATAACATACACACTCAGTTGGACATAAAAATCAATTTTATCTTACAGAGAATTAGTGGAGCAGATGGATAAGAGAAGGGGAAAAGCTGATACAATTGTGAGCAGAATGGAGGAAGTGGTATTCAAAAACATTTTTAAGAAAGGAGAGAGAAAGAGAAAGAGAAAGAAATGGGGAAAGATAGAATGGAGAAAAATATATAGTTACCAATAATAACCATGAAAAAAAATCATTGTTCCTTTGCTAAAGGCCTTATTTCTCAAATCTATGGAGAATTGAATCAAATTTATAAAAAATAGAAGTCATTCCCCAAATGATGAATGGTCAAAGGATATGAACACAGATTTCAGATGAAGAAAACAAAGCCATATAGTCATCTAAAAATTCTCTGAATCACTGTTGATTAGAGAATTGCAAATAAAAACATCTATGAGGTACCACCTCACACTTATCAGATTGGTTAATATGATAGAAAAGGAAAATGACAAAAGTGAGAGAGTATGTGGGAAAATTGGGACATTAAAGCAGTGTTGTAATTGTGAACTGATCCAACTATTCTGGAGAGCAATTTGGAAATTTGCTCAAAGAGTTGTAAAACCATGCATAACCTTTGACCAGCAATATCAGGTCTGTATCCCAAAGAGATTTTTAAAAAATGAAAAAAGCACCTGTATGTACAAAAATATTTATAGCAGTTCTTTTTGTGGTGGCAAAGAACTGGAAATTGAGTAGATGTCCATCAATCAGGAAATGGCTAAACAAATTGTGGTATATGATTGTGATGGAATACTATTGTACTATAAAAAATGATGAACAGGATGCTTTCTTCAAAACTTGAAATATATGTGTGTATATATATATATATATGTATATATATATATGTATATATACGTAAAGGATGATCAGCTCCTAATTCTAAGCTGGAAGGGAACTTCAACCCATCTAGACCAAGTCTCATTTTATTAAAGTCCAGGGAGGTTGTAACTTGCCCAAGGTCGTACAGAAATTAAATATGAGAAATAGTTTTTTCAGCAAGTCCTTTGATTGGTAAGTCAGTGATTCCTCCCCTATACCATATTGTATCTGCTAATGTTTGGTGGAGAGTGTGATTGATAATGGATAAATGAAGAGGAGGATGTCTTCTCATGAACTTAATCACTATCTCTATTCTTTTGTTGTTGTTCGTTGTTAAGTGACTTCTCAAGGTCAAGTAACTTTCCTAAAGTCATATGATAAATTAGTATCAAAGATGACCCCACAATCTATGTGTTTGATACATAGTCCAAAACTCTTTCCAGCTTACCAGGCTGCCTCTCTAGTATGCTCCACTAGCCCTGTAGCCTACTTGTGATCTTATTACACTGATCCCTTAATTTTGGTTAAATTTTACTTATCTCCTTAGCAAAGGGGAAAAAAATCCATAAACCCATTTTTTAGGCTGTTGATTTTGGTCTCTAGGCAATCTCTGCACAGGCTTCACTGATCAGAGTGTTACAAACTCTGTAGTTAAATTGTGATTTGTTTGTCTCCTAAAGCAATATCACTGATAGATGGCCCAGTACTTGGAAAATGAGCTATTAGATCAAAATGCATTTAACCATCAGTGTTGAGTGAGGTGAGAGAGATAGAGACAGAGAGTGAGAGAAAGGGAGGGGGGTGGGGGAGAGAGAGAGATCCACTACAGTGGAAAGGCATAATCCTTCCCAAACAAGCTCACTGAGCAACTGAGAAGTCATTTCAACAACTAAGTTATGCAAAACATAATTAAAATTAATTAGGCCTTCACAGAGTTTAGGTGTCAGTAGATGAAAACGCGGATGGGATAATCAGTTCAGAGGGGGCAGTGAGTCCAAGAAAGGAGGTGTATCTAGGATGAGGTTAAGAAATGTCATTGACTGGGACAACAATAGTACACACTTGTAGATGGAAGCAAATACATTATAGAGAAACAGAAGAAGGCAAGAGATTGGTAAAGTCCTCGCAGAAAACACCTGAGGGGAGTTACTGGTTAAATTCAGACATTGGCAGCAATCTTCAGGGCACTTGGTCAACCAGTTATGGGTAATTCAATAACAGGTGGGGGAAAAAACCCAGCAACAACAACATAGAAAAAGGCAAGAAAGCCAAATGTGGAAAATGTTTGCTTAGAAATGAATCCCTTGTCACAGGGAGCAATACGGTTTATAGCAGCATTTAGTAATCAGGGGGAGAAGAGTGATAAAGAAGTGAGGATGATAGTTTGCACAAGTATGATGAACAAAGAAGGTTTTCCAGAAGCACACAGAGATTGTACTATTTCTGATTCTTCCAGACTTTCTCTATATGTGTACAGAACCTATACTGGTCTTCCTGTAAGAGAAGAAAAGGAAGTATGAGTGAATGCTTCTGGCCTTTCAAGCTTATCAGGGAAAATGAAAGAAAAATTTAACAAGCTCTTCAAAGAGGAAAACAAAGGGTAAAAGAAGACATGCTATTGAGAGAAATACATATAGAGGAGGAAGGGATGGAGAAAGACTACTGAACTTTTGGATCTCAGTAATATGCCTAAAAGGCTATATGCATGGTGAGAAAAGACCTGAGCTTAGAGTCAAAAAGAACAGGGCTCAGTTCCCTCCTCAGACATCAAGGAGTAGTATGTGAGGTCCTGGATTCATCAATTAATCTTAGACCAGGGCTTCTTAAACTTTTTCTGCTTGAGACCCCTTTTCCATTTCAGTAATGTTTGCTGGCCCTGTGTGGCCTGAGGGCATGTGCGGCGTAAAGTGTGTGCACATGCTTCATGTTCAGAACTAAGGCTACAGCAAAGTTGCCTGATGCAGCTAGGGCAAATGCTGCCAGAAACACCTGGAATTCATTACAGGTTTGATTTTGAATAAACTTTTGTTTGTTGTGCATTCAGAAACCTTTTACTGTTGCCAAATTTTTCACGACTCCATATAGGGTCATGATCCACAGTTTAAGAAGTATTGTGAATACTGGTCTCAAACTTTTTGGTATCAAGAATCTTTTGAATATCATAGAGCACCCTTAAAAGCTTTTGTCTATGCAGGATATATTTATTGGTATTTGCCTTATTAAAATTAAAATAGTTTAGTATTATAAAAGGTTTGATTTTTGGACCCCTGAAAGGTTTTCAGAGACCCTCAGTAGTCCCCCAATGATGCTTTGGGATACATTGTCCCTAAACCATTTCCCTAGAGCTTAGTTACTGTTTTCTAGGATTGCAATTTGTGTTGATGGATGTAATTCCCATTGCAGTGGATTGATGAAATCAGAGATTCTTCCTATATTCCTGAATACTGGGAATACATCTGTTCACATTGATATAAATCCTCTGAAGGTGAAGCAGCTCCCATATCATACATCACAGAAAATGAAGACAAGGAGACATAGTTCTGATTGAAGGAAAAAGGAAAAGTAAGGTCGGCTGGTGACTGCTTTATAAGGAATACAGAAGTGAGTTTATGTTAGCATGATATGACCAGCCTTGTGGCAGTGTCTTCTTAGGGTGGTTATCCAAGACATGATTGAACAACCAGAGGACTTTCAAACTTGGTCATTACTAGCTGGTGACTTGTAAGTGGAATAATAATACAAGAGTTAACCTCAAAGCAACCATAGTTATTATTACAGATTTTTTAAATCATGTCAAATTCTGGCTTTCTGTCATTTAAATCCATTGCTTCTAGCTCTGATCCCTAAAATCAAGCAGATCCCTTCCTAATCCTCTGTCATATGACAGCTCTTCAAAAACCTGAAGGTCAGTATTATGACAAACCTAACTCTTCTCTAAGAACTATAATCAATGGAAATACTAACACCTCTCTTGGAAAGGGCATGTCTGTCAATTCTCCTTAGCTTCATTCACCATTCCTATAAATTCCCAGATCAATTCCTTAAGGCTTTCCTGGTTTTGTATTTGTATCTCCAGCATTTACCACAGTGCTTGGCACATCATAATGATTTTGTCCATCCAAATATCCCTCTATCCATCTATCCACTTGTCCATTCATTAAGATCACCTATTCCTGGATTACTTCAATTTTTTATGGCATGGTATTCAGTTCTCTACTACTTTGGCTATCTTTTCCTGTACACATTATGATTTGCACCCTTCTTAAACTGTAATGCCTATAACTGAAGAAAATGCTCCTGATATGATCCAAGCAACATGGATCAGAGATGTCAAACAATCTACAATGTGCTCTACTATACTGAAATACAATGAAATGTAATTGGGAAATATTTAAAAAAATAAATTTAAAAGCATGATAGAATATAGATAATGTTAATTTCTGGTTTTCTAAGTTAAGATGTGGCCTGCAGAAATCTATGGTTTAGTGGCACCATCTCAACTTGAGTTTGACACTATTGTTGTACCTTACAATGAGACAACACTTTCTCTGTATTTACCACTATTTATTTTGTTATGCAGTATAAGATTATATTTAATTTTGTTTGTTTTGTTTTGTTTTCTCTGCCATGTCACAATGCTGAATCATATTGGGTTTGAAGATCATCAAAACACAGAATTATTTAATACTATCTGCTATATACACATGCATCCCCCAACTCTAACTTATAAATACAATTGTATTTATATGGTTGAATTTTTTAAACCAAATGAAGGGCTTTATATTTACCCCATTACGTTGTAAGATATTTGATTCATTCTGTTTTGTCTTGCCAACATCTCTTTATTTGCTGACTCTGCTGTCTAGTACATTTTCTACCACCTCTCAGCTTTTTGCCATCTGCAAATTTGATAAGCATTCCACCTATATCTTTGTCAGCATCATTAATAAAACATTTTCTACCAAGGACATATCTCAGGGAATACTCCATTAGAGGCGTTCAAAGAATCTGATGTTGATTCAATAATTACCCCTCTTTGGGTTCAATTATTCACCTAGTCCTGAATTTGGCTAATTAGGCTATCATCTGGCCCACATCTTTCTATCGAGTCCACATATTTCTATCTTACACAAAAACATAACAGGAATGGAATCTCAATTAAATTTGATGAGAATTTATCAGATGTCTACAATGGGAAACATACTTGGTCAGTCAATGGAAATAAAAAGAAAAAATAGTCACTACCATCAAAAAGCTTATGTTTTCATCAGGGAGTAAAATACCTTTCCAAATAAGTGAACACAAAGTAAATGCAATGTAAATATTAAGTTATTTTTGTACTGTGGCTATAATAAGTAATGGTGGTGCATGGAAAAATTTCACATACTTGGTCATGCAGAAGCTGAGATTTATAGGAAGATTAAGGAGGAATTGGCATCTTGCAGGGGTAGAGATAAGGAAATAATTCCAGTTAGGAGGCAACTTGTGGAAGCAAACAGAGGGAGAAGATGCAATGTTTTAGAGAGGGAATAACAAGGAAGTCAATTAGTCTAGAATATTGAAAGCATGGGGGATAATGTAAGATCAGTTCTGAAAGATGTGTTTTATAAAAATCATTTGCTAAAAATCAACTAACATTGACACACTTTTTTTCTTCTCTTTCTATATATATATATATATATATATATATATATATATATATATTTATATATGCATTTTACATTTCTAAAGATATTTATATCTTTCATATAGATGAGAGATATATAATCTGTATGATCTAGCAGCCAAGCAATTCCATCTAAAAAGTAAGCCAAGTGTATTGTTAATGTTTTGTTAATGAAATGAAAAGATCTTCCCATGCATTAATAGGCCCATGTGACATGCCTGGGTCACATGGAAGCCTGAGTCATATGAGCATATGGTGGGAAAAGCTTACAGAACAGGTGGAGCAGGAAGGGTGGAGCAGAGCTGAGAGGAAGTGTTCAGACAGAGAAGTCAGAGCTGGGAAAAAGACACAGAGCAGCAGCTAGTGAGATCTAGGGAGTTATTTAGCTTGATGGTGTTCACTTGTGGGAAGGCCCTAAAAGAGGGAAGGCTTGGGGATGGTGGTGCCCCCCGCATTGATACAACGTGTAGACTTCTCTGTTGCTATGATAAATTTGGCTTTCTGGTGTTGGAATAAATGTTTTGGTTCTGCCTTCAATGAAGAGAGTCAGAACTATGCCAGCATATTCATAGCTTCCGTAAGCACTGTGAGTATCACGTTGGTGCTACATTTTGCTATGGGATTGTGGAATATCAGACCTCTACTTGGAGTCAGGAAGGCTTCAGGGAAGGAAATGGATAGTCCAGGATGGGAGGATTTACCTTATTCCTCCCCAGCAAGAGAATGGGCTAAAAGCACAGGGCTCTGTGAAAACTAGGAACTGAGGTGTAAGGGCAAGCAAAGTGGGTTTTTTTTGGCTGTTTTCCTGTTTGTGTTGTTCAGTTTCCCAGCCTCAGTCTCATTTGTGTCTTCACTGAGCCAATCAGACATGCATGTGGGCTCTAACCATTCAGACATGTAAATTTGGGCTCTAGCTAATCAGGTGTCATGTGTTTATTTTATAATATAAGGAGGGTGTTTTTTTTTATTTTTCTTTTTTTTCTTTTTTCTTTCTTTTTTTTGGTCATTGCCCTCCTTGGGGTATATGACTAGCAGTAGAATCTCAGTGTCAAAAGGTCTAGCTATTTTGGATAGGAATATTTAAGAAAGCATTTTCAAAACTGTAGAACATTATAAAATGTATGATATCATCATAATAAAAAATAGTGGAACCATTTTCTCATATTTAATTACATTCAGTACTGACTGTTGACCTTGACATAGTTACGTGAACCATTTACAAAAGAAGTTCTTATTCAATTCATTAAAAAAAGGAAAAATACTTAAAAGGTTTCTTTTTAACTTCTTCTTTAAGAAATATATTCAAAATATATATTTTAGCATAAAGATTCAGGGAAGCAATCTCCTCTATTTCTCTCACATACTTTAAAAAATCAGTGTGTATTGGCTTAAAACTTCTAGAAAGCAAAGTGTGACATTCTACTTATCTTAGAGTATAAATCACAGTATTATCTTTCTACACCGGTGTAATTTAGCACCCAATTAATTCATTAAAAGTCAACAGTTGGTGGGTGTATATTACTCCTTCGGGCAAAGTCAGAAAACAGTCTTAGTAGAGACAACTAATAAATAAAGCTTTTAGCCATCTAGTCTCAGTTTCTTGTCTAGTTAAGTATACTGTAGGATCTAAGGGATTCTTCTGACCTGTTCTGGGTTCAACTGTAGAATGCAAGAGCTGAAAGAGACTTTAGAGATCATATAACCTAGTCCTCTTATTGACTAACCAGGAAAGGGAGGTGAAGAGAAGCAAGGAAGTTTGGCCCAGGTCATTTTTTAGGGGAAGTATTAGGATTACAATGAAGATATGCTTTCTTTTTTCAATTAAATTAAATTTATTTTTAATTTATGAAATAAAACAAGCATTTCCATAACATAGGAGAATCGAAAAAGATGATTGTGCATGAAACTGCAACTGTTATGTACAAATTCCTATTACTTTTAAATATATAATTAAATTATCATGTAACATTCTTTTTTCCCCACCCCCTACCCTAGAATAGCTACCATTACAGACCTACATATCAATGTATATATATTTGTAAAATAATTTTATACATACTTCTATTTATCAGTTCTTTATCAGGAGGCAGATAGTGTCTTCCTTCAGATGTCCTTTGTAGTTAATTTGGGTATTTATAATAGTCAAAATGACTTAGTCACACAGATTGTTGTTAAATAATATTGCTATTACTGTAAACAATATTCTCTTGGTTCTGCTCATTTCGCTCTTCATTATTTAATGCAACTCTATCCATGTTTGTTTTTTTCTAAAACAAATGAGGTCATCATTTCATATAGCATAGTAGTATTCCATCATGATCATAAACCACAGCTTATTCAGTCCATCCAAAATTGATAGGCATTCCCACAATTTCCAATTCTTTGCCACCACAAATAGAGCTGCTATAAATAGTTTAGAACATATAGGTTCTTTTCCTTTTTGCCTAGTTATCTTTGGAAATAGATCTAGTATTGGTATTTCTTGGTCTAAGGGCATAGACATTTGAATAACTCTTTGAGGGTCATTCTAGATTGCTTTCCAAAATGGTTGTATCACCTTGCAGTTTCACCAACACTGAATTACTGCCCTAATTTTTCCATATCTCCTCCAACATTTGTCCTTCCCCTTCATGACTCCCCCTTCAGTCATTTTAGGCAATTTGATAGGTGTAAAATGATATTTTTAGTTAGCATTTATCTAATCAACAATAATTTAGATCCTTTTATATGACCATTGATTAATTTTTTCATTGGAAAACTGCCTGTTCACATCCTTTGACCATTTATCAATTGGGGAATGACTTATATTCTTATAGATTTGATAAAATTTTTCATATATTAGAGATATGATACCTTTATCTGAGAAATTCTTTGTTTTTTTTTTCCAATTTTCTACTTTCCTTCTTATCTTGGCTATATTTGTTTTATTTATACAAAAACTTTTTTTAATAAAATGAAATTAGGGCAGCTAGGTGGCACAGTGAGTACAGCACCAGCCCTGGAGTCAGGAGGATCTGAGTTCAAATCTGACCTCAGACACATGACATATTTACTAGCTGTGTGACCTTGGGCAAGTCACTTAACCCCAATTGCCCTGCCAAAAAAAAACCCTAAAAAATATAATAAAATTTAATCAAAATTATCCATATTACACCTCACATTCTCTATCTCTTCATTATTTATAAATTGTTCACCTATCCATAAATCTGATAGGTCATATGTTCTATGTTTTTCAAATTTTCTTACAATATCTCTTTATATGTAAGACATATATCCATTTTGACTTTATCTTAGTAAATGGTGTAAAATATTGGTCTATTCCCAGTGTCTGCCGTACCACTTTCCAGTTTTCTCAACAATTTTTTACCAAATAATGAATTCTTATCCCCCAAACTTAGGTCTTTATACTTGTCAAATACAAGGTTACTATATTAATTTGCTGCTGTAATTTGTATATCTACTCTGTTCTAGTTGTCTACCTGTTCATTTCTTAGCTAGTAGTGGATAGTTTTGATAATCACTGCCTTATAATAAAATTTAAGATCTGGTACTACTAAGCCTCCTTCCTTTACATTTAAAAAAAAAATAGTTACTTTGATGTCATTGACTGTTTGGCCAAATGAATTTTGTTATTTTTTTCTAATTCAGTAAAATATTTTTGGTAACTTAATTAAGGTGGCATTTGGATATATAAATTAGTTTAGGTAAAATTGTCATTTTTATTATATTGGCCCTATCAACCCATGAACAATAAGTGTTTCTCCAATTATTTAAACCTGATTTTATTTGTATAAAAAGTTTTTTTAAGAATTTTCTTCACATAATTTCTGTGTTTGTTTGGCAGGTATATTCCTAGGTATTTTACACTATCTAGAATTATTTTAAATGGGGTATCACAATCTCTTCTTGCAGGATTTGGTTTGTGACATATAGGAATGCTGATGATCTATGTGGATTTACTTTATATCTTGCTACTTTTGCTAAAATTATTAATTATTTCAACTAACTTTTTACTTGTTTTTGTAATTTTCTATGTATATTGTTGCATCATCTACAAAAAGAGATAGTTTTATTACTTCATTCCTTATTCTGATTTCTTCTATTTCTTTTCCTTCTCATTGCTACTGCTAGGATCTCCAATGCAATATTGAATAATATTCATGACAGTAGGCATCCTTGTTTCTTACCTGATCTTATTGGGAAGGCTTCTCGCTTATCTAATTTATGCTGACTTTCTTTTTTTTTAAATCTTTAATTTTAGTTTAGACTCAAATGCCAAAACACAAATACCAAATATAAAAAAGAAACAAAAACATATCACAAATTTAAATGCAAAGAAAGAAAAAAGCACATCACATACATAGCAGAACATGAGAGGATTCAAAATATGTAACAATAAATTTTCATTTCAAGAAAGCCTGTATGATAGATAATACATGTTGTATTTAGAAGTATTCATCTTCTCTTTGCTCCCTTGTAAGTTTTCTTTTGTTCTCTGCTGTGCACTTTGTAACTATGTTCTTTTTACACCCCCCCCAAGAAAGGTACAATTAATTTTGGATATGTTTCTCTATAGCTATAGGAATATACATACATATAAACATATATACATACAAATACAGACACATGCTTTCCCAAACAAATTTTACTCTCAATCTTTGTTTTTTATGTTTGTGCATACCTCTTGTTTCCTATCCCTCTTGCCTCATCTACTTTACTTCCACCTGCTACCTTGCCCTCCTATTACTTGCCTACCCCTGTCCAAGGATCCCTCCCCTATCCACCCACTCCCGTAAATCTAAGCACCCTTCTAAACTCCCCTTTTATCTATTCCCTTAACCTCCCCTCTAAAGACCACTTCCTTTTCCTCTTCCCCCTCCCTATGTCCCTACCATTTTATTTCTTCTGAATTTAGAAAACTTTTATATGCTTATATATATATATATAGTTCCTTCTTAAACCCATTCGCAATGAAAGTAGGTTACCATAACTAACAGCCCTCCTCCTCCATCTAATTCCTCTCTATCTATTCTTCCTCTTGCACCTCATTTGTAAAAAAAAAAAAAAATACGCTTTTTAGCTTTTCCTAAATGGTTTTACTTTTTGAATCCATAACAAACTGAGATTTACCCCAATATTTCTTGTGAGCTACCCAATTATTAATAAGAATCTTAGAGATATGGTTTACATTTTACATGCATAAACAGTCTGTCCTTATTGAATCCCTTATAATCAGTCTTTGATACATACCTTATATTTCTCTTGGCTTTTGTATGTCAAATCGTCTCAGTTGAGTTTTTGTTTTCTTTTTAACAGTCTTGAAACTCAGAAAGTTGATCAGATATCCATTTTTTTTTCATTCAGGATTATACTAAACTTTGCTAGGCATGATATTTTCGAGCTGGAACCACAGTTCTTTTTCTCTTCAATGTATAGCGTTCCGAGATCTGTGGTCATTTAAGGTCTCCACTACTAGGTCTTATGTGAGTCTAATTGTGGCACAATCATAGTAAAATTGTCATATTTTTGTTGCTTTTAATATTTTATCTTCGAGCTGGGGGTTTGGGAATTTGACTATGATATTCCTATGAGTTTTGCTTATAGAATCTCTTCTAAGCAGTGATGGACATTTGTTTTCTGTTTCTCCTTTCCCTCCTTCTTCTCATGTTTCAATATAATTTTCTTTTTCTTTGTTTTTTTGTTTATGTTTTTGTTTATTTGCACATCACTCTTTTATTTTAGTGAACAACCAAAAGGGAGGAGAGGCACAGTTAGTACAGTTAGGGGAAGGACAACAGGAGAAAAGAATTGGTCTGAAATAGGGAGGAAATGAGATCTCCTCCCCCATCTGCCCTTCCTTCTATCATCTCCCCTTTTTATCCCCTTCCCCTTACTTTCCTGTGGGGTAAGATACCCAATTGAGTGTGTATTTTATTTCCTGCTGAAGTCAAATCTGAAGAGAGCAAGATTCAATCTTTTCCCCTCACCTGCCCCCTCTTCCCTTCCAATAGAACTGCTTTTTCTTGCCACTTTTATGTAAGATAATTTACCCCATTCTATCTCTCCCTTTCTCTGTCTCTCAATATATTCCTCTCTCACCCTTTAAATTAATTTAATTTAATGTTTTTAGATACCATCCCTTCATATTCAACTCACCCTGTGCCCTCTGTCTATAAATATGTATATTCCCTTCAACTACCCTAATACTGAGAAAGATCTCATGAATTACACACATCATCTTTCCATATAAGAATGTAAACAAAACAGTTCAACTTTAGTAAATCCCTTATGATTTCACTTTCTTGTTTACTTGTCATGCTACTCTTGATTCTTGTGTTTGAATGTCAAATTTTCTATTCAGCTCTGGTCTTTTCATTGAGAAAACTTGAAAGTCCTCTATTTTATTGAAAATCTAGCTATACTTGGTTTTGCTGGGTAGGTGATTCTTGGTTTTAATATTAGCTCCTGTGACCTCTGGAATATCATATTCCAAGCCCTTCAATCTCTTAATGTAGAAGATGCTAGATCTTGTGTTATCCTGATTGTGTTTCCACAATACTCAATTTTTTTTTTCTTTCTGGCTGCTTGAAGTATTTTCTCCTTGACCTGGGAACTCTGGAATTTGGCTACAATATCCCTAGGAATTTTCTTTTGGGGATCTTTTTCAGGAGGTGATCAGTGGATTCTTTCAATTTCTATTTTACCCTCTGGTTCTATAATATCAGGGAAGTTTTCCTTGATAATTTCTTAAAAGATGATGTCTAGACTCTTTTTTTTGATCATGGCTTTCAGGTAGTCCAATAATTTTAAAAGGATGTCTCCTGGATTTATTCTCCAGGTCAGTGGTTTTTCCAATGAGATATTTCCCATTGTCTTCCATTTTTTCCTTTCCTTTGGTTCTGTTTTATAATATCTTGATTTCTCATAAAGTCACTAGCTTCTACTTCCTCCAATCTAATTTTTAAGGTGGTATTTTCTTCAGTGGTCTTTTGGACCTCCTTTTCCATTTGGCTAATTCTGCTTTTCAAGGTATTCTTTTCCTCATTAGCTTTTTGCAGCTCTTTTTGCATTTGGGTTAGTCTATTTTTAAGGTGTTATTTTCTTCAGTATTTTTGGGGAGTGTCCTTTAGCAAGTCGTTGACTTGTTTTTTAATGGTTTTCTTGTATCACTCACATTTCTCTTCCCAATTTTTTCTCTACTTCTCTTACTTGCTTTTCCAAATCCTTTTTGAGTTCTTCCATGGCCTGAGACCAATTTACATTTTTCTTGGAGGCTTCTGATGTAGGCTCTTTAACTTTGTTGACTTCTTCTGGCTGTATGTTTTGATCTTCTTTGTCACCAAAAAAAGATTCTAGAGTCTCAATCTGAGTCTGCATCCTTTTTCACTGCCTGACCAAGTTCCCAGGCAACTACTTGACCTTTGAGCTTTTTGTCAGGGTATGACTTGTAGAGTAGAGAGTGCTTTGTCCCAAGATTTAGGGGCTGCACTTCTGTTTTCAGAGGTACTTTTACTCCACTGTCACTGAAAGCTCTGTCACAGCAGTGCTTCTCCTCCCCCAAGAACCGCCAACCAGGATTGCCACCAAGATCCAAGCAGTGCAAAGCTTCCTCTGCACCAGCAAAGCACTCCCACTCTGATCTGCCGCTTGATTCCTAGCATGGTGTGAGCCAGTGACTCCAGAAGCAGCTGACGCTGGAGCTCTGGAAGCAGCCACAGGAGCTTCCTGCTGCTGCTGCTGCCACAGCCATGCCACCTCCACCACCCCTAGGGCTGGGGCTGGACCAGGCTCTAACCCAACACAACAGTTTTCCCACTAACCTGCTCCATGGTCTTTGGTGTTTGTGAGTTAAGAAGTCTGGTAACTGCCACAGCTCAATGATTCATGGCCCTAAGGCCTGTTCCAGGTGACTCTTGGTCTGGTCTGTCCTGCTGCAGCCATGCTGGGCTGTGCTACATTCCCAGCACAGTGTGATAGACCTTTCCCAGTGACCATCCAGGCTCTCCTGGGCTGGAGATCTGTTTCCCTATGCTATTTCACAGGTTCTACAGCTCTAGAATTTGTTCAGAGCCATTTTTACCAGGGTTTGGAGGGATTTGGGGGAGAGCTTTAGCTAGTCCCTGCTTTCCAACTGCCATCTTCACAATTTTCTTTATTTCTTGTATTATTATATTGATTCTTTTTTGATCATAACTTTCAGTTAGTCCAATTATTTTTTAAATTTTTTTTGATCTATTCTCCAAATCTGTTGTTTTTTTTAATAAAATGTTTCACTTTCTCTTATATTTTTTCATTATTTATATTTTAATTATTTCTTGATCTCATAATTTCCCTGGCTTCTCCTTGCCCAATTCTAATTTTCAAGGTGTCATTTTCTTCCGTAAGACTATGGATCTACTTTTTAATTGGTTGACTTTACTTCTATAATCTTCTTGTTTTTCTTGGATTATTCTTTTTTTTTTCATTTTTCCTCCATCTCTGTCATTTGATTTTTAAAGTCTTTTTAAAGATTTTCTATGGAAACTCAATGAGAGCAAAGCTGGAGCAGACCCCAGCAGACTGAATCACTGGCAGCAGTGGTGATTCCCGGACCTCTCAGTGCAGGGGGGATCTGTTGGAACCAGCGAGAGAGAAGCACAGACCTGTGCAGGGCCTGTGGCCCTGTGGTAGCAACTGCTCCTGGGGCTATCAGTCCACAGACTGAATGTTTGAAAGTCACCTATTTAAACTTCCAGGAGACAACATGGTGGAGTAAGCACTAAGTTGTTTTTGCTCTACCTTGTTGACTTTGAAAAATCCAGAGAATATTGCCCCAGGAAAATTTCTGGAATAGTGGACCCAGTAGAACTGTGCCACGCGTACTATAGTCTTTAGCTCTGGAAGCTAGAGGGATTAACATGAAAGGTCCCTCTTGCAAAGGCTGAAGGGGACCAGTATAGGAGTGGAGGTGCCCCAGCAAGCCAGCAGCAAGTCCCACCTCAGTGGAACAGTGGGAGATCCTGAGCCCCAGGGTGGAGGAGCAGGCAAACACGAACACCAGGCACACGCCTCCTCTAACTCAGCACCAGGCAAACTACCAGGCTACTACAACATCCAATAGCTAGCACCTGAGGCCCCAGCACAGAAAACCAGTAACCAGCTCCCTAGTCCCCAGCTCAAGGAGTCTGGGACAGTGCCTCCTGGCCCCCAGAAGCTGAGATCAAACTTAAAAGTCAGAAAAAAAAGCCAAATAATATGAGCAAGGCAAATTTAAAAAATAAGAACCATAGATAAATATCTTGGGGACAGGGAAGATCAAAACCCAAATTCAGGAGAGGGCAACATAGTCAATATAGTCATATGCAAAACCTCAAAGGCAAATATGAACTGGTCTCAAGCCCAAAAAGCATTCTTGGAAGAGCTTGAGAATGATTTTAAAAGTCAAATAAGAGAGGGAGAAGAAAAATTTAGAATTACAATTGACAAAATTGAAAAAATGTACTCTGACAGAAACACTTCCTTAAAAAGAATTGGCCAGATGGAGAATGAGGTACAGAAGCTAACTGAAGAAAACAATTTGTTAAAAATTAGAATTGGGCAAGTGGAAGCTATTGACTCTATGAGACTTCAAGAATCAGTCAAACAAAATTGATAGAATGAAAAAATAGAAGAAAATGTAAAGCATGTCCCTGGAAAAACAACTGATCTGGAAAATAATCCTAGAGAGATAATTTAAGAATTATTGGTTTACCTGAGAACCATGACAAAAAAAAGAGCCTGGAGAGCATCTTTCAAGAAAATATCAACGAAGACTGCCCTGAGGTCCTAGAACCAGAGGGTAAAATAGTCATCTAAAGAATCCACTGATCACCTAATGAAAGAGATCCCAAATTGAAAATGTTGTAGCCAAATTCAAGAATTGTCAGATCAAGGAGAAAACACTGCATGCAGCCAGAAAGAAACAATTCAACTATTGTGGAACCACAGTCAATATTATGCAGGACCTTGCATCTTCTACATTAAAAGATCTGAGGGCTTGGAATATGATATACCATAAGGCAAAAGAACTTGGATTACAACCAAAGATCAACCCAACGAAATTGAGCATAATCTTTCTGGGAAGGAGATGGACAATCAATGAAATAGGGGACTTCCCGACTTTGCTGATGAAAAGACCTGAGCTCAATGGAAAACTTGGTCTTCAAATACAAGACTCAAGAGAGGCATAAAAAGGTAAACATGAAAGGGGAAATAACACACACAAACATGTTATTCAGTAAGGACAAACTGTTTACATCCCTACATGGGAAGATGATACAACTCTTAAGAGATCATGTAGAAGGGAAATACATACATAGAAGGGATGGGTTTAAGTTGATTTTGATGTGGTGATAAAAAACCTAATTAAGTGCTGAAAAAAAGATTGTAATGGGAGAAGACAAAAGGAGGAGGCAGAAAGGGGTAAATTACATCACATGAAGAGGCACAAAGACATATTAGAGTAGAGGGAAAGAAGGGAGGATTATGAGCATTGTTTGAACTTTACCCTCATCAGCTTTGGCTCAAGGAGGCAATAACATACTAAGTTAGGTATAGAAATCTAACTTTCCCTATTGACAATGGGGCAGGGGGGGGGCAAGGGGAAAGAAAAGGGAGGGAGGGAGAGTAGGGGGCAGAAGTAGAAAAGAATAAGGGAAAGAAAAGTGAGGGGAGCTGGTAGAAGGGAGGGAAGATTGAAGGAGGCAACAGTCAAAAGCTAAACTCTAGGGAAGAAAGAAAGGGAGAAAGGATAAAGAAAAGCATAAAAAGGTGGGTGGATAGGATGGAGAGAAAGACACAGATAGTAATCATAACCATGAATGTAAATGGGATGAACTCTCCCATAAAATGGAAGAGGATAGCAGAATGGATTAAAAATCATAATCCTACAATATGTTGCTTAAAAGAAACACATTTGAAACAAAGGGATACACACAGGGTAAAGGTAAAAGGCTGGAGTAGAATATATTATGCTTCAGCTGAAGTAAAAAAAAAAATCAGGAGTAGCAATCTTGATCTCCAACAAAGCAAAAGTGAAAATAGAACTAATCAAAAGAGATAAGGAAGGAAATTATATCTTGCTAAAAGGCACCATAGACAGTGAAGGAATATCATTACTAAACATATATGCACCAAGTGATATAGCATGCAGATTCTTAGACGGGAAGGTAAGAGAGTTACAGGAAGAAACTGACAGGAAAACTATAGTAGTGGGGAACCTCAACCTCCCCCTCTCTGAACTAGATAAATCTAACCACAAAATAAATAAGAAAGAAGTTAAGGAAGTGAATAGAATTTTACAAAAGGTAGATATGGTAAACCTTTTGAGAAAAATGAATGGGTATAGAAAGAAATATACATTCCTCTTGGTGGTACATGGCACCTACACAAAAATTGACCATGTACTAGGACATAAAAATCCACAATCCAATGCAGAAATGCAGAAATATTAAATGCATCCTTTTTGGATCTTGTTGCAATAAAAAATATATGTAATAAAGGACCATGGAAAGATAGACTAAAAATCAATTGGAAACTAATCTAATCTTAAAGAATGAGTGAGTCAAACAACAAATCAAAGAAACAATCAATAACTTCATCCAAGAGAATGACAATAATGGGATGACATACCAAAATTTATGGGATGCAACAAAAGCAGTTCTTAGCAGAAGTTCTATAACTCTAAATGCTTACATGAATAAAACAGAGAAAAAGATCAATGAATTGGGCATTTAACTAAAAAAGTTAGAAAAAATTAAAGATCCCTAATTAAAAATACTAAAAACCAAGGAGACATTGAAATTAAGAAAACTATTGACTAAATATAACTGAGATGGTTTTATGAAAAAAACAATAAAATAGATAAACCTTTGATTAATTTGATTTAAAAAAAGAAAGAAGAAAACCAAATAACCAGTATCAAAAATGAAAAGGGTGAATTCACCACCAATGAAGAAGAAATCAAAACAATATTTAGGAATTATTTTACTCAACTTTATGCTCATAAATTTGACAATCAGTGAAATGGGTGAATATTTACAAAAATATAAATTGCCCTGATTAACAGAAGAGGAAATAAAATACTTAAATAACCCCATCTCAGAAAAAGAAATCGAACAAGCCATCAATGAACTTCTTGGGAAAAATCTCCAGGGCCAGATGGATTTACAAGTGAATTCTATCAAACTTTTGAAAAAACAATGAAATCCATTTCTATACAGACTATTGGGGAAAATAGGCAAAGAAGGAGTCCTATCAAATTCTTTTTATGATACAAATATGACACTTATACTTAAAGCAGGAAGAGCCAAAACAGAGAAAGAAAATTATAGGTCAATTTCCCTAATGAATATAGATGTAAAAATCTGAAATAAAATATTAGCAAAAAGATTACAGCAACTTATCACAAGAATAATACACTATGATCAAGAAGGACTTATTCCAGGAATGCAGGGCTGGTCAACAACAACAAAAAAAAAAAAACTAACAGAAACCATATGATTATCTCAATAGTTGCAAAAAAAGCTATTGACAAAATACAACACCCATTCCTATTAAAAACACTACAGAGCAAAGTAATAAATGGAGTCTTCCTTAAAATGATAAATAGTATCTGCCAAAAACCATCAGCAAGTATTACATGTAATGGGGATAAGCTAGAAGCATTTACAATAACATAGAGGGTGAAACAAGGATGTCCATTATCACCACTGTTATTCAATATGATACTAGAAATATTAGTTTTAGCAATAAGAGAAGAAAAAGAAATTGAAGGAATTAGAATAGGCAAAAAAGAAACAAAGCCATCACTCTTTGCAGATGACATGATGATATACTTGGAGAATCCTAGCGAATCAAGTAAAAAAACTACTTGAAATAATAAATAACTTTAGTGAAGTTTCAGGATATAAAATAAATCCTCAGCATATATATATATATATATATATATATATATATATATATATATATATATATATATATACATACATATATATTACTAACAAAGTCCAACAGTAAAAGATACAAAGAAAAATTCCATTTAAAGTTCTTGTAGACATTACAAAATATTTGGGAGTCTACCTGCCAAAACAAACCAGAAACTTTATGAACACAATTACAAAACACTGTTCATACAAATAAAGTCAGATCTAAATAATTGGAAAAATATCAGTTGCTCATGGGTATGCCAAGCTAATACAATAAAAATGGCAATTCTACCTAAATTAATCTAATTATTCAGTGCCATACCAATCAAACTACCAAAAAATATTTTACAAAGCTAGGAAAAATAAAAACAAAATTGATCTGGAAGAACAAAAGGTCTAGAATATCAAGGGAATTAATGAAAAAAAAATCCTAGGGGAGGTGGCCTCACCATATGTCATCAGTTCATATAAGTCTTTCCATGTTTTCCCTGAAGTCCACCGACTAATCATTTCTTCTATCACAGTACTATTCCATTACATTCATATACCATAACTTGTTCAGCTATTCCCTAATTGATGGTCATCCTCTCAATCTCCAGTTCTTTGCCACCACAAAAAGAGCTGTTATAAATATTTTTGTATATGTGGGTTTTTTTACCACTTGTATGATCTCTTTGGGATATAGAAGTGTCATTGTTGGGTCAAAGGGTATGCACATTTTTATCTCAATAATTATCTTAAATTGTATTAAAAAGTAGCAATCATCAAAACTACTTGGTACTGGCTAAGAAATAGAGTGGTTGATCAGTGGAATAGGCTAGGTACACAGGATACAGTAGTCAATGACTATAATAATCTACATTTGATAAACCCAAGGACTCCAGCTTCTGGGATGAGAACTCACTGTCTGACAAAAACTGCTGGGAAAACTGGAAAAATAGTATGGCAGAAATTAGACATAGACTAACATTTAACACCGTACATCAAAATAAAGTCCAAATGGGTACACAATTTAGATATAAAGGCTAATACTATAAGCAAATTAGGAGGGCAAGGAATTAATTTACCTGTCAGATTTATGGAGAATGGAGAAATTTGTGACAAAACAAGAGTCAGAGAACATTATGAAATGCAAAATGTATAATTTGGATTACATTAAATTGAAAAGTTTTTGTACAAACAAAGCCAATGCTGCCAAGATTAGGAGGGAAGCAGAAAACTGGGAAAGAATTTTTACAACCAGTGTCTCTGATAAAGGCCTCACTTATAAAATATTTAGAGTTGAGTCAAATTTACAAGAATACAAGTCATCCCCTAATTGACAAATGGTCAAATGATATGAACAGGCAGTTTTTAGAGGAAGAAATTAAAGATATCTATAGTCATATGAAAATATGATCTAGATTGCTATTGAGTTGAGAAATGCAAATCAAAACAACTCTGAAGTACCACATCATTCTTGTCAGATTGGCTAACGTGACAAAGCAGGAAAATTATAAATTCTGCAGAAGATGTGGGAAAATTGGAACATTGTTGGTGGAGTTGTGAACTGAACTAACCACTCTGGAGAACAATTTGGAACTATGCCCAAAGGACTATAAAAATGTGTATACCCTTTGAAGCAGCGATACCACTTCTAGGGCTATATCCCAAAGAGATCATACAAATGAGGAAAAATAACACATATACAAAAATATTTATAGCAGCTCATTTTGTGTTGGCAAAGAACTGGAAGTTGAGGGATTACCCATCAATTGGGGAATGGCTGAACAAGTTGCAGTATATGTATGTATGAATGTTCCATGAAGACCCCCTTTGTGCCCCTATTCTTATTTAATTTTACCCGCACTTTGTTCACCCTAAGGTATTATTTTATCTCTTTTGTGGGGGGAAATCTTGAGAGTTTGGAATGTTCTGACCTACTCTGCCCTCTTCCCAGAATCCTCTCAAGGCTGACTTTCTTACTACTGCTCTCCATTAAGCTTTGCTGCCATCCCACCTAAGCTTCCAAATGGAACTGCCTTGTATTTACTTTACCTTGTCATCTATACTAAGACATACATTTGTACCCATGTCAAATGTAAGGAGAAAATATTAGACATAGTCAAGAAGACCAAGGTGCTTTTGGGAAACTGGAAAAGAGGGTGGAACAGGAATTCATAATTAGGATCTCTATGTGATAACAGGCCTGGGTGAAAATAGTCATCTGTGCAGCTGTGAGATTCTAAACTGGTTTTACTATAACATAAGGCCAGGTATATAATAAGTGCTTAATGAATTCTCATAAATGCTTTATCCACTTATCCCCCTATTCATATATCCCTGTATCCACCAGAGAGAATCAAAATAAGTAGGCCAACCTCACAAACATAAGAAGTGGCAGTGCTAGGATTTGAACTCAGGAATTTTAGTTCCAAATTTAATTATTTTTCCTTAAATCATACTGGGTTTTTTTTTCAGTAATGTGAATAGCAATGGTAACAAGGTCTAATGATTGCTAATTAACAAAACATGATTTTTAGTATTACTGTACACCCACATTAAAAAGTGTCCTATAATAGAAAGAAAGCTATTTCCCTTAAAGTAATAATAATAATAATAATAATAACTGAATTAGAGTACCAGATTTTCCAGTGATTAGTTACCTCTGCCAAATCACTTGTCACCTCAGTTTTCCACATCTGTAAAATAGGGGATAATACTGCTTGCTGTACGTTCCTTTTGGGCTTGTTATTGATTGAAGGAATAAATGATATTTATAAAATGCCTTGAGGATTCTAAAGTGCTTTCCTCTCAGCATGTCCATAAGATATGTAGTCGAAGTATAATTATCTCAATTTAATGGGCAAAGAAATTGAGGCCTTACATTAAGAATGTTGCCTGCACTCTAGTCATCATCATTCCCCTCCCACTAGAAAGTTAAACTCTGACCATGGGTCTCCTGGTCCTGCTGGTAAGTTTTCACCTCATCTTGCCTGTGACCAGGCCTCCATGCCACATTCTGCTGGCTCCTCACAATGCTGCCATGTGTTCCCCTTCTCTGCACCCCTTTATTTATTTTCTTCCTCCATTGGAATACAAGCTCCTTAAAGGAAGTCACTATCTTACTTGCTTATATTTTCATCCCCAGCACTTAGCACAGTGCCTGATACATGGTAAGGTCTAAATAAATGATCTATCTGACACGTGCTTCCCTAGCTACCAAAAATCATGTAAGATTTGAACCTGTGTTCCTGATTCCAAGTCCATAGCTCTATCCTATCCATTCAGCATGCTATGAGACATACTATAACTCAAAGATTAAAACACTGTTAAAATTTAAAGTATTAAAATTATTGATGTGTGGGGAACTGTGATTGCTGCTATATTAGCTGACCACAAATACTGGGTGCTAGGGATGTATGCCCATAGCTACTGCATGGTAAGTTAAGGTTGGGTTTCCGAGATCAGGCATAATAGAAAAATGCCCTGATTTATAAAATAAAAAAATGGCATTGTGTGTGACGATTGGAAAATAACAATTCACATTTTCTAACACTTGTAAAGGGATGGCCACCAATCTATGAGGTAGATGATTAAAGCTTCATTGTACCGATTTATAAGTTAGGAAATTGAGGCCTTCATAGATTAAGCCAGGGCTGTCCAAAGTGTGGCCCGTGGGCCACAAGCGGCCTGCAGTGCAATTTGATGCATCCCGCCTGTGTTTACCATGGGTATGGAAATTGACATAAATGCTTTAACTAAAGCATTTGTGTTGATTTCTGTGCTTGTGGTGAACACAGGTGGGGCCGCATGGAAGCGCATGGCCCCTGTTTTGGACAGCCCTGGCTTAAGTGATTTGCCCAAGGTCCCACAACTAGTACTTACCAGATCTGGAAACAAGGTGTTCTTACTTCCAACCCAGGACCTTTCCTACCCAACCTCACATCACTGTTAGTAGCTCTTCCCTATTGACTGGCTCAGGGTCCCAAGCTTGCACAGTACTAGAAACCTGGCCCCAATGAGCAGATGCATAGAGCAGCTTTGGTAATTATTATTCTGACTTTCTACTGAATTCCCTCCTTCCTTCTCATTTCCTAATGAAGATCAGCTAAGGGAGTGCCTGGGGATGGATGTATTGGTAGCTTTGTGAGATAAGTGAAATCGGACAGCTGGTCATTGTCATGATTCTCCAGGCAATTAAGCCATCTTTCCATTACACAGGCTGATGGGCCTCCTGTCAGGTAATTATGTTGTTTTCTTGGCTCTACTTTCAGTAGCCAGTTCCATATGAGAGAGAAAGTGCATTCCAAAGACTTTAGTGGAGTGTTTTTCTTAGGTGGCTGATACAGACAAACTATGAATTATTTTTAAGTGTTAATTAATAAGTTATTGACTACATCAAATAGATTTGTTATTTAGAACTTTTGGAAGCCTGAAAAGGAGTTGAAGAAATGATTTGAATATAACCTTGGAATCTTAAGAGTTCATGTCATTATATGCCTTGCCCACAGGGAAAAAAGAGAAAACAAGCATAAAACAAATTTAAAAGAAGAAATATCCAGTAGTTGGAAATGATGTAGCCTTCACACACAGCTGTTCTTTTATTCTCATTTCATTATTTCTGGCTGTGGTGCACAGTGTGGAAATCAACTGCCAGAATCCCTCTGCTTTCAATTACAATTCTGAATAGAGGTAAACATGAAGGGAAAAGGAAGGGAACAATTGTAGGCACCTACTATGTGTCAGTAGAGCTATGTGTCACAGTGGATAGAGTGCCAGTCTTGGGAGTCATGAAGACTTAACATCCTGACTTCAAATCTAGTTTTGGACACTTATTAGCTCTGTGATGCTAGGCAAGTCACTTCACACTGTTTGCCTCAGTTTCCTGATCTACAAAATGAGCTGGAAAAGGAAATGACAAACCACTCCAGTATCTTTGCCAAAAAAAACACACAAATCATGTCTCAACTGAATATATACATATGTAAAAAGAGACATACATATATGTATATATGCAAATACATACCTATATTCTTCCCTCTTTGACCTAATTCTAATGAAAATGAGGTTCAGTCACGGCCTGCAACCCCTTTTTTTCTCCTCCCCCGTAAAAGGTTTTTTTTTTTCTTTTCTGCTGCTTTTGTATGATAAAATTTTCCTTCTTCTACCTCTCCTTTTCCCCTGCTCCAAGTGAATCCCTTTTTATCACCCCTTCATTTTTTGGAAGTCATTCCAACATAATCAACTGACATTCATGCCCTCTGTCTATATAAACTCCTTTTTATCTGACCTAATAATGATGAAGGTCTTAGGAGTTATACGTATTATCTTCCCATAGAGCAATATAAAGAGTTTAACTTTAATGAGTCCTCATAACTACTCTTTCAAGTTTACCTTTTTATGTTTCTCTTGAGTCTTCAAATTTTCTGTTCAGCTCTGGTCTTTTCATCAGGAATACTTGAAATTTCTCTATTTCATTAAATATCTTTTTTTTCCTTAAAGGATTATACTCAATTTTGCTGGGTAGTTTATTTTTAGTTTCAATCCCAGATCTTTTGCCTCCAAGTCCTTTGCTCCTTTAACATAGAAACTGCTAAAACTTCTGTGCTCCTGACTGTACCTCTATGATATTTAAATTATTTCTTTCTGGCTATTTGAAGTATTTTCTCTTTGATCTGGGAGCTTTGCAATTTGGCTATAATATTTCTGGGTGTTTCTATTTAGGATCTCTTTCAGGAGATGATCAGTGGATTCTTTCAATTTCTATTTTACTCTCTGGATTTAAGATATCAGGGCAATTTTCTTTGATATTTTTTTGAAATATGATGCCTAGGGGGCAGAGCCAAGATGGCGGCTGGAAAGCAGGGACTTGTGTGAGGTCCCCACCAGGTCCCTCCAAAAACCAATAAAAAATGTCTCTGAACAAATTCTAGAACTGCAGAACCCACAAAATAGCAGAGGGAAGCAGAGATACAGCCCAGGACAGCCTGGATGGTCACTGGATGAGGTCTATTGCGCACTGAGCAGAGGGGAGCAGAGCTCAGCTTGGGCGGCAGCAGGACCAACCAGACCAGGAGCCGTGTAGAACAGGCCCTAGCACCCTAAATCAGTCAGCTGTGGCAGTTACCAGACTTCTCAACCCACAAACACCAAAGACAACAGAGAAGGTTAGTGGGAAAAGCTGCGAGGGACAGAGTGAAAAGAGTTCGTAGTTTGGCCACCACCCTGGGGACAGCGGGGGGAGGTGCAGCTACAGAACAAGAGCTGCAGTTGCTTCCAGCCCCAGGCCCACCTGGTGAGAGGAATTAAGTCGCAGATCAGAGCAGGAGTGCAGAGCCTGCTTAAGATTTGCATCAGGTCTGGGTTGGTGGTTCTTGGGGAAGGAGGAGTGCTGGTGTGGCAGAGCTGGCTGTATAGAAACAGCTCTGAAATCAACGACACATCCCCTCAAACTTGGAACAAAGTACTCTTTACTCTACAAGCAGTCATACCCTGCTGAAAAACTCAAGGGTCAAGTAAGTTGTCTGGGAACATGGCCAGGCAGCGAAAACGCACTCTGATTCAGTCTCAGACTTTGGAATCTTTCTTTGGTGACAAAGAAGATCAAAACATACAGCTGAAGAAGTCAACAAAGTCAAAGAGCCTACATCAAAAGCCTCCAAGAAAAACATGAACTGGTCTCAGGCCATGGAAGAGCTCAAAAACGATTTGGAAAAGCAAGTTAGAGAAGTAGAGGAAAAATTGGGATGAGAAATGGGAATGATGCAAGAAAACCGTGAAAAACAAGTCAATGACTGGCTAAAGGAGACCCAAAAAAATACTGAAAAAAATACTGAAGAAAACAACACTTTAAAAAATAGACTAACTCAAATGTCAAAAGAGCTCCAAAAAGCCAATGAGGAGAAGAATGCCTTGAAAGGCAGAATTAGCCAAATGGAAATGGAGGTCCAAAAGACCACTGAAGAAAATACTACCTCAGAAATATGATGTCTAGGTTCTTTTTTTGATCATGGCTAGTGTATTTTTTTCAAATATCATTCTTGGATCTATATTCCAGGTCAGATGTTTTTCTGATGACATGTTTCATATCTTCTAGTTCTCATACTTTTGACTTTGTTTTACTGCTTCTAGATGTCTCATGAAATCATTAACTTCCATTTGCCCAATTATAATTTTTAAGAAATTATGTTTTTCAGTGACTTTTTTGTATGATTTCTCCCCCCCCATTTCACCAATTCTGCTTTTTTAAAGAGTACTTTTTTGAGGTTTTTTTTACTTACTTTTCCATTTACCCTTTTTAAAGAAATTTCTTCCCCTCCCCTTAGTGTTTTATTTTTTTTCTTACAATTACATGTAAAGATAGTTTTCAGCTTTCATTTTTATAAGATTTTGAGTTGCAAATTTTTTTCTCCCTCCTTCTCTTCCCTCACTCCTCTGTAATACAGCAACCTATCTGATACAAGCTATACATATACAATCATATTAAACATATTTCCACATTAGTCATGTTGTGAAAAAAGAATCAGAACAAAAGGGAAAAAATGAGCAAAAGAAAGCAAACAAACAAAAAAGAAAGTAGTATGCATTTATCTGCATTCAGACTCCATAGTTCTTTCTCTGGAGGTGGATAGCATTTTCTATCATAGTCTTTCAGAATTGCCTCAGAACATTGTATTGCTGAGAAAAGCTAAGTCTATCAAAATTGATCATCATACAACGTTGCCGTTACTGTGTGAAATATTCTCCTGGTTCTGCTCACTTCACTCAGCATCAGTTCATTTAAGTCTTTCCAGTTTTTTTTTTTTTCTGAAATATATCTGCTCATCATTTCTTATGGAACAATAGTATTCCACTACATTCATATACCACAACTTGTTTAGCCATTCTGCAGAGAATGGGCATCTCCCAAATGGCCGATTCTTTGCCACCACAAAAAGAGTTCCTATAAATATTTTTATACGCGTGGGTCCTTTTCCCATTTTTATGATCTCTTTAGGATACAGACCTAGAAGTGGTATTTCTGGGTCAAAGAGTGCACACTGTTTTATAGCCTTTTGGACATAGTTCCAAATTGCACTCCAGAATGGTTGTATCTATTCACAACTCCACTAACGATGCATTAGTATTCCAATGTTCCCACATCTTCATCAACATTTATCATTTTCCTTTTTTGTCATAATAGCTACTCTGATACGTGGGAATTGGGGCTTTTCTGCTTTTCAAAGAGTTTTTTTCAGTGAATTTTTAATGTCTGTTCTACCATTAGGCCACTTTTTTAAGGTGTTATTTTCATATGAATTTGTATCAAGCTGTTAATTTTCTTTTCATAATTTTCTTTCAGTACTCTCATTTCTTTGTTCACCTTTTCCTCTATGACTTTTATCTCTTCCTTTAATTTTTTCAGAAATTATTGTTTGGCTTTGGTCCAGTTAGCATTTTTCTTTGTTCCTTTCTTCTCAGCTGTTTTTTTTTTCCTTTATTGTCTTCTTTTGAGTTTATTCTCTGCCACCATAGTAGCCTTTCGTAGTCAGGTTCTTTTGTTGTTGTTTGCTCATTTTTCTAGCCTATATCTTGACTTTGAACTTTACGTTAAAGTTGAGCTTTTTCACCTAGGGGTGGGGAGGCACTGTTTCAAATTTCAGGCTTTTTGATGCTGCTGTTTTCAGAGCAAGTTCTGAGAGTCTGTAAGTTTTTGGTTCTTCCTAAGTGGTATGATACTTAGAAAGACATAATTGTTGCTTTCCTGGTCTGTGCTCTGGTCTGTACCCCGCAAGGGTCCCTGGTCCTCAGGAACAACAAACACTAGTGGTCCTCTTTGCCCTGAAACAGTGAGCAGAGACCTTGTTGCCTTATGACCAAACACAAGCACTCCTCTTGGCCCTAGAACTGAAACCCAGAACTTCATATGGGCAATAGAATTGCCAATTAGTACCAGCTGCACCCTTTGCCCTCAACAGATCCCCTATAATCTCTTTCTGACCAGTTCTCTGACCTCATTACCATCTCTGGGCTGAGAGCTCCTGAAGCTGCTGCTGCTGCTGCTGCTGCTTTGGCATGTGGGTGCTCTGGACAGGCCTCTACCCTACAACATAGACTTCTCCTATGGACCTTCTAAGTTGCCTTGAGCTGGAAAAAATGTCTCATCCAAATCTTTGTTGGCTCTGCCACTCTAAAATGTGATTTGAGGTGTTATTTTCATGTTGTTTGGAGAAGAATGTTAAGAATTTTTTTTGCCTCTAATCTGCCATCTTGACTCCCCCAGACACTAGCGATTTTGATCTTGTTTTTCTATGTTGTGAGAGGCAACCTAGCATAATGGATTGTCTCAGAAAGCCACATGTTTATATATTTCTTTTTTATTAATATATCAACACATTTAAATATACAAGAACTATATTTTAATATGGTTTGGGACATACTTAGTTGTATTGTGGACTGCATATAGCCATGGGTTATATGTCTGACTCCCTCAATGTACAATGTAAGGACAGGAAAAAAAAAAAGGATTAGAAATCTGAAGACATGAATTTAATTTGAGACCCTGCTATCAATTTGCCCTCTGACCTTAAACACATCTCAACTAGTTACATAAGCCAAGATTGCAGCTCTAATATTCTATGAACCTATGATTCCTCTACCTAATCATAATTTTATCACTGGATCATATACATAGTAATGGAAGGGTCCTGAGAGGTCAATGAAATTATAGGTTAAATTAAGGTCATTTTTTTTCTTTTCTTCTTTGGAGGGGGAAAAGCAGGGCAATTGGGGTTAAGTAACTTGCCCAAGGTCACACAGCTAGTAAGTGTGTCAAGTGTCTAAGATCAAATTTGAACTCAGGTCCTCCTGGCTCCAGGGCTGGTGCTCTACTCACTGCACCACCTAGCTGCCCCACCTGAGGTCATTTCTTGCAGTGACTGTCAATCTCTGGAAATATGGTTCAACTTAGGACTTACCCCTGGTTCTTCTCAGCTTCTTGCCAATAAGTACAGCTGAATTGTGACCAATAAAGATTTATTTTTTGAGAGCATATATGTAATTTCCATCTTTATTAGATCAAAAGTCAAAATACTTTCCCAAGAGAAAAACAAACTCATAGAGATAATAAGTGAAAAAAGAGGGAGCTTGCCACTGACTCAACAACACAGGTCGTCTATTGGCTTCCTCCTATAAATTAAAGGGCAAAATTGTACACTGAATACACAAGTCTAATAGGGTCACTGCTCTGACTTAACCCTTTCATTAGCTTCCCATTGCCTACATGATAAAATATCAATTAGTTAGGCTAGCCTTTAAGAATCTCTATAATCCATCCCCAATACACCGTTTTGCCCTATTTCATTCTAACAATCCTCATTCAACCATACATTCTGGTGAATAGGAAATGATCTTTCTTATACTTCCTGTATTATCTATAAGCTAGTACCATTGCCTGGAAAGATCTCTGACCCTATCATTGATTGTCAAATCTTTTTTCATTCTTCAAGTCTAATCTCTAGGGCTACTTCTCTCCTGAAAGCCATCTCTCTCTAATTTTCCTAGAGGTTTTTCCTTTCCCCTATCATTACATCCCATTTGTCATATTTATTGGTGTGCCTGTTCTATGCTGCCTGGTAGAATGTAAGGTTTCTGAGAACAGGGGCTTTCTCTGCTCCAATGTGGACACCCTATGGCACAGTGCCTTGCACAGTATAACCACTTAAAATATTTTTGTTGAATTAAGTAATAGTTGAATACTTGTTCACCAGATAGAAAAAGACCCAGGTTTTCAATAACCAATATGGACCAGCATCATGAACTGGCAGGGATAATGATTATGCAATAATCATTTCCTGCCCCTCCCCCAAGATAATAGATTCCTCATTTCAGTAGTGTGATTGCTGGAGAGAGAGAAGAAAAAAAAAAAGAACAGGCCCATTGTTTAGAATATTAGTGACATCCTGACATGTGGGATAACTATTAGACAAACATTTCATCCTGCTATGTGATATGAAAATCAAGGATCAAACAGGTCTTGCTACCTATTGGAACATTATATACAGATATACCAAGAGGGTACAGCACTTCTACAGAAGGTTCAGACATAGAAGCAAATCATATTGAGTGTGTAGACAAGAGACGGTTTGCTCAAAGTCTCATTACAGGGGTTACAAATTCATTTTGAATTTAACAGAGGTTCAATAATGCAAAAGCCCAAGGAAATTACAAAATAACAGTACCTGAAAATAACATCAGTGTTTTCTAAATCATGTAATTTTTCACTGATCCAGGCTAATTGGGAGAGAGATGGGCTCCAAAGAATAAAAACGTCTGAATTATTGAATAGTATTAAAGACATTCAGCTGCATTATGCTTAAGTGAAACTAACTCAAAACTCATTTCTAACCAAATGTTTCTAAGTAGAAATCCTCTCAGGCCTCTTTTAATGAATAGATAAGACATATTTGTAATTAGTAGCATCAATTTGCATATAAACAACCAATATGCTAGAATCTTAAATACAGTTTGTTCTCCTAAGCAGGTTAAACATGCCCCCTGAACAGTTCTGTATGTCATTCATTTACTTAACAAGCCCCTTTTCATGTACAGTTCAAAAGGAAATATCGGGATATTCCTGCTAAAGTTTAGAAGACATTCTGATTTTGTGGAGCAAAAATTAACGAGATTTTGTGGTAATAATAATTATAAGTAATATGTTTATAATGCTTTAACCTGTATAAAGCACTTTACATATACAATCTCTTTCAGTCCTCCCAATAATTCTGTGAGGTAGGCACTGCTGTTATGCTCGTAGGATTACAGTATAAGAGACTGAGAGATTCAACAGACTTTAGAGGTCATAAAATCCAACCATTTCATTTTATAGATGAAGAAACCTATGCTAGAGAATTTAAGATACTTGCCCAGGCAGACACATCTAATTAGTATCTAAGGCAGGATTTGAACCCAGGCTTTCCTGAGTCCCATTTCAGCACTCTATCCATTATGCCATGCTGATTCCCAAGTAAGAAAATAACAGTGCACTCCTATCATCTGAGGGACAGCCTAGTTAAATTGGAAACACTTGCCACAAGAATGGTTGCAAGGTGATGTTATGGCCATAACAACTTTGGAAGACCTTATTTAACACGACTTTAATCCGGACAGGGTGAACAAGACTTTGTTTAAAGTTGAAAATTATTGTGCGACTTGTGGAAGTAAGGGAAAAGTTTGGTGTTGGGGTAACAGTACAGGAGGGAAGATTTCACAAACACGCACACAGACACAGACACAGACACAGACACACAGACACACACACACAGACACACACACACACACACACACACACACACACACACACACAGACACACACACACGAGATTTTACCCACAGACCAGAGTTAATTTACTAAAAATAGCAGCACTCCTTCAGAGCACTTTCCAGCTCAGGGAGAAGGTACAGCCTGCTTTTTAGATATGCAACAATTTGCCCCATGTACAAATCGACCCAAGTAGGGAAGGGGCCAGGAAAGAGTGAAAATGTTAATTTTTCTAATCACCCAGAGTACCGGGGGGTGAAAATGAGGACCAAGTTAAAAGTCTAGTGGGCAGTCCTGTGGGCAAAAGGTGGCTATATTTATTTATTTGTTTGTTTATTTATTTTGAAGTAAGATGAACAATATCCATAGTACCCACCTCAGAGGGTTGTTATGAACATCAAAAAAACTAATGTGAAAGACAATGATACAATGAAAACTATAGTTAGATTTGGAGTAAGAAGATCTGGATTTGAATCCAAATTCTTCCAGTTAATACCTATATGAGCCACATTCCAGAGATCCCAGGTCAAGGAGTAAATACTGCAAGCAGCTAGAAAGAAACAATTCAAGTATCATGGTTCCACCTTTAGGATAGCACAAAATTTAGCAGCTTCTACATAAAAAGGACCAGGGGGGCTTGCAATATATTATTTCAGAGGGCAAAGGAGCTAGGATCACAACCAAGAGTCACCTAACCAGAAAAATTGAATATAATCCTTCAGGGGAAAAAATGATATTCAAAGAGATAGAGGACTTTCAAGCATTATTGATGAACAGACCAAAGCTGAATTGAAAATTTGCTTTTCAAATACAAGACCCCAGAGAAGTATAAAAAGGTAAACAGGAAAGGGAAATCACAAGGGACTTGATAAGGTTAAACTATTTACATTCCTACATAGGAAAATACTTGTAACTCTTCAGAATTTTCTCATTATTAGGGTAGTTAGAAAGAATATGCATAGGCAGAGGATATGGGTATGAGCTGAATATGTAGGGATCATGTCTAAAAAAAATAAAATTAAAGGATATGCATATGCTGGGAGAAAGGAAAAGGGAGAGGTAGAATGGGCAAATTATCTCCCATAAAAGAGGCAAGAAAAAACTCTTAGAGTAAAAGGGAAGAGGAGGAAGGTGAAGGGGAGTGAGTGAACCTTACTTTCATCAGAATTGCCTCAAAGAATGAATGATATACACACTCAATTGGGTATAGAAATCTATCTTACTGTATAAGAAAGTAGGAGGGGGAAGGGAGCAAGAGAAAGGAGTTGGGGATTGATAGAAAGGAGTGCAGATAGGGGAAGTGGTAGTCAGAAGCAAAACACTTTTGAGGAGGGACAGGGTGGAAGGAGAGAGAGAATAGAATAAATGGGGGAACAGGATGGAGGGAAATACACTTAGCAATACTAAGTATGAAAAAAAATTGAAACAAGTTTCTCTGATAAAGACTTCATTTTTTCAAACACATAGAGAACTGAGTTAAATGTATAAAAAAAAGAGCCATTTCCCAATTAAAATGATTAAAATATATGAACAATTTTCAGATGAAGTAATCAAAACTATCTATAGCCATATGTAAAATAATGCTCAAACCCACTATTTATTGGAGAAATGCAAGTTAAAATAATTCTGAGGTATTACCTCATACCTAATAGATTGGCTAATATGACAGAAAAAAGAAAATGATGGCTGGTGGAGGGGAAGTGAGAAAAATGAGACATTAATGCACTCTTGGAGTTGTGCACTGATACAACCATTCTGTATGGCAATTTGGAACTATGTCCAAAGGGCTAAAAACCATGCATGCCCTTTGACCTAGCAATAATACCATTAAGTCTGGATCCCAAAAGAGATAAAAAACAAAAAGGAAAAGGACCTACATGTACAAAAATATTTATAGCAGCTCTTTTAGTGGTGGCAAAAAATTGGAAATTGATGGCATGCCCATCAATTAGGGAGTGGCTGAACAAATGGTGATATGTGATTGTGATGGAATACTATTGTGCTATATAAGAAATGATTAGCAGGATGCTCTTCGAAAAACCTGGAAAGACTCACATGAGCTGATTCAAAGTGGAATATACTACATACAAAGTAACAGCAATATAGTAAGATGACCAGCTGTGAATGACTTTTCTGTTTACAGCAATACAATGATCCAAGACAACTCTGAAGGACTTATGATGAAAAACGCTATCCATCCCCAGAGAAGTAACTGATGGAGTCTGAATACAGACTGAAGCACACATTTTCTACTTTATTTTTCTTGAGATTTTGGCTATGTTTTCTTTCACAAGATGATAATTATGGAAATGTTTTGCATGACTCCACATGTTATAACCTATATCGAATTGCTTGCCTTCTCAATAAGGGGTAGGGTGTGGGGAGGGAGGAAGGAGAGAGTTTGGAACTTAAAGGTTTAAAAATGAATGTTAAGAATTGTTTTTGTGTGTAACTGGGGAAAAATAAAATCCTAAATAAATAAAAATAGGAAATCCAAAAAAAATTTTTTAAATACCTGTATAGCCTTGGCTGAGTCATTTACCATCATTGGGTCACTGTTTCTTCATCTCTAAAATGGAAGCCAGAGAAGGTAGAGGGGGTGGAATGTCGGACTACCTAACCTCTGAGGTTCTTCCTACCTTAAATAACTATTTTTTCCTCCCACAGCTATCCCCATCCTCTGTGAACTCTCATCTCTATTTGACACTTAATCTAGTGGTGTCAAACTCAAATAAGAGAAACCTCTAATCTAGGCTTCTTATTGACTTAGAAAACCATATATTAACATTATCTATGTTCTGCTATATTTTATTTATTTGAAAAAAATATTCCACAATTTCATTTTAATCTGGTTAAGGCTTTAATCTGGTTCCAGACACATCACAGAGTGTTGCCAAGTACATGCTGTCCCTGGGCCCCAATTTTGACATCGCAACTTTAATCAACCTATTCATCCTGATGCAATCTCCTCCCTTAAAGTTTCTTAACACTACATTGCTTTGATTCTTTTGACTCCTCTCAAGCACTGCTCCATCTCTTTTGCCGACTCCTTATTTCCCTCTCTCCCTCTCATAGATATGCCTCAAATATCATCCCTCTAATCTTTTCTCTTCCCTCTCCTAATTTGGTGATATCAAAGACTCCTTATCTACATTTGTCATACTCTTACTTGTGGCTCACAGATTCTTATCTCCAATATAATCCTTCCTCAGAGCTCCAGTTCCGTGCCTTGAAGTGTTTGGTGGATAGCTCCAAATGGATGACCTTCAGCCTCAGTTGGTATAAAAATTACCTTCTGATCTTCCTCCTCCAAATTTCCCCCTTCCCTCTTATCTCTCTATTTTGGTTAATGGTGGCATAGAACAATCCTTTATTCCATCCATACTCAGGACCTCAAAATTATCTTCGATGCTTCCTTTTCTTACACTTCTCATACCCATTTAAGGTTGCCAAGTCCTCTCAATTTTATGTCCACAATGCCTCAGAAATCCAACTCTTTCTTTATAATTCCACCAAAACAATTTTATAGTCTTCTTTGATAATAGTGTACACAATTAATAATAGTGTACTCAATTCTTACCTGGTCTTCTTGCTTCTCTCCAATCCATTCTTCATTCTGCTATCACAAGAATCTCCCTATTGCCCTGTTTTCATGGTATCACTTCTCTAATAAAAAACCTTCAGTTTCCCCATGGGCTATGAAACAATATTTAAACACTAGGTTCTGACTTTCGGAATCCTCCAAAATCTGGCTTCAACCTATTTTTCCAGTCTTATCAATACTCCTTCAAATCACACACTTGACATTCTACCAAACAAGCCATACCTCTATCCTGGGTTCTTATCTTTCAGTCTCCCTTCTTTACTCACGCCATCTATTGTGCATAGGATGGATGGTTCTTACTCTCCCCATCTCTGTCCATTGAAATCTTCCAGTTCCTTTAAGTTCTAGGTGCAACTGTCCTTATGACTACATCTGGTATGTTTCCAAGTGTAAAAGATTCTCTGTCCCCTCAACTTCCTGAGAGTATTATCTTTGGATCTCTCCTTTCTCTGTCTCATGTCATAGATCATTTTGCATGTATCATTCTTTCTGCATAGATGGTGAGATTCTTTATATTCTCTCATTTGCGTATGGTATTGTCCTAATTACATAGATTTGCGTAAAACAGAACAAATTATTCAGTCTATAATCACTAAAGAAAGATCACTCTAGAAATTCTGGGAGAGAAGGGTAAGAGAGATGAAGCTAAACAAACAATGACGACGGAGAAGGCAAGGAAATAAGCCCTTGTGTAGTAACTGCTATGTTCCATAGAGTGTGCTAACTGCTTTACAAATGTCATATCCTTTGACCCTCACAACAATCTTGATAGGTAGATGGTTTTTTGCTGTTTTTTTTACTCCTTTGGTCACCGAGGATTGGAACCCAGGTACTCTGACTCCAGAGTCAGTGTCCTTTCCACTGAATTATAATGCTTTCCTTGAAATTTCAGTGATTCAGTGGAAAAGTAGAAAATGAAATGATGGCACAAGTCACAGGAGTATAGGTCAGCATTGAATCTATAGGTGAAAAGATGATAGTCTTGGATAGAGACATTAATATAGTTAATATAATTTGGTTCCTATAAGAAAGAAAGGAAAAAGAGCTAGCTTACTTGGCAAAATGAAGAGAATTATTTAGGGCCATTCAAAATTGATAAAAGAGTGAAAATGTTCTGAATAAGGGCTTTAGGAATACAAATGTCAATTTGTGGTTCATTTGTTACAAGCAAAATGAAGTGTAATTACTCTCAATTATTTATATAGTGTTTTATAAACTATATTGCAGTTTCTGCACAATAGCACTGTAGTCCATAGTAGTCCATGTAAGCTCGTTCCCCTTTTACAAATAAGGAAATGTTTATATGTGTGTACACATATATGCATGTGTATATGGATGTGTGTATATACAAATATGTATATACATATATGTAAAGTATGTATTTATACATATATTCAAATGTAATATTTGTGTATACACTTTTGGGTATGTACTTTTTATTGCATTCATTAAAAGCAGGGCAACTTACTCATGGAACCAGAAGGCAGCAACTGATATCAATTGCATTCATGTGGATAAGTCTCTCAATCTCTATCTGTCTCTGTGTCTATGTCTGTGTCTGTGTCTCTCTCTCTCTGTCTTTCTCTCTGTGTCTCTCTCTCCCCCTGGGGCCATCTGAAGGTAGCAAATTAATTCAAGGAGGGTTTGATTTGGAGGCTGTTTATTGGGTGGTTCATTATCCTGTAATTATTGAATCAAGGTTATTGTCCACATATTCCCTGAACCTGACTAATCTCAAAATCTAGTGTTGGGGATGAGGACTTCTCAGAGAACTGGGCAATGAATTTCGAAAAAAAGGGAGGGGGAGTGGAACACAGGAGTCAGGATGCTTTGCTTTGGAATAGTAGAGGGACAGAGAGCCTTCTTATCTGGGTGAGTTTCCCTTGTTGTTTTTCTGATTCAGTGTGTGCTTTCTGTCTCCTTGTATCTTGAATTGTGCTATAAAGTATCTGAGCTCTTAGGTAAAGAATAAGTCAAGAGTCTGGGTAGTGATTCAGTGTTCCAAGATCAATAGCAACTGTGTCATTGGTAATACCATCTGAGCCCATCCCAATAATCTTGGGTATATATCTGTGTCAAAGGTGGGAAGATTCTAGCAGTCAGCGTTTGTGGGGATACTCCCGATAGGCTGTGCCAAATATGCCAAACTTATAAACCCTGGATTAGGTTTGGGTGGACTAAAGTGGGCTGTGAATATTTTCATCAGAGTCTTTTAGGACATGTCCCAAGAATTTATTATGTGGTTACTATGTGCAAAGCATAATGTTAAGCGGTAGGGGTACAAACAGAAAGGTATGACAGTTCCTGCTCCCAAGGCGCTTGTATTCTAATAGCAGAGACAGTTTATATTTTATCTTCAAGTCAGATGAAAGGGTCCCACGGTCCTCTGGTACAGAAGCAGAGCAGATAGTAACGCTTTTTCTTTAATGGATATCAATCAATACGCATTTAAGAATCAACTACTCTGTGCCATGCACTGTGCTAAACAATGAGGGTATAAAGTAATATAGAGGACAGGTCTTACTTCCAAGAAGCTCACTGCATAATGGGGGAGATAACACACAAGCACCTATACTCAAACAAGCTATATACAGGATAAATTAGAAATTATCAGGGGAGGGAAGGTATTAGAAATAAGGGGAAACACACGAAACCAGTTTCTGATGTTGAACTGAACAATTTCAGAAACCACAAAAGCAGAATTGTACATAATAAAACAAGATTGTGATTTCTTTAGAGGCAGGGAACTAGTCTCCTTTTCATTCCTCTCTGCACCTTCCATATTATCTTACACATACATATTTAACAGACTCATTTAATGCACATTATCTACCTAACATAAGCAAATCACTGTATGTACTCAAAAGCAAGGTTATTTATTTTATTAACTATAACCATTATTTGTAAATTTAATTATAATTATCATTTATTTTAAAATAACAAAATATTTTATTAATAACATGGTTAAGAGTACAAATAACTTCTTTTAATCTCAGAATCCTTTGAGGCAGGTAGTGACATATTTAGAAAGCACTTTAAGGTTTACAAAGTACTTTTCTATAAGATTGAGAGGTAAGTAGTATAATCTCCCAAGTTTGTAAGTGAGAAAACTGAAGTTGAGAAAAGTAAGATGACTTGTCCAGGGTCACTTAGTAAGTGTCCACCCCAGGATCCAAATCCGGGTCTAATCCTCTTTCTATTACACTATGTTGTTTCTCTACAGAGGATCTCATTTGATCCTATTCAGTGATTACACAATTATTAATATCCCAGTTTGACAGATGAGGAAATGTCAGACTTAACCAAGATCAATCAGGGATTAGTTAATAGTAAATCTGGAATTCAGGGCCAAGCCTTTGGACTTGATAACTCATGTTCTCTCCATAACAGCTCAATGACTAAAATAATTAAACTATGTAACTGTGACATACAGAATAAACTAAAATTTTAGTTTTCTCTTGCTGTAATTGAGAATTCATTTCATGGTGATATGATGACTCCATTTCTCATGATTTTTTTTAAATGGCATTCAGGATTACTACTTTCAAAAATCTTACCATGCTGAATTGGACAAATAATCTCACATTTCCACGTTTATATTGTATAAATCATCTTCAAATTAGGGCTGAGATTATTGTTTTAACCCCATTTCTTCATTTATATAGTAAACTTACAAAGCATATAGAATGGCATGGGAGTGAGGAGGGAAGTATGGAAACCATGACTGACCCTTAACTAGAGGTATTATGTAATTGTAGGCTAATTAGTCGCTACAGGAAGCAACTAGGATCATGGTTATTCTAATCACAGTGACCATTTGGTGCAGCCAACACCTTCAATTGGCTCCTTTCACCCTGGACTACTTAGAACAGCTTCTCTAAGAAGTCTGTGCCCTGGATCCTGCTGTGAAGGTTGACACATTATGTGTTGGCTTCATTACTCCACTGCTACACCAACTGTTTTCAACCCTTGCAGACATTTTAAGTGCTTATATAGTAAGGCATTCACACTAAGCCAGAAAATAATTCAAATAAATGAAAACAGGACTCTGCTAAAGCAACTCCAGGAAATCATGGGACACAAAATTATAGTGAGTAGGGGTGGTATTTCTTTTACTAATAATGTCCCATAAGCTGGCTTATCTTTTAATCAACATCAATCCAAACATTAGTTTTAGTTAATTATAATGCTAAGTGGACAAGTCTGTTGCTAATTTACTGCTCATTTACTCAATGACAATTCCATTCTCCAAATATCCATTGTTCCTATTATGTGCATGAAGTGTACAAGGCAATAGGGTTTCAAACAGCACCAAAATGTCCCTTGCCCTCATACTACTTAACTTCTACTGTGTGTGAGTGTGTGTATGAATAAAACATATATGGAGATAAACATATACAAAGAAATTGCATGCAATTACAAGAAAAGGTAATACTGACTAGAAAGATGAGGAAAGATCTCATGTAGGAGCTGTCACCTGATAGACACATTAAATAAATATTATGATTCTATTAGGTGGAGGTAAAGAATAAATAAAATTCATATTTATTCAACTATATCTGCAAAGGCAGGGAGGTAGGAGATTGAATATCAAGGACAGGGAACTAGTAAGCCAAAGTGAATAAAATGGAAAGTGTGAGAAAGAGTGATAAGAAAAAAAATGGAAAGGTAGGTGGGATCCAGATCTGTGGAGGGTTTTAAATGTCAAGCTAGGGATTTGGTATTATATAATGTTGAAATCTCCTATAAGCTTCAATATAATAATGATATGTTCAGATGTGTTTTAGGTAATTAATTTTGGCAGCTTTGTGGGGAATGGATTGGAAAGGGAAGGGACTGAAAGAAGAAAGACTAGTTAAGAGGTGATCATACTAACCCATGTGAGAGATGATGAGAGAGTCTGACTTGTGATAGAAAAGCGTGCAGAAAGGCAGTACAATATGCAAGATGTAGAAACAGTATTGATAAGACTTGGTAACTATTTGGAAATGGTAGGTGGAAAGGAGGGAAAAGAAAAGTCCAGAATGAGCATGAAATGCCCCAAAAAGAAGTGTAACTGGAAGTTTAATGATGCTTTCAACAAAAACCAGAAAGTTAAGAGAAGAGATGAATAGAGGTTAGAGGTTAAATCAATTTAATGATTGATCATCATGCACAGTTTATTGTTTGAGGATTAAGAAGCAATTTAAATTCCAAAGACTGGGACATTGGTAAAGATAAAGAGATATATAGATAGAGAAAGATATAGATATAGATAGATTGATAGATGTAGATGTTTTTATGTGTATATGCATATGTATATTATCTATCTATCTATCTATCTATCCATCTATCTATCTAAACACAGACAAGAACCAAACAGATGAAATTTCAAATCCCTTTCAGCACCTTTAAGCATTCTAGCAACCTGTCCCCCAGGTCACTTCATGGCTGTGAAGATCATCATTGAGCAGATGAGCTCTGGACTCTGGGTCAGTGATTAATGAGCAAAAGCCACGTCTCAACCTTTATTTTTTCCCTTGGCACTAAACCTCACAAAATGAGTAAGTACAAATGTGTTCCAATCTGCATTAGTTATTTCACTAAAATACCTTTCCTCTAAAAAAAAGCCCTTCATTCAACTTTCCCAGTTATTGTTGAGGGCACCACTGTCTTCCAATCACCTAGGCTCATACCTCAGTAATATTCTCAACTTCTCACTCTCCCTTAGCCCACATCACCAATCATTTAACAAATTATGTTATTCCTGACAGCTGTCCCTTAATATAATGTCTTTTCTTTAAGGTTAACTCTGTGTGTATATATATATATATATATATATATATATATATATACATATATATATACACACACACACATATATATATGTATATATATGTGTGTGTATGTACGTATATATGCACATTGTATATTCACACATATACACACATACATGTATATGCACACATATGTATATACATGTGTTTTTGCATGTTATCTCTCCCATTGGATTGTGCATTCTTTGAGGGCATGGACTGAATTTTTTTTGTATCTTCTGTGCTTTCCACAGTGCCTGGCACCTAATAGGTAAATAATAAATATTTCTTGACTAGACTTTTCAACAGCATGTCTCATTATCTGTCCCCTTCTCTCAACTTAGCACCTTTTGCTTGGAGTGTTGCAATATGTACCTAAATGGTTGCCCTCTTTTATTTATCTCCCCTCCTCCAATCAACTGAAAATCTGATATTCTAGTTCTAAAATGCAGTTTTACCATGTGACTCCCTTACTCAACAAAACTGATTGACTCCCCATAGATCCTGGGATCAAATATCAATTTATCTTTAGCTCATCCTTTGAAATGTCTATTCTAAATTCTATAGGGTATAGTAACGTATGTACAAATTTGTTAATAATCAAATACAGGACCTTTCAAAAGTTTTGGTGCAATTGCATGCTATCCAAGCTTTAAAAGCTTGCAACTGAGCTAAGACTTTTGGAAAGCCCTGTATGCATATATCATGGGTGTATGTTCTTTTTTATCTTTATGAAATGAGTAAGCAAACAAAAATTTTGAAAGAAAAAAACAGTGGTCTAAAAGATGTTCTATAAGAAGTTTAGCCTGCTTTTCAAGATCTCCATGATTTGGCCTCAGCGTGTCTTTCCAGATTTTTTTTTACCCCTTCATTTCATCATTTACTGTACTTTCCAAATGAACTGCACTACTACTTATCCTTCATATTTGGAACACACTTAGTTCAGAACTACACCTCTTGAAATCTTTCTTGTTAAGGTCTAGGTCACAAAGCGAGCATGTTCAATTCCACTTATTCCATAAAGCCTCTCCTGATTTGCCTAAGAAAAACTGATTTCTCCAATATTATTTTTTTCAGTACTTTGCATGAATCCTTCTTTTGTTTTTGTTGATTTTTGCTGCATAGAACTGAACATTTTTTTTACCATAATCGATGAGAGTATTTTTTAAAACAACAAGAAGTATAAATAAGAAAATAGAACAGTACCACATAATGGGTAGAGGGTTTTGCTCAGAATCATGAAGCCCTGGCTTTTATTCAATGACTGCTGTAAACTAGCTATGTGACCACCTGCAATCCATGTGACCTCTAGGTGTCTCAGCAAACTTTAATGGGCTTGCTTACTGAGCCTCAAATGGATTTCAATGTTTGTAAGCAGAGAAAGTTCCTACATGGAGAGTTTCCTACCTGAATGTACGGTCTATTAATGTATACATGTATAGAAGATCATGGTAATTCAAATAAAAAGCACAAGTGTAAATTAAGAGCTCTTTCAAAGAAAAGCAGATAAATTCTGAAAAAATAATTACACAGAAATAATGTAAAAAAATTTTTATAACTGGTATAGTATTTGTGTCAAATTTTATTACTTCTTTAATTTCATATGTCATGGAATCATAGCAATTGAACTATGAAAGGACCTTAGGACTCATTTATTAATGAAGGTCTTATAATAAGTTGACCAGACAATAAGAATTTGTTGCATTACTGAGTCAACACAACCAAATCAGAGTTCAGGGTTTCAACTCCCGCTCCACCATGTTTGACTTTGGACAATTACTTCACATCTCCAACCTGTTTCCCCAATTGTAAAAAGAGAGGTGGACTGAATGACCTTTCAAGTCATTCTAGCTTGATATTTCTGATATTATGAAGTTTTTCAGTTACTTGAGATTTTTAAGGTTACTTTAGAGGTGGAAAAAAGAAACTTAGAAGACACCAGCACTTAAAGATCCATGATCGGTCAAAACTTGGAAGTCTAGTTAGCTTCTTTGTCAGCACAAAAATTCCTCCTAGCTAAGATCCAGAAATCAGGAAGCACTTATTATTTACATAACACTGGCAGGGTAATTATCACTTCTTAAATGACTGAGCAGTCCAAGCTCAGGAGGGGCTCCAGGCTTATTAAAAAGCCTCACAGGAAGCTTTCATACACTATGCATGTCACATTCACAAGTCATTAGCAAAATGAAACACAAGTGGCTAGATGGCTCTCATCCTGACTCAAGATATGTAACCACCTATTAAAATAACAAAACACTTGAAGTTGGTCCAGCAGCAACAGAGAGGGAGAATTTAAAGGAAATGTCATACCTTCTTTTGCTCTAGGCACTTTCCTTGAAATAATTGGAGAATAAGATGTCTTTTAGGGAGACCATTTTCCCCCTTAACAACTAACATTGCTACCAATATGAATATTCTGGGTAAGTCATGCACTACTGCATGTGTGACCTTGGGCAAGTCACTCAATTCCGGCTATTAGTTTCCTCATATTTGAAAGAAGAGGTTTGGATTATATGACCTCTAGTGTCCTTTCCAGCTCCAAGTGCAATACTTTGCTCTAAGTGTGGGTGTACCCCAGGGCTCTGTCCTCTTTGCTTTCTAGACTCTTCTCATTTGTATTCTCCTAAGTTCCTGTGGATTCAAATATTTCCTTTTTGCAGACAGCTCTGCTCTCTCTCTTCTCAACTCTAGGACTATAATTGCAATGACTGTTGAACATTTCCAATTGTGCACCCTACTGTATAGGCATCTCAAACTGGATGTTCACAAAACAGAATTCATGAAACCAGCCAAGATAGTAAAGTAGGAGGAAGAAGTATAGTCCAGCTGCCCCCACCAACTACTCAAACAATGATTTAAGAATAAAGAATGTCAGACCAAGTAGTGATGAGAAAATTGAAATAGAAGCTAGAGTGGTTTACCTTTCCAGTCCAAGATCACAAATTCTACCTGTTGGCAAATGACTTGAGCATACACTGCGGTGTAGGAGAGGACTGGGGTCATAATTCAGTTCCCAGACCTAGGCCAGCTGTATAGGGTTGCCCAGAGCTCATCACAGACCATGTAGCTCAGAAGGGCCAAGAATGTGGACCCAGCACCTAGAGCTGTGAACTAGGCCAACACCAAGGAGATGCCCAGAACTAATCTGGGATTTAGTACCCTGTCCCAACCCCCTTTCTGCCCCTCACCAACAAACAGCACAGTATCTCCCAGAGGGCACAAAATATAGACTCATTATCTAGAACATGTTGGGGGCTGGGGGAGCAGTATCCGTGATGGGCCAACAATTCAGATTTAGTTCCCAGTGCTATCAGAGATCTGAAAAAAAATGACAGAGAAAATGGGGAAGGGGGAAGAAGGAACGTGACTTTAACACAAGAAGATGGAATGGAGGGGGTTGTGATGGATAAGTCCATTATAAATCCATTTCAGCCATGGAGAATGATGAGCCAAAGAACAGAAATGGGGATAAATAGGGTGAAAACAGGAGTCAAAGAGCAGCTGAGTGGTCTATAGAAGATATAAAAAGGAAGAATATAAGGTAAGCTTACAAAGGCAGGTGAAAACCTCGAATAGCAGGAACAGAAGTCTATGCTTAACTTAATAAACAATAGGGAGTCAGTGAAAGTAACTGAGTAGAGGAGTTAAATGTTCAGTGTAGTCTATCAGGGATTATTACTTAGACAGTTATAAGGATGATAGTTGAGATGTAACGAGGTAGTCAAAAGTAATGCAGGATGACAGGATCTTGAATCTAAGCATCCATTTTAAGAAAGTATGTAGCATGTTTTATAAGGTCAAGCAAAGGACTGGCAATTCATGATTTTTTTAGTAGTCCTAAAATATGGGGTTTCAAACAAGTACATATATTAGTCAGAAACCTGACCCATAAGAAATTATTTAGTCATTCAGTTAAGTCCAATTCTTCATGACCCCATGAACCATAGCACACCTATAATATTCATGGGTTTTCTTGGCAAAGGTACTAGAATGGTTTGTCATTCCCTTCTCCAGTTTGTTAAAGCAAACAGGGGTTAGGTGGTTTGCTCAAAGTCACACAGCTATTAAGTGTCTCGGGTTGGATTTCAACTCAAATCTTCCTTAATTCAGCCCCAGCGCTTTCTCCACTGAGCCACCTAGCTGCCTTATACTAAGAATACTTGCCGACATATCAAAGTATTTACAGAAGCAATTCCCACCCCCTTATCTTCTTTATAAAAAGTTGAGAAAGATAGTTATACAATGTTAAAAAGTTAATGTTCTTCACATTAACAACATCATGGTACAAAAATGCTGACGTGTCTATAGTGGTTAGGATTGTTTTCAGAACTGGTCTCAAATAGCAACAAACAGATTAAAGATCACTTATGACTTCTCTGCCTATCCTAATCCTACCTATTCTTCAATACCTAACTCCAGTGCCATCTCCTTTATAAAGAATTCCCTCCTTACCTTTGACCCCAGTGATCTTTTCTTTTGTAGAAGTTTTATCACTTTATTGTGAGAAATATCAGAGCTTGAAGGTAGCTCAGAGGCCACCTTCCTTCTCTATGCCTTTCCACTGGCTGTCTCCCAACACAAAGAGAGCCTGGAATGTTCCCCCATGACTACCAATTGGAAAGTCTGGGTTCCTTCAAACTTCAGTTTAAGGCTCACCTTCTCAAAGAGGACTTTCTGTGTGCTAATATGCTTTCTCCTCAACTACCTTGTACTTTTTCTGCATATATTTTGTATATGCTCATACATATATTTGTTATCTCTTCCACTAGAATATAAGTTCAACATATATGTTGAGGGACTGTTGATGGATCTGCTTGAGAGGGAGGGGGTCACAGCTGAAGATAAAGTTGAAATCAAGATTGTTCAGCAAGGAGCTGGAGATACTGAGAAGGATGACGGACACTGGCTGTCTGATGAGGACGCCAAGAACCTGGGGGAGATTTTCTTCAACACTTCAATTCAGGGACAAAAAGAGGTGCAGAAAGACAAAGACAGCATCAGCTGGAGATTACTGTGAAAAGTCCTTTGGAACCTCTCTAACCTATCTCTAATCCTGAACTCCCAATTTAGTGTCCCCAGAAATGGAACAATGGACTGGAGCCGAGCTATGGAGTCCAGGGGACTAAGGAGAGGTTCTTTCATCGGGGGTATTGGACTGGGTGGAATTTAGCATTCTATTGCTACAAGATGCTTGTAATAATATAGGGTTCCCTTTAAGGTTAATCTAGCCTTCTCCCTCTCTTATGATTTCCCAACTTTAGCTTTTTCCCCTAGATATTTATTTTTCCTTTCCTAGCTCTATCTCACTCTCTATCATGAGGTTCTATGGCTTATTGAAAAATAGAGGGGAATTTAAGGCAGCGTGGGGATGGCCATTAATGGGGCTTGAATTGCCCTCACTCTATCCTGGGAGTTATAGGTGTTACTCATTTGCAAATAACCCCATGTAGTATGTCTTCCCTACTCCTCCTTCCTACTACGTGAAGTTACTTTTCTCCCTTACTTAGGATGGGATGATGTCTAATTGGAATTCTCCCATTCATTTCTCTGGCTAATGATTTGGTGGATGGCAGTGAGAGGTAACTTCCTTCTCTGGTTCTAATGCCATGGGAGATGGGAGAGGCCTTCATCACTAGGAGTTGGGATTTCCCTGTTCCCTCCTTTTGAATAGTCAGGTTTTTTAATAAAGTGAACTGGACCCTGAAAAAAACAGTACATAAGCTTCTTGTGAACAGGGACTATTTCCTTTTTGTCCCTGCATCCTCAACTCTTAGCACGGTGACTGGCACATGGTATAATCTTAATAAACATTTGTTGAATAATTGATTCATCCAAATGATACCTAACAAATTAATCCTTCCTACATTATCCCAGAAAAGTGATCACTCAACTTAGGCTTGAAGACATCAGGATTAATAAATTATTGTATATGAATATGATGAAGTATTTTGGTATGTAAAAAATGACAAATATGTTAGATTCAGAGAAACCTGAGAAGAGTTACATCAGTCAATGCAGAGTAAAATGAGCAAAATCATGAGAATAATTTAAGCAATACATTTGCAAAAAAAAAAAGCAAATGAAAAGGACTTTGAAGTATTTTAGAACTCTGATTGATTCAGTGACAACTACTTACCCAGAAGGCTGAGACTGAAGCTTGATTTCTCTTCTACTGGAAAAAAGAAGTGATGGACTAGGGGTGTAGAATGTAACATATAGACAATGTGTTGCATTGTTTTTTCTTGAATATACATAGTTATTAAAATAGAAGACTTCTATTTGGGAAAGGTAGGTGGTAAAAAGTGACAGTGATATAAAGCAAGAAAAAAGGAAAAAGAGTATGAATTCAGTATTTAAAATAAGTATAAATTGAAATCCACAAGGGCTGCATATTGTGTTTTCAGACTTTTTCAATGTATTGATCGGTTGTGCTGATTTCTTCCTCTTCTTTTATTTTCAATTAAAAAAATACTCTCATGCAATGGCTGGGAAGAGGACAAGGGATACTGAAGGAAACTATGGTGTTGTAAAAAACTAAGGACATCAACAAAAACTTAATTTAAAAAAGGCACAGAAGAGAGCAGAAAGCTCTTTTCTTAGTACTGTGTTAATATTTTAAAAACATAAAAAATAAGCTATATACTATTTCATATACAATTCCCCTTTTTCTGTTGAAATTTTGGGTGGTTTTATGAGGTTCTGTTAAGTTCTAGAAAAAATATAAATAGAGATGTAGGTGTGTAGAGACTAGAAAGAAAGAAAGATAGATAGAATTATATGTACATGGATATTTACATAAACAAGCTGACAAAGCTGCCCTGTGGAAAGCCCAGATCCCGATCTTCTGACTTTTACTTCAGTGTTCTTTTCATAGTAGCAAGCTAGCAACCCATTTTTGACCATTTTTCATAGGGTATCTCTTCTTGTAGAGAGGTATTTGCATCCCTACACTATGAATTTCATAAGGGCAGAGAACCACTTCTTTCAAAACTTAAGATTTCCCACAATGTTGAACACAGATCATTACATTTTGTAGGTACTACAAAAATACTTGCCAATTGAATTAATTACCAATTTTGATGCCTTTGACTCATAATCATATTTCTATTTTTTAAAGGATTAAAAATATAGCTCAAGAAGACTGTGAAAAAAAGTCATTGCTTTGGAATAAGAATTATTCTTCTGTTTATGTTCTCTCAGAAAGCCCCTTTCCTAGAATATTAGGCTAACAGAACATTTTTAAGAGTCAGCTAATCAAAGATTAGCATGTTTTCATATGTGAGTGAGTCATCATGAAATTATATAATCAGAAAAATTCAACCCATCACAGATTTGGAAATAGGAATAGCTTTAGAGGTCATTTAGTCCTATTTTCCGATTTTACAGATGAAGAAATTAAGTCTGGGGGATGGACCTCCCTGACATCATTTGGTATTTAGAGGCAAAGCCTGGATGAGAACTCAGGTCTCCAGATTCCCAATTCAGCATCCTTCCCACTCCAACTCTCACTGTAGCAATTTCTTCTCAGCAGGTTCCAATTTTAGTTACTTGTACTTAAATTAAAAGGCATATTAAATTAATGAAGCATGAAATCTTGATAGGCATTTTATGTCCATGCCTTCTCCAATTCCAAGTCTTCTTATAGAATCCAGTCACATAGCTGTATAAGCCTTAAGAGAACCATTGTTATTCACTGGAACTGTCTTCCTGTATATTCTGCCTCATTGACTCTTTTAAATCTGACTTTAAAACACATTCCCACTCCCACCTCTTGTCTGTACTATTTAACTCCATTCTCCCAGTATTAATGCTTTCATGACTAAATATTTTCATTTCATTTATTCAGCCTCTTTGGAATACAATATTTAGTAAGCTACATATGCCCATTTTCTTAACCTCATTTAATTTACTTATCAGACAACAAGGGGGTAAATGTTTAATTTAAAGTAACATTGAAAAGTAGAAAATACATGGAAGTAGAATTCATGACAATTGGGTTGCAATCCTCTCTCTCTCTCTCTCTCTCTCTCTCTCTCTCTCTCTCTCTCTCTGTAACTTGGATCATTTCAATTTAATTCATCTTTCATTTATTAAGGGCTTTAAAAAATTCAAGGCACTAGAGATTCAAGGATTTAAAAGCAAAGCCACAACCAACCCCCAAACACCAAATACTATGCTTGCTCTTAAAGATCTCTAAAGTTTATTAGTTCTATGACCTTTTGCAATTCACCTCACTTCTCCGGGCTGTTCCTCTATTTGTGAAATTTGGAGTAGGATAGAAGTGGGAGGGCAGATATTGAATTACAGGACCTCAGGGATACCTATAACATCCAAAATAAGAAGGGAAAAAATCAAAAGGACATTAATTAAAAGAAAAATACCTGAGGATTTCCTTGATTTATTCACAAAATTGTGCTGTGCAATGATACCTGTTTGGTGCACATATATTACATATTTTCTGAATAACGGAACCTTGTTTGGTTCAATCATGCTTCTGTGAACTCTACCCACAAATTGTATTTTACTGAAGTCCATTAAAAATACTAAAGAGAATTCCATTTGTAAACTTTTATTAGCTGATATTTTGCATCAAGAGAATAGAGAGGTGTGCTGATAAATTTAGTAGTGTAGCAATTTCACCAATTTGGTCAGTTTCTCCTAAAGGTATGTTTGGACAGGCCAACGTTAAGTGCCAAAGATTTGAGTTCAAGGGTATCTATGAGAATGTAATTAATCATATTTGTATAACATTTCATAGTTTATAGTTTTCCACAAAAACCCTGTGAGGTAGGTATGATTCAAGAATGTGTAATTTCTTTCCTCTTTAGTGTGTAAGCTCCTTGAGTGCAGGAACCTTTTTTCTCATTTGTATGCCCAGTACAGGGCTCAGTACCTGTCACACAGTAGGCATTTATTAAATGTTTACTGAATGGAATTGAATTTCTGGTGTTTGGTGGTTATACACATAGTTAAGCAATGATGAATACAGATGAATGAATACAGGCATTCATGAAAGAGCAAAAGCTTTTTCATATAAATCCACTTTTAAATGTTTCATATTTCATAGGATATAGTATTAAAAGGGGCTTCATACCCCATGATTATTTCAGTTGAGGAAACTAATGCTAAGGGAAATGAAAACACTTATGTAAGGTCACACAAACAACACTTAGCAAATCTTGGATTCCGACTCGACATCTGACTCCAAATTCAGAGCCCTTTCTTTTATACCATAGCACCCAAACAAGGCCGCATCTTAACTTTTGGTAATAAATGTCAATCAGATAGGAAAAAAATGCAAGATGAATGAATGATCACTGAATCAAGTGAAGTTTTCCACCCCTTAAATTTTGAGGAGGTTCCTTTGTCTTCAACACGATTTGTATTATATGTGAATTCATAGTTTTTCTGTTACACTCTCAACTGAATTGGTTTAACTGGATTCATTAGTGTTTTTGCAGAGGGTGGTGTTATAATTATGGTTAGATTGTTTTGAAGCCAGGTGCACAGGCAGTTGCAAGCATCAAAGATCCAGTGTGGTCTCCTGGAAAAGGAACTGGGTTTATATTCTTTAAAAGTTGCCATTGTGATACAATAGAAAACAAACAAACAAACAAAAAGAAATCCCACCAAACTTAGAGTCCCAGGGCCCTATTTCTATCTGTGTGATTTTGGTCAAGTTCCAAGCTCTCTGGGCCTCAGTTTCCTAATCTTTAAAATAGGGCATTTGATAAGATGATGCCTTCCAACTCTAGCCTTAGGATCCCATTATCTGGTCTTGACTTCCATATCTACTATTAAGTACTTCTATAACTTCAAGTCATTTAAATTCTCTAGTCCTTAGTTTTTTCATCTTAAAAAAAAATGAGAGGCTTGGATTTGAGGACCTCTAAAGTTCCTAACAATTATCACATTATACTTCTCAAATTTGTCAAATAACTGAATAGATGCCATTTTCATAAGTAGTGGTACTTCCCCCTTAAATTGTTTCTGCTCTTTCAAGGTGGAAAGTACCTTTTACATTGTTTACAGTTACCTGTTTGTGCTTTTGTGTAGATGAGACCCTGTGAGTGCCCCATCTTATACTTCTAAGAGAAATGAAGTGACATTAAAAAAATGGATAAGATAATGATCTTGGAGTCAGAGGAACTGTATGGTCCCCTCTCAACTCCAAACCTCCTTCCTGCTTCACTACCAACTAGATTTGTAATCTTGAGCAGTTCAATCATTTCTTTGATCCTATGTCTTCATCAAAAAATTAGGGTTATGCTGTCCTACAGGATAACGTGAAAGTATATAAGTGAAAGTATTTTGTTCTGAAAAAAAAAGTTTCACTAATATAAAAGATTTCTATTTTTTGTTCCATAGATAGAAGTAACAATACTGGTTGTTTAGAATAAATTAGCACTTCTTGAACTGTGGATCTTGGAAACAGTAAGAGGTTTCTGAAGACGCAAGGACAAAATTAATTCAAAATCAGATCAAATGTGTAATGAATCTGAGGTGGTTTTGGCTGCACTTGCCAGGGTTGCACAGATGTGCACCTTGCATGTCGAAAAATTTAAGAAATCCTGGACTTCACTTGTTGTTCAATCATTTTTCAGTCATGTCCAACTCTTCATGACCCCATTTAGGGTTTTCTTGGCAAAGACACTGGAGTGGTTTGCCATGTCCTTCTCTAGCTTATCCCACAGATGAAGAAACTGAGACAAACAGAGTTAAGTGACTTGCCCAGGGTCATATAGTAAGTGATCTGAAGCCAGACTTGAACCCAAGAAGATGAAGACTCATGAAGACTTCTTGATTCCAGGCCAGGTCTTCTATCCACTGTACCAAGAGCCCTTTACATCACTTTCACATTCATTCATTCATTCATTCATTTATTTATTTGCAACTATACATTTCATCAATGCATTTTAAACTCTATGAAAGCAATAAGTATGTTTTATTAACCTTTGTATCTACCTAAAGACCTTGCATACAATAAATGCTTCATGTGAATGTATTACAATCTCCATTAATATATTACATAAAAGCCAGTCAAAATATGACATGAAACACAACAAAGTCAGATACGAGAAATTTTAGAGATGGAATGAAAAGGAGGATATTTACATGTGAAATACAATCTATTCTCATCATTGAATACAGTGAAATCACCACATTTGGGCTCTAAAACACCAACTATAATTTTGCTTCTGACACTCACAGTGTCTTTATAGAAATAGGCACTTTACCATTATGAGTCTGAGTTTGGGGTAGATTTTGTTTTTGTTTCTTTTTGTGTTTTATCCAAACCTGTAGTTTTATCTCTATGCTATATAAGAAAATAGAAATGATATTCAAGAGAATGAAGTCAGGAAGAACTGACCTGAACAAATATCTACACAGAAAATCCTTGGTGGAAGGGGCACAAGAATCCATTTTCAAGCTGTATCAAAGAGGGGAATGTTCCAAAAGGATAGAAAAGATCATTGTTGGTACTTTTATTAAAAATAATGAAATGACAATGGAGAAGACATTTATAACTATGAGTTCATTTATCTACATTCTCATTTCTATAAAATCATTTTTGAGACTGACCTACTGGCCTATGCATATATTGAGAGTTTCTTTGATAAAATATAAAATAAAATTGTAAAAAAAAATAGATAGGTATTTCAATCATAGACAGAAGGCAGTGAGAAAAAGGGGGGGGGGATAATAAAATCAATAGAAGCTGGATACCTGACATAAGATTCACAGAATTATAAAATTTCAAAGTTATAATAGACATCAGAGGCTATCTATTTTTCCCCATATCTGAAAAATAATTCTCTGTCCAACTTTCCTGGTGAGTGGTCATCCAGCTGGGAGTTCTAGTTTAGGTGAATATACATCCTTTCAACATAGTATAGTAGAAAGAGATGCCAAACTTAGAATCCAGAAGACCTGATGTCAAGTTCTGCCTCTGAAATACATTAATTATGAGAACATTTTATATCTTACATGTTGGATTATATTATAGACCATTAAAATATAGATTAGATTAAATATATGTGCTTATCATATAACTATAATATATCAAGTATAAGGTTTACAAATACTTTAATTTCTCAGAGCCATCAGGAAACTCACCTCATAGGATTGTGAACTCCTTGAGAACAGGTGCTGCCGCTTTTTGCCTTTCTTTGAATCCCTAGCAATTTGCATAGTGTTTGGCTCCTAGCAGGAACTTAATAAATGTTTGTGGACTAACAGACTGACTCATTAAAACCACAAGCTATAGAAAAGTTCACAGTCTTTATTAGTGTAGGTTAGTTCCATACCAACAAAAGGCCTGATCCTGAAAGCAATAATAACCGCAACTATATCAACAACAAAACAATATAAATTAATACTCTCAAGATAATAAGTGACAAGTTACATATGGTCACACAACTGGTATCAGACATAGGATTCAAAACCGTGTCTGTCCTGACTCAAAGTACAGTGAGTTTTTCTCTGTACCATAATATCTTTAATAATAATAGTAATAACTTTATTGTCTACCTCATAATATTGTTAGGGAAATATTTTGAAAATGATAGAACACTATAGAAATGTGAATTAAGAGGGGAAGAAGGAAGAGGAGGAGGAGGAGAATAAACATATGTCTTATCCTTTCTGGGAACACATCTTATCTTATACCCTACATAAGTTTACGTAAACCTTTGAAGTCATTTATAGATTAAAGTACATTGCAAGGTCAAATATTTAAAGACAAAATATATAACATAAAAAAGAAAGATTGGTAATTTTTTTTAAGTATCTGGGTTGTTGCTTCTCTTCCTGTAGGCATTGATAGCATTAGCTTTTGAAGCTTCCATAATATACTGATGTCATGCCTTGAACTAAGACTCATCAAGATTTTCCACAGCAACTTTGGTCTAGCTATGCCTGTTCCATTCTGTAGTTTGACATTGAAAAAAAGAAGAAAACCAAATATAGAACTTGAATTTGCAATCTCCTTTACATTTTGGTTCATTAATCTTGCCTTTGACGATTTTATGGATCCAGACTCTGTCATTCAATGTGGGAGTCATCTGTCCATACATCATGGCATCTGCCAATTTACCAAACATAGAATTTAGGGCCTCACTCAAGTCATTAATAGATATTGACCAGAACAGGGCCAATGATAGTTACATGGGTCACTTCACTAGAAACTTCCTTTCAGGTTGACATTTTCCCATTAGTGACTAATCTTTGGCTACATCACTCAACTAGTCCCAAACCCACGTAATTTATTTATTGCTTTACCCATATTTTTAAATTATGTTTATAAAAAATAATGTGAGAGAGCAGTTTGAATATTTACATGAATTCTAAGTATATCTTATCTGCATGTTTTTTTTCCTGAGCTCCTACTCCGCTGTAATTACCTTGTCCAAAAAAGATAATGAGGTTAGTTTGGCATGACTTGTTTTTGAATGTCATGTCATGAAGACTTATAAAAATGCTGCAACTAGGACAGGAAAAATAGGGCTTTGCCTCAGAGCACTTAATTTAGGGGACTTAATAAGGTACTCATTCCATGGCACAGGCAAAAGAGAACTTAGGACATAATTATCAAGCATAATCAGTTAAAATAAGGAAGTATTAGGTGGGCCAGAGTGGCACTCTGTCCCCATCTCATATTACTCTCCTGGCCTCCCCACGTTAGCCTTCCAACCAGCAACCCATCAAAAGGGTTTGCTTGAATTTTTTCATCTGTATCACCTCCACACTTCCCAAAGGATTGGTGTGCCAACATCATCTTTTCTGACCATTTAAAGGTACCACTCCTGATATTTTTTTTGCTAGGTATAGTACTAGTAATTGCCCCAAGTGTAAAAGTTGTTACTCTGGCTTTTAGCAATTACTACCTTTTTTCTAATTCATGAGAAAAAAATTCTTAAAATGTTCTAGAATTTTCTGGCAACTAAAACAAAAAAATCTATAGTTTTCTACTTCATTTATTCAACATTTCAGAAACATTTATCATGCAACAGATATTTACTATATGTAAACCCCAGTGCTAGATACTCAAGACACAAAAATGAATAATGCGTGTTCCCAGTTTTTAAGGAGCTTCCAGTCTTACAAATGTGAGAAGGTAGGTATATAAATGTTGGTAATGCAAGGTCAAGCATAAGTAAGTAATTGCAATTAGTTCTGAGGGTACAAATTAAATCAACAAAACATTCTCAACCAGCAAGAGAAGAACCACAAAAGAAGAGAGAGAGAGAGAGAGAGAGAGAGGGAGGGAGGGAGAGGGAGTGGGTGGGGATGAGAATCAATTCTGACTTGGTTCTACTGGAACTGATTCCTGAAGTTAAGTCAATTCAAATCTAACCTCATATGCCACCATCTAATGGAAATCTTCCCAGATTTTCCTAGTGGTAATTTCTTTCTGATTCCTTAAAGTATGATATGTATACTTATCTGTTTATGTAGTGTATGACCTCCCACTGCCCACAGCAAAATTAACAGCAGGGATTATATATGTGTGTGTGTGTGTGTGTGTGTGTATGCACATGTATATATATATATATATATATATATATATATATATATATATATATAAAGACCTTGCACCATCCACTGCTAAATATATATATGTATATATATATTTAGCAGTGGATGGTGCAAGGTCTTTCACTTCAGAGGCACTTATACACTTCTTGAATTTGATTTTGCAGGTGATACACATCAATGTGCCGTGTAAAGACTTTACTGTAATCAGAAATTATCATTCCAATCATAAGGAAAGACATAAGAACAGACTCTTTGAGAAAACAGAAGACATGTGTGAACCAGTGATACTCTCCAGTTGGGCAAGAGGGTCATTGTAACACGCAATTAGATAAAAATGCTTTGAAATTTTATAAATACTTGAATGCCAGACAATAAGGAATCAATGAAGGGTCTGAACAGGCAATGCAATGATAAGATTTGGAAATGATGAAGATTAATCTGGCAATAGAATGAAGGATGGGACAGAGGGACCAAAATGAGAGGGTGGAAGGGCATACAATAGGTTGTTACAATATGCCAAGAGTTATTAGGGTGGTTACATTTTTTTTTTTTTACCACTGCCACTCTCTGTCTTCCTCCTGTGTATCACTTCCGTTCTCTAACTAAGGGTGTCTTCAGGGCACAAAAATCCTAAAATTCCCCATCTCCAAACTATACATCCATTTGGCTTGATTTAATGGAAATATTGATACAATTAAATGTAGGCTACATGTGTCAGGTTTTTACCTACCTGAATCCTAGCTGATATACATTCATGGTTAGGTAATTATAAGGCAATTGTCTCACGGGGTTGAAGAAGCTGGGTCTGACTTGGTAGGAGAACAATCATAAACAAAAATCCAGACTAGGTATATGCCAGGGTATTCAGAAAGGCAGTATTCACAGTGCTTACAGTTTTAGACTTGGGCACAAAGAAACAGAATAAAATCATTCTTCTGACACTGCCTAGCTGATGACCACAGGGAAGTTGTTGAACCTCTCTAAGATTTAAGGAACTAAGAGTAAGGTAAAGATGGAGTGTGTTCTATCTTAATGGAGGGAGGTCCTACCCTGAGGAAGTCATCAATCCTTGCTGTACTGAGTTATATCTAATATCAAAATCTAAATACTGAGACAGTTTTCAGGCAGAGGTTTAAATTCAAGATATCTGTGAGTGCTAATGAGTTGACCATCTTTCTAATTCTGTTTCTTTTACCAAATCTCCAAGATTTTTATTGTGGCATCTTCCCCAGTTGGCTCTTATTTGCAGGCAAGATCATGGGTGGGGAAGGCAGTATGCTGAAAACAGTGTTTCTGGGGTCTTTGAGAAATGATCACTAAATGTTCAGTTTGAGCATTTCTACCTCAGAAATAGGCAAATGTCACAAATCAGGAAATTGGTTATTGTTCTGTTGATTTTTTGCGTTAGGAAAGCAGTGGAGAAAATATTAAAAATGCATATTAAACTTAGGACAATTGTACATCCTTGCCGCAAACAAATTAATTAAACATTCACCAGCATAGCCCTGAATGGAACTTACAATGATTTTCTTACTCAGCCACACAAAGCAAGTTGGATGTGTTTACACTGATTCAAAATCTTGTCACCTGGAGCCAAGATGGCGGCTGGTAAGCACGGACTACAGTGAGCTCCGTACCCGAGTCCCTCCAAAAACCTATAAAAATGGCTCTGAACCAATTCTAGAACGGCAGAACCCACAGAACAGCAGAGGGAAGCAGGGCTCCAGCCCAGGACAGCCCGGATGGTCTCTGGGTGAGCTCTATTCCACACGGAGCTGGGAGCTGGGAGCTGGGAACGGAGTGGAGCAGAGCCCAGCCTGAGCGGCGTGGACGATCCAGACGAGAAGCCGGGCGGAGGGGGCCCTAGCGCCCTGAATATGTGAGCTGCGGCAGTTACCAGACCCCTCGACCCACAATCACCAAAGACTGCGGAGAAGGTTAGTGGGAAAAGCTGCGGGAGTGGAAGGAGTTCGCGGTTCGGCTTCCAGCCCTGGGGGCAGCGGAGGTGGGGCAGCTACAGCTGTTGTTACTTCCAGCTCCAGGCCCACCTGGTGGGAGGAATTAAGTGGCGGATCACAGCAGGGGTGCACAGCCTGCCGAAGATCTGAGCCCAGCCTGGACTGGGGGTCCTTGGGGAAGGAGGAGTGGGGCTCTGACAGAGCTGGCACCTCCCCCCCAAACGTAGAACATAGAACTCGTTAGTCTACAAGCAGTCATACCCCACTGAAAAACTCAAGAGTCAAGTTAGTTGGTTGGGAATATGGCCAGGCAGCGAAAACGCGCCCAGATTCAGTCTCAGACTTTGGATTCTTTCTTTGGTGACAAAGAAGACCAAAACATACAGCCTAAAGAAGACAACAAAGTCATAGAGCCTACAACCAAAGCCTCCAAGAAAAACATGAACTGGCCCCAGGCCATAGAAGAACTCAAAAAGGATTTGGAAAAGCAAGTTAGAGAAGTAGAGGAAAAATTGGGAAGAGAAATAAGAAGGATGCGAGAAAACCATGAAAAACAAGTCAATGACTTGCTAAAGGAGACCCAAAAAAATACTGAAAAATACACTGAAGAAAACAACACCTTACAAAATAGACTAACTCAAATGGCAAAAGAGCTTCAAAAAGCCAATGAGGAGAAGAATGCCTTGAAAGGCAGAATTAGCCAAATGGAAAAGGAGGTCCAAAAGACCACTGAAGAAAATACTACTTTAAAAATTAGATTGGAGCAAGTGGAAGCTAGTGACTTTATGAGAAATCAGGATATTATAAAACAGAACCAGAGGAATGAAAAAATGGAAGACAATGTGAAATATCTCCTTGGAAAAACCACTGACCTGGAAAATAGATCCAGGAGAGATAATTTAAAAATTATTGGACTACCTGAAAGCCATGATCAAAAAAAGAGCCTAGATACCATCTTTCAGGAAATTATCAAGGAGAACTGCCCTGATATTCTAGAGCCACAGGGCAAAATAGAAATTGAAAGAATCCATCGATCGCCTCCTCAAATAGATCCCAAAAAGAAATCTCCTAGGAATATTGTTGCCAAATTCCAGAGCTCCCAGATCAAGGAGAAAATACTGTAAGCAGCCAGAAAGAAACAATTTGAGTATTGTGGAAACTCAATCAGAATAACCCAAGATCTGGCAGCTTCTACATTGAGAGATCGAAGGGCTTGGAATGCGATATTCCGGAGGTCAATGGAGCTAGGATTAAAACCTAGAATCACCTACCCAGCAAAACTGAGTATCATGTTCCAAGGCAAAATATGGAGTTTCAATAAAATAGAGGACTTTCAAGGTTTCTCAGTGAAAAGACCAGAACTGAATAGAAAATTTGACTTTCAAACACAAGAATCAAGAGAAGCATGAAAAGGTAATCAAGAAACGGAAATTGCAAGGGACTTACTAAAGTTGAACTGTTTTGTTTACATTCCTACATGGAAAGATGATGAGTATGATTCATGAGACCTCAGTATTAGGGTAGTTGAAGGGAATATGCATATATATGTTTATGTATATATATAAGTGAATGTGTATGTATGCATGTATCTATGTGTATATGTATGTATGTGTATGTATGTGCATATATATATATATGTAAAAGAGAGAGAGCAGACACAGGGTGAGTTGAGGATGAAGGGAAGATAGCTAAAAGAAATAAAATGAAATTAAGGGATGATAGAGTAACATACTGAGAGAGGGAGATAGGGAGAGATAGAATGGGGTGGAGTATCTCGCATAAAGGTGGCAAGAGGAAGCAGTTCTATGGGAGGAGGGGAGAGGGCAGGTGAGGGGGGAATGAGTGAACCTTGCTCTCATCAGATTTGGCCTGAGGGGGAATACCATACATACTCAGTTGGGTATCTTACCCCACAGGAAAGAAGAGGGAGGAAGATAAAAAAAAAAAAAATAAAAGGCGGGAGGATGATGGAGTGGAGGGCAGATGGGGGTGGAGGTAATCAAAACAAACACTTTGGAAAGGGGACAGGGTCAAGGGAGAAAATTCAATAAGCGGGATGGGTTGGGAAGGAGCAAAATGTAGTTAGCCTTTCACAACATGAGTATTGTGGAAGGGTTATACATAATAATACATGTGTGGCCTAGGTTGAATTGCTCAACTTCTTAGGGAGGGTGGGTGGGAAGGGAAGAGGGAAGGGAATTTGGAACTCAAAGTTTTAAAATCAGATGTTCAAAAACAAAAAAACTTTTTGTATGCAACTAAAAAATAAGATACACAGGCAATGGGGCGTAGAAATTTATCTTGCCCTACAAGAAAGGAAGGGAAAAGGGGATGAGAGGGGAGGGGGGTGATAGAGGGGAGGGCTAACTGGGGAACAGGGCAACCAGAATATAAGCCATCTTGGAGTGGGGGGGGAGGGCAGAAATGGGGAGAAAATTTGTAATTAAAACTGTTGTGAAAATCAATGTTGAAAACCAAATATGTTAAATAAATAAATTGCATTTAAAACATTCAAAAAAAAAAAATCTTGTCACCTTCACTTAGTGTACATCTGGGAAAAATTCACCCTGTCTGTGAGTATAAGTTTTATATGCTCATGTATAAAATTCACCAGGTATATGTCCTATCTTATTTTAAGGTTGTTATAAGGAAATCATGGTATGGATGTGAGTCACTATTATTAATGTTGTCTGTATTACTATTAGGGGTCTCATCTCCCCTGTTTGCCTTTGCACTGCTTCCACGCATGCCTGGAATGCCCTTAGTTTTCACCTCAACTCTGCTTCTCAGAATCTTTGGTTTCCTTTAAGATTCAGTTTAAGTATAATATTTACACAAAATCATTCCAGATTCCCCCCAGTTCCTTGAACACTTCCTCAAAAAATTACTTTGTGTTAATATTGCATATATTATAGATATGCATGCACATTTGTAGACATGTACACATCAGCTCCCCATTGAAATTTTTAAGCCCATTGAAGGCAGAGACTGCTTTACTTTTGACTTTGTATCCCTAATGTTTAGCACAGTAACTGACACATGATATTTAAATGTGCTTAGTGACTGATTATTATTGTTATGTATTACTATATAATTATTTACTTTGGTTATGCTCCATGTAAGATATCAGGTTGGGCAATGGACCAGTGATTTCCTTGGTATAGGGAATGCCCAGTTGAGGAAAATCCCTATATCAATGTAAGTCAGCAATTTCTTAGCAGCTTACAGTTTGACAGTTTTGCATGGAATACTGAGAGGTTCATTATCTTGCCCAGGGTACATAGCCAGTATCTTCCAGAGCAGTGATTCTCATTTTTTTGGTCTCTGTAACCCTTCACATTCTTTTCTTTTTGAGGGGAGGGAGGAGTCCGGAAGACCTCAGTTTGAATCCTGTCTCAGTTATTTTTTTACTTTAATATTTTTTTAATTTATGGAATAAGACAAGTATTTTTATAACATGGTACAATAAAAAGATGATGGCACATGAAACCACAAATTCGCTATGTACAACTTGCTATTCCTATTAAATAGACAACAAAGTTATCATGTAAATTTTCATTTTCCCCTTTTTTTCTTCCCCCATCCCACCTGAGAGAAGGCTACCATTAGACACAAATAAGTATATATATATACACACATATATATATATATATGTGTGTGTGTGTGTAAAATTGTTGTACACATCTATTTATCCCTTCTTTCTTTGGATGCATATAGCATCTTTTTCATATGTACTTTATTGTTAATTTGGTTATTTATAATATTCAAAATAACTTATTCATTAAAAGTTATTCTTAAAACAACATTGCTGCTACTGTATAATATGTTCTCTTGGTTCTGCTCATTTCACTCTCCATTATTTCATGCAAGTCATTCCATGTTTTTTGTAAGATCATTGAGCTCATCATTTCTTATACTCCTAAAAACTATTAAGAATCTCCTAAAAAGTTTTTATTTATGTGGGTTGTAACAATCAGTATTTGTCATTTAGAAATTAAAAAGGTCTTAATACTATTACGACAATGGTTTGGACCATGCTGACCTTCTGATTCCCCTTGAGAACAATTGCATTAAAAGGCAGAACTTGAACACAGAGCTTTCTAAGGCCAATTTTCTAATAATGTCACAAGGCTTCCTCTCATCAGGTGTCAAATTAATTGAAATGCTAAGACTGTCCCTACAGAGGCTTGGTGGCTAAACAGGATGAAAATATGGAATTGTAAGAGTCTTTGTAGTATATCTCATCTTGTTCCTCCATTGAACATATGAAGCAAATAATAGGATAGGATAAGTGACCTGTCCAAAGTGACATTTGTAATAAGCATCAGACCTAGATATCCTCTAGGTCTTGTCACTACAAACAATGTTCTTTCTACTGTGGAACTGCCTTTTTTTGGCAAGTATGCCCATCACACTTCCCCATAGAAAGGTGCCTAATAACACTTAAAACTTTTCTTTTTTAATTGCCATTTTTCTCTTAAAGTTCTAATTAAATCATTTTGCATTTGCATTCTTTTAATGAGGTTTCAATCATCCGTTATGAATATAGGCAATTTGCAGCTTTTATTTAACACATTCTGATGTGTACTGTTTATGAATTCAGATGTTTATTAGATAAATGACTAATTAAATATGTTTTAGAGCTGAATTAGTTAAGCATGGCCAATAGATTCCATTTCCATTTCAATTCCATTACAGAAATGCCATAGAAACATACTGTAAAGAGTAAAGAACTCAGATAACAATTATAGTCATGCATTCCTGAAGAGATTGGAAATGTACTTCTCTCAGCTCTGTTGAAAATCTCATTTGAAGGTAATAGAATAAACAAGATATTCTGTTAGACTAATAAGAAACAATAGAAAAAATGCTGGACTTAAAGTTAAGAAATATGGGTAATAGACTCAGATCTTCCACCCTTCATCTGCTTTTACTTGAGAAACTTCTACTGATTCTTGTAATATGGGAATATTCATATCTACCCTGTTTACCACACAGAGTTGGGGGTGATGTTCAGTTGAACTGAATTCAATTACATTCAAGAAGCATTTTTCAATGCCTAGTTTATGCCCATTTTTAGTTTACATTCCACTCTGTGTTGTGGATATAAAAGGAGGAAGAAAATATATCTTTATCTTCAAGGACCTACTGGGGTCACAAGCTGGGATGATAAAACCTCTACATTGAAAGACAAGCCTAAAACGATCTAAAAATTTTGGGCAGAGAAATCACTAACAACAAGAGGACACCAGGAAACACTTCCCATAGTAAATGGCATCTAAACTGCAAGTTGAAGGAAATTGAGGTTTTTCAGAGGGATAGCTAGAGGGTGCATTTCAGGAAGATGTGGGAGATAGAATACTACGTTTAGTATATCCACAGAATTTAGAGGGTGTGAAGGAAAGGAACATGAAATAAACTTTTCAAAATCCTTAAGGACTTCAAACAATGAGTCACAACAATGGGAAAAAAAAAGTAGCCTGGAGACAGATAATGGAAGATTTTAAATGCCAGACTAAGTAGCCTGTGTTTTAACATAAAGGAAACAGCAACTCACAGAACATAAAAAGTCATAAACATGATAGTGCTTTGGAGAGACTTTTGCTTTTGGTTAATAATTTTGGTAGCTGTGTAGAAGATGGATTGAATAAGGGAGTCGCTAGAAGGAAAGAGGATGATTAGAAGGCTTGAGATAATGAATGCTCACAAGGATGGTAACCCCAAGAGTAGAGAACAAGAGAAAGGTGCAGGAAAACATTGTCAAAGTAGAACTGACAAGACCCAGCAACAAATTCACTATTGGGATAGCACATGGAGGAGTGAAGAGACAAAGATAACTCTGAGATTGAGAACCTTGATCACTAGAAGAAAATTGAAAAGTTTGCAAATGAAGCCAATTCAGAGGGGAAGATAATGAGTCTCAGGTTGGACAAGTGGATGTTCAAATGATAGGGGACAAGCAGTATAAAAAAACCACCAAATTTTGATGAGGCAGGACTAGAGTTCAAGAGAGAAATTACAGCAGGACATTTAGAATGTGGAGCTTTCTGCATACAGGTTCTAACTGAACCTATGGGAGTTGATGAGACTACCAAGACAGAAATGGTGAACAGAGAGAAGAGATCAAATTAAATGATCTATGAAAATATGTTTTGTGACTGCTAGGTGCCATACAACATCTATCATTTTTTTACAGATAGCTATGTTTTGTTTTCATAACTTTTGATGTAAATTTAAAATTGTTGATAAGGACTCAATAATAAATTGCAATGGTGATGGCATTATTCCTTTGCTTATGTTTATAACAGATTTTGAAGACAACAGCAAATATTTTCTCTTTCCAGGAATTCACAGCTATAAAATTAAATAAGGTTCCTCTTTCTTTCTCACTTCTTTTTGATTGTATTATGCAGCATTCCATATTTCTCTAAGTGTTGTGTAGAATCTATGGGGCTTGCCTAATTAATTCCACATTTAAAGAGATTTAATGAGTCAATTATCAAATACACATCTGATTTTCTAAAGTATACACATTGGAGTGAGCTGAATAAAAGCTACAAATTATCTGTATTCTTGGTGGTTGACTGAGAAATAGGAGCATAGAATGTTAATGCTGAAAGATACCTTAGAGGTGATATAGGCTTCAGTTTGTAAAGGTGGAACAAGATAACTTATCCAAGACCACACAACCTATAAGTTTTGGCACAAGGATGTGAACCCAGGCCCTTAGTCTTAATCAGATTTTCATTCTTTTTCACCAACACGTGTACTGCTTCTGATACTACAAACCTAAACAAAAATAAAATTATCTTCAAAATGAAAAAAGGGAAGAGAAAAAAAGAACTAGAGGGAAATAGGAATGGTAAGAAAAAGACATAAATATTCTCCTCTTTCCTGGAGATCTCTTCAGAATCACATTAAAAAGAAATTATCAGAGCAGTCTTTTTACAACTCTACAATGGAGAAATGTCATTTTAGAAGCATATCAATTGCCTCCTTATTAGGATTTTTTTTTACTTTAAAAACACTGATTTTACCAAACAGCCAAGATTACTGAAGCCATAATCCATCCTATCGTTGTGTAACTCTCTGATGTACCTGCCTACAGACAAGTACTGATCAAGTTAATAATAATGATACATAAATGTTAGCTACTAACATCAATACTACACTACCACCACCACTACTACTACCACTACTACCACTACTGCTGCTGCTGCTGCTGCTGCTGCTGCTGCTACTGCTACTGCTGCTGCTGCTATTAGCAATAATCCTTAGTAAGGTTATTTTTTGGGCTAGAGGCAATTGATTTCACAATAGACAGAGTCATGAGCCTGATATCAGAAAGAACAGATTTAAATCCAGTTTCAATACTTATTAGCTGTGTAACCCTGGGAAAGTCACTTCTATTTGTCTCAGTTTCTTCAGCTATGAAATGGGGATAATAAAAGCATCTCCCTCCCAGGTTGTTTGTAAAGGTGAAATGAAAGGCTATTCATAAAAAGCCCTTAGCCTAGGGCCTGGCCTGTATTAAGAGTTATGTAAATGTTCATGCCCTTCTCCTTAGTCTCTAAGGGATGGTATTTTACTACTCCATTTTTCTTATTATACTTGTCTCTTACTGTTTGTGTTATTTCTGGACATAAACCCACAATGATTAGCACAAGGATCTGGTCATTGATGTTAGGGTCAGTCAATAATAATAATTGTTATTATATAGCACTTACTATATGATAGTCATAGCACTAAGCACTTTAAAAATATTTACTCATTTGACCCTCACAAAACCCTGCAAGATAGGTATTGTTGTTAGCCCAATTTTACAGTTGAGGAGATCGAGGCAGATTAGGGTTACGTGACTTGCCCACAGCTATTAAATGTTGGAGTACCTCTACGAATTTAAGTCTTCCTCATTCCAGTCTCAGCACTCTGTCCATTATACCCCTACCTAACTGATGTAGTCAACAAGCATTTAGTAAGCATTTACTGTGTGCCAGATATTGAGCTAAGAACTGGAAAAAAGGCAAAAAAAAGTCTTTACTGTCAAGGAGTACACCCTGCAATGGGGGAGACAATATGTAAACAAGTGTGTACAACCAAGTGATATATAAGATACATGGGGATTGAGAAAGGCTTCTTGAAGAAGGTGAGACTATAGCTGAGATTTCAAGGAAACCTGGAGGCAAAGTTGGATGTATTACAGAAAACAGTCATTAAATAGGATTTCAGATAGAGAAATCTGCTTTCCTGCTCATTTTAGAAATAGACAGGCAGACAGACACATAGATAGATAGATAGATAGATAGATAGATAGATAGATAGATAGATAGATACATCGATTGATCGACAGAGAGAGAGAGAGAGAGAGAGAGAGAGAGAGAGAGAGAGAGAGACAGAGACAGAGAGAGAGAGAGAGAGAGACAGAGAGAGATATTGTCCATACATATTTAGGTCTTAATTGAGCTTAAGATAAGAAGTCAGCATGTAAGAATTCCCTTTTATAAAGGAATATGAAGCCTTGATTTGGACTTGTTAGGAATCCATCTATTCCATTGATGTTCGTGAATTGAATATGCTGTTGAATAATTTTAGTGATTATGACAATGTATTATAAAAGAGGCACTGTTCCAGGAAACCAGGAATCTAGCTCCAGCCCTATCACTGAAGAACAATGTGAATGTGGACATAATTTGACCTCTCCGAGTTTCATTTTCCTTTATCTGTAAAATAGACACAAAAACTCTGATATTTACCACGTATTCTAGCTTGGGAGAGTTACTTCACTTTCATGGGACTCAGCATTTCCTTACTGATAGCTGGTAATGACAGTAATACCTGGCTCTGAGGGTCGAGGCTTGAAGTTGATCATGTGTATAAAAAGTTTTGAAAACTTTAAAGCAGTATGTAATTTCCCAGATATCATTATTGAAGTCATACACATATATAATGTAGTCACAATGTATTATATAAATATATGCATCAATATACATACATGTACATGTGAACATATGTGTATATATGCACATACATGCATATACATCTCTTGTGGACAATATCTACATGCATATATGTGAGTATATATATATACACACACACACACAAACATGTATCTATGTCTGTATGTCTATGCAATGCATATATATGCAGTTATTAATTTATTTTTATAGAACAGTAACAATAGTTCACATTTCTAAGGCACTGTTTAAAAAGTACTTTTTTATTATATTCCTGACTCAAAGGCAGAGAAGGAGAGGGAGAGGGAGGACAGGAGGGAGGAGAGAGAGAGAGTACTCCCTAAATATACACTCTAGCCTTGTGCGTGTACCATAGGACCATGATGAGAAAAGTGACCTGTCAACAGTGCCTTAGAAACGTCAACTATTATTATTGCTCTGCAGGGAGGGGATGAGGTGAGAGGTACAATGTGACTAGTCACATGACAATATTTTAGGCATAACTGAATTTGAATACCATCTCAGGTAATCTCTAGTCATGTTACCCTGGTTAAGTCGTTGAATTTCTCTGGAACTTTATTACCTCATCTGCAATGCAGATCATTGGACTCTATAATCTCTGTTGTCCCTCCAATACTAAATTTATGATCCTGTGATTCTAAAGACCTGGATTTGAATCCTAGCTCTGTAACTTCATCCCTGTGTACTGTTAGACTGTTTAGCTAGAGTCCATCTTGTCCTCAGTTTCCCCATTTGTAAAATGAGAAGGCTACACTAAATGACCTCTAAACTCTCCTCTAGTCCTAAAAGTGTAGGCTTCCCCTTGTTTCTCCGGGAATGATATGATGTATATATATATATATATATATATATGTGTGTGTGTGTGTGTGTGTGTGTGTGTGTGTGTGTGTGTGTGTGTGCGTGTATGTATGTATGTATCACCTTTTTTATGGGGCAGGTAATTTCTAAACAGGATAGCTGAATCTGTGTTAAAGTGAGCTGCTTTGCTACGCTGAAGGATGCCAGTAGTCAGTATTTCTGCATTTCATGAAGATGCTGCAAATTAATTTTGCCCCAGTCTTTAATGGTGTTTTCATGAGAAATCAGTCAATTATAGTAAATATTAATTCAATTCCTAATCAACTTAGCCAAAGAACAGAAGATTATTTCATTTAAATTTTTAGTGAACATATTTGTACCGTTGAATTAAAAAAAAAAATCCCTAAAGTAGAATTTCTTAACCTGGAACCCTAAGGAGTCTGTAGATAAATTTCAAATATGGAGTTGTATGAGAGAAAATTACTTTTTTCCCCACTAACCTCTAACTGAAATTTAGCATTTCCTTCAATTATTTAAAAACATTCTGAGAAGAGGACCATAAGTTTAACCAGATTGCCAAGGGGTTTATGACAAAATGTTTAAGAACTCTTGCTCTTACATACATATACATGTACATACACACACACACAGACAAACACACACAGACAAACACACACAGACACACACACACATGTATGTGTGTGTGTATATGTGTATATGTGTTATTCTTTTCCTAATCATGTAATTTATACTGACGGCAAATTTCCTTTCATATTCATGAAATTCTTTTCCTCCAACCCTACTCTTTTCTAATTCCTTTGCTTCTCCTTCATTTTTTCCCTACTTGGAAAGCTACATTCTTCATATGCTCACAACACACTATATGGAACTGAATTTATTTCTCCCTAAAGGGAGAGCCACTGAATTGGGTAGGCTAGAAATTAGAACAGGGAGTTTGGGTTTTAAAGCTGGACACAGGTGAATTATCCCTCCCTAATGAGCCACCCCTGTATCACAAAATTCTCAGCCTCCAGTTAAACATCTCTCTTTTTTCCTGGATCCTTACTCATTTGATCATCCCGAATTTCAGGGTCAGATGTTACATCAGTTCAGTTTCTGAATCCAGTTGTCATTCAGAGTCAGCTGAAAACTCTCATGTAAGAAGATCAGCATTTTTGGATTAATGGGGATCCTTGAGATGCTTTGTACCCCAGATCTTTGCAATGGCTGCCAGACAATGGGGGTTCCTACAAAACAGTGGTATTTCTTAGTTCTTATTGTGTTAGGATAAGGGTCAGTAGGCTGTTTAGTGATCTTTTCCCTCAACATGGTGACTTCAACAACCTTCCAGTCTTCTCAGTGACTAGTTATTTCTGCAGCCTCATTAAGCAGTCTACCTTTCTTTCATTCTACTGTGGAAACTAGATTCCACAAAGCCTTTTCAAAGAAATGTTCAAAGACTCCTAGTTGCCTAATGATAACCGACATTTATATAATATACAATTTGCTGAGCATTTTAGCTATATTGTCTATTTTGACCCTGTCAAGAACTCTGTGATATAGATATTTCAGATATTGTATTAGACTAGACCTATGGGAGACTCATGAGAAGTAAAGTCATCATCTTAAAACATATTCACACCTATGTTGCAATTTGTGGACTTTGAGAGTTATCTAAGACATAGTGAGGTAGAGTAGTCCAGTCATAAAGCTAGTGGTCTTTAGGGTCAAGATGTGAATCCAGGATATTCAATGCCTCAGATTATCTTTTAATCTAAAATAATACCCTGTCTTGAACTTGCAGGCACTTTATCACTTTAAAAATGAGGAAACTAAGTCTGAGAGAGGTCACATCCAGTTCTTCCTGACTCCAAATCAGTATATCATTCACTATGCACCTTAGCCAGGCTATGGGACACCACTCAAAATCATACTCTTTTTTGTCAGTCAAATGATAAACATTTATTAAGTGCCAACTATATGGCAGGCACAGTATTAAACTCTGGAGTTATGACAGCAAAAAAAAAAATTATCTTCACTCTCAAAAGTTCATAGTCTAATGGGGGAGACAACATGTAAACAACTATATATAAACAATTCACTTACAAGAGAAATTGGAAATAACCAACAGAAGTAAGGCATTAAAATTAAAGGGGATTTGGAAAGGCTTCCTGTAGAAGGTAGAATTTTAGCCGGAATTAGAAGAAAGTCAGACAAGTGTCTAATCTATTCTCTTGTACTGGGCAATGATGCAGGACCCAGTTCCACAAACATTTCCTTGAGTTAAGAAGAGTTCTCACGCTTCCTACTGCTGCCCTCTCAGGCTTCAGTGGTGTAATACTCAACCTTCCTTACAATCAGTGCCCAGAGCAAGATATCAAAGACTTGGTGATCAGATCAAAGTCATCTGATCCTCTATAAGGTGGTGGAGCGGTACCTATATAAACTAAGGCCTTAGAATAACATTGATAGCTACATTGTTCCTGAATTATCATTCTTTTATTTTTTCATTTCAAAAACACTTTGGGCACCTAATTCAGTTGAATACAACAATCATTTAAGTATTTATTCTGAGGAAAGAACTGTACTGAGAGACATAGAAAATTTAGAGAAAATGGAAGCTCTGTCCTAAAAAAGTTTATATTATAAGGAAAGAAAAGAGTACAAACAGATATAGTTATAATATAGACAATTACATAAAATGTCATCAGAGATATATATGAGGGCTGAGAAGATTGTTATTAATTATCTGAGGGAATGAGAACAGGCTGGTCTTTAGTAGATAGCTAGGAACATGGTGAGTGCAAAGGTGAAAAGTTGGGAATTCCAGAAATATGTTATATTGTTAGCAACCAGAGGAGAATGGATTAGTAATAAAAAAAGAGTTCATTCTCCTAGGAACTTGTGACTTTTATTTCTTTTAAAAATGATATCTTTATTTTTTTTTCCTTTATGTCTAAATCTCTCTCCCTTCCTTTACTTAGAGATCCATTCCTTGTAATCCAAAGAAACAAATAAATAAAAAGAATGCAGGAGACAAACTGATCATAAAAACTATACAATATCAACCAAATCAGAAAGTATATAAAATATTGCACTCCCACACCTGTGAAATACCATGATAAAAAATCTACAATAAAGAGAAACTGAGGCACAAATTTCCAAGCACAATCAATTTATTAGTATTGCTAGCAGATATTAATAAATTGGATCCAAGGCCCCTCAGTAGTCAAGGATCCAAATGACAGGCAGAGCAACTCTTTTACAGCATTTAGATAATGACCAAATAGACATATTTCAATCTTAATTGGTTCATATTGCTTACATCATTTTCTCACCAGGTGGCCCAACATCCTATGACTAACATCTTCTGACTAACATCTTCTGGAAAGTCCTGTTGTAGGAAAACAGCTTATCACCAGATTGACTCATTTCCCTCTTTAGTCAGCAAAAGCACAGAGATTAAAATTTTTGTGGTTGGACTACAGAGCACAAGAATAGGGAAGTTAAACTCTTACAAACTTTACTTACAGGAGCTAGTTTGACTTTGATTCACAAATATTGATTCTTATTAGATGTACTGACTGGATGCCATTCTCAATCAATGATTAATCGTGGAGTATCAATTATATAATTTCACAAGAGGCAACTAGAATTATAGGCTTAAAGGAGATCAAACAGGCCAACAAATACATAGTGGAATGATCATTAATAATACTAAATTGAAGATAATACTATATAAAGTAGGCTATCAATTTTCAATTTCGCAACAAAGAAGTAAGGGTTGGTACATTTTCTCATCTTCTTTTCAGGGTTGCCTTTAGTCTTTCTATTTACACTTTTTTCATTTTGGGTTTGGGAGTTTATAAAACAACTGCATTGACAAGATATATACACCATACAACTATAAAAAGCAAAATGTAAAGAGTATGTGAGACAGGAATAAACCAAATGTGGCCAAACATCCTAAGAAATTTTAGATTATTTTTGGCTGAAAGGAGGGAGATGTAAGAGGTCAAGGAAGGCATGTTGAACAATGAAGCATGCATCTATAAATGCTAAAGCTACACTGAGTTATATAAATAATACTTCTTTTTAGAGAAAAATAAGCTCTCTGCACTAGGAAGCCATACCTCTTAACACTTATCTTCTAGTTAAGCTGTAGAAACTACTTCATGCAAAAGGTTTGAAAGTGACTGGGCATTTAAAGACACCATCTAATTTACCATATTTCCCCACGTACAAGACGTACTCTTTTTCGAAAAATGTGGGGTCTAAAAACTGGGTGATTCTTATACAGTGGTTGTAGATTTTTTTTTAACTTGCATTTCCCACTTTTTCACGCTTGTTGTCTTTGCACTCATTGTTTCTCATTTGTTACCAGTATATTAGGTTACGTTTTGCCACGTTCTGCCCAGAAATGGTTCAGAAAAGATTTTTGTACAGTGATAAATTCAAGTTAAAAGTGATCCAGTTTGCAAAAGTGAATGGAAATCATGCTGCTGAATGTAAGTTTGGTCCTCCTGCAACTGAGAAAACAGTCCGAGACTGGCTACGAGAAGAAGAAACCCTAAACTCCAGGGCAGAAGAAGGCCATGACAGGCAAGTCAGCAAAATGGCCTGATTTAGAAAGGGAATTGAAGATATGGATTGAAGAGCAAAGGGCAATTGGAATTCCTGTGTCGTGTCCACAAAGATGGTTCAGTATGAGGCAAGAAGAATTGCTGATGAAAAAGAAGTTCCTCATTTCGAAGGAGGCCACAATTGGCGCTTCAGGTTCATGAAATGGAATGGACTAAGCATGCATACATGCACCAGACTTGCCCAAAAGATGCCTGAAAGCTATGAGCAGATGAATAAAACTTGAGTTCAATAACTTTATGTAATAGATTTTTTTTTCAAATTTTGGGGCCCCAAATTAAGGTGCGTCTTATATGTGGGAGCATCTTATACAGGGGAAATATGATATTTTTTGAATAATAGTACCCAATTTAACTTGTCAAAAGCTATCACATGCCAAACTCTATGACATTTGTAAGTTTTCATAAAAGACTGCAATTTGTAAAAATAGGCTAAGGCATTTACATACACTCATTTTTAAGCCTTCCCTCCACTTCTGTCCCTTTGTTTCTTCATTTCTCCGCAATCCAACTTTAATGGAATCATCACAGTGAGGGTCTGGCTGTAGCCAGGATGCAGATATGTTTTGTCCAGCTGATGAATTGTACTTTGCTAAAAAGAAATTAATTGGTGGGTGATCTTTAATATACAGTCAGAAGGAGAGTATTATGCCAGCATTTTAGTCCTCTGACCTTTCTCAAATAATCACATACTAGCTATAAATATGCTTGCCCCCATAATGAGCACACCTTGTTGAGGAAAATTTAAAAATCTAAAACCAGGAAATTGGAGATTAGCTTGTATAATCAGTTTTTTTTTGAAAAATGTCATAGGAGGATAAAAAATTTGTTGAAGAAGTAATAAAAGAAAAGAGGAAAGACTTTGCATTGTCAAGAAAAACCAAATTGTATTTTGAAAGGTAGAAAGTATTTCCTGATATTCAGGTCTTTAGGAAAATAACATTTAAAAGTATAAAGAAATATACATATACATATTTATTCACAAATTAAGGTGCATGAAGTTAAAGACAGGAAATGAAAAAGGAAGAGCAAAGGTATATACTGTCCCATGGAAAGGAACAGTCAGGAAGGTGGAGGGATGAGGAATATTGGTTGAACAAGTAAGGGAATATAATTCTTGCTATCCAATAAAATTATGCATCTTTCCATAGTGATGAGAGTTAGAAGGAGAACTAAATTTTTACCTGTAATCAGCATCAGAGTTAAAGAAAACATATTCGTATAAAATCAGAAAAAATAACAATTTTAAGGAGGCTCAGGAGCCAACTATTCCAATCATACCTGAAGAAAATACTGAGCTGAATTTCCTTCTTTATAATTTTGACATATTGTCCCTAGTTCTGTCCCCCGAGGTCACATAAAACATACAATAATCTCTCTGCTGTATGAAACCAGAGAGATCCATCAAATGGATGGATGGATCAAAAGTCCATCAAATGTCTGAAGAGAAAGCAGTCACCCAAATAAGTCTTATTTAGACTCAACATATGTATTTCTTTACACAAACCTCACATGGCCCAGCTTGGAGCCCAAGCATATGGTATTTTGGATTGAATTAAATCACCTCCTTTTCCTCTAGACACATGTCAGCTTGTTAATGCCTTTTCTAAACTCAATGCAATATTCTAGACATCATCTGATCAAGGCAAAATTTACTATAGTTATAAGTTCTGAACAATAAGCTTCTCTTGAAACATCGTAAGATCACTTTAGGATTTTGTTTGCTTGTTTTACTATCATGTGACACAATTGACTAATTTTTAATTTGCTATTAACTGTCTCCCAATTACCTTTCTTGAAGGCAGAGTGGGGGGTAAGGAAGGTTTGGATTACTATCTAGCTATGTTTTCCAAAACTGATTCTTCTGCACTCTCATTTCTGAACCCAAATTAAGGATTTAATTTTTATAAATTTGTCTCACTGGTCCAGCGAGTAAAGTTAATTTTCTATTCCAGTTTTATCACCCTTTAATACTGCCCCCTTTCTAATTTTATGTAATAAATTCTATCTTGGCTCTATTACTATCCAATGGATTAAAAAATAAATGTATAACAGCATTGGACCAAGGGTGGAGTGCTTCAACATTGTGCTAAACACTTTAATAAATAAAATCATTTATCAAGTGTTTATCGTGGGCTAGAAATTGTGGCAAATTCTGTGGATCCAAATGCAAACAAGAAAGATATTCCCTACCCTCAAGGATAGGGGTGTGTGCATGTGTGTGTGTGTGTGTATGTGTATGTGTGTGCGTGTGTGTGTGTGCGTGCGTGTAAGAGGGACGTCACCGGGATAGTAACTGGAGTCACAGAAAAGTTTATTGATGCATCCTTTCTAGCAATGGTAGTGTTGATTTGATGACTACTCTAAGAGACAAAGTTGAAAGGGGAGAATGATTTGGAGGAGATGATGAAAAATAACAGAAAGGTATGAGGTACAAGATGCTTGGGAAGCATGGTATGAGGTCTGGGTTCCAATGAATGTTCACCAAACAGAAGCCCATGGTGGAGGGTTGAGTTCCAAAGTCCAGGAACAGAGAAGCTTAAAGATGGCCCAGAAACAATATACTCAGTCTGGTTCTGAACTAGATATGATGAATTCTCAGCGATTGGAAGTCCAGGTTCCCAAACTTCTCTCAAGACTGATGTAAATCTACTAACTACCACTCCTTAGGTTCTCTTAACTCAATCAGTTCCAAATTCATAAAACTCTACAGTTATCCAACACACATCTTTCTAACTTTTTTCATGGTTGTGTTATTAGAAATTTTGTCAGGTTAAGTTTTCTCCATGCAACTATGTAGGATATGTTTAATCAATAAATATTTGTTACCATTTACTATGATTCAGTAGCCATTGTAAGTGTTGGGGATATAAAGAAAGGTAAAAGCCAGTCCCTGCTTTCAAGGATCTCATAGCATAATGCTGGATTACAAAACGACTATATACAAACAATATATAGGATAAACTGGAAATGATCAATAGGGGAAAAACCTAGTATTAAAGGGGATTAGTAAATGCTTATTTCCTATAGAAGTGAGGTTTTAGCTAGGTCTTGAAGGAAGACAGGAGAAAGTGATGAGAAAGGAAAATATTCCAGACATGGGTGAGAGCCAGTGAAAATGTTTGGAGTCAGAAATGGAGTATATTGTTTGAAGAACATGAAGGATCCCAGCGTCATTGAATCACAGAATAGAGAAGGAATGTAAGGTATAAGGGTACTAGATCTCCTGTTCTTAATGAACCATTGCTCATTCATAGTGATCACAAATTGTTCACTGAAAAAATGTGCCTATTTATCCAGAAGAGGAGATTTGTGGGGATCCAGAAAGCTGATTCCAAGCACATAAAGAACTTTCACTTGAATAAAGGATTATAATGTTTTTTTTTTCTTCTGGCCTCCAGAGGTTATAAAAAGGAACAATGACTGGGTAGAAATTGCAAAAAATATATAAGCCTTTATACAGACTTCATTCAAACCCTGTATCTATTTTGTATATACCTATTTGTTTTTATGTGGACCTCCCATTTAGAATGTAAATTATTTGATGATATGGACAGTTCTGCCATTCTTTAAATCCCTAGCACTTACCATGGTGCTTGGCACAGAGTAAATGCTTAATAAATGCCTGTTGACTACTGAATGACAGAAGAGAGCAAGGAAGTGACAGCTGCCAGGCTTACCACCTCTTCTTCCATTCCAGTTTAACTGGCTGTAGCTATGCTAAGAAGCTGTCTCTAACAGTGCATTTGCATTTAGTATTCCCAATTTGATGAATCAGTTCAGTCTTATCTCTCTGGGCAATTCAGTGCAGCACCTTAATTACTATGGCCTATCATAAGATGACAGCATACTTAAGCCTGGGGAAAATAATGCAATGTTATCTGGTTCCCAGCCTCCAGTTGCATACAAATATAAAGAACAAAAAAAGTAGTCTTCATATGATGTAGAGCATGAAGAATGAAGAGCCCTGAAAAGACGCCAAGGCAGAGTGAAAAGATTATTGATCACCATAGTATAGGAAATGGGTCCTAGCTGAGGCCCCACCATTCAGAAGCTGCATGACCCTGGGAAAGACACTCTCCTTCTAGTTGTTTATGTATAAAATATTGGGAGTTAGGAATGGAGTCAGCTGGGTGGGGCACAGCTGCAAGTCAGGAACACCTGAGCTCACATACAGCCTCAGACGCATACTAGCTGTCTGATCTTGAACAAGTCACTTAATCTATCTTTGCCTCAGTTTCTCTAACTGTAAAATGGGGTTAAAATACCACCTACCTCACAGGGTTGTGTAAAACACATGAAACAATATTTGCAAAGTGCAGTTTCTGCTGCAGGATAGGTGCTATATAAATATTATTATTGCCATGATGATGACGATGATGATGATGATAGGATGAGGGCCAGGTACCCTCCCTCCAGGCCCCTGCTTTTCCCACTCTCATGTTCTATTACTGCAGCTACTATAGGTACTTGATCTTCTTAGAGGAATGGAATATTAAATTTTCTCCCAAGTCACTTAGCTTTGATAACTATAGAAGGTAGAAAAGGGTTATCCAAGGAGAGCGATAGCCTCACCAATCTGGACCTTATAATACTGGGGTTTTCCTTGAAAAATGGACCCTTATATTTCCAGACACTAAACTGGAGCCAATTTCTATCATAACTGAAATGACAGTAGGTGAACTATCCAAAAACAGTCTGTAGGAAGCAGGGATGATCCATCCAAAAGTAGGAAAGCTCTAGAACATTGTGTCCAACGGCTTTGCCCTACAAGATCAAACTAGGAATTCAATTTCATTTTAATTGCCTCCAATCCCGTCAGAATGGGCCATGACAAGTGTCCTCCCAGTGTTGGACATCTGAGCCAGGTTTCACTCAGGAAGCAGATACAAAACCTCCTAATTAGCAGAGACTGACTCAAAGTATTTAGGATTTCTTTTAATTGGATGCAAATAACTCTGGATAGAACAATTCTCATTAAACTCTTCCAGTTGTAATCCCTCCCCTGTGCTGATTAAGTCCAACCAGTTACCTCACCCAGGAGCTGATCGAGGTATCTGTTGCTAACACTACAGAAGGGAGTTCTCTTGTGTTCCTCCCTCAGCTACCTGCACCTAGTATCCCAGTTCTATTTAACTATTTAATAATGATTGTATTTTTAAAAGGCATATTTACTTCAAATATATAACAAGAATAGGAGTAAAGAAGAAATAACCTAACATATTAAAAAAACAAACTACGTGGTTATCAACCTGGTACTGTTTATATTTTGGTGATTTGAACTTGGTATGGCAGAGTAGAAAAAGCTACACTTGGGCAGCTAGGTGGTGCGGTGAGGAGAGCACCAGCCCTGGAGTCAGGAGGACCTGAGTTCAAATCTGGCCTCAGACACTTGACACACTTACTAGCTGCGTGACCCTAGGCGAGTCCCTTAACTTCTATAATTCCTCACTTTCCTCATCTGTGAAATAGGGATAATAGCAACACCTGCTTCCCAGGATTGTAGTGAGGATCAAATGTGAAAGTAGTTGTACAGGACTTACCACAATGCCTGGCGCATATTAAGTCCTATATAAATGTTGGCAATCATTATATTATATTATGTTATATTATATTATATTATATTATATTATGTTATGTTATGTTATGTTATGTTATGTTATGTTATATTATATTATATTATATTATATTATATTATATTATATTATATTAATTTGAGACTGCCATCTAAGGCTTTCAACAATCTGACGGTAAGGACCATTTTCTGTCTTATTTCACTTTGTTGCCATTAACATGTTCTACGTTCTAAGCAAACTGAACTCCCTACCGTTCCTTGACATTTTTTTCCTTCCTGGTTTGATGAATGCATGTGTACTCATACCTAGAACATGTTCCGTCTTCCCAAATGCCATTGAAAATTCTTCTTTTCCTTAAAGGCTCAACTCAGTTATAGCTGTGTCAAACGGTTCCTAACAGTCATCTCTACCCATTGAATCAGGCACTCCTTCAGATTTTCCCAGACCATTGTGTTTGTAGATCTTTTTTTTTTTTTTTCCTTATCATTACCTACCACATATTATGCTTACTTGCATACTTCCATCTTCTTCCACTCCCACCCCCTCACAGTAGACCATAACGACCTTGATAACAGGGAGTTTATCATTTTAAATCTTTGTTTCTATCAAGCCGTAAGCCTTACACATAATACATGCACTATAGTTTGTTTTTTTTTTTAATTTAATTTCAACGATGAGAACAAATGAAAAACAGCTGATAGGATTAATAGTAATATTTGTAACAGTTTTTTATATAGCACCCACTTAAATATTTATTATTTTTATATATGTAGAGTTTTAAAGTCTGCATAGTACTTTACTTAGATTATCTCCTTTAACTCACAGAATAATCCATGTTGCATTTTATACTACAAGAATCATTTTTGCCATTTTGCCATTTTGCAAATGTGACTTTCCCATGGTCACATAGCTAATAACTATCAAGGGTGGGATTTGAACTCAGGCATTCCTAACACCAATTCCAGTACTCAATCTACTATATCATTTGTTTTCTTTTTTTTGTCCTTTCTTTTTTTGAAACAGTTGGGGTTAAATGACTTGCCCAGGGTCACACAGCTAATAAGTGTCTGAGGTTCAATTTGAACTCAGGTATTCCTGATTCCAGGACTGGTGCTCTATCTACTATATCACCTAACTGCCCCCAAATCATTTGTTTTCAAACTTTTTCTGATTATACATTCCTATCACTAAAAACATTCACATGTACCCACTTTACATATAGTTACTTATATTTAAACTACCCAATGTATTACTGTATTAATGTTTCTTAATATTATATAACATGTATAAGATAGAAATTTAAAAGGATGTAAGGCCAATGTGTAAATGAAAGATCTTTCCCACCCATTGAATAGGCCTCAGGTGGGGCCAACAAAGGGAGGCCTGATTAGAGGCAGGCCCACACCCTTTCACTAACTAGGTGTGAGGCTTTTTGTTAGGTAGATTCTGATCCCTTGGGGCCCTGAACAAGGTATTTTAACTCAGAGGTTATTGTTTTGCCTTTGGGGACACAATCATTGAAAGAGTGTTGGTGACAAGACTCTGGGTAAACCTTTGAAGCAGTTCCCCCACCCCCGCTTTGAAAACCCAGATGTTGGTGTTTCTCTTTTTGGTAACTATTCATGTGACGTCTTGATCAGACAAAGCTTGTCTGTTGAATTGTGTTATTTGATCTGTTTTTATTGTCTCTTTTCAATTTCTATTTCTATTTTCTCTGAAGTTCAGGGTGCTGGCTTTTACCCCGGATCTAAGTGAATGATATATGTATGTCTAATCAAAGTGAGATTGTTAACCCCTTAAAGTTGCTTTCCTTAGAAAAGCAGATCAAAGAATCTGTCCTGTGTGCTGGTGTTATTGGCCTTACACAGCCACAGTAGCGGCAAGCAGCATTGTCATTACATGTTGAAATAATATTTTGTCTTAGCCTCAATAAGGAACTCCTGTATTTTATTGAGTATAGAAATGGCAGCTAGGTGGTATAGTTAATAGAGTACCAGGCCTGAAGTCAGGAAGACTCATCTTCCTGAGTTCAAATTGGGCCTGAGACATTTATTAGCTATGTGGCCCTGTTTGTCTCAGTTTCCTCATCTGTAAAATGAGTTGGAGAAGGAAATGACAAACTACTCCAATATCTTTGCCAAGAAAACCCAAAATGGGGTCATAAAGAGTCAGACACGACCAAAATGACTGAACAGCAAAAAGAACAAAAAAAAAAAAAAGAATGACGTATTTGTATCTGAGTTTTAGGAATATCAGTGTGGCAGCTGTGTAGAGGATGTATTACCAGAGTTAGGAAAGACTAGAGGTAGGCATGCCAATTAGGGGACTATCACGATAATCCAGGAGAAGGGCATTAAGGGTCTGAATAAGAAGTAAGTGGATAGAAGGGGATGAATATAGAGAGATGTTGAGGAGGTAGAAAAGACAATATTTGGCAATTGTTTTTGACATGTAGAATAAGGAAGACTGAGCTATTATCAAGGTTTTGAACCTGGATAACATGAATAATGATAGAGGCATTGACTATAATAGGGGAGTCGAGATGAAGAGTGGCAATAGTAAAGAGAGAAATCCTATAATTAGATATCCAGTATAGATTATCCATGACTTCTGGTCCTGTGTGATTCATACTGATCCACCAAAAAAACTAGATAAGACAGCAGAATTCTTACTCACCAACCCCTGCCCCAGAGCCACGCCTTGCTCGCTGACAGTTGTGAGCAAGGAGGTAATTTTAGGGACAGGGTGTGGGGTCATAGTTAAGCTATTACCACACTGAGAGTCCAGTGCCAGAAGAAAGGCCAGTTCTGACAAAGGGTGGAGTGGGAAAGTGTTGAGAGACAATTGGGTGAAGCTGGAAGTGGAAACAAGGCTATAGTTGGGTAATGAGAGAGGCTGAGATGCAATCCATCTTTCTACCCTCTGATTGACTAATGCCATTGATTATGTCATAAGTACAGCCTCCTTAGAATCTTAGCTGAGCACTCTGGGGGTATATAGCCCCCACATTGGGGATCACCACCCTATACCATACTCTTTGGCTGAACCATGCAGTAAGCTGACTCTATGTTTTGCTAGTAATAATAAAAATTCTCGATATCAAAACTGCCTTCCAGTTGATATTTCCTCCTCTTTTTCTTCTTTTTCTTTTAAATGAGCACTATCAACGTTCAAATTAAATACCAAATCTTGTGACAGTGGAGCTGCATAATGTGCTCAGTGGCAGAGTTCACACTTTCTTGAGCTTTGGAAATATCACTTTCTCTAGCAGATTTCAAAAGGTGTTTCTTTACTAGGTAGACAGCAAAGCTTCACGAGTTCAAAAGCCAGGCACAATCCGACTGGAAAAGTGGCAATTTTTCCACTATCTTAATGGCAAAAAAAAAGAAAAAGAAAAGAAAAAAAACAGCCAGATGGTCTTGATTGACAGAATAATATGAAGTGACAAATGTTATAATTCCTCTTTCCTAGTCTAATATGCAATGGTGGGGTGGGGGAGGGTTTCAAAAATATTAGTCAAGGTTTGCTACTTAGAACTCTGGTGACCTTGAGCAAGCTCATTATTTTCCTGCCTCAATTATCTACATCAGCTATAAAACGAAGGTGCTAGACTAGTTATCTGAATGTTCCCTTTTAGCTGTAAATCCTGTGATCTCATGAGCTGACATCTACTATGATTCAGTAATTTTGACCATGACTTTGAGAGGGAAACTGAACAGATTCAGCATGGATGATAATTGTTTTGGATTAACTGAGGGTCAGAGGGTCATACTTCTAACCCAGTCTCCCTAAAGAAAACAAATATGCCAAAAGACTTCAACAGTATGTAATATTGTGTTGCTTCTGTTGAGGGGAAACATAATAGAAATAAATATAAAATTATATATTTGGGTTTAATTAATCCACATCAATTTTAGAAGATAAGGTGTGCTAGATAATAGGTTAATTGAAAATGATTGGGAGCTTTGTTTGGATTGCTAACTCAGTGTGTGTCACCAATGGAATATGGCAGAGGGAAAAGATTTTTAAAAGCCAGCATAGTACATTGGTAAAAGTACTGGACTTGGGAATCATGGGACAGGGGTTCAATTTTCACTCTACAGTATTAATTCACTGTTTCTCCACTTCCATACAGTTAAAGTTAAAAAGGGGGGGATAACTGCTTGTCCTCACACTCATCCTGAATTCTCTAGACTGTTTACTAGCGCAAATGTTATTCTTATCCCTGTCTCAGACTCTTGGCTTGTTGAAATCCTTTTCCTCCTACCACTTCCCGCTAAGATTCTGCTTCCTCCATGAAGTCTTCTCTGATCATTCAGCTAAACTTCTTTAATCAGCTCAGGCTATACATTTTGATCTGTTAAAAGCATATATCACATAATGCCTCATTCCCAAATAGATTTGTACTTTTCCTAAGGGATTTAAGACTTGATCTCATCTTTGTACCTACCCTTAGTCCCCAGAACAAGGTTGAAATAACTGGTGTATAATAAATAATTGTTGAATTTGTTGAAATAATTTTAAAAAACACCCTAAACATCAGTCTAATAGGGAAGTGCAAGGATCTAGGTAAAGTTTAATTTCACAAGATTCTAGTATGCCAGATGCCTAAAATGGAAAGGGATCTTAGAGATCATCTAATACAATATCTATGTTACAGATAAAGCAATTGAAGCCAAAAGCATTTATTCATTTTGCTCAAGGTCACACAGGTCTTAAGTGGTAGAGTGAAAATCGAACTCCTGTTCCATGATTCCCAAGTCCAGTACTTTTACCACTGTACTATGCTGGCTTTTCTTTGCTATAATGCATCCTCAGCCTCAACCCTGTAGTATGTACAAAGGAGCACCTAGGTGGTACAGTGGATAAAGTCAGGAAGATTCATCTTCCTGATTTGAAATCTGGCCTCAGACACTTACAAGCTGTGTGACCCTGGCAAGTTACTTAACCCTGTTTGCCTCAGTTCCTCATCTGTAAAATGAGTTGGAGAAAGAAATGGCAAACCACTTAATGTTTTTGCTAACAAAAAAAAAAAGCCAAATGGGGTCACAAAGAGGTAGACACAACTGAAAAAGACCGAAGGACAACAAAAATCCTTAACCTCATACATTTCCAATCCTGGAATTTCTTGAAACAACAGCTTAAAACAGAGAGTCTTGAACCTATGCATTTTAGTTTGTAGTACCCCCACCCCATTCCTTCAGACTCAGAGACATTTTTGTGTGAATTCCTTACCCTTGTAATAAAAAAATGACTGGATAAATAACCTTGCACTGAGAAGATAAACCGTTATGCTGGAGAAAAGATTTGTATGATGGAAAGGATGAAGTAAGAGAATATAATTGAAGTAGAAAGAACACTAGTCATAGAAACAATAAACATGGATTTTAGAGCACTATATTTGTAGAAGTCCTGATCTCAAATCCTGGGTCTGCCATTTACTCCCTGTGTGACCTTGGACATGTCAATTAATCTGAGCCTCCGCTACTTCATCTTAGAAAAGAGGGACTTGGTTTACATGATTTCTATGGTATCTTTGAACAAAGAAACAAAAACTATGTGTCTATATTCCATCCTATGATCCCTTCATTCCTTTCTGCTCCTGAATCTAGAATCATTTCCTGAGAGCCTGCTGACCCTAGACGATGCCTCATTCCCTTTGACACTCAACTCCAATTAATGAATTTGGTCCACAACCTCTATTTTGAGGAAGTAACCAAGCTAGCCTTACTTATGCCTTCACTTCTCTCCTGGGTCTCTCTATTCCTGACTCTGAATACCTTCATCATGCCCCTACGTGGGTACTTTCTCATCTCCCCACCTCAGGATTCACTTTTCAACTTTCTTTTATGTCTAAACTGTTTGAACGAAGCGGTTTTTCTTCCTCTTCTTCTTGTTCCTCCTTTTCCTTCCCTTCTTCCTCTTCCTCCTCTTCCTACTCCTCTGAACTTCAGATTTAATGTCTATAAAATGAGGATATACCTCCTAAAAAGTGCCAAAGAAACATAAGCTATTACTATTCCTAAAAGAAAACAGACTAAAGAAATCACACCTTAAGCTGCAAATAAAGCTTTTAAGGAGAACAAATGACTTGATTCTTCTATGCAATCTCTTTTAGAAAGGTCTTCTCTGAAGCCAGGGCCTGGCAGAGTGAGGAAAGAGATTCATGGAAAAAGGTCTAAAGAACCATGACCCTCCTATTTCTCTTTAGCAAATTACTTCCTGACCTCAGGCTAGCTCTAAATTTTAGAAAGAAGGTAAACAGTTGCTTAACTTGGAAATGCTAATATGCAGAGTGTGACCAGAAATCACATATTGGACTGAGACGGGTGAAACCTGGTGCTTTCCCTTCATGATATAAAGGCTCTTGGACTCACAGGAAGGAATTAGAGGGGAGGGGGGAGGATACAACAGAGCATTTTTTAAAAATCCTTCTGGACCTGCCTAGAGCCTCTCAATCTTCTAGCAAACAGTTGGACTTAGGAATATATCTGTCAGTCACTGCTGGGTGCCTTGATTTGGTATCATCTTCACAGTGAGTACTGCAATGGAAAATAAATGCCGATTAAGTCCAGCTTCTTAACATTGTGCCCTGCTGTTTTCAGAGAAGACAGAGTGGTAACAGGCAGTACCTTCGTCCTTAGTAACCCTTCAAATAAATATTTACCCAGGGACAAGTGGTAATTCCTCTGTATTCAATACTCAGTGAAATGCAATCCACTTACTTTACTACTGCTGTCTACCAATGGGAAGGGGAATTGTTGGAGTCTTGGTGTGCTGGCATTGGTCATTCTCATACTTACTTCCAGGTGACATCTGACTTCAAATCTGGCCTCAACTTCCTAGTTGTGTGACCCTGAACAAGTCACTTAATCCCATTTGCCTCAGTTTCCTCGTTTGTAAAGTCAGCTTGAGAAGGGAATGGCAAACTGGTCCAGTGTCTTTGCCAAGAAAACCCCCAATGGAGTCACAAAAATTGGATATGACTCAACAACAACTATAACGGCAACCACAACAATCTGCCGGGAGAGCTCCCAACCTTGCTTATAATATTATTGATCCTCTCCAGAGACAATGAGAGTCAGTCAATGAGAACTGATAAATGGTTTACTGTGTTGCAGTCCCTCAAGGCTAGGCGGCACAACGGTTAGAGTTCATGACCTTAGTCCAGGGCTGTCCAAAATACGGCCCATGGGTGCATCTGCAGTATTTTATGCAGCCCCGCCTGTGGGTTTTAATTTCCATGAGTGAAAGAACAAAATAATAATTTGCATGGAGTGCGTATTAGATTTTTAAATTCCATCACTAATAAATAGTCTTGTTGATGTTAATTTTCATTGGTGTTTTTAAGCAGTATTAGGGATGGAACATATCACACGGAATTTTCAATCGATCTGTGGGATGTGTTCCATCTGTACGATGCAGACTAGTCAGTATGCACCTACCTTTTACTGTTGTGTTGTCACTTTGTTGTTTTGTGTTTGCTTTCGCGTCTGTCATTTTGATGATGCGTGTTCCCCCACTTTCTATTAGTGTAATGTATTTTTTATTCTGGGTGTGCCCTTCGAATAATTATTTTAATGTGGCCCTCAGATAACCTAAGATTGGACAGCCCTGACCTCAGTCAACAAGATCTGATTTCAAATCTAGTCTTAGACACTTACTAGCTGTGTGATCCTGGGCAAATCACTCAATCTTTGTCTGCCTCAGTTTCTTCCTCTGTAAAATTGGGATAATAATAGCACCTATCCCCTAGGATTGTTTTAAGGATAAAATGAGATAATATATACAAAGTGCTTTGTAACCCTTAAAGTACTATAAAGCTATTGTTATTATTATTATTATCATTAAGGAGCTCACATTCTAAGGGAGACAATGTATAAAAAAGTTGTGTGTGTAAAAGAGGTAGAGTGAAAAGGAAGGTCATTTCAGAAGGCAGAAACTGGTAGTGGTGAGTATTAGGACAGGCTTCATGCAGAAGGTCTAATTTGAGCTAAGGAAGCCAGGAAGTGGAGGGAAAAGGAAGAACTTTTTAAGGAATGGGAGAGAGCTAAGATGAAGGCATGCAGACATGGGACAAATGGCAAGGAGGCCAATATCTCTGGAACACAGAGCATGTGGAAGGGAGTAAGCTACAACAAGATTGGAAAGGTAGGAAGGCACTTAGCTATAATTGACTTCAAATTATCAACAGGGGATTTATGTTTTGATCCTGCAGGAAATAGGGAGGCACTAGACCTCAGTGAGTGAATGTTGAATTGATGTGGTGACCTGCCATGGAGATTTCGGTGGACTGAGAGAATTGTCTGCATAGCCCCCAGAGTTACCCAGAATTCTAGAAAGCCTTCCAGGAACGTCCAGGGGAAATGACACAACCAAAATTGACAGAAAAAAAATGAAAATATGGCCATTTAAAATTATTTAGCAGGAGGGAAGTAAGCTGTATGTGTCCTCCTCTTTTTTATGGGACCAAGACTGATCATTGTAATTAATCTGAATCGGCAGTCTTTTACTACTGTTTTCACTTAGATTACCATAGTCTCACTTTATTTTCTAATTTGTGTACGTACAGGTTATATTTGATTTATATAAACTCCTTTAAAGTAGGATACTTTCTTATACTTTTAGTTTTGTATTCTGTACATTGATTATGTTTACCCATGCTGGTTGATTTTTTTTTCTTTTAAGGCTGTTTCTGTACTGCCCCTGAAACCTTTCTAGACTACATACTCTTCCTTCCTATTGTTTTGATTATCTCTGTCACACTTTGTTGCCAATAACCTCTAACTTCAATCATGATCTAGAGTTTGTTTACCAGGAAAGTCAGATTCTTTCCTGTTTTCCTTGAACTATATAAAAATTCCACCAGATCCAAGGCAGGGGAGGTAGTGAGAGGGGGGAGGGATTATGTATGTATGTGCATATAAATATGTGTGTATGTACTGTGTATATGCTACATGCATATATATGTATATATACCGCAGCGTGCATGCGCAAGATGTATATATGCATGCATGTGTGTACATGGCACACTTTAGGTATATGTGAATATATGTGTATATAGACACATTCAAACATGCTTATACAATACATCCTTGTGTACATGCATGTGTGAGTATAGAAAAGTAGGCAATCATGATATTGTATCCATGTACTCTTTGCTTGGGGAAAGCTAGGTGGAGTAGTGGATAGAATGCTGGGCGTGGAGTCAGGAAGATCTGAGTTCAAATCTGACCTCAGATACTTACCTAGCTGTGTAACCCTGGGCAAGTCACTTGAGCCTGTTTGCCTCACTTCCTCATCTGTGAAATGGGCTAGAGAAGAAAATGGAAAACCACTCCAGTATCTTTGCCAACAAAACCCCAAATGGGGTCACAAAATGTTAGACACAACTGAAATAACTGACCGACAACAGCACTCTTCTTTAGTAACATTCTATGAACAAGAATCTATAATTGTGCAGTGGCAAGTATGCTGTGTGAGTCCAGAGTTATGGGTCCAAGTCCCTAGCACATTATTTGCCAGCTCTGTGACCTTGGGTGAGTCAATGAATTTTTCTGAGCTTACTTCCACATCTAGAAAATGAAGGAAACAAAATTCTTACTCTTTAACTCACGGAGCTGGTACGTAGACCGAGAGGAAATGAGTGTGTGCTAATAAGATGTTATTGTTAGAGACTGTCAGAGTCGGGAGCACTGTAGAATTTATCTATCTAATCTAACTTCCTCATTTTACAAATGAAGTCACTGAAAACCAGAAAGAAGAAATCTATTGCTTGTAGTCACAAAGAGCTAGGCAGTAGCAGAGTAGAACAGGTAGTCAGGCAAGGTTTACAGGGTAATACAGAAATAAGAAAAGCCAAGAAAAGAAATCTTATGGACCAAATCTAAGGTGTCACTGTAGAGGCATTTGTATTTTCTCATAGGATTGGTAGCCCTAATTGGTACTAGATTTGTATGTTCACTTTTGAGCTATGGTTTTCTCCAAAAGCTCATGTGTTTTCTAATTCTCAAAAATATATGTCATTCTTTTTTTGTGAGCAAAATCAAGTTCTTAATTAGCAGAGTTTAAGTGCCTAGAAAATCACAAAGCTGCCAGCCCCTAATATGCAGAAATGTCAGAAGAAGCATCACCATAGCACTGGAAAGAATACTGGCTTTTGTGTCAGGAGATTTAGGTTCAAATATGACTGACTCTGCCTTTTCTACCTCATAACAAACCTTCAATTTTTCTGGCCCTTAATTTTCTCTTCTATAAAATGAAGAGGGTAGGAGGGGATACTGAGAAGATGGTGGACTAGGTCAGGAAATTTCAAGCTCTCAAGATTTTCCTCCACAAAAGTGATAAAGAAGTAGCTCTAGGTGAACATAGAGCTGTGAAAACAAATAAGAGTAGGGGAAGAATAGGAATCTTCTTGGGACAATGGGAGAAGATGTGAAGAAAAATCCCAAGACAAGATTTCCTTCCTGTGAAGAACAGATCCAGGCTAGGGTCTACTTCGATAAGAAGCAGCAAGTCCTGAGGTTAGCTGGGTTCGGAGGCTGCCTTGCTGTGGCCATAAGAACTTTTACCCCCCAGACAGTGAGGGGAGTTGGGCGTCTGATGTGGGAAAGATCTAGGGAACCTCTGCTGACAAGGAACACCAGCACCAGCTGTAATGTGGTGAGGAGCAGGGATGAGAAGAAACCAATACTCACCTGGTGAGTGCAAAGGTGGTGGAATGGGGACACTGCTGACTATGGGCACTTACAGGAGGCTGGAGGTCTTGGTTTGAGTTCAAGGTCAAAGAGGAGAACTGAAGAGGTTCAGAGGCCAGAGGTACCATCCTCCGTATCCAGGGACTAGAGGTGACTATAAAATTAAATTATTACAAAAAAAATGCACAGGCAGAGGGGAAAGAATCCAACCATTGAGAGGTATTATGGGAATAGAGAAGACCTGCATTGGTCCTCATAGGAGGCCACTGAAGCAAAGAAACCCTCTCCTACTCCAAAGAGTGATATCAAATGGTCACCTACCCAAAAAGAATTCATTGAAGAACTTAAAAAAAATACTTTCAAAATCAAATGAGGAAAAAAAAATCAAATGAGAGACATTGAGGGAAAAAATAAAAATAAAAATAAGAATAATACAAGAAAAATAAGATTATGACAAGAAAGTCAACCAATTAGAAAAGGAGATCTGGAATCTTAAGGAAGAAAATGACTCCTTGAAAATTAGAATTGAGCAAGTAGAAATCAAAGTTATAAGAGACGAAGAAATGAAAATATGTGTATATATATGTGTGCATATATATACATATATATATATATCACAGGAAGGCCTGAATTCCAATCTACCCTCAAACATTTACTAGCTGTGTGACCCTGGGTAAGTCACTTAACTATATTTGCCTCAGTTTCCTCATCTGTAAAATGAGCTGGAGAAGGAAAAGGTAAACTGCTCCAGTATCTTTGCCAAGAAGACTAAACAACAAATCTTCAAAGCCAGTGCTATTTCTAGATAAATTCAATCTTGAAATTAGAATGCTGAACAATTCTCTAGCTTAGCTGCTGGTGGAAACATGACCCTAATAGTTTCCTCCCTTGACTCCTTGGAAACCCAGAAGATGTTCATAGAATTGAATCTTGATTTTTTTTTCAAACTCCCCTTTCAAAAGAATCCTCTCTCAGAGCATCCCACAAGCCTCCTTCTTCCTAGCACTTATTGTCAGACACATTCTGCTATGTAGTATCAGTCACACCATCATCTTCAACTGTGGCCCCAAACTGGTGACAACCATCTGCTTCCACCTCCCTCCTTTTCCCTAGCTCACACCCGTGAAATGAAAACTCCACAAAAATAAAATGAGAACTAACAGACTGCAGTCTGTAGAGGCAAGCCAATAGAAGGAAAAGCTAGGCAACTTTCTATGAAATATAAACACAATTATGTGTTTCTGGAGCAGACAAGTGAAAGAACAATAACAATTATGAAAGGCAGCATATTTATGATTGAGAAAAACATTCTCAAGCCTTGAATATTCAAAGTCCAGCTGTCTACCCTGTGACCCAGAGTTTGAGGAAATATGAAAGTTGTCATCATTTGACTCTAGGTCTATAAAATCATTGCTTTTGCCAGGGATGCTAATTAATCTCAGTTATCACTCCAAGAACCCCATGGTACCATAAGATCTACAGAGTGCAAATTCTTTACAGAGGCTTTAATGGGAATGCTGCACAATTACTTACTGGCAGAATTTGTGCTATAGGAGGACCCCAGAAGCCAATAGAAATGTGCATGGGTGGGTATAAGCACACATCTAGCTTCTTCTATAAGACAGAAGCACAGAAGATTAGAATTAGCAGTTACTTCAGAGACCTAGTCCAACTATTAGAAGGAAAGGAATCTGCTCTCTGACATACACGAGTTTTATATGAAGACTTCTGCTATGGGGGAAGTCATCACCCACTCCTGGAGGAAAAGCATTCCACTTTTGGAGGGGAGGGAAAAACAAAGGGGGGAGAGGGAAAAATGAAGGGAAAGGAAAGAAGGGAAAGAGGAAGGGAGGAGGAAGCAAGCCTTTGTTAAATGCTTATTATGTGCTAGGCACGTGCTAAGCACAAGGAACCAAAATACAAAAGAAAGACAATCCATGCGTTTAAAGTCCTTATATTCTAATAGGAGGATACAACACAAAATAAAGAGGCGAAAGTGCAAAACAAATGCTAATTAAAGTATTTGGCATGGGGGCAAGGTTTTGAATTCCAGAGGAACTCATGAACGGGGCTGGGAAGGAAATACATGATTCATTCATTTATTAATATTGAGTTGACAGTACAATAAAACCTCTAGATGATTTCCCAATGAACTGCTGTCTAAACAGGCCTCCTTAACCTTATATATGTGAAGGTGATTTTAAGCCAAATATCACACTCTGTACATATACCAAGTAAGTTCAGTTTTATTAAATTTAGCTCAGTGTTCTGGCCTGTCAAGAGTTTTTTGGTCATCTGCATATGTATTAGGAATGCCATCTGTGAGGTACTCAAGAGAGAGCTGGATTTTGAGCCAGGCAACTTGGATTCAAATCCCAGCTCTTCTATTCACAAGTTGTGTGACCTTGAGCAAGTCACATCTATGGACTTCAGTATCCTCATCCACAAAATGAAGGGATACTACTAGGGATCTCTAAGGTCCCTTAAAGCTCAAAATCATGAGACATACTGTCACTCTTCAATAAAGACAGCATCTGTTCTTTGTTGTTCTCTCAAACTAATTTACAACTATTAAACCTGCATTAAACACATGCTGTTTATTTTTCACATGCTTGATATCTTTGTTTGAAGAAGGTGTGTTAGCATAAAGGTGTTATAATACATTTTTCCTTGTAATATCCACAATGAAAAAAATCATCATCACTCACATTTCTGTAGTACTTGAAAGTGTATATAGCATTTCCCTCACAAAGAATGAGGTAGATAGTACAATATTAATTGCCCTAATTTCATAGATTAGGAAATGAAGTTCAGAAAGTTAAAGGATTTACTCATGATTGCATCAGATCTGGGACTGGTGCCCAAGACTCTGGAAGCCAAGTCAGACATCCCACGTCTTACAGTGAAGATTCATTGAATAAAAAAAGTCAAATTTTATCAGTGGAATCATTTTGAAATCATACCTGAAATTTCCATTCACATCTAACTCTTTGTGACTCCATTTGAGATTTTCTTGGCAAAGATACCAGAGTGGTTTGTCATTTCCTTCTCCAACTCATTTTACAGATGAGAAAACTGAGGCAAACAGGGTTAAGAGACTTGCCCAGGGTCACACAGCTCATAAGTATCTGAGGCCAGATTAGAATTTATGGAGTCTCCCTGACTCCAGGCCACTGGCACTCTATCCAGTATGCCAAATAGCAGCCCTTTGTAGGGCTGACACAGATGATTATATGGGTGTCTATCTGGTTGGCAAGTCCACAATTGCTATTTTCTTTTTGAAATGCTCCTATGCTAGCAACAGGAAGCCCATAGGAAAAATAACTAGAATTTGTATCAGCAAATTTTTCTCTTATGGATATTCCATCTTCTTTAGCCTCTTATACCCAAGGCCATTTGAAAAGTTTCATGAGTTTCTGTGGGCTAGGCTAGTCCAACAAATCAGAAAATTGCCCCCTCCTCTTTTTTTCTATGTATGTCCCATTCTTACCATACTTTCACTAAAAATAACAAAAGTAGGACAGAGTACTGAAATAATGATTTTTCAGGGCTATCTGAATGAATCTTATACTAAAATGTCTCCACACATAGTTATCACTAACATAAAATACAAATTAATAAGTAACAAGAAGACAAAGAGGGTATTTTCAACTGGGAAGAGTTTATTGTCTCATGGAGTATGTGGTTATAGCATTCAATTGGATATTCTTAAAACACAAATCTGCCCATGTCAGTTTCTCACTCAAGAGGCTTCTGTAGATCTCATATTATGTTCCCTCTAGGATAAAAATATGAAATCTTTTGTTTGCATCTAAGCCTTTCACAGTCTGGATATGCCCCAGACTTTCTAGACTGATTCCACATTAACCATCACCTCCCATTCACTCACACACACACACACACACACACACACACACACCCCTACCCACAAACTTTATGTTCCAGACAAATTGGCCTGGTTGTTTTCCTCTGCATACAGTTTCCTATTGCCTGTCTCTGTGCTTTTGAACAGGAAGCCCCACCCCCATACCTGAAGTAATATCGTCCTTCATGTCCACCATTTGAAATGCATTTTTGAATAGCTCTTTTTAAGTATTAATCCAAATTCTTTCTTCTATAGGAAACATTTGTTGTGATTCAATACTCTCAACCTTACCCTCTAAATTATTCCGTATTGCTTGTTGTGTTATGTGTATAGATACGTTTATACAGACAGACATAAAAATAGACATAGAGGTATGTATATATAACATGTGTACATAAATGTACACACATGTATGTATGTATGTATATGTACATATATGTATGCACATATACATATAGACACATACATGTATTTATCTATATAAATGTTTGTAGGAAGAATGTAAGCCCCTTAAGGGAAGGGATATTTTGCTTTTTATCTTTGTGTTCCTATTGCCTATCACAGGACCTGGCATACAGAATTGAATTAATAAATGCATATTGAATTGAACTTATATTAATAACACGATATATTGGATAGAGAATTTGCCTGGAGACCAGATGCAAACTTACTGTCCAAATCTGAACATGTCAATTCTCTTCCATGGGTCTTAGTAGTAAAAGATTTTTAAAAAATGAAGAGATTTAACTAGATGATCTCTAAAAGGTCCCTTCTAGTTAATACATTTTACCATATTTCTACTAATGTTATGAATGTGGATAATAATGACCCCATTACCAACATCCCAGAGTTGGACTGATAGAATTATTTAAGAAACTCTGTAAATGAGATCCTCCTTACTAAAAGACTGCCTCTCAGATGGTGACATTTTTGGTCAAACAGACTATGGAACATCTATGAAGATAGAAAGGGTCATGGGCTGCCTTGGTAAAAGTGACCACATCATTGAGATCAAAGTGTGGCATTTCCACATTTGAACTGTTATTCAGTTTACCTCAATTCTACAAATATTTCTTGAGTACTTACTATTCCCCCCAGCATTTTGTGAGCTCCTTTCGGTGGGTTACAATAATGGAAAACAACACAACCACTGACCTCAAGAAGTTTATAATATGGTGGATACCACATGCATACCATTTAATTCAGTAAACATATATTCATTACTGAATATACATGAACATTATTGTGTTCAAAGTGTTGTATTAGGTCATCAAGGGGGGGTGGAAAACTTTACCCCTGTCCTCAAGGGGCCTATATTCTACAAGAGGATACAACATGTACACGGATAAACAAAGGTCAAATATATATAAAGTAATTCAAGAAGGAAAGAGCACTAGCATCTAGGGAATCAGGAAAGGTTTTGCAAAGGACGTGGCACCTGAGCTATGCTCCAAAGGAAGTTCAGGATTCTATGAGATAGAATGTTATATTTGAGGAACAATTAGGCCAGTTTACAGGGAACAGAGAGATTTTGAAGGTGAAGGATATGAAATTTCCCTGGAAACAACAGAGGGAGCTGGGGGTCTTCTTAATACCAGACTAAAGATTGTATGTCTTATTCTATTGGCAATAGGATGTCATTGAGGCTGCTTGAGTGCAGAAGCCACATGGCGAGATCTGGGTTTCAGGAATATATATTTGGTTGTTTGATTACAGTAGGGAGAGACTGGAATAGAAAAATTAGTGGATATTGCATCCAGATGAGAAGTGACAAGAAGTTTCCTTAAGGTAGAAGCTGAGTCAGATGAGAGACACAAGAAACATTGTGAAAATAGAACCAATAAGACTTGGCAACTTAAAGTCTGTGGTAGTTGAGGGCGAAGGAAAAGTAAGATAACTGACAATATGAAGATGGATGGGATTAGGATGATGGTAGCATTTGCATATTGTTTCAAGCCTGACAAAATGCTTTATAAACATTATTCCATTTGTTCCTCATAACTATTCTGTGAGGTAGGTATTATCATTATCCTGTATATACAGATAAGGAGATAGAAGATAAGAGAAGTTAAAGGATTTTCCAAGAGTAAGAGAGCTGATATGTGTCTGAGATGGGCTTTGAACTCAGATCACCTTAACTCTAAATCCAGTGTTTTATTCACCATCTCCTACCTAAAAGGTGAAAGAAAGAAAGGCTGTTCCCATAAGGGAAATTGTTATATTTGGAGGAGGGATGTGTTTTGAGGAAAAATCAATAGGCTTTATTATGCCTATATTGAGTTGGAGATGACCACAAACATTCAGGTAGAGCTGTCCAGCAGACAGGTAAAAGTCAAGACCTAAAATTGGAAGTCAATTGTACAGAGATTATATTTGAACCCATAGGGCCCAAGGAAGGCATCAAAGCAATGGTTTTGTACCCAAGCCTCCATTTTGTCTTGGGCACAATCTCACCACCCCCCAAAAATATGACAAAATGCAGTAACACAAAAGAGATCTAGGCAAATTCCCATAAGGAAACTTGAAGAGTGATAATTCACTTTCCTCAAGGGTTATCAGGAAAGAATTCATGGGAGAGGTGGCAAAAGAGATGAATCTTAGATTAAAAGGATTTCAATAGCCCAATAAGCAGAAGGAGAAAGTTCCACTCACAGGCTACTAGAGGGATTTTCTTGACCACAACTCCCAAGGCTGTCTACTAAGTTGGGGGAGGGAAGAATTATTCTTGTTCAGGGGAGAATGTACCAATACTGAAATCCTTGAAATATGTAATTATAATTAGTAGCGTAAGTACATAAAAAATTAAAACAAGTTATATGACAAGTAAGACAGAATTTAACAGAAACTAAATGTGGAATGAACTTGGACTTTGTTGAACTGAATATCAATAAAAGCATCTTCTCAAGATTCCTGAGGGGCATCATTTAAACTTTAATTTACATTATATTTTAGTCTTGATTGTAGAAGATTAAGAATTATAGATGACCCAGAAGGTATCAGAAAGATGTGTGAGTTGTAAGCAGACTGCAGTATGTTAAAAACTCAGATAAGCACTCAAGAAATTGAGTAAAGTATTTCATCAATGGTATGTATGAAAAGGAAATGGGTACCTGCCACAGAACAAGAAATAATGTATAGTCTAAATATGGCCTTGGTACTATCTACTTACACCCACCCATCCCTCCCATGATTAAAGAGCTAGAAAAAGATCACTATTGTTCTGGGTGGATTATCTATAAAGGATTAACATAAAGACATTGACAAAATTACAGCAAGGATGGGTTTTAGTAAAATAAGTACCCACCCTCAACAAGTCCTAGATCCATCAAAGTTTTGCAGCATAACACTTAAGCAGCCTTCATCTTTGAAGCAGAACTTTATAAGACACCCTTTTAGAATTTTCATATATGTTTTTTAATGAAATTTTCAGACTGTCTGCTTTGACATTGCTCATACATAACAAATTGCTTTTTATCTGGATGACTGTAGGACGTGAATAGAGACATTACCTATTACATGTTAATCCCATTGAAAAGGAGTGAAACGATTTCCATGCTCAGGTTGAGCCAGGTAGCAAATATTGAAACAGACAATTATCAAGTTGCATATGACCAAATGCTAGAGATAGTACAATGGAGATAAAATTAGAAAGATCTAATCAAATTCATGCATGGTTTCCTCCAACATCTGCATGTCTAAAGGAAAACAAATATATTGAGTTGGGCTCCTTTGAAATGTGTGACTGTTATTGTTATTTTCATTAAGCTGAGTTCTGAAAAGATTACAGCTTCTGAGGGACTTGCTATTCAGATTGTTTCTTATGCATCAAAAATGCTACCTATTCTTTATTTCTAAGAATTTTCTTCTTAAAAATGCAAAACAGAGTCTCATGTTTATGCATTTTTTTTCTATATATGCAATGAGATGGTAGGGTCTTGGTCTGGAGTCATTCTAGCACTAGAATGGCTTCTAAAAGAAGCAAAAGAAGGGATAAGGCATGTTCATGGGACAGTTGCCAATAATTAAATCACTGTATAGTCTTTTACAATTACCTTTACCTCTGTGATCCTTAATTTCTTCCTCTAAAGAAGGGAAATTATAGAATTTTCAGACTGTCTGGTTCAACATTTGCTACCTGGCTCAACCTGAACATGGAAAGCATTTCACTTCTTTTCAATAGTATTAACATGTAAGAGGTAATGTCTCCATTATTCACATCCTACAGTCGTCCAGATAAAACCTTGTAGAATCTCAAACATTTGAAAGGCCTAGAATATTTCACTTTAAGTACAATCATGATAGAGGACTTGTAGCACTGTGTTTTTTTTAAATGATGGTTATTTAAAGTACCTCCAACTTACTTCAGGTCAAAGATTGATGATTTCATCATAAGTGGAATACTCTTTCTACCAATACTAACCTTACTAAAAACAAAAACAACATCAAAACTCCATCAGTTATTGCAGCCAAAATAATGTATTGCCTGGTGACCAACCAGCTAAGTTGGACCTGCCTTTCAAGTGCATGGGGTGAGAGTGCAGTCTGTTCTCCATTCTGATACAGCATCATAGGAGGATTGTGGACTACCAACGTTATCAAATTAAATGTTGACATGGTGGATAAAGAACAATTCCTGAAGTCAATAAAACCTGGATTCAAACCTGACCTCAGACACTTACTAGCTGCGTGACCCCGGGCAAGACATTTAATTTCTGATTCAATTTCCTCATTTGTAAAATGAAAATAATAATAGCACCTATATCCCAGGTTATTGTGAGAATCAAATGAAATAATATTTGTAAAGCACTTAGTGTGGTGTTTGATACATAGTAGGTACTATATAAATGTGATGATGATGACAACAATGACGACAATGGTGATGATGATGATGAAAGTACAGGTCATCACCTGGGCTACCAAGTCTATCATGCTCTTAGTATTCTCTTCACTTTCCTATAATTCCATAAAAGTTCCCTTGCCCTATGACCCTCACGCTCAGTTTTCCAGCTACACACTGTTCCTTGTTGCCCTTGGATGACTCTAACCTGAGGTCTATGCTTGATATTTTGAGAAGGTCCGGGCTCACATAAGATTGAATGACCATATTCCCAATCTTGCCATCACCCATAAGTGTTCCGCTTCCAACTTCATGAATTTTCTTTATCTGATCACAATTTGTTGTCAGTAGACTTCTCTCTCTCTGCCTTCCAACACCTATCTCTGTTCTTCTTCCTTATTAGGACCTCCAATTCCTTCACCCCTCAGTTTTTATCCAGGCCATCACTCTTCTACTAGATACACTCATACCATTTCTTAACCCTTTGATGAACTAGTTCTGATTTACATGTCTTGTCTCAAATCCCTTGCCCCCTTTCCATATCACTGATTTTGTCCTGCCAAGCCTCAGCCTTGGGTCATTCCTACCATGCTCTGACTTCATTCCTATTCATGAGCTATTGAATGAAATTGCAAAAAGTCACAAAACAATCTTGATTGTATTCACTGCAACTTAATTTTACATAATATAAACATGGCCTTCACTGCAGCAATCTATACCTTTTATACTTCCCTAATTGATTTATTGTTTCATTCACGACAATGCCTTTTCCAAACCCTTTCATCCCTCCTAAAACATCTCATAGCTTCTCCTCTCACAATCCTCTCAGCTGAGAATCTTAACACATATTTCACTTTTAAAAATGAGACTAATCACCTAAAGTTTCCTCTTTTTCTCTTTTCCTCATATCAGATCACTCAGATGCCTTCTGTCACTATTTCTTCTTTCACCTTTGTCTCATAAAAATGTGGTCTCCTTGTCAAATCAAACCCCTCTACATATACAACCTTATGTCTACTAGCTGCTTCTCTTCTTCCAGAAACATACTCATGTCTCCCCCACCTAAAAAAAAAAATCTTCACTTGACCTGTCCATCCCTGCTAGCTATCCTCTTCTATCTCTCCTCCCATTTGACTAAACTTCTTGAAGTCATCTATAATTGATGCTTCCATTGCCTTTCTTCAAATTCTCTTCTTAACTCTGCAGCCTGATTCTCAGCCTCATCATTCAACTGAAATTTTTCTCCCCAGAGCTACTACGGATTTCTTAATTGTCAAATCTGATGGCTTTTTTTTTTCAATTCTCATCCTTCTCGATATCTCTGCAGCCTTTGACATTGTCAATATCACACAGACTTCTTAAACTCTAACCAGTATTTCTGCCGGGCACATTCCCATTCTCTCAGTCATCTATGCTCACCAAGTAGGTGGTACCCTCAACCTTCCTTATGCTCTCTTGGTAACCTCTGCCCCTTCATTTCCAATCTGTTTCCATTATCACTCAATCAATAAACATTTATTAA